>NC_137640.1:4252506-5452506 GCF_963383615.2 Lipophrys pholis | reverse complement strand
AAGCTTGTGCGGATATGTTGAAAAGAAGGGCAGTGGTGGCTTATTGTGGCCGGAGAGGCGGACTTGGGATCGGAAGTTAGCGGGTTCTATTCCCACAGCCCCAAGGGGATTAATTAAGTGTGATTAGTTTGGTCTAAAAATACATGTCGTGTCCTGTATTTGTTCCAGACTGGTTTAAATAAAACGCACCAAACCTAATTCCACCTCATCAGAGAGAGAGGGGCTAATCAAACAACACTGACATAACTCGCTGCCGCGCCACTTTTGTTGCGTCACTTTCACAAAGTTGTGAAACTGTTCGACTCATCAGAAAGTGAGGACATACTGGGAAGTAACTACAAGGAGGCTTCTTTGTGGTATTGCAAATATCAAGTTCTGCATAGCCTTTTTTTTTTTTATATATAGTAGACAAATAGTAATTATTACTGAGAATGGATCTGGGGTACAATATACCTCTCAGGATTTTAAAGGTTGGTAAATATACTGCATTAAGAAGGAAAATCCACATTGAGATGTTTTTAATCTGAAGCAAGTCTTTGCAACTGTCACAAGTGTCCTTTTTGCACTGGATACGGTTATATTGATTAAATGTAACTTTAAATTAGACTAAACCGCTATAATACGGTGAATGATTAATAATTCCACACCACGCTTGAGTGTTTCATTAGTCGCATTAATACTTTCAATCACATTCCGTGGGAAAATCACATCATTTTGTAAGAGTTTTGTTAATTTGCTCGCATCATGGAACTAACTGCACCCTCTCTTAAGGAACAGAGAAATCATAACGTCAGGAGTTTGGATTTCTCAAGAAACGGCAACTAAACGCCTTCCTGTTTTCAAACGGCAGCATATGCGCCTCATTTTTGAGTCATGGTGTGTGCCAATCATTGAGAACCAATGCACCTGTTTTTGCACTATTTCTGCCTGTTTATTCATGCATGGATCATAAAGGCAATATGAACATGTAAAAGGAAACGTGAAATGTGTTTAGTTTAAATACAGTCCCACAGCATTCGCGCATTTCTGGCACAGTCTTCTTATTTCCAATGCTCATGTGCTGCTCTGTTTCTTTAAGCACATATCGGGCTATCGTTTGCAAACAGACCATTTATTTTTGAACCCCGGTGTTTTTGAAATCGGTTTCGCTAAGAGGGTGTTTTAACTGTAAACACCAAGGCATTGTGGAAAAAAGTGCACTCTCTCACAAGTAGGGCCATTCAAATAATTTAATGTCATTCAAATCACTAACAGGTAAATCAACACCGCACAAACTCTGAACTCAAATGGTGACAATGAATAATAAATAATACCACATTTAACTGTTTAAGTTAACTTTGAAGTCCCTACATACATTCACACGGCATGCTTTGAACATCGGTGATGATAATATTCTTGGGGAATACGCCGAGTTTCGCCAATCCCATCATGCAAAATTAAACATCCTATCCCTATGACATCAAGCAATTTATGATACAAACACTCATAACATTTCAGTGCTGTAAGAATTTAGTTTTGCATTCGTGTGAGGAGTTAAACTATGTACTACTGGCCTAAACTGGAAACCTCCTGGTTGATTTAGTGCCACATTCAGAAAAGATCCCACACAAATATGTGCGTTATTAAAATGCTAATATATCATAAAAATATATTAATCAATTATATTCTTTAAAACTTCTTGCAAATTCAGTTGTTTCAAAGTCATGATGTTTAAATAGACACAAAAATATCTGCTATAGCAAGGGTCTGCAACTTTCACCACAAGCATTTTTTTTTTTTTTTTTTTGCGAAAAGACCAAAACTATGTTTTCTGTTTCAATTATGAGGTTTATGCTTTTTAACTCTGAAGAGTAGTAAAGTCTTAACTTTGCTAAATATGGAACCAAAATATCAAACTTCAATTTGTGATATTTTTTGCCAATTTGGCTGTTTTGGTCCTTTGGTTTGTTTTTCATTTTTCCCTTTTTTCATGTTTTTTCTGTATAAATAATTTTGCACTGGAGCTGATTTGCCATTTTAAAATATTCTTGTTACTATCTATTATCATTATTATTATTTTTTAATCTATTTAGAAAAATATTTGCAATTTCGGCCATTTTAAACCCTTTTTTTTTTTTTTTTTTTTTTTTTTTTTTTTAAATCCTTTTTCGCAAATCTAGCAGCTTTGTCCATTTAAGCTGTTTGGACTCTTACCAGCTTTGTTTCTTGGTTGTTACCAAATAATTGAGCTGTTTTAGACACTTTCAGCAATTGTAGCTGCTTTAACTTAAAAAAAAGTTAAGGCTAATTTAGCCTCTATTTATAAATGAGTTTTTTTTTTAATCAGGCTTCATACATTTCAGTAGTTTTCATTGTTTTAGCTTATTCTTAAGCTATTATGGCCATTTGAGCTTTTTTCAGATTTTTTCAGCCAAGTGTTCTTAAAAACAAAAACAGTAGTGCAAATAAAATAAAGATAAAATAAAAAGGACATAATTTTGTAAAGCTTAAGGGAAAGTCTAAAGAGGGGCTGAAGAGCCATATGAGGCTCCAAAGCCACCGGTTGCAGACCCCTGGTCTATAAGCATCCACAAAAACAAAACAAAAAGTGTATCAGTTTTTAACCCCCAGTTTCTATCACACCTGGACTATAAAGCGAAGAGAGATCCGTTTAAAGTGTCCCAGAATTGAATCTAGCAGAACTCAAAGGCCCTTGACAACATTTTACTAAGGATGACACATCAGTATTGAATATAGCATCCACTATAGATTTCTTGCCTTTCCTACTGCTTTCTTGCAGCTTATTCAGAGTCTGCGACAAAACTATAATGGAGCTACTAAGTTCTGTCTCTCTCTCTTTCACAAATACACACAAACACACACGCATGCAAAGTTAATCAAGTGTGACCACTACATCTCACATCCTCTATCTTTACATGCACAGGAAAAACCTCCGCAAAGAAGGCCAAAGGGCGTCCGCTGAGCGGCTTCGCGAGGGCGAGCCACCGGTTCAGTTCACAAACGCATCATCCGGGTGCAAACACGCTCGTGAGGGGATCATCCCCGAGGGCTGCTTGTTGTGCGTCCTCTGGCCAGCCTCAGGCAGTCCTCGGGGTGGGTGGGCGGGTGCTAAGTGTGGGGCTCCGTCAGTTCGCTGCTCCAGCAGCGCGGAGCTGCCAGGCCTCTCCGTATGTTGTCCGTGAAGCCGCACTCGCCCCGCTGACCCTCCTTCCTTCTTTGTTGTCGGTCCTTCCTCCTTGAAGGAGCTCAAACATTCCAGTTATGGTCTCCGTGTCCTTGCTCTCTCTCTCCTCCTGGCGTTGCGCTTTTCACCCCTTTGTGGCGTCGGCGGCCAGGTTTTCCAGGAGAGTTCTATAAATGTCCGAGCGGAGGAACCGCGGGTACGAGTCTCTTTCCATCAGCCCGTAAACTATCTTCTGAGCGTCGTCAAAGCAGTGCATGGTGGGAGTCTTGACGTTCCTTTTGATCTGCTCTCGGGTGTGATAGTCAATGTTGATCTGGAATGAGGCACACAGAGAGGAATAAGTGGATTTAAGCCAAGAGCAAAAAAAGAGTCAAACACTTGAGCTGGCATCCCCCACCCCCACCCCCACCCGTGAGATTCTCTGCTAGTGCTGAATATGTTTAATGTTAACGCTTTATATACATGTATATATAAAGATGCTGGTATTTAGAGACTTCTCCGTATTGGACTCACCTCTTTAGGCGATTCGGCTTTAATGAACTGCTCGTAAATCTTCTTGGCTCTTGAGGACATTCGAAATGAAGACTTGATCTTCTTGTAGTCCTCACAGGTGAGCCAGAATTCAATGTTCTCATCGCTGTATTCCGATTTGAGAAAGTTGCGAAAGGTAGCCAGTCCATCTGAGGGACAACACCAGAAAACACCTTACTCTTTCAATACTTTCTTTCTCTAAGGGAAAAAAAAAAAAAGTTTTTCTAATGTTTTTTTTTTTTTTTTTTTTACTCAAAAGAAATGAAACCTACATTTAGACTCAAGAAGCCTTTCCAGGGACTGTGACCATTGTTGGGTATCTTCTAAACTTAGCCTGCTGGGAGAGAATGCAACGTTGGATTACTTAACTTAAAAAAAAAAAATAATAAAAATTGGGTTGAATAAACCTGCGAGGGCCTGGAAGAACACACAGACTGTCTAATTGAGAAAGCATAGCAGATGTGCTTATCAAATTCATAGAAAAACGTCAAAGCCTGGGATACGCTGGCGTGCCGGGTGTGCTGTGCCAAAGAAAACATAAGTGTCTCTAGATCATTTTGAATCCTTTCGTGATGCCATAGATGGAAATGATAGAAGCGGGCCCAGCTATTTTAAAACTGAAATGTATGCAAAGCACTCCATAAGTCTCCTTACCTCTCAGAGCTTGACGAGTGTGAGAACATGCACTGGAGCCGGCACATGAAGTTCTTTCCGCTGTGTAGGAATAAGAAAATACATGAATGCACATCCCAGGCGGATTTGCCGTCGTTAAGTTAGTCGCCGGTGGAGCCATAGAAGCATGTGGAGCATGGAAGTAATTAGAAGAGAGAGCGTGCGGCATGTGAGGTTAGATGAGGATGATTGGGACATCCTAAGGAGCTGGCATTATATCGACATTTATGCTCTTGCAGTTGACTTGATTGTGCTCGCTATGGTTACAAAATCTTGTGTGAAATTGGTAAATTAGATTCAAGTATTATTAGTTTTTTCCTTCATTAATTTGAAGTAACCAGTCAGCAGTACAACCAGAAAGCTTAGGGTAAAGTCAAAGTTTCACTCACATGTTCTTGTTTCTCTTCCTGTCATCTCTGTCCATGATGAAGTGGTGTGTGTTGAGTGGTTCAACGATTAGGCTGGGCATTGTTTTGTTAAGTCCAAACTCTCGGGCTCTCGGTCCTGGTCATGCTGCGGCTGAGAGACACTTAGGAGGGTTCCCCCTGCGATGCAGCTTTTTATACCGAGGTTTTCCTGTTGCTAAGTGCCAGGACCGCTGGGATACATCAGCAGCTCAGCCCAGACGTAGAGGAAGCACCCCTTCCTCCTCCTCCTCCTCCTCCTCCTCCTGTTCCTCCTCTCCTCCTACCTCACAGCTCGAAACAACACATACTCGCACTGTACTGCATGTGTGCCTCCCTCCTCCTGACTCCTCACTCCCTTTAACGTCTCTCCGTTTCTTTTCTTTCCCTCTCTGCTATTGCGGCTCCCATCTCCTGGGCCGGCCGAGGAAACGGGACTCTCGGTGGCCGCTGCCGTGCTGCGTTCCCATTATTTTTAGTCCGTCAGCACAGATGCAAATGACAGTAAACGGTGACAGAGCGAGGCAAATCGTGACCTTTTCCGCGCCGTGTGTTTAGACAGACGATGAAATGTCGCTGAAACGTGACGGCTGTTGGAGACAAACTGAAGGGCACTCCTCCTGTCTTTTGCACAACGGCACCATTCATCGATGCGAGCAGAGTGAAATTCGTCCAAAAAAATAATAAAAGTGGCGGAAATTCCCTCAACACAAGGCCCAGAAAACACATGTGAGAAAGAGGAAACCGCAAGAGGATTGCAACAGACGTTCAGCAAGGCAACAGGAAGTTAAAAAGACCGTCTAAACGTCATATCACGACCGCTGCCGTTTCACCCACAAAGTTATTACTCCGTTATCAAAAATCCTTTTTTTTTTTTTTTTTTTTCCCCCCTGTAAGATGGGATGAATTTGGTACTTTCAGGCTTCAGACATCTGCAAAAAACTCACTTCCTCACTCAATAATGGTGTTTTCCCTGATTGAAACTAGATGTTGCACCAACGTGTAGACTTATTTCGATGTTGTTAATTCAGCAACAGAATGAAGCACTGTACCATTAAATCACGCGAGGGAGCGATCTCCGACAACGACACATACCACAACGGCAAACATGCAGGTTTCCTGCCAATGTCAACAGACCCACACACATTTTGATGGACCGCAGCTTTTCATATTTGAGCCTGCTAGTTGTTTTGGGGGGGGGGCTGGGAACAGATCGGGGTGAGTAGAAACAACTGGGGTCAGCCAGAGATCGAGACGTGGTGTGAGAACTGAGCAGTGAGCTGGACAGTGTCGCGGCCAGAAGACAAGCTTTAGCTGAAATTAGCGTTGGTAACGCTGACCCTTGACACTTCATGTTTCTCTCCAATCAGCGGTGATCTGTAACGGATATTTCTGGCCGGCGTGTTTGAACACAGATCGCCGCTGATACAGCAGCAGAAGGGGCTGTGGGAATTCACAGGCCTCTGAGTCTGATCCTCAAAACATTATTATACCATAAGGAGGCAGCATGGTTGTTGTGTACGAGTGTGTTTGCGTGTCATTTGGCCATGAATAAGACAAAAACATAATTGTTTGGAGAGCAAATTAAGGTAAAAAAAAAAAAAAAAGTGTCATAGAAGCCCCGACCATTCTTCAACGTTGGATCAGGATTAGTGGAGTATCCTGACACTTCCCTGGATTTTGACCCGCAAAGCCGTTTCATGGTATGAAAAAGTGACATGGACTTGTTTTGTGATTGTTGAAGAAATCCTTTCTTCTTTCTTAAAAAGTGTGCAGTGAGTCTCGGCAAAGAGTCAAACGTCACTTCCTGTTTCAAATGATCTTATATATCGTCACATACTTTGTTGTACAGCTCAGACAAGGAATGGTATATAATGTGGAGACATCAAGACATACGAATGTCTCCTATGGGGCTTTTCCACTAGGTCCTACTCAGCCTTACTCGACTTGACTCTACTCGACTCAGCCTCGGTCGTCTTCCATTACAGAATAGTACAATCACGGTGTGGGCGGAGTCATCGGAGCGTTTCCTTGTCGTGCATAAGTAATCATCCCCGATATGATATGGGGCGAACATGCGTTAGATATCAGCTCAAATGATAAATTAAATAGTAGATATATTTATAAAAAATATTACAAAATGCGGATTGTTACGAAGACGCTTCACTGTCCAGTGTTTCGGTTTCACTGGTTCCCCTGTTAACAGGTGACTTCTGCCACAAGCCGTTAGTAGCAGCTGATGTTAAAATAAGACAAACTAAAGGTATGATTCTTTAAACTTTAATGGAATTGGTGGTAAAAACACAGCGGGGTGAATGAGCCGCCCTCTGACTCGTTTGCGTCGTGACGCGCAGAAGGCCACCAATTAAACCAACATGCATTTACACCAGGAGCACTGGGAAAGCCCTCAGAGAGACTGTGCAAACTCCACACATGGTTTTCATGATTTCATGCCCCTTGGGTGGCCCTTTTGAACAGTTCAAATACTATATTTTTTTTATCAAGTTTGCACCTTGTTGAAAACGCTTCCTGGAATAATTATTGCAGACATGCAATGATATGTTGTATTATAAGAGTGAAAGGGAATCCATCTCTGTGCAGAACATCAATAGGTCACTTGTTGTGTTTTTGGTAGAGTTTATTTAAAAAATGAGATCAGGTGTAATCAGCAAATGTCCCAGTAGGGATTTTTAGTATGAATATAAATCTTGACACTGACAGACTTATTGTCGTCATAAAGAAATGAGTAAATGCAATCACAGTGGTAAATGCATAATGTCTAAAGTCTGTCTGTGTGTAGACAAATCCCAACATTTGTAGAAAGAGGTGTGAATTATCAGTCTAAATGTATTTTCGCACGTTGCCTCCAAGGTAACACTTTCCAGTCCATCCGATTCAAATGCCTTTAATCCATGTAGAGCAATGCCTTTAATGTAACCGATAATGAACGTTCAGAAAAGTCAAATACAATCTTATGAAGCTGTCTTGAAAAACCACCTCTGCTCTAAACCTGCTGCCATCCCCTGCCTTCCCACCATCTGCCCTTTGGCTTGGCTTCACTGAAGCTGCATTCCCTCTTTTGCCCAAACACGGTTATAAGTACTGAGGCGTTACGAAGAGACACCAAACACTGTGAACTCGGGGCTTATTCTGTGGCCATAGTTACAGTATTGAGGGACATAGCTTTGAATAAGGAGCCTGATTCAGGAGCCTTTGCCTTTTGCATCCAGATCTGATAGTAAAGTCCCTCCAACTGTGACTCTCTGGACTAACGCCGTGCCACTGACTGTGCTCACTTCCTCATTGCTGCCATGGCAACGGCGCTAAGGGAAAACAGTGACAGATTGTGTGTGAAGAAAAGAGCATGCCATGTGATGGGGGAGATGTGAGATCTTTGTCAGTTATCGCGGACACCCCCTGACATCCCCATGTACTCAGACTCTGTGACGTAGAACTTCAAAATAGCTGCCGTGCCCATAAATAAAAGTGCCTGGAGCCCTTTTCTGGCGATACCTGGAAAACGTTTCAGTCTGTAGTCTGTCGTTTGGAATCGCAATCACTTCAGTATGTGTTCATAGATTTATTTCCAATGATGATTTTCCAAATTAATCCTCCACTGAAGGCTACAGCATTATTAAAGTTTCATGGCAGGCACTGTACTTGCTCAAGGTTAAAAAGAAAAAAAAGATATGAAGAAAGAAATGCTGAGGTTTCATGTTTTCAGTCAGTTTCAAACGCTAAATATAACAAATAGCAACCATTCCCCAGGCTAAAGTACTTTTGGTGCCTAGACAGGCCGGCATGTGGATTTCAGGATGCAAACCACAAATATCCCAGAGGCAAAATCCATCAGGGTTTCTCAAAACGGCTCAGACGTGTGAAGTGGCAGAGGGGTTCTGGGACCTAAAGGAGAGAACGTAAGCAATGTTTACCAGGGAAAAGAATGGGAGAAGACGTAAACTTGCTCAAAATCTTACTTGCAGCAAGCAAGAAAACTTTCATCAGGAAATGCCCCAAAGCAAGAATAATGTCTGGACACTGTCCAGGAGATTCATTTGAAAATGACGCACATTAAAAGGATCAAAGAGAATACGTTATATAAAGGGTTTATAAATGAGAAAACTAAATTTAGTCTGACGAAGCATAAAAATACTCATATATAGCTATAATAGTTTCCAGAAAAACATTTTCATTTGCTTATTTTGTTTGTAAATTGTTCTGTGGTTTCGTAATGTGATTTTTTTTCATGAAGGATGAAATAAACATTAAGGGTTTCTGAAAAAAATAGAGCTAAAGAGATGAAACGCATCTTAAATTGCATCATGTAAATGTTTGACTTGTACAGAACTTTGAGGGTGGAAATTGGAGCACCAGGAATTGAGCCCTTAAATACACAGTATAGTAACAGTCTGAAAATATCCAAGTTTAAAGTCACACATTTAAGAAAAAAACAGAAATTTTATTGAAAATAGGTCTTTCTTATTGAAAAATATGAATTTTAATTCAAATTTTAAGTCTTCGTCCTACAGCTTTTCCGATGTGTAATTGAGAATGACTGTCCCAGCCTTTGTGTTGAGGCTATGAAGAAAGTTAAGAGCATACAAGCCTATATCCATAAAAATAACTGCAGTCAGCTGCAGTTGAGGTTCAAAAGGTGGTTCCAGTCAAACATGCAGTCAGACACAATCACGTGCGCTGGATGTATAAGTGATCTCGCCTAAAGTTGCACAGTAAGTAGCCTATGAATATACCCCCATCCTTCATTTTAATCTTGTCGTCCTCCCTTTTTTTTTTTTTTGCACCCTGACATTTATTGTTGTCGAGAAACCTCTGTTTTAACGCGATCACGCCTCCAGTGCACCAACAACTCGTTTCACGTGGATCTTCCCAACACAAAAAGCCAGTTTCTTCATCTTTGGATGTTTGTTTTTGTTTTTAATTCTGATAGAAGAAGGAAAAAAAAAAAAAAAGATCTCACTCTCCCCAGGTGTTTCTCGAGGCAACAGCCCAGGCATCTCTCCTATCGCTGTCCGTGGGTGATGAGATTATTTCCCTAACAGGGCAACACGTTCAGGCTGATCTGCTACGCATCTGGTTGTCTGATGACTCCAGTGTTGTCGTTTAAGCCCCCGAGTTATTATTAGCTGCCTCAGTACTCCTTTTTAAGGCACTGTTTTCAGGAATAAGGCCATTTACAGAACAGAGTGGGATCAAGGGTTACTGCAGGGTTACTTTTTTCCAGTTTGGTAAACCCTATTGCTGGTGTATGGAGTCATCCCTGCGCCTAATTAGAGGATATATCAGACATGTGACCAAGAAGAGAACCTCTTTGCTGGGCGAGCTGTGGAAACTCTCTCTCTCTCTCTCTCTCTCTCTCTCTCTCTTTGACTCATGTCCATCTCCGTCTACTACTTAGTCAATCAGATAAATATAAATTCTGACGAAATGGAAACAGAACAATAGGAGTAGTCGTAGACGATGAGTGCGAATGAACACAGAAGTCAGGTGAAATTTGGCCAAACTTGGTCAAGAAGTTTTAATTCGGTGCCCTTGTACGAAACTAGGTCTATTCATCCCACGCATCAAAAGCCATCTACGTACCATTTATCACTCTGCGCGCCGCACCCTAACTTACTGAAACTTTCACATTAACACATTCGGCATACTCAAACGACCCTCAGACTTGGCAACAATGGTTATAATTACCGGCGCATTCATTTTTCTCTTCGTCCATGCATTAAACAACTCCACTCACATCACTTTCTCTCTCACGCTCTTTTCCTGCTGCTTTTTTCTCCTCCATGGCATTTCATCAATACATCACCCCACCATCAAATAAGTAAAAAAACAAAACAAATGATCGATGTTGAATTTAGGTGAAAACATCGTTCAAGGTTAGGAGAAAGTACGAGACGCTCTGCACTGAGGAAAGCCTCGTCTCATAAAGAGTGTGGAATAACTTTTCAACAGAAAATTGGGAGGGGGCGCTCCCTCGCCGCAACTTAAATGTACCACATGGTCCTGGATTTGCGCTTCAGGCTCAGGTACGAGTTGGAGCTCAGGAATCTGGGGCAAGAGTCTCTTTCCATCAGCAGGTAAACTTGCTTTTGAGCCTCGTCGAAGCAGGACGTTGTCGGTTTCTTCAACGACATCTTGATCTTCTCTCTCACTTGGTGGTCCACATTGATCTGGCGAAGAAACACACAGGCAGAGTCGGCATTGGTGGTTTTAGAGCCCAGCCATCGGGGAGGGGGTCAACCGAGATCACATATTGGGGCCTCAAGGGTTGGTCAGCTCTGAGGTTGTGAGACTTTATATAATCCTGAGCCAGACATGAAAAATATCGCCTCCTGCTTCTGTATGTTAGTGAGAAAGAGTGTATCTGCCGGGGTTTGCCTTCACTGTAATGAGTTAGCAAATTAAACTTTGAGAGGAGAAATTTGGCCTTTAAATACGAAAAAAAAGTATTTGAACCGCTGATGTAGGGGAAATGTAGAAAGCAAATAATCATTTGTTAGTACCGATTTTCTACTTGTTTACCCAATATATATGTTTAGCAACTTTGGAAAAAATATCTCCTATTGTTGTTTTATAGCTCAGATATCAAGCCTCACAAATAAGTAACAATATAAACAACGTCATTAATGGTTGAAGCGCAAATGTACATTCAAAATTTGTTCACATTAAATTAACTTAACCAAACCTATTATAAACAGCCTAATTTATTTATTTTTTTTTTCACAATCTTCAATATTCATCAAACTTAGGCACTGTACACGGCAACATTTCAAGTGAAAGTGCATTGTTTTTGAGTTTTTGCTTCAGAAATGTTAATTAATGGTAGTGGTAAAAAAAAAAAAAAAAAAATCTAATTGTTTCATATATTCTCCTTTTATACCAGTAAAGTGACACTAGTGCTCCAAAATACCAACAAATTGACACTTCTGATGATTTCAGTTTTTATATAGTGTTGTGTTGAAATGTCAATATTTACATTGTTGTTAATATTTTTATATACAAGTATGTACTTTTGGATAATGTTATCACATTATGCAAATAATAATGTGAACTGGATAACGCCACATGTTTTTGTCCAATAACTGCAGTTTTCTCATTATTACTTCTTATATGTGGGCACATGTGAGGTTAAACGTTGTATTATTATCTGGTATTCGCACAAGAATGTATCTCAAGCAAAAATCGTAGGCCAATGCGAAAGTAATTGAAGATGTTGTAAGTCAGTGTGTATTTTACCCCCTTTGGTTTATATATTCCTGCTTCTACTGTATTATTGTTTTATTGCTGGAGATGATAACATCTTTTTCCCCTGAGGGTTTATGCGACTTCACTAACAGACCAGCCAAACCACAAAATAAATAGATTTTACACTTGAAAGCTACAAGTGGGCAGTATAGGAGACACGGGGGCGACTTGTTGACCCACTGTCCTGTAAGCAGGCTTAGTGATTTAGTTCGTCAGTTTATAAAATAGTTAGTCTCCCGGCAGAGGAAGTTTGCTGCTCAGTTGGTAATGACACTGCAGTTAAAGATTCACATCCAGATCTATAAACAAAAAGTATTGTAGGAAAATAAAATAAGTAAAAGCAAGAGAGAACAATCTGTTCTTCTGGGATACTTGAAGAAACGGGACAGGAGACAGTCTCAAGGTTTTTATGCTGAAAATCTGTTGACCATGACAAAAAAGTAGGCCCGGAGACGACTAACTACCATCGGACCTATAGCCCCCCCAATAACAAGCTGGAAACCCATTTGAGAAAAAACATTGAACTTTTCAAATGTTTTAAATATGTTCAAACTCAAAATAATCAAGTAGAATATTCCAGCATGCAGTAAATAGAAATATTTATGATAAGTGACAAGATGGATGGGAGGCGCTCAGTCGGCACAATTGTGACAATTTCTGCGAAACAATGGTGTGCATAATAAGATTATCTAACTTTTCTCTGAGCTCCCATGTATTGTTGCTACGTCTCAAAGCAAATAAATCACGCCAAATGTCATGTCTTGAAAGCTGTGTTGCCCCAAGTGGCTTAATCAGTTCCTGCAGTGCCCTTTAACTAGTCTGGCGACGTGGTTCTCGTGTCAACTGGGCTTGACCGCTTGTCTGCAGTGAGGATATTATAACTACTTAGAATCTAGTCTAAATTACTGATTTCACCTTCAGAGATTCTCTATTGAATACTGCAGAAGCACAGCCCACACTCAAAGACGACATATTCATAACCGCGGAACATGTCCTGCATGTGGCACAATTAGAACGTTGCGACATGGTGGTGCCATCAGAATTGCTTCACTGGCTTTGTGAATCTTCCACCATTTCCAGATGAGCTGCTAAGCTTCTCTATAAATACCTTCCCCTGCTCTGTAATGCTGCTCTGACAAATTACGGGTTATGTTTGGGATTAAGTCCACCACGAAAATTGTTCATCCTTTGAACTGAAAAGCCGCGACCTGATACCACTGACAAACTGACCTCTCTGCCGGCTGCAGGCTGGATGAACTCCTGATAGATCTTCTCTGCTTTCCAGCAAAGGTCGTCTGGCGATGTGGTGGACCTGAAGTCTTCACAAGCCAGCCAGAACTCAATGTTTTCCTCACTGAACTCAGACTGTAGGAAGGAGCGAAATGCGGCCAAATATTCTACAGAGAGGAAAAGAGTTAAAGCCACACAATTATTCACCATTAAGAAGGAATTTTTGAAGATTAGGAGGGAAAATATAATTTAACATCTTACTTTTATCCTTGAGCAATTTTGCAAGAGTTTGGGATTTGCCGTCAGCCTGCCTGCTGCAATGAGGAGATATAGATGTGTATATATATATATTTTATATTCTCATTACAATAAACAACACGGATGTCAAAAGAAATAGATCAACACACACTACCTTTGCTTTGACGGATACATGTCATTGTTTAATTTTTGTCCTGCGACGACCTGGATGTCATTCTTGCGTTTCTTTCGATTGAGCACAATATCAATCCTGAAAGACAAAATTAACCTAGATGCTGGAGTGTAGTTTCACCACAGTAAAGCAAAACAAACATCAATCCTCTCCCATGCACTCTAGAGATTGTTTAACGTCGGTGGTCCGTTTGACTTACCTCCTGGGCCTCTTCACTCTTGGCATTAGATCTTTAATATCAAAGACCCCAATCTTTGAAAATAAAAGTTTCGGCATTTTCACATCGCTGCTGCTAACTTCCTCTGAGGGGATGCTATTGTCTGTTTTGATGTGTACTGGCTCGCCCTGTACCTGGCAGGAAAGGTATAATACCTGTGACGCTGAGGGCCTGTTGGTACAGGTCTCCAAATGCCATCTGCATGCAGACGGCTGCTCCTGTTGTCAATGAGTCACAGCTTTAACGTTGCAGTGGGAAAAGATGTTTTTGACTTAATCCAAGAAGAAGAAGCCATTTCCTTCGAGTACCGCCATGAGGTATCTACACGTTATCCTGTTGCATTTCTGTGTACGATGACCGAGAGAAAAACACTGGATTGAAGTGATCCACTGCACAAGAGCCCGACGATGATTGATGTTCACTGATATCAAAATGTACGACGGACACATTTACTGTATAATTTCTTTTGAAAAAGTCAATATCGGTGAAAAACCGATGGATATGCAATGTGTGGGAAACTCTGCGATCACAATAAGCATGGAACATAGTGAACAGCTTTCAATCCAGGTTACACCCTGTTTTTTTGGCCCAAACCCAAGAAATGGCTCTGAATAAGAAGAAATAAGTCAAAACATGCCTAAAACACTGAAATTCATTAACGGAACGACAGGAAGCTGGTTGAATGTTTATTTTAGGGGTTTTTGCCCGTCAGCTGGTACTGGCTACAGCCGCTGCAGCTTTAATGAAGAAAACTGAAATTAACTTTATTCATACAGCACACGTTTCACTCATTTCTTTACACTGTTGGTTATGTTCTACTTCCACACCAGGCGGTCAGTGTCTTGCTCGCCTACACTTTGACATATGGGAGGGATGGGCGATCGAACCCCCGACCCTGTGATTAGAAGACAACTCGATCTACCTGTCAGGCTCTACAGCCACTCCCGACAATAATCTGACTGAAGTGGGTTCAAAAGACACAGTGGGGGCAGAGTTCTTTGTGGAAAGTGTTTAGAACAAATAATTAGAGGCGTTTTTAAATTCCCATTTGCGCGACAACATCCCAAGCGTAAACACAACGATTTGCATTTTGGTTTCAGAAAAAAGTTTCACGTTTACGCAGCAACATTTTGAAAATGATTTCCATTTATGTGGCAGAAATACTGAAAACTGTCATTTTCATGTAGGGCCACTAGTGGGTGCTGTTGATTGTTTTTGTAACGAAAAATAAATAAATACTCCACAAACATTAACAGCGTGGCCATTCATATGAACAAATGACAAAGTTGTATTGTTATAACGTTGGCTCGCCACTATAAAACAACCAAGTCTCAGGAGACTATGGACTGGGAGTTATGGCACTCTGGAGGCCGCCATTGTTGTTGTTGTCCAACAAAAACATATTATTAACTTTAACATTAGACAAGACGCAGAGAGAAGTTGAAACCTGCAGGAAGTCTTACAAGAACAGAGAGGAAGTGAGCAGGGAGGTTTCCATTCCTGCCGAAACTCAACAAAATCTCTTGCACTTCTCTGAGCAACTTCACAAATGACAATGTTGACATAGGTTTATCCATTGCACCTGTGTGTTTTCATGCGTGTGTCTTAATTTGGGGTGGTATGTATATTTTTTTTGGGGGGGGGGGGGGGGGGGGGGGTCTTAATGAAGAGTCTATCGGTATGTTTGTGGTTTGGAGATGACTGACGTGGGTTTATTTCAAAATTTGCACGGACAATGTCAACATATAAAGAGTGATATTTTTTAAGAAGACTACACCCTTGATGTAAGTCTTAAAATGTTGCAAACCCAGAACTCCAAGAATAATACCGAGAATAACTTTACTTCGATTATGTATTGCATAATTGTTTGTAATTTAACAGAGATTCACTGAAATTGTCCTCAAATCAAAATCGACACAAACTTTCAAAAATGAGATTCAGCTTTTAATAATAACCAAGAGTTTATTTAATGACACAACCAGAAATACGTTTTGAACATTGGATATCCAGTTTAAGATGCGCATCATCAGTGGTTTGTGTTGTCTTCGTTGACTTTTGCATCTGGAGATTTTGGTTAATTCAATCGTGTGACTGATCTCTTCAGTTCTTTGAAATACCAGACCGTTTCAAAGAAGAATGTGAGCTTATCAAGAGTGTAATTTGTTATATTTGGACTTTCCAGCTGGATAATTATCCCAAGCATGCGCCTACTCAGTCAACTAAACCCTGTTGTAATATCATTAAAAAAATGTTTGGTGGAATTTAGCGAAGCCAATCACAGCGGAGAAGCCAAAACCAAATGTTAGTGAGCAGCAAGCCGTTTGTGAGAAGAAACAGGATAAAATTCCAAAAGAGTTGGAAAAGAAGAAAATAAATATCGCAATAATTCAAATAAGCTCAGCCACCAGCACAAATACATCCATCCACATTATTGTGCATTAAAATAAATTGGAACAGTTTGCAAAGCAACATCTCCAATATTGGAGATTGAAATGCATATTTGCATCCTTTAATAACTCGAGTATTCCTCAATCTGTCATAAAATGCCAACATTTCATTCTCTTCATCAGTTTTCTGGTATGAAACAGGACTCTGCCTCCTTCAGGTTTGATCAGACTGCACTGTCAATAGCAAATAAAGGTTTTATGCTGAGCACTTTAAAAACTTCTCAGCTACCCTTGGAGAACCGAATACGTGAAGACAGATTAATCTGCTTCTACTTTCATCAAGAATAAAAATGAAATCAGTGAGTTTTCCTTCACTGGATATATACGAGGCTTTTTATTTATATTTCACTTTGAGCCCAAACGGTGACAGCGGCCTATTTAATCCCCCTGTTTAAGATTCACGGTTCAGAGTGTCTGCTGTTAGAAGCAGTGCGTTTCTAATAAGTCATATGCGTTTCTCATCTTTTATGTGTGTTCATAACATTAGAATTTCCCCCCCGACTGTCAGCAGTATCCTATTTTCATCACTTTTACGGGATCACATTAATTTCCAGATGTACTGTTGTGACATTGGCATTACTTAACAGGGGAAAGCCATGAAACGTTTCAAAAGACAAATTGACAGGAAGTGTCCTTTTTTAAGAGGTTATCACACTGCAAGGTAGAAGAACAACTTTGTGTAGGAATACTTTTCAGTTTGACGATACACTCTGGACTGGTGGCAGTTTAGGGTCACTAATTGATCGGCTGGTATTTTAACCCCGACCTTTTCTCTGTGAGGTGAGAGCATTAACCACTGCACCACCATGCAACCTTTATGATAATGCTATACTGTAGAATACTAAAGAATCTTTGAAACCACTCGAGTTTCTCACTGCACATATACAAAGCGATTTGACTTCCTTCTACACTTCAGTCCTATTTATGAATGCCACACATGTCATTGATGGTGAAACAGTGACATTAATGAGTGATACCTGCTGCCCAACATTAGGAATTCTTGAAAAACTCTAATGTTTCCTGTTTTGAAGGTCTGGGCTAATTGATCAAGGAAAGCATGGTCAAAATAAAACAGAATTACCTCCAATAGAAGCTCCTATGGGTGCAGCTGCTTGTAACCAATCAATGAAGACCTGAATGATGGGAGAATAAAGACAAAAAAAAAATAGAAAAATGGTAATCTGGTGAACAAGTCCTCACATACAAACAAAAAAACAAACGGTAACAATTTTCTGCTGGAATCACACTGGATTGGTACTTTGGGTTTGTGTGAAAAAGTCTTCCACATGGGTGTGTCAAAGAAAATGTCCCATGCTGATGACCTCAGGTTTCTATGTTGACGGTTTCATAGTATGTTAATGGACCACCGGCGGTGTGACTCGTTGATTCACTGCTTTGTTTGTTTTTTTTCAAGTTAAAATGGAAAACTCCAGTAGCGTTTTGTCTGTTTACATGACGACGCTGCTTGGAGCCACTAAAAACGCAACTTTTTGAAAACATCTGATCTGAAACGTTGCAACTGGGTATGTGCGCCATGGCTGTAGTGAACGCATTTTTCTCTGTGCACGTGTGTATTGTTTCATTACACACAAAAAAACCCCCAAAAACGACAGAATGGTTTTCTCTGTCTCAGTTTGAAGAAAAAAATGCTGTTTTCCCAAACTTGGTGCGTACAGAATGGATAGTGAAGGAAATATAAACCTAAGAGTGAAGGTTGTGACTGTACTGTCTGTGTAGGAGGATATTTATGGTGGAACAAATTCAAGAATAGATCTGTAGATCCAGGTTTTCCTCTTTAAAATAAATTATGATGGCCAGCTAACCAAAGTTTTTCATCCTGTTATTAACGATTCATAAAGTCAAGCAGAGGTGAGAAATGCGGGTGAAGCAAGATTATTTTCTTAAGAAGAAACCAGGTCTCAGCTTCACTTCCTGGATGTATTTATGAGGCTGACTTGCCCGTTCTTTATCTCAAATTGACACTTCACACCATTTAGCAGCTAAATCTCTAACCCTATAGAAAAAAAAAAGTCTCTGATTTGAGTCCAGGTTGTGCTTGGGTGCTTTTTTTGCGTGGAGTTTGCTTGTTGTCCGTGTGAATAGGTTTGTTTACTCTGGGCACTCCAGTATGAGGTTAACTGATGAATGTCCGTTTATAGTGAGAGTGTGTGACTGTGGCCTCGTTCACACTGCAGGGAAATGCAACCCGATTCTAATTTGTTTTACTCGCAAGTAATCCATACCCGACGATTATTGTGGCCCAGGCCTCATTCCCATGTGGTACTAATTCTGTTATTTTTCTACATGCGACTGCTTCGTCATCGACGTGCGACTGACGTCACGGAGAAGTGCCGGAGGAAGCGGCTCCGGCAGAATGTTAAAAGCTGTGCTCTTCTTTTTTTTTTCCTCATTCTCCTTCTTCTTTCACTCGTCACGTTGTCTAGATTTTGTCGGCTCGTATTTAACAACCACCAGAAAATGGATCTACACGCTGACCAGCGTTGCCAAATATGATGGGTATCCCCCTATTGGGGAGCCAAACTCTCTTACCTTTTAAATCTATTTATTTTGTACATTTGTGTGTTTACGGCGTGTTCTTTCTTACACATTTAAGAGTTTTTAACATGAACACTGAGATTTGGGCTGGTTCTTATTGAGGTGTGTGGGATTTACGTTGTTTGGGCTGAAAGCATCCGGTCCGATCAGGTTCAAACGGCAGGTCGCGTTTTAAATGATCTTGCCAAAAAAAAAAAAAAAAAAACTGGATCCCAGCAATAAATCAGAATTCTTGCATCAAGACCTGGGGTGTGAACGTAGCCTGTGTTTAGCCTGCGATGTGCTGGCGACCAGTCCAGTCGTTTCACCGTTATAAGATGAGCCGTCGTCACAAAGTCAGAATCTGAGAGACGTTTAAAAAAAAAACCATAAAACTTACAATAAAGTCGTCAAACAAGCAGAGGAAATGCCTCTGACAACAATAACAGTAGCGTCTTTGAACGCTGAGCTGATTTGCATCTACATTTCAGACTCAACTTATGATGCAAACAGATTAAAACAGATGCAAGAAGAAACAAAGCGTGCAGAGGAAGTCCACCACACTGCTTGAACTCCTAGTATTTTGCGTGATGTGAGATGCACATTAAATATAAAAAATTCCTTAGGACGAATTTGCATATGTGTGGGACACAATTTTAAATATTGTAGTAGATCAGGTCCATAGTCCGCTGGGATCAATTCCCTGTGACCCTAATTTGGAAGAAGCATTGTGATAGAGTAAATTGATCCATGCAGATACGTCAACAGAAGTAAATTAATATAACTGCTTTTCAATAGTCATGGTTCACCTGAACACAACTTCTCTGTATTGTTTTGATGTTAAACCCTTTATAAAGCATTCATTTGAAATATTTGAAAATAACTTCATTCCAAGAACCGAAACAACTGACCAAAATCTGAATAATTTCGCAATCCATGGCTTCACCATTTCTTTAAATAAGATTAAAATCTCACTATATTTCAGTAAAATGTTGCTGCATCTTACAGATCTTTATGTGCTACTTTCATGTAATATAATTGAGTTTTACTGTCCTATAATACAAGAGTACTGAGCCTGTGGCTGAAATAGATGAACTGATGTACTCTCAAGTGTATCTTTATGATCAAACTTAGTGTTATACTTAATGTTGAATGCCACAGTTAGGTGCACTGACCAGCCTCAACACAAGTATTTATGGATAGGAATATTTCAAATATAGCTTTCTCAAATGCAAAACATCTTTTTTTTTTTCCCCCCGACGTGCAGAAGAACTATCTTAAAGATTAGCACAACTTCTTAATGATGTATTCTGTGAATGCCATCAGTGTGGTTGGTGGAAATTGGACGAAATGTGTGAATAAACACATATGAGCCTAAAAAAAGATTTAAGTCGACTTTACCAAACCACCTGCTGGCCAACGACACGTAGAAATTCATGATCCAGCATCGTCGCTTCAGTGAATATAGTTCGATAAACTGTGAGTGAAGCTGTAAACCTGCGTGAAATTCAACACATATGAGACACGTGTCTCCAAAATGGACATTAATAATGTGGCATCTATTTCTGAGAATAAATTATTGCTGAAAAAGAAAAAAACTGACTTTTATCCTCACACTGAAAAAGAAAACGCACTCCTACTATTTAAGTGAACCATTGTCGTTTGCAGCAAATTTCTCATGCCAGATTTGCTGTTGAGGAACTCTTTATGCAGTATGATGGTATTTCCTTTATTTTAAAACTGTGTGCTCATTCGTGCATCTTTGTAGTGCCAACACTCATTTCCAAGTGTCTCATTTATCTTTTAAGAAACTATAGCCCAGACTGAGCTAAACCCGGCACCAAGGCTTGTTTGCACAAATCAGCTGAATAAAGACGAGTTGTTTGGCTATTTGAGCTCTCAAACATTCACAATGTTGTCATATGGAAAAAGGAAAAGCCTCATGACAATAATGGCAACAAATACACAATGTTTGACCACTTAAGTGCTGTTAGTGAGTCTGTCCCTCGATGATGGAAATTATGTCTGCGAGCCACATGAATACAAATAGCGCAAAACAAACGTGGTCCCTGGAATAATTAAGCGTCTGACATCCCATCATGCCCAGGGTCATGAACGAGGGCACTCTAGTCGCAGTGAGCGTTTTGTGTTGTTCTTGCCTTCGTTTGTCGTCTGTGTTTGTCTGACCCTTTGCGACTGTACCTGAAGCCCTCGTCGGTCTGAAATGAGCTTTTTCCATCTTGCCGGGCAAATTCTCATCTATATATGAGTGACGGGTAAGTGAGAGGGGAAAGACGGAGGGATGTGAGGACTTCCAGTGCTCCTTTGTACAGAACAGAGGTTAGATTTAACATCTGGAGGGGAAAAAACAGCAGAAATGGGGGATTTGTGACTATATTGTACAATCTGAAAACTGTTTTACACTGACAAGGGCGACTTGGTGTGGTATAGTAGCGTGCAAGGTCTATGGAAGTAGACTCATACAGTAAGATGAATCATACACCAAAGGAAGCTTTTGTGCATTGTTTGCACTTTATTAAATGTTGATTACGGTGAACAACTACTTCTCTGAAAAGTACTGGACATACTCGAATGAATGAGCTACTCTGTAGCATTGTGCATTATTATTGTTATTGTTATTATTATTCGCACAAAAGTGTGAGAGGGAACTATATTAAAATTGTGATAGTAAGATATGCAATAAAAAAGTATAGTGGAAGAAAACACTACTTAAAATATAATCAAATAGAGAAATTAATATCACATTCTCAAAGGTTTAAAGCATCATGCCATAACAGTTTAAATAAACCAAAAACTGGTTATTACAGTTGGAGCTTGGTACAGTTGATGTTCAGTTCTGTAAGTAACAAAACCCCTAGTGGACAATTCAGGAACAGCAGGTAGTTTTAATCAAAAACATGTGCAGTATATTGTTTGTGCACTTTCACTGCTCATCCCCACCTGATTCACCTCTCTGGTGAGCTGGGGGCTGTACCTTTTACTTCCTCCTCTAAGGAATAATTCACATATTATAATCCCCGGATCATTTAGTGGGAGGAAGATGCTCTATGAGCTGGATGTTAGCTGAAGTTACACCAGATAGTGGGAGGAAGATGCTCTACAAAAAAAAAAATGTTAGAAGAAGAAATACCAACAGAACATATAAACTCCCAACAGGCAAATGGCTCCTACAAAAAGAAGCTGCCTATACTTAAATCGATTAATGCGATGGATACAGGCTAATGCTAATTACAGTGGAACATCCTCCATGTCAGTTCTCAATTAACGAGGCTCCTCTTTCATTAAACAGGAGTTTAGTGATATAGTAAAAGATGAGTCAAAAGCTAATGCACATTTATCAGGCGAAAACAAGTGTTTACATGTACAACTACAGAAACAAGCTTACGGAAACTTTACCAATTTTGTACAACAAAAGTAGAGATGGTATAGTTTTGTTAAGTCAGACAAGGATTGTTAGTGAAACTTTTAAAGCGTTCGTAAACACACTCAGCATTACTCACATCGCTAAAGCTGCTGTCCCGGTGTCTTAACTCCTAAAGTGTGTAAAATTCAAACTACTTGAACCTCACGGATGGCATTCACTGCTACAAGCTGAATCCCTGGAAGACGCACTGTCTTCACAAATCTAATTATGTTTTTGCACTTTTTTTGGGGGGGTGGGGGTGTTGCAAGCATTTCAGCAGAAGACTGTGTGGAAGTGAAACAGGCTTCAGCAGCAAAGGGACATAAGCTCGAGGCGGATTTGAGGGAAGTCTGAGACTGACAGGTTCCTATTATGCTCGTCCCCCGGGGTGCCCAGACACGAGTCCTTGCAACGAGCTGTACACTTCAATTCCTGGCGTGTTAGACTGTTGGTCAGCGGAAGTATTTAACACACGACACTGACTGCATCTTTTGTGCATTTACAGTCATCTTCCAGCATTTTGCAGCTCCGGTTTAAATATGATTAATACAGATGTCCTGTGAGGCCACGTGTACAATCATCTTCTTTGTTTACAAGTTCAAAGCTTCCAAACTCTTTTAAAAGCATATAAAATGAGTGACTGTACAAAATTCATATTAGCTTCACAAACAGTTGAACCTCATTTCATATGATTTCGTGATGGTAGGCTTGAGAAATCAAAATGATTTGTCTCCATCTAGTGGTAGATGGAAGTAAGCGCACCAAAGAGTGAAAACAATGTAAGCCTCAAACAAAACAGATTTTATTTTTAGAATTAGGTTAAGAAAATACCACAAGTGCCGGCTCACCTGGGGCTTTCAGGGATTATTTGTCATCCTCTATTGGTTGGTTTGTGCTCAAATTGAGCTTTAAGTGAGAAAATGTTAAATTAACACGGAACAACTGTGATTAAACAAACTGTACTCTACAAAATTACACGTCTAAAGTACACTAGGCTAGTAAAACCCAGCATGCACTATAATCCTGCCTATCTTCCACTCAGCTTTATATTACTCAAGATCAGAACTCTAACCCTGGAACCGAGTTTTAATAGCCCCAGATGTTCTATTAGAATTCAGTTGGGTTTTAAAAAGTGTTTGAAGCAGATTGGCTTGTTTTTTTGCTTTGGCTTTATTTGTCTTGGTGTTAGCTTTTGTTTATTTCTGTTGTAAATTCAGATGCAAGATTCATTGTGTGGGGAAAAAAATACTGCATGACATAAAACTCTATGAAACAGTGCACAAGAAACCAGCTTCTGAAGGTAGATGCACTCGGAGTGTGGCACTCAGCATAGTCCCCGGGCTGAAGATGCAAGCACAATAATAACAGGAAACCATTCATGGGACACATAATATTTCTGCATAGTAAGGGGTCTTAGAGAGCACCATCTAAACAAACAAACAAACAAACAAAATCAAAAGAGGAAACTCTGTACTTGATGTTTGATTCACTCAGGCATGGACCAGACTCAGAGGTGGAGCCTTTCTGCTGTTCTGGTTGGGTTTCTGGGATAGAAGACGAGAAAAGTGAGAGGACAGAGACAGAGAGTAACAAGCAAACAGACATAAATCCACTCTGCAGATGTGATGGGGCAGGAGACTCGGGTCACAAACACGTTGATGTTTTTTTTAACTCAGGAGAGCTGATTTGCATATACAATTCAGTCAGACCTATGTCAATGAAATAAAATAAATAAAATACTGTGTGTGTGTGTGTGTGTGTGTGTGTGTGTGTGTGTGTGTGTGTGTGTGTGTGTGTGTGTGTGTGTGTGTGTGTGTGTGTGTGTGTGTGTGTGTGTGTGTGTGTGTGTGTGTGTGTGTGTGTGTGTGTGTGTGTGTGTGTGTGTGTGTGTGTGTGTGTGTGTGTGTGTGTGTGTGTGTGTGTGTGTGTGTGTGTGTGTGTGTGTGTGTGTGTGTGTGTGTGTGTGTGTGTGTGTGTGTGTGTGTGTGTGTGTGTGTGTGTGTGTGTGTGTGTGTGTGTGTGTGTGTGTGTGTGTGTGTGTGTGTGTGTGTGTGTGTGTGTGTGTGTGTGTGTGTGTGTGTGTGTGTGTGTGTGTGTGTGTGTGTGTGTGTGTGTGTGTGTGTGTGTGTGTGTGTGTGTGTGTGTGTGTGTGTGTGTGTGTGTGTGTGTGTGTGTGTGTGTGTGTGTGTGTGTGTGTGTGTGTGTGTGTGTGTGTGTGTGTGTGTGTGTGTGTGTGTGTGTGTGTGTGTGTGTGTGTGTGTGTGTGTGTGTGTGTGTGTCCGTCCCTTTTTCTGAACCAGGATAAATGTTACAATGCATATATTTACAAAATAATAACCGGAAAAAGTATGAGTGACTGTTTCTTTTCCATGAGTCACTGCGACTTGTGAAAAATGTCATTTCCAACACTGGTTTAGGACATTAAGGTAAAGTGAACAAGAGGAGTATATTTTTATATATTCATACAATAGTGAAATCAGTTAAAATGCTTCCCTCCCTTTGCTGTGTCACCGTTTCTTTTTGCCACAAACATTTTCTGAAGGCATGAAGTGGAAAAATATGAATCACTGCACACATGCGGCTCCATGTGAACACTTCAAACACAGCTGGTGGCCAAAGGTAATACCTAAAATCAACTATTTTCAACACTTTTTTTGTCATTATTCTATATACTCCCTTGAAAAGGAATCCCATTTCTGTGTGATGGCAGGCAGGCTGGATTCACATGATGATAAGAATGTAAAATATTCATTGTGAAAGATTGTTGTGGGAATCTCATCGAGCCGTAAGAGAAATGCTGTTGGGTGCTCAGATTGGAAGATATCAAGAGGGGCAAAGAAAAAAAAAAAAAGACTCAGTCTTTCATCATTTCTACTCAATCTTTGAAGCTGGTATACTAAAGCAGTGGAAATCTGCCACCGGAGGAGTTAATCTTTCTGACTTCCCGTCGTGGGGGCAACTGAAAAGTTTCCTCCTCTCCGGTCGGGAGCAGTTTGTGGGAGTCAGCAGAGACTCGGCTGCCTTATCTGCCACCCACTGAGAACCGTGGTGCTCACGAGCCGGAGTTTCCGGGGTATTATCTCCCCTTCTGCCGCTCACTTTACGAAGACCTGCTGTGGTTTGGCCTCCACGACGACCCAGTCGCTCCACTCTTCCCACATCCATCTATCTTTCCTTCCTAACCAAAGCCATCTTCCTTCAATCGTTTGGCTGCTTCCTCTCGTCCTTTTCAACCTTTCATTCAACGTCTGACTTAATGTTTTCTATTATACCTCATATTTTCAATAACCTCGACCCTCATTACATTAGAAAACCTCTACAAATTTACTCATTGTCGACTACCACGATTCCCTCTTCTCCCAATTTCTATCCCCTTCTTCACGTCCTTTTCAAACTTGAGATTCGTGGTTTTCTTTCTCCACTACTTTCTTTTTTTGTCAAACTCTTCTCCCCCATCCAATACAATCCAATCCTGTCCAGTCTCTCCTGAGTATTAAGCCCCATGCCGACCTCCACCAGGGCCAGGGATACAATCAGATAATGCCGGACCAATCAGACCGGGTAGAAGTCCCTTCCCCTCAGTATTGCTCGCACGGAGCGACTACATTTTGCACATGCTCACACACAATTGTGCATCTATGTAAGGTCTGAGAACGGCTGCAGGAATGCATCAAGCAAACAAACATGCACACCCACATCGAGGTCAACAAAATAAACCAGGAATATGCACAGCGAAGAAATGTGACCAAAAAAAAAAAAAAAGTCAATGTCGTAACCTTATGTTTCTATCATAAACTGGAGAAAAAAAAATACATACTTTACTTTTCTGTCATTTCTGTTTGGTATTCAACACTATCAGGACTGCTTCAAATGCCCAGTGAGAGGCTGCCAGGAGAAAAAAAAAAAAAGGATGTAATCCATTTTTATTTCTTTCTTTATTTTTCCTGACAGAAATATGCATCGCCGCACTGTTATATCTCCACTAAAGAAAGAAGCAATGATGGAATATACTGCTTCCTCAATGTGCTGGCAGAGAATTCGTGAAAAGTCCTAATTCCCATGTTAGTTATAGCTGTAGGGCAGGTTTTTATGAAACTTTTACACCACAGCGCTATTCTTTCTTTTCTTTTTCTCAGAGCACACATTGCTTTTTACCACAGAGGGACTGATCCTCAGTGTTGTTTGGCTGGTAACACCCGCTGATAATAACTTGCTTTGACATTTCAGTCGCTCATTGATCGGGCACTAAGTAAGAAAATTGTATTTCTTTTTATTTAGGCTGTTGAGCTTTGCTGGACGCTAAATGTCTCTGCGAAATACAAACATGTGTGTGAAAATGGGAAAACTGAAAACAAAAGTGAAGATGAGGAAAAGTTATCCGAATTAGACAGCTTTAAAGATGAGCAACAGTTTGAACTACTACAAAAGTATTTGCATCTGGATGCTTCTAAAAAAATATATTTCTCATAATGATCTAGGGCCCTGTTTACATGACAGCGTTTTAGGTGACAGTACTTAGGTGACAGTACCTGATCCATTAAAAAAAAAAAAAAAAAAAAAAAAACAAGTGTTGCTTTTACACTGCAGTGGCGGACATACTGCTAGAATTTGACCATTCAGGAACCTGTATTTAAAAAAAAAAAAAAGAATTTTTTTGAGCTCTAAAATGCCGCACCATGTGGATGATCCACCAAAAACCAGACATTTACGTAAAACAGCGTACTCGTGTGGACAGGCCCTTAGACATTATGGTATTATGTGGTAGTGGATACTCGCATGGAAACCTCCCACAGGCCATCACGAGTAGTAACTGTAACACAACAAACGACCAAACCAAGTAACATCTCCAGACACACAATCTATTTTTAACTAATCATTCTGAAGTCCGGAGATTCTCCTTCTGGGTCAGATTCTGCTTGAAACTGGTCTGGCTGAAAAACGGGGTTTCCACTATCACTAGCAATAAAGCCACCATAAACATTAGCACATGGGTCTCCAGGGTTGCCAGATCTTGATTAACTGTTTTCATCACATACAACGTAACCCCCACAACTCAATAAAAAAGAGCCCGAATCGCAACCTCTATAGAAACTCATGTTAAAACCATAAAACTATTTCATGCGTAATAAAGAACACATGATAAGCACAAAGCTGCGCTAAATAAACAAAGAGAAAAAGGAAACATAAACCGGCAAGAAGTCCAGTTGGGTGGGAACTTGCCCAATCTGGCAACGCTGATCTTCTCGCTGAGAGGCTTATTTTGAACAACTATGTTGGAAACATTTAGAAATGTCAAAACTTCCACGTATTCAAGAAAGATTCCATTTATTTGGAAATATCTCTCCCTTCTCTCCGTTATAAAATCTTGTTGGCACATCTCACCCAGTGTTACTGGCCTTGTTATTAGCCTGTCATTTGTTTTATCCGTGTCGTGAATGTGGCAACATGCTTTTTCACGAATCATGTATATGAGCATTCTGAAGCAGAAATGTATTAATTGTCATCAATTACATATTCTACAACTATTATACAAGTCTTATGTGTTTATGTGATTGTCATCAACTCCTCATTGTTAGTTTGTGAGAAGCAAGAACAAATGAAGACATCATGAAACACATTCTGAGCACTTTTAATAAGAAGATGCATTTAATGGTGATTGAGTTCCATTTGGCGAGTGCTGCTTCAAGTTTCTGGTGACGTGTATGCAGACACATCGTCACACTGTCATGGTTTAATGGGAGAAAACGGATTTAGATAATCATCATTACTGCTACAGATAACATTTGGCTCCGGAGATGAACTGGGAAACTAATGTGGCTGCAGCATATGCTCTGCCAAACAAATGAAATGCATATTTAAGCTTTTAGTGGGGAAAAAAAAATCAAAGTACAATCACTGAATGTATTTGCCATCACTTCATTTCAGTCTCTTTGCCGGCATATCATAATGTATTAAGTTGAGATTCTGAGGAAGTTACAAATCTGTACAATCGTTCACGTTTCCTGCGTGAGAGTTCATCATTTTCAAGTGTGCGTGAAGTCAAGAGCAGCATTTTGTTCACTTACACACGCAATCGCTTGCTAATCAATGTAATTAGCCACTCAAAGCTGCCGCAGCGTCTCGAGAACAACAATCCCACAACGGTGCCAAACAATGTACAGTCCCTGTAACATATATTTTACGGCAATGCACGCCACAGCTTAAAGTCCCTGTTAGAACATATGAAGCCGATGGCTCCATTTTGAGATGCAATGCTCAAACTGTATGTGGAGGTAAAGCCACTGTACCGCTTACATAGTGGTTTCATTTCAAAAAGCTTTTGCCAATGTGTGAAATGTGAAAGAAAACCCAATGCACAAAGTCTCATGAACCCGTTTTTTTATTCAGAGTAGAACAACATATCACACGTTCAAAGACATTTTAACATTTCATGTGAAGATTATCTGGAGTTCCATCGCTGCAACAAGACCATGTTTACCATTTTATCGCCTCTCTTCTTGTAACAGTAATGACCTTTTCAACCCCTCTGGCGGGTTGTAAACAGGTTTACACAGTCGCATCATGGTGACTAATTAATTCTGCAGATGAAAAAATGCTTGGGTCAAACTATGGGAGGAGATAAGGTCAAGAGCAGTATTATGGTCAACTCGGAGTCTAACTGCAGGAAATGCATGTACATCAGAGTTTTTAATACTGTGCTTGTGTTTCACTTCCAGAGACAGTCGGTTTTGATTTGTGCAGATCTGAAGTGCAAAGGTCTGCTTTTAAACTTGTAAGTGAACCCTGGAGCGACTGACGCACAGTGTGAAATGCTGGAGGACCTTCCAGCGGAGCAAATACAGGAAGTGAGCGGCGTAACCGTGGCAACAGCCTCTACATTTTTGTTTTTATTTCGGTACTGCTGCATTATTTTCTGACACAGAAACACACTGTTAGAAAAGTAATTAGGAAAAACAATTTATTTTTGCTGCATTTTTGTGCATGCGTGTGTGTAAAATATTGTTTTTAAATGAATGAATCTTTATTTCGAATATACAAACCGTTAATAGTCGGAAAACATTATTAAAGGCAGGGTTTGAGTGTGAAACTTGTCATTAAAACAAAGCTGATTTTTTTCATTTTTTTATTTATGTATTGAAACCTAAATAAAAAATACAGGGAAATAAGCTACAGTGTAAAACCCTTATTGGCATAACAAAACAAATAAATGCTTTGTATGAAAACATACCTAATTGTTCAACATAAATCCCTCCAGGTAGCAACCATCAGCAATAGCTTTTCTTTCTTTTTTTTCTTTTCTTTTTTTTTAAAGCAAAATATTCCCTGACAAATTTAATGATAATATCACTTTCATGTGAAAATGCTGTAAGAATCAACCAGAAGTGATTTGGTGTTGGTCTGGGAGTGATTTTAGAGGGTTTTACTTCAGGTCGCATGCCAGACAAACCATCCATAAAATGTACAACACATTAATTAAGGGTATATTTTCCTGTTTCCTGGTAAAGACGCTTTTTATTCAATATGAGGAGAAAATACATGATGATCACTTGCATCGCAGGGTATATCAATCTCCTCCTGCAAATGGTGTGTTCTGCATGTGTTTGTGAGTAATAATAGTTTAAAAGAAAATAATAAAAAATTGTTAAAAACTTTAACTTTAAAAAAAAAAAAAAAAAGAAGCTATTTATAGACATTTTGTATAATTTGGAAGGGGTCCTATCCGACCCAATCCAACTGCCTTTTTTTCCTGTGTTTACACATGTTAGTAGCATAATATGAGAGGGTGGCATCGCTAATCGAATATGGCTGTGCTGACCTTTTTCACTTTCAACTTATGTAACAAATTACTGCAGCACCCGTTGGTGTGAAGACACATTTTTTATTAGTTTGAGCTGTAAAACAAGACGTAGCATTTGAAAAGTGAAAGCCTCAGGAGGTAAATGTGTTACATATAATTCGGGGGAACAAACTACTAATCTACTGACACATTTGCAAGCATTGTGCCTCTGACGCTTGTCCAAATAAACGTCAACCTTTCCATTCTGGATGCCAGCCTTTTGTGAAATATGGCATTCATGCAGACATAAAGCCACCCAAAACAAATATCAACATCAAAAGGGAACTTAATACATTATTTAGATCATGTTGGGCGTTTAGAATGCCGTCAGTCACCACACCGGCAGCTCAGTATCTCCTCTCATGTCTGCTTCCTCTGACTGGCAGGCCTTTTTGTTTAAACTGAGATTTTAAGGAGAGTCCTCTGAAGAGCAGAATCAATCATTTAGAGAGGCGTCGGGAAGGCCTTTTTTTTTTTTTTTTTTTTTTTCCTTTCATTGCCGTTCGGCTTGTGCCAGGAGAGCCTGGTAGATTTCTGATTTCAGAAATCTTGGATAACAGTCGTTTTCCATCAGACCTTATATCAGTTTCTGCGCCCTGCCGAAGCAATTTGGTCCCGGTTGAGAGATATTTTCACAGATTTCTTCTCTCATCACACAGTCAATGTTTATCTGTGTTCAGAAAACATCAACTTTTATTGAACTCGGCTACATATATTCAGTACATATATTTATTTTTACATTTAATATGTAAACAAAGTGAAACGCGTGTTGGAAATGAAATAAAACAAAACTTTGTAGCAACAGAGAAAGAAACGAACATATAAACCAGGGGTGTCAAACATATGGCTCTGATTTGGGATGATCTTTGCACAGAAAGGACAAAGAATAAATGACCCTTTCCGAACCAAGAAAACATTGCAGAGCACAAGCAAACATAAAAGTTTTGGTATTTCAATTTAGTTGTGTGCGGAGCATGTATGGCTTCCATACGAATCCTTGCAAACGACTTTGCCCCAAATGGTTTGTGGCTCATTTTCAAAACAATAACTCACGGCAATCCAATTAAAATAATAATAATGATAATAATAATTTAAAAAATCAGACATGTGCCAGACATAAAACCATAGCTGCATTTAAATTTGCACTTTTTTGTTCAATCTTTTACGAGATCAAATTATCCCGTTTATTTGATACGCACCAAGAATAGCATCCTATGCAGAGATTGGATCAATCCCATCATGCTTTGCACTGTGACGTAAACACATTGTCCAGTTTGTATAGATGTCTCTGGTTATTTCTTTTATAACTGGAACACAACAGGCAGTAACTGACTCCTCCGATCCTATTGTCATTGAAATGTGTTTACTTATGGTCCTTGGAAGTGTTTATATTGACTCAGAGCTGAATGGCGGACAGCAGAATAGTTGCTAAATTATTACTCGATAAATACTGTTGGCATCAAAGCCTTATATAATGTGAAGGTGAAATTGCTATAATAAGCAGCTTTTTTTTTTTCAGGATTTCAGAGGCTTCAGTAGATTTTATACAGACAAATAAAGCACAAATGTATTTATTTTTCCAAATTTAAGACATTGGAATTGATTTTTTGTAAAGAGAATTGGCATATTTCTGAAATTCCACCTATTTTTGAGTATTTTCAGACTGTTCTGTAGAAAAAGATCTTTCATAACTTACCTGCACGTATTTGCAATTACTGGAAATGTAAAATTCATAATTGTACTTAATTAAATGTTATTTAAATACTATTTTACTGGTAAGGCAGGATCAAGCTGAGCTAAGTGCAACCTCTCAAGTGAAAAACGTTGCAACGACACCCTTTCAACTGTGTTCATACAATAAAAGTGAGTACAACTGTTGAAGATTGACCAAGACCGTGAGAAAAAAAACAAAACAGTAATAGAGGTTGATTAACAGCTGCACAAGTCTGACTTCAATCACGTCTCACTTAACAAAAGCCTTACCTGTTGTTGGTGTTTTATTGGTACCATTTCATTAATACTGGTACTTTATTGATATTTCACTGTTAACTGTAATTGATAGTTTTTCCACTTTTACTGGTAGTTTATTGATACTTCTCCACTATTACTTAGCAGTGGAAGTATGATGATACAAGTACTCTGCAGCAAGAGGCAGCCACACAAAATTTCATAAAACATTTTCTTGTTTAATTTGTACTTGTGCTATTGCAAAACCCAGTTTTGTTGTACAGATCATTGCTGTGTGGAGTTAATCTCCCTTTGTGGGGAAAGTTGCTTTGTGATGAATATACTGCACCGTTTGCCCATAGTCCACCAAGTCAGCTCCAGTATTAAAGAGATAATTATATATGTGGTGTCAAATCAGGGCGACGAAATGTAACTTCTGATATCAACGGAAAGCTCAATAAGCAGATTTTTCAATGATTTCAAACGCCTCGAGAGACCTTTTTGGGTGATTATGACGGATTATTGTAACGTCCCAAATACTCGTCGCGTCTACGTATGTAGCCAAGAAACCTTACTATTTAAAATCTGCAATTCATGTTCATGCTCACTTCTATTTCCTCTTTTCTCTGTTTTTCTCGTGTTTTATTCACCGTCTGTGAACTGTTTGGGGTAGCATGGCAGAAACAAAACAAAAAACATATACTAGTTTTGAGGCTTTGGGAACATGAAATATATATATATATATTTATTTTTTTTAAAAGGACAAATCTGGCCCTTTTTCTTTTTTAATGTGAAAATCATAAGAACAATGAGCCTTTTACCAAAATTAGGCAATCCTGTTATCTTCCATGCACATTCTGGCTTCTTCATAATGGGGCTTATAAGCTCAAAGTGAACAGTGAACAAAGAGGCTGTCTAGAAACCTGCCTGGTAGTTTGGTGAAAGTCCGCGGGTCCTTTTAACTTCAAAACCAAACTGTGCATCCCGACGTGTGCCCCTCTCCACGTCACATAATTGCACCCCCCCACACATTCCTTGTTATCTGCTGCCGCTCACACCCCTCAACTCGGTGGTGGGTATACTCACAGAGCTGTGATTCCCGTGCAGGTGTTAAATACTTAGCGCGTCTTCTGGGAGCACAAACAAACAGCTAACTGAGCCGCAGTGTTAGTCACACAAATTGCTTTACATAAATCACGGCTGGCACTCTGACAGTAATTGACAGGAAACAAAACACATCCAGAGGCCGCTTGTTCCCCTCTACAAATCATTCCATATCTGAGCCTTATATATATATATATATATATATATATATATCATAGCAGTCAGGTGTTTAGAAATCTCCGAAAAAGTGAAGGTATATATAAATGCAACTGCCATACGTGCACTTATTTATTTATTTGGTACTGTTTACCTATTTGTCATATGTGTCATTGCAATTTTTTTATTTTTTTTTTTCTTGAGGGAAATGGAACAACTCTGGCTCAAGGCATGCATTTATCTCCGGGATGGCAGTTAATCTTGATGCTGGAGACAAGAGGCTAAAATATTACAGATCAGCTGAATTCATTTCAGTGAAGTAATAAGTAAAGAAAGAAAGAGAGAAAAAAAACAATGTATCTGCACCCTCTGTCATTTTCAAATACAGGCCAGAAATACGGTCAGGTGACAGCCTTGAATGAGCGTCGGCTTTATAAATGAAAAAGAGCTGGCTGGCATCACCCTATCTACACTGCCAGCTCAGATTACTCCTCTTATCTCTGCCAGTGTCATCCTCCTTAAATATATCCCCAAATGGGTTTGATGAACTTGAGGGAAAAGGAATATATCTTCGATCCTGTTAGAGAAGCCCGAGGGCGATTCCAGATGACGTGCAGCGGAGAGTTAAGAGGGTGCAGAGAAAGGATGGAGAATTGAGAGAGCAGCGTTTGACAGGAGCAAAGAGGAGTAAATCCATAAACGGGCTTACTTTTACACTCCACATGCCGTCGCGTCATCAGCAGGAGCCCTGCAGAGCAAACACGGTGTCAATCAGGCAATTTAAATTGAGCTCAATAAACTCAAGTGATTACTCATTTCTACTGGTAATTAAAATTTGGGGGGGGATTTTCATGAGACTCACAGATTTTTAATGTTTCATCTATTGCCTGACATCTTCAAATTAACTGATAGGGGTCATTCACCTTGTGAACTCATTAAAAAAATATACACACATACAAAGGGACAGCCAGCTAATTTTGGGATATTTCTCAGTACAGATGATAACATTAATGGAAATGACTCGCTTTCCGGCTGATCCTCCTCCTAATTGAAAAGCAGATATCAGATCACTTTGTTTTCCACAGGATGGAGACTTCTTTGTCCACCACAGTTACCTGAAAATTAATCATTAAAAAAAAAAAGAAAAGTGATTCAAATAGCTTCTGAAAGACTGTGCAGCTCAACTGGCAGAGCCCCTCCTCCAGTGGATCTTCACCAGGAGTCTTTAAAGGGTCAAAGTCCCAGAGCAGTGGAAGACATCCGGTCTGGTACCGGCGCCCAGCAGAGTTTAATGACTACAGACCTGTGGCCCTAACATCTGACATAATGAAGACACTGGAACGACTGGTCCTTCATTTCCTGAGGTCAGAGGTCATTGACCTCAGACCTTTCCCATCTTAACCTTCTGCTTTGCACTTTTTTTACTTATCATATTCATGTCTATGCAATAGTGGCTGATGTTTTTATGTTTATTAATGAGCTGCGGGACAGTACAATTTTCCTTTGGGGATTTCTATCTCTATCTCTATCTCTATCTCTATCTCTATCTCTATCTCTATCGCGCTCGCGTGTTAAAACAAGTAATTGCTGCTATTACCCCTCTTTAGGGCATTCGCTTAATTACTTGGGATTTGACGTTAAAGAATATTTAACACGCTCGCAACCTAAACAACTCTCCCACATACTAGAACTTTCCCACCTTTGAGATCCTTGACAAGATTTCTAACGCTCACGCATATTAGAATGTAAACAAGAGAATTGAGTTACTTAATTCATCCTTGAGAGAACTTACACACTTCCTCGTGCTAACAAATTGGAGAATCTTCCCCAGTTCTGCAACTCTCACACTGTGGCGCTCTCACAAATTCGAGAACAACCAGATATTTTAGAATTCTTAATACTTCTGGAACTCACAAGACGATATATGAATGGTCATTGTGTTTTTGTTGTGATCGACTGATCCAGTCAGTGCACAGATAGTGGAGCAGTTTGCACTGTTGCCTTACAGGAAAACAGGTTCTTGGTTTTAAACATGTTGGCCAATGCTGCCTTTTTGTGTGGAGTCTGAATGTTCTCCCTGTGCCTTTGGCGTTTAACTCCAACACCCTCAGACTTGCTTCTGAGGTTAAATGGGGACATAACTTGAGAGACTGTGTGTGTGCGTGCTTGTCGCTCGATGTGTAAAGAACCTTCGCCAACCAAAATGTCCTAGGACATTTGCCCGAGTGTCATAAACGGTTGGAATTAAACATTTGTCACACTGGTGATTTTCTTTAAAGGATTAAAAAGATTAATACAACAGGAGTCACCTAAGCCGCTGTGTGGATTGGGTTCACCATCGCATGCAAAAAAACAAACTAAACTAAAACAACCTCGCTTCCTTTCAGTTTGACGTTGACTCAGTACGTTAGATTTATGCCTGAATGTCTTTTTATGCGGAACTAGAGGGATCTTCTCATCATTAGTTCACTTGTTTGGAGAGCTTAAATTAGATGAAATTTTAATGATCCCTGCGGGGAAACTGGGTCGCTGCAGCGGCAGCTCAGAATCTGATACGAATAAGTCAAAGCAGTGCAAGTAGTACAAGGAACTACAGCAAGTGAACATACTGAAAACTAGAACAAATAAATAATGATAATAAAGAAAAGTGGTATTTCCACTGACAGAAACACCAGCTCAAGTTGTAAAACAACAACATATTAATATTATGTGATGTTTGGATGTCTTATAAAAGCTGAATCACCTGCAACAGGAAACAATTTGGATAGTATGTTTGCTTCATTATATTATACATGTGTTTTACAGCGCAAGTACACGTGCGTGAGAAATTGTGAGCAACCAAGCGGCGTAAAGGAATCCACGGTTGGCCAAATTGTATTAATTAGATAACCAAAAAAGTAATAACCACTGTTTTCATTATGTTTTTTCATTATGTTCATTGTTCCCACTCTCAACTCTGGCTGAGGGTAAGAGTGAAATTATTATTATTTTTTTTCCACAAAATAATCTGTAGAGTTTGCATGTTCTCAGCTATTAACATTCAGGTGATTTAGCGACTATTAATTACTTTGGGTGTAAATGAATGAATGAAAGTACACATTTACACTGCTAAACGATGTATAATCCTATCATGGTTTCTGTACATATTTGGTAGCTTTAATAAACAAAGTTGCCCATTTGCGGTATGAGTAGTGTGGGGATGAGCAATTCAGATTTATTTATTTATTCTTTTTTTTGTAATACCGTTATTGCTTGTATTTTTGCCTCTGTAGAAGGCAGTCCTGAGCACAATGTAATTATTACTCTTTTTTTAATATCACAACAGCAATTATAAATAAAATTATATATATATATATATATATATATATATATATATATATATATATGTGTGTATATATATTAGAACCTTTTCACAGAATCCCGAACATGTGCACTTAAAATCTGTACAAATTTCTTATTAGACAATCTTTTCGTTAGATATGTTCAGATAAGGTAGGAAATAATGAAAAACTGTTCTGGGCACTGAGGCAAATATACTTGGTTCACTATAAAACAAACTGTTTCAGGTTAATTCTCTATAAATATTTGTAAATTGTTTAACTATTTCAGAACTTTTTCAAATACTCACAAACCCAATTACAAATAATTCCCCTTCCCATTGTTAAACACACTTATTTAGGAGTATTTTGTAACTGTCATTGATTCATCTTTGTGATTTTGGAAGAAACGACTTTTAAAAAGTTTAAATCAAAATTCCAAGAAAGCAAGTCTTGCCATGATTGTGTCAAGTTGAGCAAAGTAACGGGACATTTAATCAACTGATAAACAAGAATGTACCTTTACTTTTATGAGGATTGACGTGCTGAAATAAGAAAAATATTCCTGTAAATCATGTGGGAATGGACAGAAGAGAAAGAGGTCAAATCAATATCTGCAGACGAGCAGCGTCCAGACCAGCTGACACTATCTGCTCTTTGCAGCTCCTCCAGTCGCTTGTATAAACATCCATCAGAGATCCATTCACTGGCCAACAGTCGGAAAGTGTGAAAACTGTGGAAAAAGTAACTTGCTTCAGTACATATAAACTACAAGCATGATACCAATCATGTGTTTGGTGGTAAATGCATTTTACTCAGTTTTCTTAAAGTTATTGTGAGTAGAATAACAGCTTGTCAGAATAATTGTCCAAAGCAGAAGAAGGCACTTATTGCTGTCAGTGAGAAAACCTATTGTTCCAAGAGCAGCAAGAACAATGCCTGACATTGGTATTGTGATTGCATATTTATTTAATTTTCCTTTGGCATGTCATCGTTCCTGCAGCAGGCTTGAGAACATAGAGAAGGACAGCAAAGTCCATCGCTGAGCCAACTCTGCTGAGTGAGTGTCTCTTCAGCTTTGACAGCTGCCCGAACGCCTGAGAAAAGAGTCTGTCAAGACTGTTTTCCCTTTCTTCTACCTTGTTTATGTAATATTGTATGGCTTGTTCTTGGATTTGTGACTCTTCGAAAAATGTTCTTGTAAAATGGTCAATTAGGCAAAAATGATGATTAATTATTCTGTTAAAAATGACAATCCTTTACTAATAAAACTACTCCTGAAAACTAAATAAATTAAAAAGATATCACTGCCTTGGTTGGTATAAGGCTCATCCCCTGTTTGAACTGATGACTTCTGGCCAGCACTACAAGGTGATGACGGCCAACGCAACCAGATTATCAAACAGTTTTCATCCTCTGACATCATGACATACCCATCGATCTGGACTTTACTGTTTTAATATCTGCATCACATGCAATCCTGTTTCATGTGACCTTGTAATTTGTCTTACGTGTGCAATCTGTAACATTAGGGAGTCGCACCTGTAATTTCTTTATATATGACTTATAATGACAATAAAGCTATTCTATTATATTCTTTTCAATTTCAATTGAATGTACATTTTCATGACAACTTTCCAGCCTTTATGAACGAAAACCTTCAAAGCCATGTGTGCACGTTATATAACGGGTTTGAAAAGCAGAATACTGAGCAAAGTCACACGTACTGTATGTCACCTTTTCTACCTTGGATAAAATCAATTTCCTGCTGGAATTCTATAAAGGTTTGGCTCCAGGATATTGAGTGCATTCACGCAATTTTATAATGTCCTGGCAAAAATATCAATATATAACTTACTAAGGCCCCGTTTACACGACAACATTTCAGGTGAAAATGCACTTTCTCTGCATTTTCTTTTTGTCTACACAGCAACGTTTTGAAAAGGTTTTTCGTTTCCACGTAAATGGTAGGAACGCTGAAAACGATGTCGCCATAAGCGAACACCCAAAAATGCAAAATGTGGTGTAAATGAGACCAAAAAGCACTGGGGTTTTGGAACTAGTCTTCTGCATACAACGCTTTGCTCAAGCATTATTTACATTCTTGTCATTTGTGGTCATTTGTGGTACACTTTCGAACTACATTCATAATGAATCACTTTAAGGGTTGGCTCATGGGTTTAAAAAACAAAAAACTCATATGATCATTATAGTTTTTAATGACAGAAGAGTTACTACTTTATTTACAGCATGTATGTCACACGGGGGTCTAGCATTGACTTCTTCAGCAGTTTGTCCCAGTAATGCAAACATTGCTGTATTGGACGCTTCCCCCCTGGAATACAATACCAGCTCTGCTTTTAATTAACAGAAAATAAAAATGAGAATAATTGGTATGCCACATCACCAGAAGACATGGAGAGACCACCCTGCATGTTATTCAGGTGCCTGTTTGCATAATGACACTTGAAGTCTGTGTGCTTGTTTTTTCCAACTTTCTCTAACGATGGCAAAACTGCATCGCGGCGTTTTGTAATAATCCTGTTTTAATTATTATGAAAGACGTCATTAGACTCTGCTGAATTTGACCTGCACAATTTTTTTTCCCAAGCTAAGCAATGGTGCCCTACTTTTTTTTTTTACTTTTAACAGCCTCACTTGTCCAAGTGCAGTTCTTCGAGATCATTTGATTCTTCAAAATCTTGATGAGATAAAAATAAATAAATAAACAAATTGCTTAAAAGTTTTACTTTTAATGACACCGTATAAAAGAGAGAGGCCCCCAAAAGTTCTGACAGAACTCGGTTGAATCACACTTTTTAAAATGAAGCATTATCAAGCAGTCCCTCAGAAGTAAGGGATAAGGCATCAGAAGAAAAGCTAAAAAAAATATATAAAAAAATATGTATTAGACATTCATTTTTTATTATTTTTTTAGGATTGCGTCATGTTAAGCGCACTTCACATTCAGCTCAAAGCATTCTCGCTTGTCGTCGGACCTTTTTCATGTTTTCCAAGCGAGGGAAAGGAAAGAGGGCTGCAGGCACACTGCGAAACAGAGAAACACAGAGGGAGACACTTCCAATAAAAACTGCACAGATCACAGGAGCCCCATCAGAAACACTTGCTCACAAAATCGCAGACAAGAGAGAGCCATCCTCAAAAACCCATCCCAGTTTTATTTTAGCAACAAGCTTTCCGACTGGGCAAGATCAGAAAAGAGAGCCAGTCATTATCGGAAGTACAAGGCAGTCCGGAGGGGAAGTAAAACATTGAGAACGTTCAAGAGGACCAAAATGCTCAGTGCCAGACAAGGAGCTTGTCCAAAGTCTCGAAGCAAAAAGCCAAATTGGAGCTCGTACTTACAACCCGTTCTCTCTGTTGCCAAAAAGGACTGAAGTATCTTTCGCTGTGAAAATATCTGTTCAAGAACTTCTCAGGCTCCCGTTTCCGCACCTGACTTGCCCTCCAGCTACAAGCCCATACATGCTGACTTGCTGAACAGGCATGCCCAGTGTTTACTGAAGTGTCCAGTTCTTAACGCAATAATCAAGTTGTGTCACAGCTTTGTGGCTGCACAGACGACACTATGCTGATTCGCTTGTTTGTGTATGGCAAAGACACATGAACATGTGTATCATGAAAAAAAAAAAAAAAAAAAAAAGGCTGGGAGCAAATCATTATTCTTAAGGGCTGAGCATGAGAGGATAGAGAGGTACAGATGTGACAAGAGGATAGGAAACTGTATTTCATTGTTGGGCAGGATTCACAGTAGTGTTTAGATATTTTGAGGTCAGTTGGAGTCCCTTCAGTCACTACATCTGCCCGACATTTGCAATCAGACAACGACCTTTTAAGTGAAAATATCTTTTTTTCATTTTGTTTCAGAAACATTACGGCAACATTTAAAACAGTTAAATCAATCTTCATTTATATGGTGAAAATTATAACAAGCATTTGCTGTGTACTGGGACTCGCCCAAGATTAACCATCATCTTGGAAGGATTTTCCTATAATGCATCCCATTATTAGGATTTTTCAGTGCACAGCTGCCAAGTCTCCATATTATGAGCACCCATTGATATCTGTGGATTGTGCAATATTGTTTTGGGCTTGTTTTCAAAAGTTTCACTCTCTTCCACACATTCCCAAGCAGATATTTTTGCTATCTTTGTCTTTCTTTCCATTCCATCCGACTCTGCGTAAACGGGTGAAAACACAACTTTTCTGAAACGCTGCCACTGCTCATGCACACCATGTCCACGAGATCGTAGATAGTAGAGATTGGCCAAATGAAGCTTCATAAAACTTCCTCAGCCACTGTCTTTATTTTCTTAAGCCACTCGATGGCACTCTTGGTTTAAAGATAGAGGCTGAAAGACGAAAAATTAAAGTGTGCTTTCAAACATTTGTTGAACAGACAGCGCCATCTAGTGGCAATCCAAATGTCTTTGTCGTCGGTTCATACGAATGTCCGCTTACTCGTCATTATTAATGTTTATAGTGTATTGCCCTCTGCACACACGTGTTTGGTTTCATAACAAAAACAACCAGTAGCACCCACTCATGGCCTGACATACCAACTACATGTTGTTTTCAGCATTTCTGCCGTTTCCATGTAAACGGACATCATTTTCAAAGAGTTGCCGTGTAAACACAAAACTTTTCTGAAACGAAAACACAAAACTTGATTCTCAGAAAATATGTATGTTGGATTTTCAAATGGTCAAATTCCATCTGTATATTTCTGTTTGTTAAATATTATTTGTGTTAAGTACCTAAGCAACTCCCTCTTGTCATTATGCTTTGTTTTGGTTTTATTTTATTGATATTTCATTTAATTTAGATTATTTCTTTTTGTATCAATTTTACTGTAATTGGGGGTATTATAAGGGAAAGTCTTACTGTTAGAGGTATGATCAATGCTGGGCCACTAAGAAAGATTAGGATTGTTTTCAAGTCTGTGATGCTGTATTCACACTTTGAATACATTGGACTGTAGAATATGCAAAGTCTTCACAAAAAGGCCGGGCCCAGCTTCAAGCATGACCTTTATTTTCCGAGGAAAGGGTGATCACCATTATGGCTTCATGCAGGAGGGATGGTATATAAAATTGATCTACTCTAAAATAACATCATTATGCTTTTAGAAATAAATGGGATGCACATTATTTTTAACCTATAAAGGGCAATGAACGAAAATGGTTGTGACGAGTGTTCATCTGTGTTCGATGGCTTCTAAGTGTTTGTACGGCCTATTTCCAAAACGGATGCACCATTGTGGTAAATGTAAATGAAATACCGCATGGAATAAGCGCCACGTCTCATGTCTATCTTGCTAACAGCGCACAACATTTTGAATTCAATGGCAGCAGCATATTTGAAAAAAGAAAAGTGGAGACAGGGTTATCTTTACTATTGTGCTGAATCCTCGCTTGTTCTCGCTGTCGGTTGAACATCTGTGAAGTGAGGAGAGCAATTGCTGGAGTATTTTTGGAAGATGAATGTTGTCACATTCTTGTGTGATGCAGGATAGTTGGCCGACAGTTCCGGGTCCTTTTTGATGGAGTTTTCATTTTATCATGCTCTGAAAGGATTTCTTGTTGGGAGAAGGCCATTAATTTGACCTGTGATACTTTTTGCTGCTGCAGACAGATTTTTTATGACTCCAACTCTTGGAATGTTCTTTCACGCTGTAGGACTGATCAAACAACTTTGTTTTGGGATGTTTTTCTTCAATCTCCCTCTCCTCTGAGGATCCCATATAGTTCTTATCAGATCAGTGGGGTTTTGTCCACTCATCTCCTCGGACATGTTTACAGCTTGCTTTGCTCCGGGGCTTTCAAAGTGTGGGAGGACGAGCAGCACCACAAATCAACCACGTTGCCCCCTCTCATGGTTTGTCTCAAAGTTAAGAACTGAGCTATTCTTGAATACCAAATTGCCTAAGAATTTCTTCACATTTTAAGAAATAACTATAAACATAATATACTGTTATTTTCTGGTAAACCATACCATCTCATACCACTTTGTTCCAATCTGGAAGTAACCGAAGCATTGCATTCATAAAATAACACAAAATGTGCTATGCATGCAAACGACCAGAATAAGACAATTAAAACAGCATTAAAAATTAAACCACGGAAAATGTAAAAACGACTAATACATTAAAAAATACAAACACATGCAAATATGTATTCATATATCTTCTTTATGAGTTTATCAAATATCTATGAATACAAAAAAGAAAAGTCAAAACTAAACATTGAAATTAAATCTATATAAATAAGTGTTGGGTTGGATTTAAAAAGAGCTAGGTCAGTAATGTATGATTTAATGAAATAACGGAAAGTACCATCATTTCTGGACTATAAATCACACTTTAAAAAAACCAAAAACAAGATGTTCGGTTTCTCATCTGACTTCTATTATATAACATATTTGTGACCACTAGATGTCACTGTGTGACAACTGAATGTCGCTAGAGTGCCACAGAAAAGCCTCCATTACTACTGTAATTGGCAGAGGGGAGCACGAAACGTGTCTTCAAACAGACAAAGCTACGCAGCAGAATTTAAGTAAAGATGAATAGAAAATGTGAATCAGAAAACAGAAACAGCAGGAACAGTTCAGAGTGTGTGAAGAACTTGTGAGGGCATGGAGTAAAGCAGAAAAACCTCAAAAACAAAGAAGGCTAATTGTGGGTCAAAAGCACGACAGACAGAGCTGAGGAATAATTTCACAGAACAGCTGCTGCTGGACCAGGATGATGAACGGAGCAGTAATACATCTAGACAGGGAAAATTTTTGTCCACATACATGTTCATTCTTTTTTGGGGGGGGGGAATTCATGACATTTTTTTTAGAGATTTAACTTATGCTGTATGTATGTATTACTTAAAATCTGGTAAATAGGGTAATACATTTACCTCAACAATAAAGATAACTTTTTTTTCCTTTTTTTTTTTTTTAAAACCTTCCGGGAAAAGGCATCTCCCGATCCCCAGAGTTTTCCAGTTGCTGACACTCTCCTGCAGCAACCAGGCAACCCTGAAAATGGAAGTTGAACAAAAATACTCGATCCTGCAGTTGCGTATCGACCCATGTGAACCTCAAAGTCATCTTAATTTCCTGCTTTCCAGCCACGTGTACACCGTGGAAAAGGTTCTTCAAGAATACGGTGTTCGTACAGCCACTAACATGAGCGTGAACCTTCATCGGGCGATTGAAGACGTGATGCAAACCTGTTTTCGCATGCAAATCATGCCCTCCTCTAAATATGTCATTGGAGCCTGTTTTCTTTTGCATGAATCAGACATCTGTATGGAAAATAGAAGACTCTTTGACCCAGTTCACACAGAGCCCCTGATAGCTTTAAAATCTCTGGAGAAATTCACTGGCAGAAAGCAGCAGATGCTCAAAGTATCAGGCAGTGGTGGGGTGCAATGTCCTCATATAACACAAAGCGAGAGAGGGAGAGAGGGTTAAGGCTATGAAAATGACGGATGGGACCACAAATGGCAGCGCTGTGATCGAGAGAAAAGGAGGAGGGGGGAACGAAGGTAGACAAGGACCGACGCTGACAAGCGAGCATGCCTACCTGTCCGCCCATCTCTCGTTTTCCGTCTTGATTTGCAAGTTCTTGACGGGGCACTCGTCGAGGCCGCCCGGGGAAACAAGACCGGGTGTCATAAAACACCGCCGCGGCTGGGATTTGCATCCGTAATGACCTCAGTGGAGATGCTGAGAGTATGATGTTCTCCACAAAAACCTGTCAGATAAGCACACAGAGTGGTATTCATCGCCTGCTCAGCTGCAGCCCGTTTTGACTTTCCATCTTTTAGCGAAGACGGAAACCAGCCTCTTTTGTCTTCTGGTCACAAATAAAGAAAATAACGCGTTTATCGCAGCATTTTCTTTATGGTCCATTTTTTGTGTTAATTTGTAGCGGAGTCACATTTAAAGACATGTCATCATGACACATCATTTTATACAACAAACCTGGGGAATGCACTCTGCTGTGCTGAAGATGAGAGAGCGACATATCGAGCTAATCCCAAGCAGCGCGTGTTTGAGCTCCCCCGACCGTTTCATATTTACCACTAAGCCTGTACAGAGTACTGCATCTCGTGACATGAGCACGGTTCAAACCCGCAACCCCACCAGCCTATAATCTGAGGCTCTGTCCACTTGACTACAGTGACAGCAGTGTGTTTAAACCAGAGAGTCAAATGGACAGGTAATGGCCAGTAGACAAGGAATACATGTTACATCGAACTCCAAACCCATGTTGTGCACGTTGGACAGAACAAACTCCAAGGGACAGTTTAGCCTGTTTAAAGTATATATGAGGCATATAAATAGATCTAATTGAACCTTAAAGAAAGGCTCAGAACATCAACATACAGTGTTAGTGCGCACAATATTTATAATAAAGGTCAAAAGTGACACATAAGTACGTTAAAGCAACAGTACTACAATACATGGAGGTGGTTATGTACGCAACCACATCTTTTCTCATAATAATGAAAATGCTACATGTTTGAAACATTTTAATTTTCATCAACTCTTAACTAATAACCCTGAAAAAGGCATGTTGCTGCTTTTTCTTGAAAAGTTCATGTGTTGAGCTATTGTTGTGTTGCTATTTTGGTGCTTTTTAAACATTTTGTGATTGTTTCTTGTGATTTTGTAACTGTTGTGACCTCAAATAAGGCCCCCCATATAAAATAAATAAATATGTATTTATGAAGATAATGAAAGGGAGCTTGACATTCATGTTGGTAAAAATATAGATAAACTGTGACCACAATCCCATATGTGAAATAAGACAATGAATGGATGAAGGAAAATTAGGATTAAAGCTATAAAAACCCAGATTAAATTGTATTTTTATGAGTGAGATATGAACTGTGTCATTTGCATTATACCCATTTTCTGCTGTCTTGCACGAGGAAAGCTCTAATTGTCGATCATCTACTCCACAATGGCCCTTTGAGCTGGTGTAGGTCCAGTAGAAACATGTTGGGACAACATGCTCAGCTTCATGAGAAAGGATGCATTTCCTGAGTCGATGACAACAGATCAAAACATCATTGTTGCCCATGATTTTCCTGATAAAAGCCGATTAAAGACTTTTCAACAAACAGAACAAAGATCTTGCACAAATGGTGGAACTACAATAGTGACTCTAAATGACTCAGTGTTTGCATAATAACATAACCCATCCTCCTTAGTGGCAATTTTGTTCAGTTATTTGACTTATATTAAGATGTGATACAAAATATACTGAGACCACAAGATGTCGCTGTATGACACAAAATGATTCTACAGTACCCCAGAAAAACCTCCATTACAACTGTATTTGATCGTGATGGCCAAATGAAGCCTCATGAAGCTTCATGAACCACTTTCTTTATTTTCTGACTCCACCAGATGGAGTTCTTGGTTTAAACGTCGACGTATAATATTAATTTTGTTTTCCTGCTCCATAATGCATTCTTTTGACATGTGGCATTTGTCTCGTGCAATATGTGTGCAAAGCCAACAACCAGCTTCTCTTTACTGACATGCAGAGTTGCATCAAAACTTCTTCTTTCTTTTTGTGAATATCACAGCCATAAGAGGTCACAGTGCACATGACTGATTTACACAGGTCACGTGAATTATCTCCTTCTACTGTATTTTAACGAAGAGATGTCTTGTGAGATAAAAGTTTAACTGTACCAAAGTTGTCAGGGATGATACTCCATTACTTTGCTGAAGAAAAAGTCATTTTAAATACAATGTTGATGAAGCATTCTGACAAACACACTGAGAAAGATGAAGTAAAACTAATTAAATGTACAGTAAGTTTTATTGAAACTGAAACACCTGAGCTAAGTACATGACCTTGGGTTAATTGAATGAATCAGACTTCTTAAGGGAAATTTATTCACATTAAGTTTCAGTTTCATTCAAATGTCTCACAATAATATACATTTGAAATGCTCACGAGAGTTTAAAGTAGAAAGTATTTTTCTAGCTTAGATATTCAGATGTTTGGGATACATTTCACCCCCAAAGCTTTATTTCTTTTTTTAATATCTATGAGGTGCTGAAGGACATTTCTCCTCTGCTTGTTGAGGAGGTACACACAGTACAAAGGGAATATGATACAAGAGAACATCTGTTTGAAAAACATGCACCAAGGTCTGTTTTAAATAACCCACCTTAGCTTGGGAGGTCTCCATAATTAAGCTGCACATTCAAATGTCCATTTGCATAAACCATTAACGGAAGATACCAGTAATTTGGTTCATGATGGCCATGGGAGGCAAACACAGGGTAATGACAACCTTGGTCCACAAAAAAGCAGATAAAACTACCCTGAAATAGACATTCAGTTTATTATTCTTGTTTTTTTTTTTAATAATATCAAAATGTACAAGTGGTATCCAGAGAGTGGCCACTTACAAAAGTACACTTTTTATGTCTGTGGATTGACCCAACAACAGGTATTCAACAACACTTATTTCCTCTTTGGGATTAAACACACATTTGAGGTTGTGGCTGGTCCATGTGTATCACCAAAGAGTCCTACAAAGTAAAGATGCTTATGAATACACCAAAGAACAATTGATCTTCAAGATGACATCAGGACATAAATGCTCATCCCTGTTATGGACTAATAACCGGTCCAGAAAGTCCCTTAATTTTCTCACTATATTTTCTTGGATTGACTTCAACTCCAACAGAAGGATGTGGCTCAATTCTGGTTTTTGTATTCCACCTGCTGAGTATTATTTTCAGCATAGAGCATAACTATGACCCTTTAATTCATTGCGGGTGAACCTCATGTAATCACTTCTAAACTCACAATGATTTTTCCACAGATAGTCAGGTCTTTGTTTAACACAACTGATGCTCTCCACGGATGATCCTTCCACTTTGGATCTTTCATCAAGGTTAAATCGCTATAATTCTTTTTAAAAAACTAACATCAAAAAACATCACAAAAAAAGACCATTCAGAAAGATCCTGTCAGGCTTTCAAGACAGTCACGAATAACTGATCTTATAACGTCACTCTACTGGGTCTCTGCAGGTTTTATAATGGATTTAAAGATTCTGCTTTTAAGTGGTGCATTTAGTGATTTAGTTCTGGGTGTAGTGAACAAGGGTTTAAATCCTTTCAGTAGCAAGAAGAGGTTCCAGTATTAAAACAACTATAACTTTTTATATAGCAACCTCTGTTAAAGAGATCAGCTGATATAAAAGTTTGAATGTATATAAAAGGGCGCCATCTTGATTTGAAACTGATCGAACAATGTGCTCAAAGAATAGGTTGAAACAGAAATGCAGAACAAGAAACATTGTCCATTTAGAGCTTTTTCTTTCTTTAATATGGAGAGTGGATCAAGTGTAGCCAGTTGCACAACAGACTGGGAAGAGTTTATGCCAATGGGATTTTTTTTAATGTCTGAAAATGTTTGTGTTGTTCTGACTGTGCCTATGTTGTCAAGCAGGCGTTTCTTCATCCTGTCTTTGTACTCGCCATTGTTAATGTTTATAGCGTAATGTTCTCTGCGTGCATGTTTCCTGATGTGCCTGTAAATACCAGTAATGATTGAAAATTGTTTAGGTCTCTGACAATCTTTCCTTCACTGTGGTTGATTTTTCTTGAAGTGAATCTTTATGCCTTTGGGAATATCACACCCATGCAAAAAGTGTCACACCTGTTTGGGTACAAAAGAAATAGTCTGGACAGCTTTGCTTCCTGACCCTCAACACTGACATGGTACTTTAGGGGTAAAATATTGAGCCAAGTCATTAAATTTCAGCAGCTGTCTGTGTTGATACTGCAGCTGCCGGAAATAAAACTAAATCTCAGCAGGATTTTGCACAATTGCAAGACAATTCATCCCAAACTGGCTAGTAAATAGTGGGAATTTTATGATTTTGCCATGAAATGATGAATAAAAAATAAATAAACATAGCTCAGTGGTCTGTCTGACACCCTGTTCCTGAAACCTAAAAATCATCTTTTTTGTAAAATTAAAAAAATGAGATAAACTGTCAACTCAATTGCATGTTGGTAAGAGTGGGTGTGTCCACCTGTGTTGGAGTCGTTGTGGGTTAGGGTTACCAATGTGAAAAGGTTGGGAGACAATGATGTTTATAGAATGAAACGGGTGTCAAATATTTGTATTGAATAGCAAATGAAGTCAAGGAGAAGTGGAAACTCAAGCAGAGACCTGGGAAATGAATGCCAAACCTCCATAAATGATAAAGTTAATTGTAATTAACTTCTCCTAGAACACGACTGGTCTGGGAATTTAGTTTCTAATCAATTTTATGTCCTCGTGCCCCCGTCTCTCACTTGTCCCTCTGATTACAGATGGAGAGCGACTTAAGATGATTAGCCTTCCTCACCTCCGCTTAGCTCTGTCAAGTCTATTCTCTAATTTCATTACGCCTCCCACAACGTTCGCAGGGCGTGCCCTGCTCACTGCAGGATTGCAGATGTATCAACACCTCGCAAGGCAACATTTGATATGAATTTTAAAATTTCAACAGTAATCGAAGATGTCTTTTTCTTTCTTTCTTTCTTTCTTTCTTTCTTTCTTTCTTTCTTTCTTTCTTTCTTTCTTTCTTTCTTTCTTTCTTTCTTTCTTTCTTTCTTTCTTTCTTTCTTTCTTTCTCTCTGAGCGGTGGGAATGGTAAGGACTAGTTGGAGGTAGTGCAACTTCACGGATGCCATCTGCAGTTGAACCCAAGTGAAGAAGGAGGGAAACAGTTGATGGCCAAATGAAGCTTCATGAACCACTGTCTTTATATTCTGAAGCCACAAGATGGCGCTGTCTGTTTAACAAATGTTTGAAAGCACACTTCATTGCCAGTCTATCAGCCGCTATCTTTAAACCAAGAGCGCCATCTGGTGGAGTCAGAAAATAAAGAAAGTGGTTCATGAAGCTTCATTTGGCCATTACTAGGAAACAGTCATCAGGGATGAAAAAATGCTGATGAGAGAGAGGGGGAAAAGGTCATCAGGAATGAAGAGAGTGGTGGGAAACTATGTAGAGACATAGAACCAGCAGATGGCGGTAATGAAACTTTATGGACACAAACGGCTGTCAAACCCAAAAGAAGAAGAAGAAGAAGACGGGGGGGGAAAAACTTGCAGCTCTTCAAGACATGACTTAACAACTTCATTTGTTCCGGTTTTCAGTGCTAATTTTTGGTCATGTAAAGATGGAGCATTGAAAGAGGGTTGGATACAGGTACAGCAGCTGTTGTAACAGGAGCAGGCAGAATAAATCGTCTGTAGCTGCTTCCCTGATTGTTCACGTCCCTCTTTGAAAACCCAAAAAAACATGTTTCCTGCACTATTGTGTCGACTACAATACAGCTCCACTGTGGGGAGCTGTGTCTCTGTGTCTACTCTTTATCTCCTTGACTCTCTTTTTTTCCTTTCTCTCTCTCTATCTCTCTCTCTGGCACGTACCTTCACATGCAGTGGCTGTGGGCCATTGCTGCTCATGTTAAAAGCTCAGCTGGGAAGTCAGAATCCCTTGGACTGATGCTCTGTGGCCTCAGTGTTTCACAGCCCTGTCGCTTGGACCAACCCTGTGTGTGTGTGTGTGTGTGTGTGTGTGTGTGTGTGTGTGTGTGTGTGTGTGTGTGTGTGTGTGTGTGTGTGTGTGTGTGTGTGTGTGTGTGTGTGTGTGTGTGTGTGTGTGTGTGTGTGTGTGTGTGTGTGTGTGTGTGTGTGTGTGTGTGTGTGTGTGTGTGTGTGTGTGTGTGTGTGTGTGTGTGTGTGTGTGTGTGTGTGTGTGTGTGTGTGTGTGTGTGTGTGTGTGTGTGTGTGTGTGTGTGTGTGTGTGTGTGTGTGTGTGTGTGTGTGTGTGTGTGTGTGTGTGTGTGTGTGTGTGTGTGTGTGTGTGTGTGTTCATTATTTTACATTCATCATGCAGAGTGGTAGGACAGCTGTCGACGTGAGTCCGAAAACGTACAGGTGTGTATGGAGGTAGTTAGGCTATATACAGTGCGTGTGTGTTTTTAGGGATCTCAATGTTGGTCTTTGGGCTCTATGTAATGATCCTCATCTCTGCAGGCAGCGCTTGAATTGGGAAGAAAACAGTGCTGTAACTCCAAATTAGTGACAGCGTGGCGCGCAGCTTTTACGGGCAAGGAGGGTTTTTGTCTTGTTTACAAAGATGAATGGACAAATACAAATACTACACTAACAATTAGTACAGTCACACCCTATCTCCAAGCCCATGCGAATGAGTTATGGATCCTGAAAATTCCTTATTAAGCTGTTCGTGATTTAATAACCTTCTTCCCACATATATACATAAAGAAACTTTGCCCATTCTGAAATATGCCATGAACATCTATCAATGTAATAATGAAGAAAGCATGACAGCATCCATAATGAAATTTGATTATGAATGGTCAGTCACAAGAATAAATGAATAAGATTTAAGTCAAGGTTTGATTGGATTCTACAGTTCCCATCACAGCCAAGCATATTACTGTAGTACAGCTCGTACCTGACTTACATTAAGAAGTTAACAACACAGTAACCATCTCTGTAATTGTCACTTTTCAAGATCAGCTGGTTATTTAGCATGATAGTTTGTCTCCATTTCTCCCAAATTCTGTACAGGGACAAGCCACATGTCCTATCATTATGGAATATACAGTACACACACACCCACACACACATTATATTAATTACCTAAAATAGCATCTGCCATTACTTAAAAAAACCAACATGTGAACGGTGAAAAACAAAATTATCCAGACAAATATATAAAGAGTTTAACATTTCACCAGAGGCCTCAATGGAGAAAAGCAGGAAACAAACACTCAAACCGATGGGACATTTAGTGAAAATGCATTGATTTCACTCTTTTGTTTCAGAGAAGTTTTACATTTACACGGTAATGTTTTGAAAACAATGTCTGGTTTCACAGAAACGGCAGAAAGGCTGAACACAATGTAGTTTTCATATTGGGCCACTAGTGGGTGCTGTTGGTGGTTTTTGTAATGAAACCACACACATGCATGCAGAGAACAATATGCTATAAATATTAATAATGGGAACTATAGAACTACTAATTTCCAGGAGAATATCGGCTGACAGGTCTAAAAACAGCCTCAAACCAGTCTAAATACAGTGTAAATCCACGTCTAAATACAGTTTAAAACCAGTCTACATGCTGGACTGGTTTTAGATTGTACATTGTTTAAAACTAGGTCTAAACACATTCTAAAACTAGTTTAAATTCAGGTTAAAACCAGTCTAAATACAGCTTTAAACCAGATCTAAATACCTGTTTGCAGGGAGACAGGGAGTCTAAAAGCATGGTCGCTGAACTTGTAATTCTATCCAAGTGTGCTAATTATGGGAATAGGCCTGACTTGTGAAGCTGAGACGTGATCCTACTTTACCCTTAAAGACTTTGCATTGTCTCATAATGATGATATCACCATATAACACTCTGCAGCCAGTTTATTATGCAGGCTTTCTGTTAAAAAAAAAAAAAGAAATGGTGCCCTGAAGCTTGAGCTCTTCTCTCAAAGCAGCGGAAGCAACAACAAAAAAAAAAAGATCAGAATGATGTTCTGACTGAAATGAAACCACAAGGTTTGCATTCATATTTGAATTTATGAGGCCGAGCTTTTCTTTTTGAAAGAATAACAGAGTAATTTAACCCAATAAGTCTCAGATCAACATATCCGCATCTCTGTCTGTACAGTCGGATGTGAAGTAATTTTAGATGAAGCCATTGTTTCAGAAACCAGTGACCGATCAGACGAAAAGTTACACCACATTGCATCCAGCTCAAAAACAAACCACAGAAATGACCAAAGCAATCAAAAAAGGATTATTGCAAATATTTCTCATGGTCATGATGGGTTAAAGCTGTTCGACTTAAAGAAGTGAAAATAAAAATAAAAAATATTACTATTTGTTCATTTTGAGCCTTATATCTTTCAGAGTTTATTAAATCTATTATTATGAGATTAGGTGGCTGCAAACCAACACAAGGAATATTCACTAGGTTTTCCACACTTGAGTTTTCAATGATCTGATTGATTTTGAGATGATGTAACCCAGTTAATACTCTATTACCACAGGACCAATTTGTAACAGGCTATTTAGCAATAAATGAGAATTGGAGTTACCTTATTGAATCCACAAAATATATTCATCATCAGTCCACCAGCCTGTTTTTTTTTTCTCTACAGTTTAACAAGATTCAAGGAATGATTGCTGTTGATACTGGGTTCAGATGTGGTTAATTAATCTATTTCCTTGTATTAATATTTTTGCTGATTATTCTGCGTGCTGAAGAGAAGGCGAGAGCCGCATTGAGCAACTTGGATTTTTAAAGATTGAAATTCAACCATATAAAGAGCGCTTTCCGTACAGTAAAGCATACACCGAAAACGTTCTACATGTTAGAAGCGGAGACCCACTAACAGACAGAACACACATTCACACGCAACACAACCCATCCATCCATCCATCACTATTTGATATAAATAAGAGCATTCAGCATTAACGCGCGGTGATTTAGGAGCCCGAAAACATTTTGAATTTTTTTTAAACAGGTCCCAGAGTGGAGAAAGATTTCAATGCTGCCTCGCCTTTCAAGCATGGATGGGTAAGACGCACGTTTGCGGATGACAATGATGTCATCGCCCCACCTCTTGATTTGAGAACTCTGCAACCCTCTCTGCGATGTCACTTGCGAGGTCAACAAAAACAATGGCTGATGCAACAGCTGGTGCTGCGGTTTAATAAGGCGATATGTTGGATTTCGGTGTCTTCTTCTACGTTTTTGCATGCTCCATGCCTTCTTCTCCATTTTTGGTGTATTTCTGTGGCAGAGTTACAGTGCCACCTAAAGGCCTGGTGTATGTACTACATCATTTTGAAGTAAAAGCTTTTTTTAAGAATGACGGAGGGGAAAAAGATTGTGTGACTGTGCCGTGCTGCCACTCCAAATGCTTCTTCAAATTTGACTTGGTGTTTTTGAAGGTACATAAGACTTTATCGCAAGCACAAAGTGTACAACAAACCTTAGTATTGCCATCGTTACCTAACAAACTCAAAACAGAGACATCTCTCTCTTCCCTCCATTGTTGTTTACGGTTGTGTCACTGGCTGCTCGGTGAGTCGTCCTCATGCTGAAATCGGGTCTTGACGCATACGTGACGTCCGTCCCCGAGCCGAAAAAAGAAAGCAAATATATCTTTGCTCGGTATTAAAGAAGGTGGTCATATTAGAGTAACGCGTTACCGGTATCTCTGCCCGCCACTCATCAAATCCAACCACTACTCTTACTTTGGATGAAGTGGGTCAAAAAAGATTTAGTTCCAAAATATGGTTGTGCCCTTTGGTTTAATCCCAACAAAACTTTTTGCTTAACTATGGAAGGTTTTAGCTTCCTCAGAAGACATAAACTAGACCAACAACTGAACAATGCTCCGGTTTTCTGTCCTACCCAACAATGAGACTCTTATTGTCCAACTTCTTGAACACGCAGTTTTTCTAAGATGCTGCAAGTATGAGCATGTTGAAATAGTTGAGGGGCTTTTCATATTTTGTTCTACACACATCACACAAATAATGAAGTATCCCTCTCCAGTGCTCCTCTCATTATGTCTTTTCCCAGCAGCTAATGATCTTCACTTTCCATAGCCAACAAAGAGGAATGCGATCCGGCAGACAGTCTTACAATGTACAACGCAAGACAAAAGCGTTGACTTTGTTGTGCACTTTCCTTTTATCCCTGTAAAAAGAAAAAGAAAAGAAAATAAATGGGAAGAAAAAGTGGGCCAACAACAATTAGATAGCCAAATTTCAGGGTTTGTTAAAGCTGAAGAAGTAAGTCCATTTGGGAGCAGAGGAGGGGAAAAAAGACAGGCCTCCTTTTTTTTTTTTTTTTTTTTTCATTTTCCAGCCAAAGAACAAAGACTCCCACACCCTCCTTTGCATTTTCTTGCATCTCTCCAGCCTGAAGATGCAGATGAAGACTGGGTAATTATCCTCTGATTGAGTATTCATAAACAATTATGCTATTGTTTTGTCTTTAATGATGCAAATTACAACTAATTACCTCACGGTAATGGCCACCAAGAGTCTTTATGAGCTGTGGAATGGTGCAATTAGGCAACTGTTTATCTAACGGTGCCACGTGTAAATATTAGTTGTAGGTGCCTATGTATGGTTAATGTAAGCTAAAACCATTTGTCTTGCTCATCATCTATCTCAGCCTGATGGATGTCTCAGAGAAAAGGACCTGACTCTGCATTAGGAAAACTAATTCCATTAGAGTATCCATGAATAATAGAGTTGCATTAAATGGAATAAAAGTGTTATACATCTAATGAGCAAAGATTTTGAATTTGCTCAGACTATTTAAAGTTAAAAAAAAGACATCCTTGTGCCACTAAAACTGCAAATTGAATTGATTCACACTTTATATCAAACCAGTCGCCAAGCTTTATTTCCTATCTAAATCTGTTGTTGGAATCATTGTATTCTCCCATTTTTATATATTCTCTTTTCATGTCATTTCATCTTAAACTGATGGTTGTCTCATCTGTCAAAAAGCCGATCGCAGACTCCAGTGAATCATGTCGCAATTTGCTTCTGCCACTTTCATCATTAAAACTTTTGTCACACCCAACGAACCTACGACTGCAACGTGATAAGATTTCTCCGTTTGTGTGAATTGAAAATGATCCCAGCAACGGCTGAACAAGAAGAGCAGACAAGGCCAGGCTGTTAAGTCTGAAAAATACAACAAAACGTATCCTACAGCCCAAATGCATTAAAGTAAAATCTAGAGAAATTAGTTTAGGGCTATTCAGTTCGTCGTGCAGCGTCGGTTAAGTAATAATGACGCCATTCCTGCTCTGTTTTGCATACAGATTGTGTTATTTATTAGTGGCATCAATCTTCTGGCGACACAAGTTGATTTAAGATAATCTATTTTATTCCATGCTATGATTCAGAATGAGGGAAAGCAGCCAGTCAAGTGTTCCAAAGCTTACCAACAATGTTTTTAATCAATATAGTAACGCTTCCTCGTCGGTCCCAGTCAATAAACCGTTTATTTCTCATAGAATCGGTCACTGTCGACCACGACCAAAACAAACGGCAACAAACTCTTCCAAAACGTTCACCTTTCCACAGACATGGACAGCCTTCCCAGCAATCCCCTTGTTCCTGGACCCTCCTCTCAGGCACATTCTCATCAAATCACCATGACAACAATTGCAGCAACATAAACTGCAGGAATAGTGATTACATAACACCTCAACAGAACAATGAACAATTAATTAACACTTAGGTCATTACACTGCCCCCTCTCTGTCCTGTGGTCAGGACACCGAGGGACGCCACAAAAAGATTTGATTTTTATAACGATTATTTTTGAATTATCCATTATTTAGTGAATATATAAAAAAACTTTTTACAAATGTAACATATCTTTAATACATGTGTAATACAGTATTGTTCCTAAAATCTCCCCAAATTCCCAAATATAATTCAATTAAGAACTAGGTAGTGCAAAAATATTGCATTCTGATATCACATGGGACATTCAACAAAATAAAATTAAAGGAGGAATATAAAAATGTAAATATTTAAATTCTCACAGCAATTTAAAGGGGAAAACATGTTTATTTTTTTTTTATTTTTCTCCCTGGACCGGTATCGGTCCGCAGATCATTTGGTCCAAGGCTGTAATGAGAGAATAAAAAGTTTTATTTTGAAAATTTACATAGAAGTACCCATTAGTCTGCATTGAGTTTTATTTTGTTTAACGCTTCACTTCTGTCAGCACTTCTTTTTTATTGATTTGCCCCATAAGTTTTTCTTTCTTTATTTCTTTCTTTTTTATATATATATATATATATCATTAAGCCTTGTTAAGACCTGTTCATACCTGCTGGGCTGCTTAAAATCGTCTGCGGTGCCAAAAAGGTTGAGGAGCTCTGCTCTATAACACCTCCAGGATAAAATGTGAGACCACATCCGGCACACCTGAAGGCAAACGGTTTTCTAGTGATGCATGGATGCACACAGATCAAGGTGGGACTGCAGTTTTTTTTTTTTTCTGAAATCACACTCTAAATCCTGCTTCACCGAACAAACGCCACTAAACTCCATCAGACACTAGACACCCCCCCCCCCCCAAAAAATAAAATAACAAAACAAAAAAACGGAAAACTGCCAGTGTTCATTACAATACCATAAAGCCCTTCTGCGGAATGGAGGTCATGCGGAATGAGGAAGAGCTCAGAACTGTTAACCAGACTGAAATTCCAGCTCATTAAAAATAATGTATGATCACATATTGTGAAATGTTTTGTCCAGTTTACTCTGGAGTTCAAAGCCCTGAGCTGCGTATACTAACTGAGAAAATGATGTGCAATAAATGAGGCCTATTGTTAGCCACAACATTAAGTATGCCTGTTCGACTGCTTGCGAACACTAATTTTTAATTAACCAGTCACAGAGAAAAAGTCTGTCTGCAGATTTTCATATTCAAACAGCTGAAAGAGAAAATAAAGGCAATTTAAGTGTCTTTAACATGTTTTTGGTGTCAGATCGGCTGGTATTGAGTATTTCACACTTTTGATCTTTCACCACCAGACTCCACAGAGAATAGTCTGAAATGGAGTAAACATGTAATAAGTGGCCGTTATTTGTTTAAAATTGCTTATTTAAAAGCAGTGACGGATGGTCAATAGAGGGCGCCGTGGTGCAGTGAGTCTCTGATTATTAACATCTCTTCTAAGTTATCCGTTTGAAAGAGGAAAATTGGCTGAAAAGCTGCAAGTCAGTTTCAACTTCCTCCAGTGTAGATATTTTTAAATGCACACAATCAGAAATGTGTCCAGGTTTGATAATGTTTAGAAATGTTGAGATATGCTCATACTTATTAATGACTGAACGTCTAATTGCTTAAAAAAAGCTGTTTATTTTCCACTTTTCTTTTTAGGAGGAATTGATGTGTTTGAAAATATACCTGATATACCTTTTGTTTTTCCTAAACTCAGACTGTCATTTCAAGTAAACCAGCCTCAAAACACTCGACGCTGATTTCAGTGAAAACAAACAAATGAATTGACTTATCTAAATCCTACTGAGACATCAGTCGTTTGACCTTGATTATATCCATCAGATGATACTGAGCTGTTTCGGGGATTGTTTTAATATGACTGGTCAGACTTGGGGTCAGAGTCCATGATCACACCAAGATGTTTTGCTGTGTCACTGTATTTTAACCTCAGAGACGGAAGTGGACCACGAACTGTCCATCTCAATTCCATGGCTCCAGAAAAGCACTACTTCAGCCTTATTGTTGACAAATTCAAGAAGATTTTGACCAGCTCAATACACTAAGTGTTTATATTGGACCGTAGTTTCCTGGTACGAGAATTAAATAAATCAGTGTCATCTGCATCGTTAGTATCATAGGTACAGTTTTTCTTGAGGAAAACAAAGCAGTGAGGCAAAAGATGACGTATCTGTCCGCCCTGAGATGGCATGATTTATCAGGGTTTTATGGTTGAACAATTGCCAAAAACGCATGCAATTAGTGAAAGCTTTTAAAACTTCCAGAAAGACTTTCCATGACTGGCAGTTCCAAATATGACTCACTCATCAATCTTGTGCTTATATACAAACATACTGCGCAGGTACGGAGTACCACGATGACAACAAGCATACGTACACAGAGCTCTATTCTTGTGCTTCCTGGAAATAATAGACTTTAAAAAAAATTTTTTTTTCATATATCATAAATGGTCTAAATTCTTTCAACAGTGACTGGAAAGAAAAGGTTAAGAAGAGGAAAAATGTATTATGGAGCTAGTTAAGGTACAGAGTGGGACCCAGTGAAAACAAAATCTAATTTAGAAAAACACATGTATTAGAGCTAAAGCTATGATGTTTCCACAAGCGTAATGGTGGAGTTGTTTTTAAGAGTATCTGTGACATAAGATTCTGTTGGAGTCTGCACAAAGTCCAATTGTTTTTGCCACTTGCACACTAATGCAGGTATCACTTCCCAGTGCAGCTCCTGCACTGCATTAATAGAAAATGTGGTTGCACATGCGTGTGCCCCTGGGTATAAAATGAAATATGATCAATACCAGTGGTTGGGTGTTGCTATTGTTGTGACTATTATTGACCTTCCATAACCAGGTTATAATTCAATGGCACCACCATGCACACAAGAATAGGGTCTCTCAGCACCAGTGTACACTCGGGTTTGCTACACCCGAGGGTTTTGTAAAAATTTAATCAAGAGCTGAGGTTGTGTTTGTTGTTTATGACTATTTGTAGAAGTATTTTCCCTGAGATTGTCAAATGGCTCCAAAGGAGGGCAGTGGGCTTGCATGAGGCAGTGGCAGTGTCATTATTCAAGACGTGAGGACAGAATCGGTCAGGATCTGACAGCGGATGATATTGCGTGCTGCTCTTCATGCCAGACAGGTGAGCCGTCGTACAGATAAAGTTTTATTTGTTACACAGTGTCTGCCCTGAACTCCAGCTGTGTTCCGCTGCGCCTTGGATCAACTCTCAATGACAATTTCCAACGTGATTTATATACTGCCAATTACAAGACAGTCTTCCCACTGTGTAAAACATAAAGCAATGTCAAGCCCTGCAGAAAAAATTAAAACTAACTGGAGAAATAAGTTCCTGGTAATACCTATTCGAGCAATCGTGAGCGATGGCAGAGAGAAAATACTCCCTGCAATGTGTCAAAGTCCCAGTGCAGAAGTTTTTAACAGATATGGGAGTCTAAAGTCCAAAACATTCTAGAACGGCAAACTTTGGGGGGAAAAAAACAACAACAAACAACCACCTCATTTTCATGATTCATTTCAGTGGTTTCCCTTCATAATTGTTGTTTAAAGAAAAGAAATCTAACAAATGCTAATGTGGAATTTTTTGCTGACAGTCCAAAAATAATTTCAGTCCTTCTCTGAGTAATGATTTTGCAGCAATTAGTACTCAAATAATTTTTTCTCCACTGTTGTAAATCCAGGGTATAATTTGCTGGAAAAGGTGGGCGTCAAAAGAACAGTAGAAAATCTCCACCTCTGAGTTTGGGTTTCTTTCTGTTTATTTTCCTTTCTACTGTCTTCTATGTTTGCTCATGTGGATTTTCTGGGTGCTATAGAAATAAAAATTCAATAAAATTTAAATTTAATATCCCACCACAGTTCTGACTTTTTTTTGTCATAGGAAAACGTGGCATTTATCATCTTTTTATAATGATTAAAAAGCTACTTCACCAAATAGCTTGGCAAAACACACCTAATTAAATGTATTTCATAATCAAAGTGAAGTAGTGAACTGGTAAATAGTAGGCATCCGATTGGCATGGATGTACAGAAAGTAATACAACTGTTGTACATGTTGGCTTTCAGTTAAAGTTTTTAAGGCTTCTTCATGGCAATTACAAATTCGTTCAATTCCAAAAGTGTATGTTTCAATAAATTACGTTTTAAAAGCCACTTATTCCTTTTTTGATCCTCTGAAATCTGGTGAAATGATGACAGGAAGTTTAGAAACGATATCTGAATCATCCAATCCTTCCCATATGAACCGCAGTCTGTTGACATGAAGAACGTGACATAATTGTGGTTTCAGTATGCAACTTTATTAATTCAATATTTGTGATATCTTCATGCATGCTCGCTGAAAGATTTTGTTTTGGCCATCTATTTTTATTCAGGATTTCTAATTGCTTTGAACCTTGCAAACTTGCAAAATAAAACTGATTAAAAGATACACGTGCAAGATGTCTTTATAACCTGAGCGAGGAAACCACGTTCAGTGATGAGCATTTCTCTTTGTACAAAAGACAGAGAGTCTTTATTATTCACTGGCAACTTGTTTTTCTTCCATATAAATAACTGAGGGATGCCCCGGAAAAAGTCAGGATTTCTTCCCACTTTCATTCGTGCAGCTCTTTCTTCTTGTTTCTACCCACGCTGCCCACAGAAAGCGATGTGGCTGTCTCCGAGGATGAAAAGGTGAGGGTGAGCGGTCCCTTCCATGTCTCCCGGTGCCTCACTCGGGCTAAATTACGTGTCGTTGCAGCCCAATTTCATCACAGCGACTTGTTTTGTCTTTGTTTGATTTGTTTGTTTGCCGGGGTGTTATAGTCAAACGCAAAACAATATGAATTTTGCAGAGGGGCCACGCTGCTTCTATTTCAAGACAGCTGCTTTCTCTCTCTCTTTCTCTCGCTCTCTCTGTGTCACTTGTTCACTTGTGCTTCTGAAGACCATCTTTTTCAAGGATATAGCACTCTTCCACTGCTATTTATACCCACGCTGTGCACACCAGAGGGAGCAGTAAGTGTGTTTGTACATGTGTCATGTATGAATATGCGGTTATGGGGTCTGATTTGATATTTGAGTTGTTCATTTAATGAGGAAACTTGAATTTCAACCCCATGGTTTTGTTGAGGGGAATTTCAAGACTATTTGCTGCTTAAAGCAGGACCTGATAAACACCCCTGTGTGCTGTTTATTTACTGTACATACAGAAAATTGATGGAACATTTTCAAAAGTGACCAAATTCACTAAAGTGACAGAATGTTAACATTTTATTCAAAAAAATTAATATTTGCCAAAACAAATGCCCCCGATGTGATGTACTGCATGCTTTAGTTGAGTAGATAAAAATATACATTATTTGCAATTGTAATGTGTCTACAGTGCATATGTACACGGTCACATAAAGTAGTCACATAATCTACACAGTGCAGACAATAGTGTCCAAAGTGCAGGGCACAACTATTGCTGTCCTAGGCAGCTGATACTGCAGTCTTTTTTCAGCGCGTAACTAGTCCCGCACCGTTGGGAGCATGGTCGCAAAAAGTACATCAAAACGTACAGGAAGTATGGGAATAGTGCGCTGTGACTTTTGTTAACGATTCAGGTAACCGTTTCCCGAAGAATATTTGAAAAATGTCCCATACGAAGTGGATGGGAGAGGCACCTCGTGGTGGAGATGAATGACATTCGTTCATGTCCGTCTGTTGCCATGGAGACACCGCTGATGACAGTTAAGGATGTAATCGTCAAGTTGAATTTTTTCAACTTGACACAATGTCGTTTTGATTGTCAGCAGCCGAGCAAGTAAACTCCTCAGTTCAAAGAATGCCACTTGCTTCTTTGTCGCTGCCAGAAATGCCAGCGCATCAACAGACTTGAAGGATGTCCTGGCAGACCTCATTACCAAAGAACAGAGCAGGATCAAAAAGAAGCCAGACATGCGTTGACCCCGCCTCCCATCATTTCCAGCCCCAGGGATTTAATGTGATTCAAAGAGACAGTACACCACTAGTGCTTCCATTTGTTTAATCGACCACTGAAGAGCTTTTCCTCTCACGTGTTCATATTTGGTGCAGACTTTAGACACGTGCATCTACGACTGTAGGCTCACACTGTAAGTCTGCTACCAAGTCGGCAGGACCAAGAGAAGTAAGCACAACCTGTTGTCCATCTCACACTATTTTCCTGATTTTAACAGGAAAATCTCATTTGTAAAACAGACTCCATCTTGGGGCCTGTGGCAGACCTTCGGACCCCGGCCGTTTCATTCTTGTGCCTTGAGCTGCAAAATTAGTATGAAATAAACTGCTCACTTGTCCAATAAAGGGTTTATTAACAATGAGAACAGATCACAATTTAAAAGGCGTAAGCGTTTTGAGTAAAAAGAGGGGAGGAATCTATATGTTTTATAACCAAGTGTGTCGGGGGAGGTGATGAGGCACACTTGTGCCTCATCAAAGACCAGGTTGTCTCCCTCCCCTCGACCACAGCAGCTTTGGAGGTAAAAGGGAGGAGCGAGAGAGACACTGGGACAGGCGGAGAAGGAAGCAGCAGCAGAGCTTGTTACAAGGAACATGGGGAGTGGAAGAAAGGAACCGTGGACTCGGAGGCAGAAAGGACCCGGGCGCGAGAGAAAAGCTGGCTGCCCTTGAAAGGCAGCAGCAGTGCGGCTTTGCTCTCTCCGTCTCAGTCGCCGCCATCTTGGTCGCCTCCATCTCACACCATCCAGAGGCGTTTCACCGTAATATAAGACTCTGAAGAATCCAGGACAGACAGACTTGAATTTTTACGTCTGCTGGTATAAGACAGGAAGAGGAAGTTCATCCATGTCACTGCTAGTATTTCTATCTGTATCAGAAATCAAGTCATAATTGTAGAAGAAAATACATTTATGGAACATTTTAAGAAGTAAAAGTATAAAGTCGTGACACACAGATGTTTAGAAATTCCAAAGTTAGCGGTTCGTGCAAAACAAAAGAAACCTCGGTCTGTCAGACCCTTACCTTTGTAGCTTTCAAAAGACATCTTCTGCCTACAACACCTGCTCTCTTCACCTTATTTTGTTGAGAATCCCTCAAACTCATCAATTATGATTCAAATATACCGTGCCTGCAAACTGGAATAATCGATAAAAAGAAAACTGAACAAAGATATTTAATGTCAAAGTGAGAATTCTGGATTGAGTTTTATCATTTCAAATGCTGGACTTTATACTGATAATGGCATGCTAACAATTTTAACTTTCCATTTTCATTATCTCCAAAATGTAGTGCTGTCAATTCAGACCATTTGTGTTCATACAAATTACATATCGGGCAAGTTCTCCCACATCACGCAAAGTACTAGAGGAAATTCATGTGCAATGTGATTTACAGTCACTGCAAAAATGTGTTGTTTATGGTCACTGTTACCCCATTTAAAATGGAGGTACAAGTCTGCCCGGCCTTCAGCCATGATGCTTCTGTTAATCTGGTACCCCATGACTTGTTTGTTGACTATAAGATATTTGCTGTGTTGTACCTCAAATTTTTATTTTGAGACCGATCATTTCCAAATTAGCATTTTCTTTCTTGCCATATTCACATTTACTTCCTTTATTGCTTTGATATGTTCGATAACCTTCAGCACCAACGCCACATTTTTCTTCTTCTGGCGGCTCAGTGCTTGATGAAACTACTCCCCGATCACCACAAACAAACAGAGACGACATAGCAGAGATCATTCTTATGTCAACAGGGTCTACAAAATGCAAAACTCTTCTTTGAATGCGCCCTTTTGCCTGCAATGTTGCCTGTGGTGTAATTCTTAGTCATTCACCTGCAACACACAGGCAAACTGTAAACCATTTGCATGAGCCTGTTTTATGCATGATCTTAAATCCTTCCCTGTTCTTACTTTAAATAAATTCATGACAAACTAATTTATTTATGTATTTGCAATTATTAATTTGCTGCATCTACAAAGTCTACAATTCCTCTTTATTTTTAAATGTGTCAGTCCAGTGCTGGGGTGCGGTTTTAGGAAACACTGTGCTGCAGCTGAAGGACAAAGTAGAAGCAGAAGTGTCATGCAGTTCAAACATTTCAATTATAGTAATTCAGTTCAATTCAATTTTATTTATCTCGCGACAAATGGAGCACTGCCATTTCAAGGCACTTTAACAGAGAACAACAGGAAGTAACTTGCAGAATCGGGCTCAGAGGTGGAGACTTTCTGCTGTTCCAAGAGTTGTTACAGGAAAGGAGGAGAGAAAAGGACTGGGACAGATTCAAATCCTGGCTCGGCGAGGGGCTAGAGATTATCTCCTCAATTCAACAGACATACTAACTATTCTATAATTGTTATTTATTCATGACTGTTTGGACAAATGCAAAAGTTGTTTGCAACAATGTCACAAAGGGTTAAACACGGTTTCTCGAGAGCCATATAGCTTTCACCGTGTGACGGTAAAATGATAGATTAGCATATTCTTGCTGACAGTAAATTGATGGCCAGGTGGATTCTGTGTTACTTTTCCAACAATCTTCGCCCTCCGTGGATTGCAGGTATATAGTCCATTGGTCTTACGTCGAGTGCCTGGTTGTCCTTATTATCTTCTCCGGATGCAATCCTCCAGGTTGTCCCTCATTTGCGCTGCATTGTTTGGTGCCTTTTCTCCACGAGAGCTGCATGCACGCTCGTTGAAGAATGTGACACATGGCGCCTAATGGCATGCATCAATGACATGCCAGCAGGAGAGCGAGAGGCTTCCTTCCTTCCTGCCAAAGCTTAGCAATCAAGTTGGAGTCTCACCCCAAACAACAGACCAGAAATAAGTCCTCAGATACGGATTAGTATGAGAGCAAACCACAACGGGAGAAAACACAAATAAACAAACACGTTCCATTGGATTTGCTTTCGACTGAGTTGCACACGTAGCCTAATAACACATGCAAATACCCGTGCATGCACGATAACACTCACAAAATACACACACACACACACACACACACACACACAGATTAACACAGTTGCCTGTCCTCACACCAACATGTGTGTTGGGTGGCGAACTCACTGAAGCTGAAATTCATGTTTATGAATGTGCTGGGTTTATGTGCTGCCATTGTTTTGTTTGTGGAAGTGGTAAATTGTCCAACCTTTAGGCTTTTGACGATATCTGCCGGCTATATAATAACAGACACGGCTCAACATTTTTTTTTTCCGCCTCCTACATAATCATGGTGGAAAACAGTGCATGCTTGATTGACAGAGCTTGTTACAGGGCTCTTATTTTTCCAATCAGCAAAGTAATTATAAAGAGAGCCTCTTGGGTTTCCCCCATGTAATCTGGTCACAGTGGCGAGATCCCCCCCTGATAGGAGAGTGATTGCTGAACTCAAATATGTTGCCTATGAGCTCCCTAACATGATTCATCACATTAATTGAAATACTTCAAATGTTCCATATGCAGCACTCAATAATTAGCAGAAAAATAATGTACTTTGCTAAAACTAATAAACCCTGAGCTAACTGAGTTTTATACACAAATTCTGTGACAAAGCAAGGTCTTGTTATGGAGGAAAGCAATTATAGTCACAGTATTTTCCAGGTATCAAAAGGTGAGTTGACAGCGCCTTGTGTTTCAGAGAAATTAGACAATGGGCGAAGTTATACCTAAAATGACCCAAAGTCTGGGTGTCAAGTGGTTTAGTTATTCTTTTTCAGAGAGTTCTGTATACGTCGTTCATGATTTTTGATGTAACCCACTCAGACTGGATGTGCACAGCCTTGGGTTATGACGCTTTTAATTAAATCCGTATCAGGTCAATTCGTCACGTCTGAATCCCTTCAAAGCCCTATCCTAATTTATTACCAAATCTATTCCACGTTTACATTTCAACATCTTTAATGAACAAACAAGCATGAGTGAAATTCGAAACACTTCACATACAGTTTTCGGACGTCACAGAGAGGACACAGGTGGCCCAGGTTTGCCCAAAGGTTGCAAAATCTATTCACCCACTCCTAAAGACTCGTATTACATGCTGTAGATGTTTCTGTTTGAAGTACACAAAAACTGATTGGGAAACGCATTAGCATATTGGAGGTCTATGTGTTGGTATATTTCCCGGCTGGCGTCACAGATCTTCGGCGAACCCAGAATCAGACTCAGACACAAAGATAGATTCCAAAAGTTGATTTAAAGTTTCAGTCGAAGTTATCCTTGTGGGGTAATCCAAGAGATAAGTCCATAAACATGAGCAACATACTCTGGGAAGGAGAAGACACAGGGGAAACGCATTAAGTAATGAGACACACGCAGCGAGGACAGGAAAGACAAGTGTGCAGCAATGGGGGTGAGACAGGTGAGTTTCAAAGCAAAGCAGGTAGGGACAAAAGCAGGTACGACAGGCAGACTATATACAGATAGCGGAGACCTGACGGCCGGGAGTGGTGACCAACAATCTAGATATTGATCTTGTAGCACAAATTATTGGCAACAATGTGATTAATCATTTTTTACATTTTGTTTTGTTAGGACATAAGGAATCACTGTTAGGGTCGTGTTTTCAAACTTCTTGCCAATAAAATAAACTTGTATATTATTATTATTTTATTATAATTTCCAACATGTATACAATTTGTAGTTCAATGAAGTTCATTAAGCTTTTAATGTGTTGGTAAGTAATTTATTTAGATTTTCTTCAGGGAAGTAGGTTTTAAAAACATACCTTTGACCTCATCCACCACCACCGGATGACGTTTCTGAAGAAGATGGGAGAATCCAGCTGGAACATGTGAAAGACATGGGGTAAAATCCAGCTTGTCTGAAGAGAAGGAGGAGGGAATACTTACCAACAATTCTACTTCTGTTTTCTAACAAACTACAAGACCATTCCATTTGTGGTGATCTATCTATCCATATCGCAGATTATTGCTCTCAATAGATTTTAAGAATAACAATTAAGAATATTATGACTAATGATGTGTGAATTTTAAGGATCGTGGTTCATACTGGGCTCACTGTACTTTTACAAGTTACAGTCTGATGTCAGGATGTCAACATGTTAAGAGGCTGACATGTTTTTTTTTTTTCTTTTTTCTTCTGATGCAACATTTTCTTATTTTTTGCCCAGAAGTGAATATTGTGAAATGTTTGGCCCAGCATGCGTGGATGATACCTATACGGGTTGTGATAACAGTGTGAAGCATTGAAGATGGCTTACTAAGTGGTTGGGCTAGAAAACGCTGAGCTGTGGGAAGCCAAATTGTCACGTTAGGAATGGTAACGCTGACGACAGCAAATGGATGGCACAGCCACTCAAGGCCTGAGCTCTGCAACCTTTCAGGATGTTAAGAAAAAAAAAAATTCAGGCCACAGAAAAACTGTCTGCTGATCATAAAGCTGCTTTTCAAAACTGACCGTCAAAAAGTTGCAGGAATCGGATCTTACTGTGTTCTTCAGGTCTCTGACGGTGAAGTAGTCAGATGTGTTTTTAATTGGATGGAAGCGAGGCACGGCGGCACAATTTCTGACTCAGGATGTCACCAAATGAGTGAGTGCTGCTTTTTGTTCTGCTGCTCAGTATGCTCGGAGGGATTTGCTTCTAAAGCATTTTAAAAGGCTATTGTGTCACCTTCATGCCTGCCTTTTCATCACTGATGGAGGACCGATGATGCGTTTAAAGTGTAAGCCCTGCTTAAGCTGCGGTGATTGGACCTATCACACTGCAAAATACACGAGGTGATCCCATAATACTAATCTTTGTCAGCACCTTTAGCGACACCGGTCGTTTAGCTACTTCTCTACTTTAACAAAGAGGGGAAGAATAAAAGAGAGACTAACATGACTGAGCTGACAGGACCCAAATCCTAGGTTCCAAGACAGACCTTAAAGGTGTCATGTTATGCAAAATTCACTTTCTAATGGTTTTCCAGCAGTAATATTCCCGCACACCTGGAAATGACGCCTCCAAAGAAAACAAAATTTGTTATGTCATTCCCAAGCTGGGCATGTGTGGGCGGAGCCTGTCCAGCTCACACAGACACAGCAGACTCTGAATGCAGCTCTTATGATCCAATATTCAAATGGATGAAAATCAAGGAAAAGTTGTATTTTGGTCAGTAATCTTTGAATACAATGATTTTGGACCAACGAGACCAATGTGAAAGTTTTGAAAAGCTGTATGATATGACCCCTTTAAAGGTGCAGCGTGAGAATTATTCATGATGCCACTTCTTATTTGTGAGGCAGTAGTGAGTCAATGTAGTACTCAGTTTTTTAAATTTCTGTTGCTTTAATTTTTTTTTTCCGTTTGTATTTACCCAAATATCCCGCTTCTGTTGTTTTGTTTTGATTGAACTGAGGAAAGTCAAGCTTCTATGCAAGACATGATAGGCTCTGGCTAACTAGTTATCTACTCAATTAAATACCTGTATAGTAAAAACAAAGAGTGCTAAGTTACATGCTCTTGCAAGTAGATTTCAGTTTAAGACAGACACCATGAGTGGCATCATGTGCAAACACAAGTATTCAAATGAAGGTTTTGCAGGCGTTTGGCCCTGTTTACACAGTGATCTGCTGGAAAAAGTATCCATTCAGTGTTTGTTTGCTTGATTCCACCACGGAGCAATGGGGTGGAGAGCTGAGCTCCCGTGAGGACAAAATGAATTGTGACATTATGGATTTGATTGTGTTGTTGGAAGTTATCAAACATATCGGAGCATGACGGCAAATAAATCTGAATTTGGGTTAAAACAGAAAAATGTTGGGAAGGTGTTCTCCCTCAAAGTCAAAGCTGTAGGAAAACTGAGAGGAATGGAAATGCTTCAGAAAAGATTGAAAGACATAAGAAAATATATTTTTTCAGTTGTCTCTGTTAAAGTGAATTGAAAGTCTACAAATTAAAATGATGGTGAGCCGTTTGGGGGAATGCTTCTATTCACAATAAAGTCGATTTGCAGGTTGTAACTCATTTTCTTACTTATTTATTATATTCTCTTGGGTCCTAATAGAACATAGGAGTTCCACTAGCACTTGCCATCTGGCCCTGTTCAGTAGTACTCAGTGGCAATGGTGGGTGTGGTTTCTGTAATACGCAGGTTTTACGGGAGCAGGTTTATAGCCCTACCGGCTAACCCCCAACCAGAGCCTGGGGACGACTCTCCGTCTGGTCTCTACCCTTCAACCTTTCAGCAAGGGTCACCCCACCCGGAGTATAACAGTCCAGAAACATACAAACTATCCTACCACGATGGGGTAATGATCCCATCGGGGTAGATATTATATTCTACATTTTACATTAATTGCTCAGGATAAACTCTAATATTCTATTTTCATGAGAGGCACGTATAAATCTGCTGATATCTATATACATAAGATCCATGTTAGATTCAATCAATGCATTTTATCTAAAGTAGGCATGATTTGTTGCACACAGATTGATAAAGCTATTCCTAAACCAAAACGAGTCTGCACCAGAGAAGGTAAAGACTTAGGATTTAAAAAAAAAAAAAAATGCCACAAAAGATGAACGAGACAAACTGGATACTGATCAAACTGAGGACTCCACTCTATGCATTCACACAATAGAGAGTATTTCATACAGGGGATTACAATCAAGGACAAGGGAACGCTACAGACTCAGTCCTATTCACTGTATCAAAGGAAATATATTGCAGGTTGCTTTTTTGTAAAGAGTTTGCATGTTGTTCCCGTGCATGTGTAGGTTTTCTCCTGATGTTCAGTCAGTTGAAACCTATTTCTGCACCACATGGCCTTATGCCAAATGAAGTGGTATATAAGAAAGGGGGGAAAAAGAGTTGATTATATGGATGAATGAACATGCGGCTGTTGCGATACCCCGATACCAGATGTCAAGGTGTACGTGAACAAGTTACTGAACCTAAGTTCCTTGAATTGGAAGACGACCACCTTACATGGCAGCTGTCACCATTGGTGTATGTGAATGTTAGACACGGTTTACACAACACTTCAAGTGAAAACATATGGTTTTCGCATTCGTGTTTCAGAAAACTTTTGTGATTACTCAGTGATATTTGAAAAAATGGCAGAACAAAGGCAATGGCTGAAAACGATGTAGTATGTAGGGCCACTAGTGTGTGCTGTTCTTTGGTTTTTGTAATGAAACCACGCACATGTGCAGAGAGAACAATACGCTTGGGAGTGCTTTCCAAAAAGTTGCATTTCCAGTGGCTCCAAGCACCGTTGTCATGTAAACAGGCCCAAAAAAACTCAACGAAAGTTTAGCATTTTCACTTGAAAACGTTTTGGCGTAAACAAGGCCTCAGACTGTGAAAGTTTAGCTTTATTTACCATTTTGTCTGAAGGATAGGTTTCTTTTGTTAAGATGTGCAGTGTATGGAAATTTGATATAAAACGGTCTGTATTATCGGTGCTGTAATTTAGAATTCAAGCCAGTTTTGGGTCATATTTTTGTTCATCTGACTGTGAAAAAAATCAGCGGCTCACCTGCAGAGAGCCTTGCCATGTACTGTATCACTGCTGTTCGCACCGTTTGACCAGACAGTCTTACTTCCCGACAGAGACGTCGATTTCCCCAGTCTGTCAAATTGGACTAAATTCTATGAAACACAGTAACACAATGCATTCGATGTTTCGCTGCTGACCCGGAAAGCAGCCAAGGCAGACAAATGAGGCCACCGTTATCCATTCTGCATGCTGAGTTCAGAGGGGGGAAAAAAAAAAAAAACAAGAGCGGGGCTGTGTGATATTAATGCACACGTCACCGCGACTGGAGAGACCGCGACGATAAACATTGAAATTCTCCCAGATACATCAAAGCTGATGCATAATGAACCCAGTATCTTTAGGGCACGGAGACATATACTCCGTGCCTCTAATGTGATATTTCCCATTTCAGAGCGAGCATTCAAATCATATTTCATCCCTGACATCTCAAGCAATTTTTGTCCGAGTGTGGCCGGCTCCCAGGGGGCAGATGTTTGCACAGCGGCGGTCCTCGTCAAAAGCCGGGGGACAACAACTCAGGTTGGCCCGCTCAACAACACAGTGCCCCCCCACCCCCCCCCACCCACCACCACCACCACCACCACCGCTGCACGCGTAATGCCTCGGCTCTGGCGCCGTACTTAGCACAATCATTTGATCCCTTCAGGATGTATGAAAATTAAAGAGGTTCATAGGTTGTTGTAGCAATTACCGGCGACTCACACTCGCTTTTACACGGTGACTTCCACACGGCGAAATGGATTCTAAACGCGCTGGCCTTTCTCCACACTCACCGGCCTGTGCTAAATTGTGTCCCGGGGAAGTGTTTTAATAAGTTGGGGGTTTTTTTGCCGAGTTTACACGACGCCGCATACGAAGCAGCGGGATGAATAAGTACCCCACCACCTGGGTTCTGGGTCATTCTGGTTAATAGGGTGTGATATAGTCACTGTAAGGCTGTAATGTTGAGTTCGGGTGGGAGGAGAACCAGATTACAGATTACCCTCCAAACAATTCAGCTTCTTTTATTATTATTACGACAAAAATACTCAGGGGAACATTCAAACGCCATTACATCCTGAATGTTCACAAGAATTTATATTAGTTATGTAAGCTTTGAGAATGTAGTTGCAAACCGTTGCTTATTCCATTTATTAAATGCATGTTTGTATTATATATCTTTTCATTTACAATGCTCTTATTGCACCGCTGCTATGTAACCTGCCTAAATTTACTAGTCCTGGTAATTTGCACCCAGGAGGTGACGTGACCGCTTTTATAGGAAATACACAGGTTGAATTTCATTCTTCCACAATATAAATGTTTAGTGTTGAAATTGTCTCCACATTGTAAAAGATCAATTTACTTTTACAATCCTTGTATAACTTAAACTTTATCAGCAAGTGCAGAAACGTACTACTGAAGTCTGTATCGCTTATTAAAAATAAATGCCGCCTTTATTACCCAGTTACCTCGAGCAGCAATAAACATTCAGGCAGACATTTGAATATAGCAACTTCTTTCTTATAATAGATTGAAGACAGTTCTCCCCTTATAAATAATACCCAAAAAATAGAACTGTAAGTAATTATGTCAATTAAACAACAGGGTGCATTTTGTAACGATTTTTTGAGCAATTTGGTCACTTGCAGTTATCTGAAGACTCTTCAGATAACTCTTCAGAGAAGAGTTATTCAAACTCAGTTAGTTGTTCTTATAAAAATTTCTGTGCAATTACGGTAATTTATCAAGAGAAAAAACTATGTCAACTTAACATACTTACTTCTGTCTACTTTTGTTTGACTGGATATAAAAAATTCCATTTTGTTTTTAATTTCTCCTGAAATTGATATTAAAATCAGAAAAAGTATATTGGACAAGTCCCTGGCAGCCATTATTATTTGTCAGTTGAGTCTTACAATTGTCCCCAGTCATAATTGTATTGAATTGGATTAAACTATAATATAGACCCCGAGTCGTACCACCACAGGTCCGCCATGTTTGTTTACAACAGGATGATCAGGAGGGAGGGGGAGAGAAGTGCATGCGCAGTAACAGGCTCTGTAGCCTCTGGCAGTAACTGCAGGGGGGAATAGCAGCCATGAAAGAATCTTTCCACCTTGGGAGCCGGATTAAAAACTTTGCAGAAACAGTGGATCCGCACACTGGTGTCGCGTAAACGGACCCCCCAAAAGTGAGGAAAGTTTTGCGGATACACTCGTATTCGTTGTCGTGTAAACGGGGCCTAACTCCTGAGTTACAAACAGAAATAATATCAAATCATTGAAAGGGAGGGTACAAAATACGGACATATATGTACATTTAAAACACACACACACACACACACACACACACACACACACACACACACACACACACACACACACACACACACACACACACACACACACACACACACACACACACACACACACACACACACACACACACACACACACACACACACATAATCCTGTTGTTAAAACTTAAAGTCAACAAAGAAGTGTATTAGGATTTCATTTCTTCATTTATGATATCTCACTCTCCTGAAGTTATCACTTGTAAAAAAAAAAGAAGCAGAAAAAAGCGAGAGTCCATTACATTGTATTCTTCGTCTTTGTCCGAGATATCCCCGGGAAACATATCACTGATCCCTGTCATCTTTTGTCTCCATTAGGAGCTTTTGTATACTGAGAGCAATGCTGAATTATTTAGATTTTATTTATTTAATACAAACCCACACCCTACTATCATTTCCATATTAGCAGGAGGGCGAGCACAAACTGAGCTGTAACTCATTGTATGTGTTCTTTCCAAAATGATACCCATCAACTATCTTCCTATGATGCATGAACTCCGTGCTGCTCCTATGGCTATATTTTGGTTTATAGTATTATATTATATAGTGATTGCCGACAGCCAGGAATAATACAATCAATTTGTCTCGCTCACCGGGGAGGCCAAAGGAACTCTTCTCCCTCACCCGGTCTGTCTTCCTCTATGTTTCGCTTTTTCCTTTTCCCAAACTTGTCGTGAGACGATCTCTGACTCGCACGGTCGCTGAACACACCCAAAACTGTGGATTCCTAATCAATTTTCAGCCACGTCAACGGCTGGCTGCAAACCCTCGTAGTGTCTCAGCGTGAATCTTCATTCTCCGGAGGAAATGTTTGGCAAGTTATCGCTCCCATTTCCACAACTGGGAACTGAAAATAATGAGCGGATAATTACTTTCCTCGGTTAAGTCCTCATCATGTTGGACTAGCCTGTCTGAGGCAGTTTAACAGTATCACACAGTCACATCTCTGCTCTACATTTGGTAATATTTTCACACCAGTGGTGGGAAACCAGCGGTGAAACTCCCTAATAAGTTTTATAAGGATGACAAGTTACAGTTTTTAAGTCTTCAAGTATCTCAACAGGTGGCTGCCTATTTGTATTACGGAAGGCAAATTTATAATAACTTCAATAATTACCCGTGTGAACCTTAAAGCACGAACGATGCTGTTTATTTATTCCTCCTGTTACTCTGCAACAACTGATCGGCCCTCAGGGATTGGAGAAAAAGCAGTCCACTGCCGATGTATTATTTTTCTTTTTTTTAGAGAGATTTTCTTCACCGCAACACTGTAAATGCTGCGTAGAAAATTATATTGTCACCACTGCATGTATTTGTCTAGGCAGACATTCTTGTGAACATAATAAAGCATGAACAATAGATTTCATACACTCAGACCTCCCATAGAGAACACAGGCATTAACGCCGGAGGGCTTTACTGCATAATTTTTACATAATAACAGAAAATGTGTCTGCTTTCAAGGCAACACTGCTTGCTTCTAAATTCATTACATGTAATGATTGTCATTCAGGGGAGATACAAAAAAAAGAAGTAAGTACGTTGAGCCTACAAACATTATTTTTATGTTTTCCTTGCCATGTGCGTCTGAAAAAAGGGTTTTACTTGGGCTAACGTTTTCACTTTTTCCATCAGATGAAATGACCCATTAACAGACCGATCGAAAGCATCCAGGTTAAACTAAGAGGAGGAGACCCCTGATGCCCCAGTGGATTCACTTCATCGTTATATACAGTAAATCTCCATAAACATTGTTGTGGTGAGATATTGGTGGCAGGAAGGAGGTGTTGTGAAAGCAGGAAGTCTAATTAGCAGGGAGAGCGTCTCGTACTGGAACGTGCGTGACGCCGTGGCTCTGCTTGTTTATTTGTTTCCAGAGGTTCAGCAGTGAGTTTCTTTAGTCCACGCTCATCTGTACAGTTCAAAGCATCACCTGCAATCGAGACACAGGTCTCCTCTTCCCTTTTGAAATGTTCAAATCGGGATAGAAAATGGAATTTGTTCAGGATAACACTAATATAGTTTTATAAAACATTTCGAAATCAACTAGAATTAAAACAATAAAGGAATTACAGGTACCACATTTGGCAAATTTTATATACAGTCACAGTCTATATTCACAAATTTCTGCAATCTGCAATTGAAGCAGAGCGGAGGTTCGACCCATCACAGAACTTTGGTAAAACATCTTAATTACCTGTCGTGAAACTAAAATGAGGACAGATTCAGCAACTGCACAACTTATTTCTCCCCTCACATGTTTTCAGAAATACTTTTCCCTAAACCATTTCAGTAATAAAAGAGAGAGTTTGTGACCGAGCCGCCATCTTGTGATTTTAGACGAGAATGGAGCGTCACCTTTGACCCAGCGCATACTGCTAGAGCAACACTTGAGGGCTTTAAAGGGAAACATATGAACACTTTGGAACGGACTAGTCAAAGCACAGACCTCAATCCAATTGAGAATCTCTGGTCAGGCTTAAAGATTGTCCCTCACAAGCGCAAATCATTAAACTTGAAGGAGCTGCAGCATTTTTCCATTTTCTTTTTTTTTTTTTGTGAGAAATGGGCAAAAACCCCAGTGGCAAGATGTGGCAAGCTTATCGAGACTTTTCAGCAATGGCTTGTGGCTGTAATTGATAAAAAAAAAAAAAAAAAAAAGTGGCTCTACAAGTTACAATTTCTTTGGTGGGTGAATAGTTATTCACGTTAACATTTTCTGTTGTTTTGTCATATTTGTTGTCTGTTTCACAATTTGCAACATTTGTTATTTGCTCGCAGTCTCCATGGAGTGGTTGGATGCAGTCCTGAGCTCCGCCAAGCACAATATGAAAAGGGATGTCTTGGAGTTTGCCATGTTGGTGGAGGGAGTTTCCAAACATACTGGAGTGTTAAAAAATAAAGCTGGAAATGGCAGAAAAAGGAAACTCAACATTAGCGGTACACCGATATCACTTATTTAAAGGATGAGTACAAGTACTAACCTTTAGCTATATGTCAATCATGAGTACTGACACGAGTGGTTATTACATACCATTAAGCCTAATTTATACTCCATGCACAAATGATATGCAAAGGCTATATGTATTGCCAAGAGTCACCTCCGCATAGCGTCTATGGTCTCTATGGCCTCAGTTTACTACTGCGTCTACGGTACGCGGAGAGTACGCAAATTCTGCTGCTCCTGAACACATCATCAGTGACGTTTTGGGTCTTTCGGCATCAGACACCCTCACCCAGTTGACTCTGATGCAAGTGATCAGGTTGCAGCTTGTGTTTATGTGGCTTTTGCTTGGCCTCGTCTTCGAGAAGGATGTTTTTTTTTACTTGGCATGCAGCGCCGCGCTTGTGTGAAGCATCACCGACGCCTACCAGCCACTAATTACCTAATCATAGAGGATCGCGTCAACAGATTAAATGTCAAGTCAAGAGTTCATTAAAGTCAAATTAATTAGTATTTTGTTTAGTCATGTTTGTTATTTAACTGTGCTCATTCGTACCCGTGATAGAGTGGAGAAACCCTCCTTGTGTTACGGATTTGTCTGTCGAAGGTTCATGATGTGGGCTGGAGAGGAAGTTTGAGACTTTGATTTCTGTAGGATGGAGGAATCCTGGTCACTTTTGGTCCTGCAGTTTGTGTTTTTTGTTTTTTTGTTTTCCTCATGTTGTGGTTGGGTTTCCTGTTTTGTTATCAGCTTTCCAGCTAACAGTGAAAGTCAGGGCAGGATGCTGCAGTCCTGAGTGTGTGCGTAGGAGTCTGGTTTTGCGCGAGGCTGCGTGCAGCGAGTCGGGCAGTCGGTTATTGTAGCCATGGCATTCACAGGACTACTTCTGAGTCCAGGAGAATGGGGAGCAGGAGTCCTGTAGGGCAGAGTCAGTGACTGAGCGGAAAGAGATCCATTCAGTGACAGCAGTTTTATTTATTTTTCTTTCTCTTCTTCTGATTCTCTGCTCCTTTCTCCTCCCGTGATGCACAGTTTGTTGAGAGCTTGGTGGAGTGAATGACCCACAAATCCTCTGCAGAATACATCAATGGGCATGCACATAACCTTACATCCCTGAGCGGGGGGGGGGGGGGCTTTATTATACATTATATTGAAATCCAAACAAAAACAAAAGTTGTGGGGGGCCAGCTGAGGAAATTCCTCTTGTCGGAACAACAGTACCTCTGCAGCACCTATTAAAACACAGTAAAAAAACATATAAAACAAGCTTAAATATTGCAAGTGTTTTCAGATGTGATAGATCGTTTTATTGCATCTAAAAGGCATGGTCCTCAGTGACTCCCTTTAGTAGATCAACATTCAGATTTCTTTATGAATATCATATTTACACACAGTATATCACGGGGTTTTGGAGTGGTGTGGAACAGAAGTGGAAAGAACAGGCGCTACACCGTATGGAATAGATTTCCCCGCGTCAGTCCTCTGATGGTGACAAGCAGCATCAAGCGAGTATTCATGTGTTGGCGACTGACATGTTGATGGGAGAAAAACATATACTGACTCTGGCTTTGTATAATTTTATTGGAAAATCTGTTTTGTAGAGCTCAGAGCTGCAACAATTCACATACAATTGTGTCACTTAATTACATGTACATATTAAACTGCAAACAGTTCAGATTGAGGTTGAAACTTCATAAACTGATGAAAACACACACACACACACACACACACATATATATATATATCTAAAATGAATCATCATCATCATAACAAGTAAATATTACAATAAATATTATTATTATATAACTAAAAATAATAAAAGCCATCAGCGCTGTAATTTAATTTGTGAAATATTTAATCTTTGTAAAGCAATATTTAAGTTTCATTTGTCTTAATATTGTCCGTATTCTGTATATAAACAAAGCTGATGAATATTAGTAATTATATACTTTATTAAGGCCTATAAGCGCTCAATAATTTGTAAATTATTTGTAGTTGTTTTTAATGCAGCTGACTATTTCACCCCATTAAAATGTTGCTTTTTATCCAGTTTTTTATTGGATCTGTACTTCACTGTTATTTCCACATGAATACCAGAGTTTTTAGAGTATTTTGTATGGCTAATATTTGAAAGGAAATACATTTATGTACTTTCTCACTTGCTTATAGTTTCCCTTACACCCTAAGATTTTATTCAAAGTATCGGCATCTATGACGCCACCTGTGATTTTATCAAATCCAAAAAGAAGTTCAGGGCATTATCCACTCCTTCATATATAATGTTTCCCTTACTTAAATAACTGGTTGCATGCTGTATTCAGTTAAGTTATATGCTACCAAGCTAAAATAAACAGATACGGTGTGACAACACTCACTGGTATTCCTGAATGATTGCCGGCGTTGGTTGGCAATGATTGGTTGAAGGAGAAAAAGGGAAGAAATGCTGCTCAAATTGACTCAGGTGAAATGATATGTTACAATGCGAATCCTGATGTTTAAAGTTCCTCAATGACACTGCCTATTAATGTAAATTCAGTTCAAACTAACCACAAAATTGTACAGACACATAAAGATTTTCACTGTTAATTCATCTGTCAAGAGTGTATTTCATAGCAACATACACATCCAATATGTTTATAAGGTATTTATCCCAGCAGGCGTTATAACCACGTGTTTAGGAGGTTGTTCCTCGGCCTGCTTCGGTTTTCCCCCTTGGCTGCCATTGATTTGATTTCGATTTGCAGCAGCAGGCTTGTAGCAACAATGCTAATCCCTAGGTGTGTATGTAAACAAAGCCTCACCCACCACTTCTTTGATTAGCTTTTGCAGCATTTCTTTTGATGATGTTGCATTGTGTCGACTGGAGCCTGTGTGTTGTTCCTCACAGCAGAGCAGACTTTTTATTTATTTATTTATTTTCTACAATGCTTATATACATTGTCAGAAAACCTTGTTGTGAAGTACCATGTTACGGAAACGCTATACAAACTTTTCCACTAATATAGAATCAACAAGTCGATGAGGACCTACCTTGAATGGCGCTGGTGAAATGATGACGCTCGCAGTTTTCACATCGTTTTGAACACGTGCCCATGTAAACACCGTTGTGTAAATGTGTCCTTATCGTCGTTCATGTTTTTTGAGTCTGTCACATACTTTTATATGCTATCCACACAACTTGTGAATACAGTACTGAAAGCACTTTCCAATGATGGCATGGGTGCAGGTTTGTTCTGTGTGTGCATTTGTACTCGGTAAAAGCTTAAAATACATGGTTGTGTGATTTGTGTCACTCTTTGGGTAAATAACCATGTTTTTTGTCAGCAGGAGTCCTTGTGAGGCTTGTCGGCTCAAACTTTGCCCCTCACAGTTACCTGGTTCTCCGTCCATTGTTTGGCTGAAGGCCCACCACAAATCCCAGTGAAAGCAATAATTATAGTTCAGAGGACGTGTTAAAAGAGATTCTGAATTTTTTTTTTTTTAAATGGGGGTTCCCACATAGCAGGGAAGTTAATTTGTGTAGCAACACTCAATCAACACGACCTGGATTGAAGTGACAAGATATTTAACTGCAAAACAGCATATGAATTAGAGTACAATAAAATTACATAAACCAATAAAAATACACACAATGTTGTAGGTGTTTGCAATGGTGACAATGGAGGGAGCTCATAAATAGATTTCCACAAATTGACTTTAATGCCGGAAAGTGCAGCAGACAACATGAATCAACAAGAGCAGAAGTGTTAAGTTTAGGTTGGACAAAGAAACTTTTATGGGTTGCAAACGTGATGAGAAAATTAAATGTGTAATACTTTAGACCTGTATAACAGGAGTGTCAAAATCCTTGTTCAGGGAGCAAATGCAGCCCAATTTGATCCCACACAGGTAAAATAGTAGGTTGCACTGTTCCTGCAGCCCTTCAGCATGCAGACTATCTGGTAGAATAAAGGTTTGAAGCTAATCAGACTCTAAATCAATTTATTCATCCCTGGGGGAAATTCTTTGACGTATAGCTCCACACAGAATGAAAAGTTTTTAGTAAAGTTAAATAAAACATATTAATTTAACTGCCCATATATACCAAGTTAAGCTCAGCAGTGATGGAGTGGCAGAGCAGAGTGGGCTTCACGACACACATTATTTACAAGGAGGAGTTGGAGAGTTTTATTGCCACAGGAATGAAGGATCTCCTGTTGCATTCTGTTGTGCGCTGCGGTGGAATGAGTCTGCGGCTGAAGGAGCTTCTGCTGCTGACCAGGACATCTTGGAGAGTGAGAATTATTGTTCAAGCTTGAGTGTATTTCCCTCTTTGAGGCCACCAGTACAGAGTCCATCCCCACCCCTACACTGGATTTTCTGATGAGTTTGTTGAGCCTCAGCCTGCTATTTCACTTGCAAATAAGGCAGCTGACTTCCACTGTTAGAGTCCAAAATCATCAGCCTTGCTTGCATGTGGTGATCTGTGATATGAGGGCTCATTTACACAACAATGTTTTCAAGGGAAACTAGCAAGCTTTCGTCATGTTTTGGGTGTCCAACTATGGTGCTTGGAGCCTCTGGTATGGCCCCTTCATGTTAGTTGCGGATATGGGTATGGTTGCTCGATCTTTATTTATGCAATCATAGTCTTGAAATTATTTTATACCTCTAATGTTAAAACCAACGTTCCAATTGATGTTCTAAGATTGATTCCCGCTCTTTCTTATTGGCAGTTATTTCATCCCCGATGACCGCTTCCCCTTCTTCTTCACCGTGCTTCGCCTCCATCTTCTTACCAGATCGGTTCTTCTCGTCTTTTTGAAAACCCAGATTTGAGACTGGAATCATCCCATTTGTATATATCCACCTGGCTGACTGACCCCTGCTGCTGTCTGTTTGATCAGTAAACTGTGGCTTCACTGTGTTGTAGGTTAAGATCCCCCGTCTCCCCTGAGTGGTGTCAAGATTAGATTCATTTAATTCATTTCAGACATTTCATTTCAGTCGATTTCTCAAAAGCCATAACTGAAAAAAGATTAGAAAGAAGTAAAACGTCTTGAGAATCACGACATATTTAATGTTTTTTGGGGTTTTCTTTCCATTTTGAAAACATGCTCTCTGATCTCGTCACTGAGCTGATCCATTGTCAAGAAAATAACTGCATCCTTTGTTTTAGCTGATAACGACCACTTAATCATTGTGTAAGTAAAAACAGACTCCTTTCATCTCAATGTTCTCCGCAGAAAAACGACTGCAGCTTTAATAGTCTTTCGAAAATTATTTGCTAATTTGCCAAGAGAGTTTGTGCAAGCCGTGGCCCAGAGCAATCCTTTTGACATTTGCCAGGATGGCCAGATGGTCCTTGCATGCATTTGTGAACATGAAATATTATGTTGTGCATGTGTGTCCATTGCCTTGCATGCATGATGCACACATTACTGACATGTTATTAAGCGTGCTTTTGGTGGAAGATAAATTTGTGACGTGACCTTCCTTTAAAAAAACAAAACAAAAAAAAAAAACTGTTAGATTTATATAATCTCAGCAATTGCCAGATTTTTCTTATAGCACCACAAAACTAAACTGAATGTATTTCACATGCACTTTCTTGTATATATTGCGCATGTAGCAATATCGAGCTTTTACACCCAAACCAAAAAAACCTTGAGCAGATGGATCATGCATGTTTCATGTATGTATGTAAAGCTAATCAGAAATTGCAGCCTTCATTGTTATTTTGGAGCATCTTGTTAATTATGAAAGCGACTAATTTTAATTTTTAGCGTGTGATGCAGTACACTTTTGTGATTATCTACAAAAGATGGGGGAACAAAAAGAACAAACCTAAATCTGTTTGACAAAGAAATTGTCTGCAACGTCAACATTTCTTTTATAGTATCTTGGGAGATTCGATAATTGATGAATTAAAGACAAGAAGCAGTGATAAATCACAGGAACTGCTCAAAAAGTAATGAAAATGGCTAACACAGTATCATGTTACAGCCCTGTTGAGGCTATACTTCCCAAGACTACTCTTAATTACCTGTCCAATAGATTCTGTTGAATGAGTTTCCCTCTGTTGCTTGGTTTTGCACTTCAGAGAGATGAAGTGCTGTTGAAAAAAGGTTTGGGATAGTCAGTGAGATACAATGAAGAAATAGATGAGAGCTCTTTTTTGAAATTACAAAAAAAAAATAAAATGACAAAGAAGAGTCAATATGTTGATTTATTTTTCGATAACAGGAAGAATGGCAAGGGCATCGGGCAGGAAAACAACAGCTGTGGTCTAACACTAACAAAGACATTTTCGCTGGGCTTTGTCAGCTATAAGACGGGGCCTATCAACACAGATTGACGACCAGTAGACCAGAGTGTGGAAAATCCCCAAATTACCACAGCAAATCCCACTATGTATGTTTCTCTATCATTAAGCTGGAGCAGCAATAAGCCTAAAATCAAGTTCAACGGCATTGGAATTATACACAATGGCGATCCTTAAAAACTATACAGCTAAAGTTTTTTTAAATAAAATTCAACACATTACTTACTTTTTAACTCAATTTAATTGGATAGTCTACTGAAAAACAAAAATGACCATTGGTGGTGGGGGTCTTCATTCAAGCCAATTCAAGTCAATTTCTGGAGTGCCACGTTTATAGAGACAAACCCAATTTTACAAGAAAGCTTCTGCGAAAGTCTAAAGGAAAAACTCCCTTTTTATTAGGAAGAAACCTGCAGAAACAGGCTCAGAGGTGAAGACTTTCTGCTGTTCCGGTTGGGGTTAGATGATATAATGAGAAAAAAGGATTGAACAGACGGAGAGACTCAAATCCTGTTTTGGGTAGGGAACTGTTGGAATAATTCTACGTAAAGTTATCACATTCACTGTACCAACAGTCTTTTTCATGAATTGCAGAAGTACTGTGTGACTTATGTTTCCCCACTGTGACCTCGGAACGAGATAATAAAAAGAGAGGAGACGCAGAGAGTTTTCAGAGCGGGTTGGAGATTGTAACTGAAACACTCTCTGTCCGTTCTCCTCGCGAGTAAGACCAGAACTTGACTCGGTGTGTGTTCTTTCTTGCAGATTTGATAAATGTCCAGAGGTTGAACCTGACATTTAACAGTAACAGAACATTTGTTTGATGGAAAGTTGATGTGATACAAGTTTCCTTGTTTCCCTATATAATTTTTAAACAAAATGAAAAGGATGATACAACGGACGGTGAGATGGTGCGACACTAAGCTCAAGCCTCCAGATGATGAGGGAAGTGAAGACTGTGCTTGAATTGACGGGTTTTGAGGGAGTAAGGACAGAGCAGGAAGAAGAGAAGGATTTTGATGTTATGGCTTAGGGTGCTGCAGAGAGAGAAAAAGTCAGAAGATACGGGTGCATTGAAAATAAATACACCATATTCTCCTCGGAGTTGGTAGTTTTATTTTGACAGTCTCCGTAATAACAATCCAACTTGGTGGTCTGTCTGCAGGAATGCCCGTGTTCTCCCATTGTTAATTCTTGTGCGTGCCTCTTTAAGAGGCAAGGCGCAAAGATTACTATCCCGAAGATGGGGTTGAATTGTTTTTCTAATCTTCTTCCTCTTCCGCCACTTTTTGGGCACGTAAGTAGTCCCGCACCGTCGGGGGTGAAAACGTGAGTAAAATTTGGGAATAGCTTGTTATCATTTGTATTAGCAATTCGGCCATCCGTTTCTGAAATACACGTGAAAAACTGTAAAAAATCTACCATTCAAAGCAAAACAAAAGAAAAATCCTCCCTCTTCAATGCCAGATAAGACTCAATTATTTACTCCTGAAACCTGCTTTTGAGCGTCTTTTGAAAGAAGGGGAGTTTTATGTGTGTAACTGAATTTAAAATGTTTAAATTCAAGCTAATTTAGTTCTGTTAGTTGCCTAGCAACTATCCATATGTTTCACGCTTAACTTCTCTGATTATCATCACAAATGTTTTTAAAATGTTCATAAAATATTTAGTGTCTGGTGTTGTAATCCAGGTGAAAGCTGACTTAAGAAGATGTAACACTGTGCAGAACATTTTCTAACTAAATGTGGACAAAGTTATATCATAACTTAATTGGGGGGATAAATTGAGATTTTATTTTTTTTCTGCAGTTGGTTTTGCCTTCACAGTTAAGGTCTGAACTCATTTCATTGAATTTTTTAAAATTTTGAACATCCAAATCAAAATTCAAACTCACTAATTCACAACAACCAAACATATTTCACTAAACAAACAGAATAAGTTCACCAGTGTCCAGTCTCTGTGTCTGTCTGCCCCGGTCGCTGTCTCTGTCTGCCCCAGTCTCTGTGTCTGTCCACCCGTCTCTGTGTCTGTCTGCCCCTGTCTCTGTCTGCCCCAGTCTCTGTGTCTGTCTGCCCTTGTGTGTCTCAAGTCATGTTTCCAGTCTCTGTGTCAGTCTACCCCTGTCTCTGTGTGTCTGCCCATCTCTGTGTCTGTCTGCCCCTGTGTGTCTCATGGCATGTTTCCAGTCTCTGTGTCTGTCTGCCCCGTCTCTGTCTGTGTATGCCCCGTCTCTGTGACTGTCTGCCCCTGTGTGTCTCATGTCATGTTTCCAATTAACCACTGGTCTTATCCATCTGTGTTGCCTTGAGTTCTTCGACCTTGTCCTCTTCCATCGTCTCTCTGGCCTTCTCTTTGTTGTTGTTCAGTGCCTTTTCAAGAGCCGCCTCCAGAAGCCTATTTTCCTCGTGCCTGATCTTCTCAGCCAGCAGGGTGTTATAGTGACTGCAGAGATCCCGCAGTTCCCCGTAGAGGGAGTCCCATTTCTCCTGCACAGTATTGTACTGACTTTGGAGGGACTCCTTTTCCTCCAGCACAGTATTGTACTGACTTTGGAGGGACTCCTTTTCCTCCAGCACAGTATTGTACTGACTTTGGAGGGACTCCTTTTCCTCCAGCACAGTATTGTACTGACTTTGGAGGGACTCCTTCTCCTCCAGCAAAGTATTGTGCCCCAGTCTGGATTTTTTCACGTCCAGCTCTTCTTCGATTTTTTGTAATTCCTGTTTGTTCAAAGGATTTTTCTCCTTGAATAATTCTTGACGTGCCTTCTCGAGTTCACCGATTTCACCGCGCAGCACCATCATCTCACGAGCAGCTTTAGGCATAGGAGCCATTGCAGCGTCCTGGTTAAAACCTTCACAGCTTCCGCCTCTCTGTGCCATTTCTCAAACCTTTTCAAAGTAAAACTAATAATGTGGTGGCTGCTGTGCAAGCTAGTGTTATTTCTCAAACCTTTTTTCAAATAAAACTATTAATATGCTGGCTACTGTACCAACTAGTGCTATGTCTAACCAAGTCCGCAGTTGAAATGTCTGTGCTGATCCAATGTGGCGTGGCCTCTTACATATACACACATAACGTGATGACTTCATCTTGAAGACATTCCACTTTGCTCTTGAAAGCAAAGCTTGAAGACATCACTGGGTGTAAATTGGATCTAATGGCTTTGATCCCAAGGTTACACACACACACACACACACACACACACACACACGTTGATGTATAACGGAGGCTCGTTCCACCCACCTTCTGACCAAATAAGAGCTTTTGTCTGGGCAGAATAGGTAGAATGATGTTATGTTGAGATTGCTGTGTGTTTCATTTTGTGCTCGTAAGACTCTGGGATGCTGATCTCCTCCTCCGTTTCCAAGCAGTTTGTGCCCGCTGGTAGATAGTCATTTACGAAAATCACCGTGTGCACGCACCAGCATCCAGGAGCTATCCCGCAGCTAACAGAAGCTGAGACTGTCTGAACAGCTGACCCAGCTCTTGTTGATAACTGCTGGACTCTCGTGTTAGCAGAACCGCGCCAGAACTCCTCTCTCCTCCTCTTTCTCTCTCTCTCTGTCATTAACCCCGTTCGCGTGTGCCCGCTACTGCTCGTCTTATCTGCTCCAGATAAGCTCAACACACATAACCACATTAGCATCCGAACCGCTAACTTGTGCCGCTAACGACAGATCACCAGAGTTCTGACTGCATACTCCAACATAAAGTTAGAACTCCAGCTCAGAACCGGACTGACAGCGTCGTCCGGTCGTCACGTGACCTCGAAAAGCGTCTCCCAATCGCCACGGTAACGCTGCTCCGCGTAACGCAACCGGGCCGCTATTTTGGCTCTTTGAAACCTCAGCAGAGCAGCCATCTTGGATTAGGATCCCAACTCATCCACCGGACATTCAAGGTCATTACACCCACTCCATTGACCCGCGGACGTCTGCCTCCACCTGGTGGACGTTCGAGGTCATTACACCCCCTCATCCCTCCAGACCACACACACACACACACTTTGTACATAGTGTTTGCTGTTTAATAGATTAGATCTCCGTGTTAGATTTCATTTGCTACTTGAATGTGTTGATTTATGGAATGCTTTCAGAATTATTTGTGAATTAATACATTTTATTAAACGCCTGTTAGCTGAATTGAACGCTTCTTTGTGGTTATTGTGTATTTATTGTTGACATTTCACTGGTTTGTAACAGTCTGTGCTCGAATCTCACACCTTCCCTTTCATTTAAGATTGTTATATTTCATGCAGAAATATTAACTAACTTAAATAAATCTTTATAAAGCGCATTGTTTTTGTGTTTTCATTTCAGAAAAGTTTTGCCTTTGCACGACAATGCTTTGAAAACAGCAGAGGCATTGTAGTTTGTAAAAAGGCACAGTTTTCATGTTGACCACTAGTGGGTCCTGTTTGTTTTTGTAATGAAACCACGCACATGTACGTGCAGAGCACAATACACCGTAAACTACACTTCAAACATTAACAATGGTGAGTGCACAGAGTACACAGTATGAAAAGACATTGTATATGGATTACGAGTATGGGAGACTCCAAACTATAAATCTACTAAATCCCAGGAGAATATGGATTGGGAGTCAAGACACTCTGGAGGCCGCCATAGTTATTTTCCATCTACTGAGCACCATGAGATTTTTAGTGATTTCACACTAAATTCTTAAATCTAAGTCTTTTTCAAAAACAAGCAGAGTGTGTTATGAAAATGGCAAAAGCCAAACACAGCTGACTGCACATGTATGCAACAATCTGTTAATGGACAAGACGGAGTGCATCATTCATATGCACCCAGAGGAGAGGTGAGCATAAAAAGCCTCAGGTGTGCATGATGAGGGAAAGAGCTGCTCATCAGCAGGGAAGAAATACACTTGGGAGGAGGGCCACCCGACCTGGAGTACATAAATAATTGTAAATAATGCACAAGCAGCCACTGCAAGAAATGGCAGACAGGTAGGACTCAGAAAGGACCTGCACAGACTGACGAGAGCGAAGGACAGACTAGACTTGGGACTATAGTCAGAACAAAACTGAAACATCCAACCCAGTTCTGTGTTGGGTGGGGAGTTTGTATGTATGTATTTGACCAACTTTTCGCAAAAAAACTATTAACCCGAATCGCATCAAATTTTCAGGGCTGATTTGTTATCATCCAAGGGCCAATCAGTTCGATTTTGAGATTCTAACAGCGAACCGTTTCCGAATAAATCCCCAAGAACTACAAAAAAAAAAAAATTCCATACGAAGCAGATGGCAGAGGCACCTCATGGAGATCAATGGAGATCGGTATCTGTTGCCATGGAGACGCTCCCTGCTCAGTGTTTCACACAGTGATGTTACCCAAGAGGCAAGTTAGCATCGATATGCGCTAATGGCTAACATGCTAGCGATCATAACTTGGTGCTGCAGACAAATGTGGCGTTGGCGAAGGTCCGCGCTCTACCGAGTGTAGCTCTAGTTTAAATCTTTAGTGAGTAGAGTCATTTGTAATGAAAGTGACTTTCTTCTGTAGTCGGTCGATGTTAATGTCTTTTAGGAGAGGTATGGGGGGGGGGGGAATGATTCTCTCAGTCACCCTCACCACCCGCTGCGGGACAAAACACACCCAAAAAAATAACCACGAAAAATGTTTTCTGTGAGTCTCACACAAAATTTGAATTTTGTATTTTGTCTCCATCATACAGGAAAGATTATCGGTCACTTTGTTATATGTCTGACATTGTATGAGTGATAAAAATTTTTTTTAAAAAGCATTGCATTTAGCTATTTTCTATTCATGCTGGCTCTTGGCTCTTTTCCCTGTCACATCTTTCCAGGAGCCGCTGACAGATCCCGTCTCAACAAGTCACCGCCGTTAAAGATTCGGCGGTGACGTGTGCCTAAAATCTTATCGGCATGTCTGCGATGTGCACTATATCTGAACTTGCCATAACCACATTTTGACTGATGAATTGTGTTTGACTCCTCCGAACTGCATCTGTTGTGGAGAAACAGGCCTCTCGGCTGAAATGAACGTCCCCCCCCCCCCCCCTCAGTGCGCACTGGAGCCGGGGCGGCATTTACATGCCAGAATCAAAATATTGAACACAATGTGCAACACGGCTAAATAGAGACTGTAATTATTTCAATTCAATCGTTTACTGTTGCATAGCAATACACTCTCTCACCTTTTGTCAAGCAAAAGTCCTGTTTTATTATCTTTTGCTCACATTCCTCCCTGATAATCTTTTGTTAGCTGCAGAAGTGAAAACCCACAGATGTCGGCGCTGACAGAAGAAACGCAACAAAGTAGCATTTTTGGTTTGTTTGTTTGTTTGTTTTCTTGGGAGGTTTAGCGACAATGTTGGCGGTCGAAGCAAACGCGGCTCTCAGATGTACATTGTCTCCGACAAGGAAGCAAATTGCAGGATGCCAATTGTTTTTCTGTTCTCTCTAGAAGGAGAGGAGAGAGAGAGAGAGAGAAAAATAATTACACATTCATACACAACTGATTTGGGATGGTTTTAAGGGGCAGAGACAGACGGGGAGGGAGAGAGGAGCTCGGCGTGATTGCACATTATTGGGCGTAATTACGCTTTCACTTGAGGATCCGCGCGTTCACCCCACTGCAACAATGTGTTTCCAGCTGAATTTGGGTAAAAATGGATTTGTCACCTCTTTGTGAATAAAACAAAAATGTCTAATCTTCAATGAAAGTCTTAAATTATTTAAAATTTAACTCTTTTGGGGGGGGGGAAATGCCGAACCGTTTCAATATTCTTTGTCTCTGCTAACAAGCCTGATTGAATATATTATTCCTAAAGTCAACAACAATGTTTTCTGATTGCTGATTAGATTGCTTAGCTGTTTTACAGCACACACAGAATTAACTGCATTAGATTGAACTGAAATTGTCTCGATTAAAGCATTACCTTAGCTTCTATCCTTTCACTGTAACAAAAAAACACAAACAAATCTTTTCTGTTAAAGGTGACACTACGAATGCAAAATGTCAAGATATGATAAAAAATAAATACTGCCACGTGTTGAGAGAAAGGTGGGCTCAAAAACTTCTTTTGATCAATTTCTCTTCCTACTTTTTTATTTTTTAAATAATGGCACATTCAAATATAACGGTATTGCCGCAATTTAAAGAACCAAAAAAAAAAAAGCTTCACACATGATGATTTTTGTCATTCTCAATATGCATCTTATCCTCTGACCTCATGATACCAAACACCTACTTTATGTTGAGCTTTTATCCAATATGAGCTTACATTACTTTGCCAAACTGAAATAAGGTATGGAAATAGGGTGAACAGTTCCTTTTGTGATTGGAAAAACAAAACAAAAACAAATGTACATGTTTTTTCAGAGATATGTAGTCCAAACATTGAGCTGCACCAAGACAGAGTCAAAGCTAACTTTATTACCATTTCTGCTGTACATATAAGAAACACAGTGGAATTGAAATAACATCTCCCTCGCCCTCCCACGGTGTAAACATGTATCACTCAAACAGAAAAAATAGACAATATAGGCAAGAAATGGAGTGCAACAAGATTTTAAAATTAAAGGTAAAAAGCAGAAATGTGCAATATATAATACAATATACCCCTGAAATATGCAACATCCAATAGAATCTACCCCTGAATGTGCAATATTTGATACTATATACTCCTGAAGTTCTAGTATATAATGCAATATACCTGTAAATGTGCAACAATATACTCCTGGAATGTGCACTATACTCATGAAATGTGGAATATATGTGAAATGTGCCATATAATACAATATACCTCTGAATGTGCAATAGTGTGGCCTCAGAATAAGTTAGGTATTCTCCTCAAGGAGATGATATCCTTTGTTATTATCTAACTTCTTTTCAGCTATGAAAATATTCCCACATGACTCCTTATTTATTTTAATGAATGTCTCATGCCTCAGACGTGATGATCTTGTTGTGCCTGTATGGAACATTTCTGCACAGCTCACGTTACTGTGACAGGCAGAAGAGGTAGTTACTTCCGATTTCTTTCAAAGCCAGCAAAATCCACTTGGAATCAAATCCTGCCCACTGCTTGTAGAAAGAAAAAAGTTCCCTTTTATCTCAGCCAAGATGTCAAATCCGGTGACCCCCCTCCTTTTTTTTTGGGGGGCTCTACCTCGAGCCTGTTAAGTCCACACCTTTCAACTCGGAAAATCACAGTGGGAGAGCAGTCCAGCTGAAGAGGGTCAGAGGTAATGCACAGTGAATGGGACGTCGCTGTGAGAGAATGGATTGTTTCCTCAGCATTAAAAGCCTAATGGACACAGAGAAACTACCTTTGATGCTACAACTGTGAAATGAAGATGAAAAATAGGTCTGGGCAGGGAGAGAGAATTGGAAATTCACCCAGTAGAGAGGCAGCAGAGGACAAGCTGGAAATTAAGAGAAAAGCATTTTGTGTTGTTTTTTTTTGTTGGTGGTGTTTTTGTTTTTTTTTGCAAACAACCAGCAACATTCTTATTTTTATACATTTTCTGTGCTTGCAGCCTCAATAATCAATCAGCTAAAAGATATAATCATTTAATATTAATGTGGTCATTGTGTATTCATGGTCCTAATGCATGAGTCGGTGAGGGCAATTATGAAGAATTCATGTAATAGAGAACAATTTCAGGACAAAATGATTACAAAAGTTCAAATGTTACTTGTAGACTTATAAGAATGATGATATAAATAAATAAATAAACAAAAATTGGGCATAATCACACTTGAACTGTGCAGAGCGTGTTTCAAATGCTCCTTTACAAATGTTGGAGGCATATAAAAAGGTAATTGCATGGGCAATTTTGTGGCCTGGCTTTAACGCACGCACGCACGCACACACACTTCAAGCTGTGTGGCATGTGCACCATTAAGACAGCAAGTAGCAACATGGGCACCAAGGGTGGCATTTCAGGCCTCCAAATTTAAGTGCAAGAGTGAGTGGTGGATAAAAACCCTGCTCAGACATAGGAATCTTCGGGGTGGTTACTTTGGTTATGTATAGAGTACAAAAAAGTGCCTCGATTAAATAAATAAATGTGTTATTGGTGAATTTCAATTGGAATTTGTGATAGACTGGCAACCTATCCAGGGTGTATCCTGCCCTCGCCCATAGTCAGCTGGGATTGGCTCCAGCGCTCCTAAATAAATGTGTCAATACATGTGTCATTAATTCATTGAAATACCAATTCATTTTATGTAAAAAAAAAACATGTATACATAATTAACTATTTAACATATGACGTTGTGGTGCGGTGTTGCACTGCATCTGTCAAGCTCGCCCATCAAAGTCGGTGGGTGATTTTTACAACCGATTGGTTCCCCTGCACGTCAAGGCAGATCGATCCCAGATAATGGATTTATGTCAAATGTGTCCATCTAGCTTTACTCTGAGGGTTGTGTCTCTGAGACCTTACCTGTAATATACAGAGGTAAGGTCATGTGATCGTAAGCAGTAACTGTTATGAGTAAGATAAAACTGCCCCCCAAAAATGGGACGATACACATGCGAACGCTACTTATAGTGCGATTCTGTTTAGGGTCTCCAGATTTGAAGGTGATCTACATTCACTCGTTTCCCTCTCTTTTGCTATAATGAGAGCCGTACTATGATTTTGAAACACTGACTGTACAAAGGTTTGTTTAGTTTTTTTTTGCGCTGTCACATTGCTTTGAGTAACTTACGAGCAATTCATTAAAGTGGCACAGATCTGGGAGCCCAAGGAGGCACCTGTCACAGATGCATTATTTGGGTCTGACTTAACTCCTCACTGATTGGTTTCCGAAACCTTGAACTTTTCTGGCTATGCAAAACAGAAGCAAGGGGCTCATTACGCTGTGGGAGGAAAAAAGCAAAGTGTTGAGTTTTTGGTAAAAATTTTGACACTACGAAAAAAAGATAAAATAAAAAAAGTCTTTTTGAGGTATCTCATTAGAGCGCCACAAACAGACATAAAAGTTGTGGTTTGAATGTATAGCGAGTGAAAGTGGAGGTGATTTGGGACGGGTTTAGCGGACCGTAATGACAGTGTGCTGCTTGGCATTGTGCTGTTGACATGAAGACATGTGTTACTTCTCTTTTTCCACATCATATAGACATATGGCTTAGTATTTTATGTGCAGATTACACAGTGCTGTGCCGGGGCCTGTGGCGCTCGCTGTAAAGTGACACAACCGTCACATTAAGACACATCACCAGATGGCTGCTCCATATGGACGAAACCACATATGAGAATACATTTAACCAGGGTTATCAGTATAGATGACTGTTGATGCTTTGTGAAAAATATTTACACAATCAGGCTTGAATTATTGTCCCCTTGTTGCCTAATAAAGTAAATTTGAAAACTGCAGAGACCCAGACATGACATCTGAATTAAAACTTTAAATTATGGTCACAAATTCATACTTAATGATACTTTAAGGCCACTAAATAATTTGAGGCCACAAAATAGTAATTTATAGCTATGAAAGAGTAATTTATGGCAACAAAATAGGAATTTCTTGCAACAGAATACTAATTTGCGGCTACAAAATGATCATTTGTGGAATATCTCTTCTACTTTCACACGTATATGAACGTTAACAGTGCATTTACCTAAATAAAAGTATATTTTTCAGAATTGTATATTTGAATTGTAATACTGAATTTGAATGGTGATGGTTGTTCCTCATTTTACAAGATATCTCAAGGGTTTGTAATAATGGCAATTATGAAAATTGATGTGACGAACAGGAAAAAAAAAAAAAAGATCATATACCAAAAGGTTCCTGACAGACATTAGATTTGTCTTGTTGATTTAGAAAATCCAGGTTCTTAGATACTTTACTTTGTTTATTGAAGTTTCAAACTAAGGTTAAAAAAACATTGCAATTCAATTAAAAAGCCAACATATTTATCTTTTTCATATAAATTGCCAAGACCCCCAGAAGTTATACATTCTTTTAAGGGATTTTTGAAAAACTATGCACGTTTCTATTAATTTACCGAACAAAACAAGCTTATCCCAGAAATTTCTTTTCCATTTCTTTTTATTTTCGTTCTCGTGTAAATGCAGCTTGCTTTTATGTACCTGTGTGCTGTACGTGTGATTTTTGCGTGTTTGTAGCTTGTTTTTTTGTGTGTGTGTGTTTCGTACAGTTTTGGAATAACCAATTGTGACTTTGCGGGAGGAGCAGTGACACCACAGCGGGCTGTCTCCAGGGCCACGTGCCGGCTGTTAAAAATTCAGTCCAAGTTTCCAGGATGGACAAACCTTTCCCTGACCTGTCTGACTCACTGATGATGAAGGCTGTTGCAGCTCTGACAGCAGTCTGTCCCCACCAGCATATCAAAAAGTCATTTGCCAGAGTAGATATTGGGATGTGTCATTCTTTGTTTACATGGCCTTTCCAACAAATCAAATACTGTAGGTCCGGAATTTCATTGCATATATGCATGACTGCACAGCCGCGAGGACGCTTCATTTGCTGACCGGGTACTCCTCCTACATGTTGTTTAAATATTGCAAACAGCAGAAATGTGAATGAAAAATAAATGCCTCCTGCAAAGATGGCATCTTGATCTGTGTATTATCATCTCTCAACTCCCCCTCTGAATCTAGGGCTCTCTGTGTCGGGGATGAAATATTCAGCTGGGCAGATGTGTCGCCCGTGACCACCTGCGTTTGTTAAAAGTTTTAAAAACTAAAAGCTCCTGATGCAACTTGAGTGACCCTGGACGTACGAATAAATCACTTGTGCTGATGCCGAACATAGAAGCCCCAGAGGAGCATGCTCAATGACGCTTAGTCTCAACAATACTCCTATTTGTGCTGACAAAGTGGGGCCGCAGTTTTCATCTGGAAAGGCTAATAGAGCTCATCTTGAATTTAAAAACAAGATTTTATGCAAAACACGTTTTTAATTGAGCATATAACTTCTATTTTTAAAAGGTTTTATGTGTGTATTTGTTTCCCAAGATGCTATTTTCATTTACAGATGGCTGATATTATGACGGAGTTGCTCTTTAGATTAGTAACGCGACAAAGGGGGACCCAACGGAATATGGAATATTACTGCCGCCGACGAAAATAGCCGATGCTGTGACAATGCTTAAACTTTTCAAGAACATAATGAGTGAGGAACATTTTGAAATTATTCAATTTGCTTTTGCCCCGCGGTGAAATACGGCGTGCAGTGTAACATGACAGAACAAGATTTCCTTTTTTTACCGAGCTGTCAGAATTAGGGATATTTACCTCGAGGCCAACGCCACGTGTATTTCTTCATGAATACAAAACATACACACACGTATGACAGATTGCATTTGCTCATTTAATACAACTTCAACACGACGGTGCATTGCAGGAACACGTATACAATGTGCTCTGAATTTAAATGTAAGACTTGAATGTCCAGGAGAAAAAAAAAAAAGAAGTCTAGTATGAGTTTGGTGAACATACTTCAGATTGTTCCAAGAGCTGTGGAATCTTCCATATCTTCCAAAATCTGACTTTGATATACGAGTCAAAATATCTGTACACCCCTCTGTTTTTTGTGGGGTCTGGAGATGGAGGGAGATCACACGCGCGCTGGAAAAGCTCTGATGTTACGCCTTCGATACTGGAACATTTCAAAAGCATTTCTGTATTCTACTTTTTCCTCCTAATGAGCTTAAACATCAAATACAACCCGACTTTTTTTTTTTTTTTTTTTGCATTACCAGTCAGGGGTGCGGTTCCCCAGAGACAAAGTGGGAGTCCTCCTCCTTTAGTTTCTGAAATGGAAAAAAAAAAACAACAACCTTTAACTAGGCATTAGTTTCCAGACTGAAGCTAAGCAAATACAATCAATGCTCGTAAGAAATAATGTTATCGATTTAATTTAATCTATTTAATACCATCTATTTCAACCACAAAGGCCAGTAATTGTCAGGATTAAGTTGTTGGATTAAATGAACTTTACTTTTTCCTCAAAACGTAAGTAGAAAGATTCAATGACAATTCTACATATCAGTGCATATTATTCATCCCTATGAGAGAAAATGCAAATACAAAAGGATATTTCATGCTTTTTGCCATTTTGATTAAAGAAGTAAACATCAAAGAACATTTTATAGATAAAAAAATAGTTTTTTTCGGCTTTTTGAAATGTGCCCCGATAAATATAAGCTATACTAATATGGTTTCAATGAAACCAGAAGATTTCAAACTTCATCGGCATTCTTCGACCATTAACACACAAACCTGAATATAGGGGCATGATTAGGGATGGGAATTGATAAGATTTTTCTGATTCTGATTCTATTTTCGATTCTGTTTAACGATTCAATTCTTTTATCGGTTCTCTTATCGATTTTTAAAAAATTTTTATTATTATTTTTAAAAAGGAGAATTAACAGGTAGATTAGTAGGGGTGGGAATTGATAAGATTTTATCTATTCTTCTAATGATTCCTGAGTATTTTTTTGAGAGGAAAAAAAGTAGTTTTACACAATCTTCTGCACCAAAGGGAACAAATAAATTTTTTCCAAACATGAAACTTGAATTATAATTTTTTCTTTAAAAAAGAACAGTGAAATGTGTATTTGCCTTCATTGGATGCCCACTGGAATTTACACTTTTTCAAATTTTGCGCTGTTGACAAGTTAACCCTCTCTGGGAGGTCGGAGACTGGAGAGGAACGTGGAAGTGATATACCAGGAGGAACTCGTTCTCTCGGTCTGCAGGGAATGCTGAGTTTTCATATTGTGTTGGGGCTTTTTTTGAGGGGATATTCAACACAGAATGATCTAATACATAGACATACAGTAGTTATCCTCTAGATTGTGTATGTCTACACAGTAGACATACACAGTAGACATACTCTAGTAGATCGTTTCCTGTATGGTGTGAAAACCAGAGGCTCACACATTTTTGGAAAGATCTACTAGCATATGTCTATGCAGTCAGCTCGTTGGAGCAGCAGTCACAACACGGGACAGATTGACGGAGTCAATTTATTAAAAGTCGCTCATTAGTCCTCAGAGAGGACAATTCCTCACCAAATGGACCGTCTTCAGCAGCCGTACAGCGCAGCGCTCTGTGGAGGTGATGGAGCTGAGGGTGTAGCTCAGGGAGCCATGGTGCAGGTTGTTTTGACTATCGGAGTAAACCGGAAGAGAACCAGCACACGGAGAGAGAACATGGAAACTCCACACAGGAAGGCTCCTGCCGGGATTTGCACCGGGACCTGTGAGGCGAGAGGCTGTGGACTCTGTGGATTCAGGACGTGGTGAGTGGAACATGTGTTACCGTATCATATTATTTAGTCGTTTATCGTCTCCCACTAGACCTTCTTCCTCCACGTTTTCTCCTGATTGAAGGAGGTCTGTGTCGCAGAGTGTGTGACGTAATGCAACGTAACGCAACGCGACTTGACGTCGTGCCGGAAAATGAATCGTTAAGAAGAATCGAACACATATAAGGTGTACGATTCCGATGGAATTGATCAATTGGAACCGGTTCTCAGTCAGAACCGGTTTTCGACTCCCATCCCTAGGCATGATCCCCCGACCCCCCCCCCCCCCCCCCCCCCCCCCACCCATGGACTTTCCATTAAATACCTCACACTATCTGTAGTATTACTCCAACCATTCATTTACTTTGTAGTGGGACACATATTCCTGCTGAAAAAGTCCACTTGTATGGTGGTCTCATCCATGTGCATGGTCTGCAACTATTCACACCCAGGGTGTCCCAGCAGAGCGTCGCCCAAAGTATCGCACTGCCTCCATCTCTGTTAGCTGGTCTTCTTCCCAAAATGCATTCCTGCGACGTGAGAAAACATGATCCGTTAGACCAGACGACCCTCTTCTTCTTTTGCTCTGTCGTATACATCTAATACTCACCACACACAGGGGTCAGCATGGGCTCCCAGGGTGGTCGGCGTCTGTGCAGCCTCGCACACAACAATGTGTGCCGGACTGACAGCCTTCCATCAAAGCCAGCATTAACATCTGCAGCAGTTTCAGCCGCAGTGACTCCATTGTTGCTTTGGACCACGGGGGTCCGTCCTCTCTCCTCACGTGAATCAATAAGCTTGGTCTTCCATAATTCATTGACGAGTTCACTGCTTTCCCTTCCCCGGATCACTTTTGATTGATACTGACCACTGCAGACTAAAAATACCACCAAAAGAGCTGCAGGCTTAGAGATGCTCTGACAAAGTCTTAACTATCACAATTTCCTCTCGTCAAACTCACTTAAATCCGTACGCTTCTCCGCTGTGCTGCTACCAAATACATCAACCTCGTCCACGAAATGTTCACTTGCTGCCTGATAAATCTTACCCACTAAGCAATGTCACAAACAGATCATCTGCTCGGTGTATGTATTGTAATTTTGTAATTGTTGGAATAAAATGGTATTAAATTGAATTAGCAAGATTGTGAACAAACCTTACAAAAAGCAAGGGAAATACAGAAAAAAAACTAATGCACCTCAAACTAATTGTACAAATATAATTTGAAAAAGAACAATGAGAGCCAACAAAGACATTTGCTGAGTTAAAATCAAACCTGTTCCTATTGTTTCTATAACAAAGCTGAGGAATTACTAACTAAACGCTTTTCCGAAAAAATTCTAAATTAAAACGACCACTGCTCAACGCTTTATACAAACACAAAAGAAACTCTACGACAGCTGTAATCGATTGTTCAATGCTGCGTAGCGTAACTGCACATTAGCCAGGATGCCAAGCTTGGCATGAAGCGGTGAGGGGATGCATACATTCAGCACGACCATCCTTCTGGTAACTTTCTCCTCTGTACGATGTACAATTAATGATGAAGGATAATTTGTCCATTTTGTGAAGGTGTGGTTGTGCTCAACCTGCCAGACAGTTTTTGTGAACCCTGAAGGCATCTGTTCCCATGTGACACGTATCCAGCTGATCGTGCTTTGTTGAGCGTGAGATGTGCGTGAGGTTTGTCTCAGAACAGCGAGCATCGATGGCTGATTGGTCAACTGCATCTGCCCCACGAGATGCTCAGGCAGGACAGATGGGGGGGACACATCAGTGTAATTCAACTGTGAGGCTGTGAATCCATTCTGTACCGAAGAACTAGAACGGCGAGAGCCTATTCGACACTATTAAGCACATCAGTCTGATTTGCTAAGATTATGCATAATTGATTACGATTTCATTTTCTGTGCATTTTACAGGTATTCTAGTAATACTAATATCATGAATAACATCACTTTGCCATCGACTTATTAGATTGAACACTAAAAGCACATAGTGAAATGTGCTGCGAGAGGGAGTTATCAAAGATATTGCACTTTTATTGTGAATAAATCCAAAATTATTATTAATAATAATAATAATAATAATAATGATACTAATAATATGCAGGTTGATCTCTCACAAGCTGAAAGCTGTGGGAAAATGAGGGCCTTAAAATCGAATCAATGCAGGACGTATCTTCTGATGAAGTACACAAACACAAGTTTTGCACCAGCATCTCGAATAAAGGCTGATCTGATTCACACCTTCTATAAAATATCATTACAAACAGATGCGCTCATGAACAACACAAAGAGGTTTTGTTCATTTCTTATATTAACCTATTACAATGAAGTCCTCACATTTCTTTGTAAAGCGCCGGCTACATCACAGTCATTTCAAGGCAGTTTTAAAAAGACAAGAAAATAAATTGCACATGAGCAAACATAAATGGCAGTGGAAAGGAAAAAGTCACTATCAACTGGAGGAAACCTGCAGAACCAGACTGAGAGGTGGCGGCTTTCTTCTGTTCCTAGTGGGAATAGGGGATAGAAATAGAGAAAAGGATAGGACGGAGCAACAAGCAAAAACACAAATTCCCTTGCTGGAGGCATGATGAGGCATGAGGCTCTGATCAACGTCCTCAGACTTTTGCTTCCACTGTTAGAGATCCTGCAGGAAGGGACAAAGAGAGAAGAGGGGGAAAGCACAGACTTTAAGAGAGAGCACAAGCTCCAGGGAAGAAAGAAAGAGAGAGAGTGAGAGCACAAACTACAAGAGAGTGACAGAAGGTTTAATACAGTATTTTGCTTGATTCAAGACTTTATTTCATGTTTGTGAGGCCTGATCCTCATGCATCCCAGTACTGGATTGGTCACATATGTGTATATGCACAAAATATCAAGTTTACACTCATTTTTAGAGTCGCAAACTTTCAGCCCTTCAGGTCCGTGGAGTGACCACATTTGATCGTCGTTCTGAAGCACGCTCACTATTTTGGTTCGAGCACGTGTTTGGTGATTAATTCTAATAAATTCCCTTCCTGGCAACACAGCAGACACACAACAAAACAGACTTGTGAAGAAAAAAGGGGCAAATGGGATCTGGCAACATCTATAACAAGCAACCAGTCATGTTCAGTTGTCATCAATACCTTGGATCATGTGTTCGATGAATTATTAGTCCAGTAATGTTTGGTGAATGAGGCTAATTAATTTTCCTTTTTAAAAAAAATAAAAAAGTCCGTTATTTATTTAATTCCTTTTGTAGCTTCATTATCCACATTATTTCTCCTAATCCATGAGCGCATAAACTGTCCTCGCTCTAAACACTGTAAAACAGCAGGTACGAAGTGAATGATATTAAATATGCAGCTCTGTGGCTGAAGATGAAAGTTCCCCGTTCGTATGAAGATAGATCATATAAAGTGGAACCTGTAACATCACACTCCTTCATCTTATGCCACTTCTGTCCAAACTGACAGAGGATCTGCAGCCTCAAGGAGTGAATGACCTTCTGCAACATTTCGTAGAGGAATAAAGTTAAATTATGGGTAAAATTTAAAGTTACATTTTCCCCCTAAAAAACTATGCATTGAATTTGAGACTCTCGTGTAGATGGTGAATTAGATTTTCGGGGAGTCCACGAGCTCTTGACAGATGCTCTACTCATTTCTGCATCCTCCTCCTCACTTCTCAATCCACCTGCCAGTGTGCGCAGTCCTTTTTCTAAATAAAAAAACAGGCACACTGTGCATTAAAAATGACTCCGGTTGAAGTCTGCCATCCACACTGCATAGCTTCGCTCAGCAAGACAGTGTACGCATCAGAGTCTACAATTACAGGAGAACAGACAGTGAAATGTACAGCTTGAAAATGTGATTTGTTTTTTCTCCTCATCTACAGGCAGAGAAAGGAGCACTACATCCGAAAAGGGCAAATTATTTTCTAGTCCTGGTGCCATTGCAGAGGAGGTGCAGAATCGGTGCATTTGGCACAATAAAGAAATAAAAAAATGAAGAGATGAACAGTAATCCATGCAGGTTTTCACGATGCGAGCGTTTTGATGCATACAGCATGAGAGATTTCAGACCGGAACATTTGGTAGGCTTCAATTTGAAATGAAAGAGAAGACGTTATAGTGGGTAACACTCCCACCTCACAGTGAGGATGTACCTTGTATGAGTCCGGTGTTTGGCTCGCAGACCTTTCTGTGTGGGGTTTTTCACTTTCTGCGTGTGAGTGCATGACGATTTCTCCGTGTACCTGGGTTTGAGGTTATTTGGTGGCTCAAACTGCCGGTATGCAAGTAAATATCAAACTATTGAGACAAGCATAGAACTTCAAACAGGTACAGCCGTGGTGCACATGTGCAGTAGCAGCATCGTCCCCCAGGGCCATGGAGACGGTGATAGAGCCTTTTCCAAAAGTTCACCCTGAGGCTGTTTTTGTGCTTTCAGGGGCTCCAATCACTGTTACTGTGTAGTAGGGCTGCCACGATTAGTCGACTAGTCACGATTATGTCGACTATTAAAATCGTCGACATTAATTTAATAGTCGACGTGTTGTTTTCTTTTGTCTTTTTTTTGTCTTTGTTTTTCTCTCAAAACTGCCTCGTCTGCCTTTCTGTCCTTGACACACATGCGCAGTAGTGGTAATCGGGGTCAGCCGTGATGTCACCGGAAGCGATACCAGACGGGCTTCCGGGTGGCAACGGAGCTCAAAAGTGTGGGAGCATTTTAAGACAACACAAGAGAAAAGTGTGCAGTGCAATATCTGCAAGACAGAACTTGCTTTCCACGGCAACACAACTGCGATGCACGAGCACCTGAAAAGCAAGCACGGTGTGGTTCGTGACAACGATGAAGCGGGACGTTCGTCTCGGTGAGCTCACTGGTTACTTAGCTGCTAATAGTAACGTAAATAAAGAGCTTCCTTACGACTTACTCATAAAGCTGTAAACGTTAACAGTTGTGAGCACTGAGCACAAAATGCACTTTTGTTATATTCGAGTGAGTGAAACCAAAATTTTAATAATTCCTCAGTTCCAGGTGCCTACCTCATTGTTGCTGTTTGATGCCGAAGGCAAATTAAGGAAAGAAAAAACCTACAAAATAAACCTGAAGTATTTATTTTTCTGTTGTTTAGGTAAGTGTCTTTTCCTTATTTTACTCAGCTGTTTGCACTTAATGCTACACAGTTAAACAAGTTGCTTCAAGCATATGAGCAGCTGTATGTTTTACATTCAATTTACGTATCATCCGATTCGTCGACTATTCGAAAAGAATAATCTGTGATTAGTCGACTATCAAAATAATCGTCTGTGGCAGCCCTACTGTGTAGCAGTCACACAAAACACAACTAAAGGTTTCCGTTTTCACGTGTTATAAATCGGGGTTGAATGTGCATTATATGTAGTGTGCGTGGTTCCTAACGAAATAATGAGGTTCCTGTTAATTTTGCAGAGGACCGATATCTAAATTTGAAACATGAGAAAAAAAGTCATATTTCATAGCTGATGAATAGAATAAAATTCTCTCTCTCTCTCAAAAGAAAAATCTAATTCTGTATCCCTAGGTGAGTGTGTGGTCTGTCTGTGCGTGTCCTGTTATGGACTGGTGACCTGTTCATGATGTAACCTGCCTTCACCCAACGTTTGCTGCGATTGGATTCAGCACCACTGAACTGGATAAAGCAGTATAGAAGATGGATAGATGAAAGAGAAGGTTAGGGTCCAATCAAAATGAAAAAAAGAAAAAAAACCAACAACAACAAAAAAAGGCCATCAATATCATTCTTATTTCTGAAATTCTCACTTGAAAAAGTTACATTTGACCCCAGGATCGATTACTGTGCTCCTTTAGATCTCATGGTTTTCCACAGCTCAGTAAAGTATCAGTATCAATGAAGCAGGAAGACCATTTTAGAGATTTGCTCCTTGTATTTGAGCCAAAACAAGAAACTTTCTCTCTGGGTTGCATCGGAAACAGCTTCACTCATAAGCACACATGGGTCTCTTCAGCTGTCATTGCAATTTGCACCATAGACTTGGCTAATTTCTTTCCGTGAATGAGACTCAAACTGTGAGCGACACTCGGGGTCTTGACTTAACCAGATTAGCAACCGGGAGAGCAGACACGGGTGAGTATTGTGTACAAATTAGGCTTTAGCCTATAAGAGATGTGAGACACAAACGAGTCAAAAAAAAATGCTGTGATTGTTCCAGTGTGCTGTAAAAGCTGTTATTTCAAAATATGGTTGTAAAAGTAGAAGTATGAAACATGTCTGATTTAAAAACTTTTGGTTATGAATTAATGGATGAAAACATGAGACATTCCAGTAATGGTAATATGTATTGCTGCAGGTGTTGGTACCGAGGTTGCATTGTTAATTACCTTCAAACACTTTAATCCTGTAAAACCAGCAAATCATCTGTCCTCAGTCGAAACAAAAAAAAAAAAAATTGACTAGTTAACACAATAGAAGTTGGAGCTTTTGTTGATTACTAATCTGTTGAAATGTGTACTAAAGTAGCATTACCCAGAGATAATTCTGGAAATGCAGAAACATGGAAACGTTTGTCCACATTGTAGCGATGTTCTCACTAGTGATGGCCAAATGTTTTTCTGACTCCACCAGATGGCGCTCTTGGTTTAAAGATGGAGGCTGGAAGACTGGAAACGACGTGTGCTTTCAAACATTTGTTGAACAGACAGTGCCATCTAGTAGCTTCAGAAAGTAAAGACAGTGGTTCATGAAGCTTCATTTGGCCATCACTGGTTCTCACACAAGAGTACCAGATGTGAAGCATGTTAAACAAATTGCTGCATGTGACAATAATACTCATTAAACACAAAGAAGATGCAGTGTAGTATTATTGGTACATTTATTAAATTAATTTATCCATTTTTCTATTTTCTAATTGTTGCAATTGTTGTCAACCTATCTGGTAAGTATTAGTGAGCATGTTTGATGCCACAGCATAGTTGACGAGGTAACGTTTGTTTGGATTTGTTGTTTGAGGATCAGAAATCTGCCCACAAAATTTGATTAATGTGAATTCTTCGAGCGAGACTCACTGGAATAGATATCGCTGGGGCTGGGGGTTGTGGAGACCATATGGAGTCCCATTGTGAGGTAGCTCAGTGAAACCCGTACTTAAAGAAAGCATCTGTTGAGACTGCCATTTAAAAAAAAATGCCTTGAAGACGATTTCAAAGGCAGTAAACGCTATGGTTGGTAAAAAGAAAAAAGAAAAAAAGCCATCATCCTCCTCTCAAGGAGACGATTCAATGTGATGAGCAGGGTCCTAATCTAAAGCAATCAAGGCTCTTGAGGAAGATTGGGTCATTCATTTAGCACTAAGTAGTTAAAATCGCCAGATAAATCTTTCACACAACATGTTTAGCTGCAAATCACAGATCTAGTTTTAACGTGTTGCTTTTCAAGTGTCTGTGTATTTCTATCCTCCATCCATCCATCTTCTTTACCCACTTTATCAGTCTTAGGGTTGCAGCGAGCGGAGAGCCTAACCGATATATCTGACTGTGAACAAAACACAAGCTGCTCCATGGACAGGTCACTTGTCAATCACGGAAAGAGGTGATTTAAAGTCACCGTGCAAAAACAAAAGCACATTGTTAGTATACGCCGAAGTAGAAAAAGTCCATGCAAGTAAATATGCAACATTCAAACAGGAAAATACCTAAATTTGTCATGAGCGGAACTCAAAGATCTGTGAGTTTATCTATGTACACAAACTGCATTTGTCTCTCAAATATTGTTTACAAATTTGTCTAAATCAGTGTTAGTGAGCACTTCTTTGCTGAGATAATTCGGCCACCTTTACATATGTGGCATATCAAGACTCTGGTTAGACAGCAGTATTATTGCCTTAGGCTGGCTACAATCAAATGAAATGTGTACATAGAAAAACTCACAGATCTTTGAGTCCAGCTCATGAAAAATGGGAGCAAAAAGTAAAGTTTTGTGTTTATACTTCTGTTCAATGTGAATGTAAACAAGGCAAAGACAAAAAAATATATATAATAGTTATATAATAGAATGTTTATCCTGCAGGTATCTCAAAAGTAAATGAAAATTCACAAAGGGTAAGCATTGTTCACTGTCTTTCCCTTTGAGTGGATAAAATATGTAAGGAATGGTTTACTTCTGCTATATTGAATCGTTCATTTAAGTTTTTTGTCTTTTTCGTCGTACTTGGCATAAACTACATTTTCGCAGTTGAAATCCATTCTCACTTTCATTGTTATGTTAGCAGGTTGTTCCTGTATTGATTTTTTTATTTTTCTTCAGCTATTTGTTTTTGGTCTTTGTCACAGATTATTCAAAGTACTCATCGCTTCAAATTCAGATGTCATGAACCATTTTATACTGCAATCCATGAGTGACAATTATGACAATACAATATTTAACGATTCAATAAAGTTAAAATCAAATTGAGTCAGATTCAATACAAAATCACTTTTAACTCAGATTTCTAGTTCAAAAATACATTTACACTCGAGTTATTCTAAAATACAAATTAATTATTCTTAAATGAAGTTTCACATTTACAGTGAGAGGCAAAATTACTGCTGCTCTGTTTATCCATGCCCAAGTATTGCCCTCACTCTTTGTGACAACCTCTTAAAAAAAACTGCATTTCTCCAATTCAGATCATTTATAATCACAAGTGTTTTTTTAACAAGGAAAATAATAGAATATATAGCATAGTGTGGTGGTGATTACCAACAGACTTGTCTAATTAGCATTAATCTGCTCAAGCGCAAACTTTATAGTGACATACTTCTTCCAAGCTTTCAGCTCCATGCTCTGAACTTTGATAAAGGTGCATTGTGATTGATTTGCTAGGGTCATTGGTAGTAGTAGAAGACAGTAAAGAGCCATTATGAATAAAAATAAATTCCAGACTCTTTGAAATATACACATTTTTATCTTTTTACATATATATTCATGCATTTAATCACACATTTAAGTAATTTAAAAGACCATTTAAGCCAAAGAAAAAGGCCCCAAAGCAAAGTATAACAAAACCTCCCCCAAGCCTCGATTTCAGACTTGTAAATGCAGCTTTTCCTCTACTTTTCTCTTTTGCTGACGTATTTGCGTGGTCTTTACCTCAAGCGGCATCATTTTGTGTTGAATGAGTGCTCAGTTAATCCATCAGTGGAAGCTCAAATGCCACACACTTCCTGGAAGCTTATCAACTGTAAGGATTTGAAGGAGATGAAGGCAACTTCAAAGTCCATATTTTGGGAAGATATTTTGGTCCGAAAAAATAAATATATTCTACATGCAATACAGTCATCAAACAAACCGAGAAAGGAATGATCTTTAAATGTACTGATACTTCTTGACATGTTCCTTGTGTATGTGTCCTCTCCTGAACGGAGAGTCTACTTTGGGGTTCTTTTTTTTTTTCCCCCCCAAGTAACAGCTCTCCTTTTTGGAAATATGAGATCTACCTAGTGGCAACGCAAAATCATTTTCTCTGTGTGAATGTCATCCCTTCTTTCTGCATTGACCGCATGATCCAGTTGCTGTGTGCTGCTTTGATCCTGACAGCCTTCAGCTCTTCAGGTGTGACTTGTATCAGAGCGGATCTGGCCCTGACTGGCCTCTCATCTGATCTACTTTGACCTTGGACTGTGCTGTCTCACTCATCAAGGCTACAATGGTCACAGTGCTTCGGTGTTAATCTTTCTATGTCCTTCCATCCTTGTAAAGGCTTTGCTATCGACAGCAGACAGCCCCTGACTTTCTTCCAGTGAATCTATTTTTTGCAGAGGACAAGGAGGGTGAAATGGTGGAGGTGAGGGAAGCCAATACAATCCGATTCACACAGACAAAAGTTGTAATTACTTTTTGAGGTGGCTTCACTGTTTTTACACTCTGTCTCCCGTTTCCCTCCATTGCTCATGGCATAAATATTACCACCAAGATTCTCTGGCAACTGCTCTGTCAACCAGTAGCTGGTGTTCGGCTCCCCTATGATACCAACTCTTTTCTGTTCCTCGATCAGATATTTAGCCACATGCCTGTTGATCTTAGCTGCTATGGTGCCTGACAGGAGCTTCCATGTTGAACAGAGACATCCAGGACCTGCCAGTCAGGAAGTCCAAGAGTCAGTGACTGAGCGTAGGGTGCAGGCTGAGTGTGGACAGTTTGGTGTTGATTTTGTGGAAGATGACCCTGTTGAAGGCATAGTTGTAGTCTACAAAGACCACCCTGATGTTGGAGGCTTTGTCTGCCAGGTCAGAGAGGGAATAGTGTCATGGTCACCCAGCAGGAGAGTCACTGAAGACTGAAGTGGTCTTGTAGTCCATGATGTGCTGCAGACCTTTCCACATCTGCCTAGAATCGGCAGTGGAGTAGAAACTGTAATTGTTTCTGTACTGTGATGGCTGCTCTTTGTACTTTGCAGCTTTGTATTTAGTCTCATCGCCTGATTTATTGCAATAGCGAGCTTTAGAATAGCTCCTGGAATAGCATTTCATCTGTTCTGTATTGTCCATGTTGACCCGTGTTGTTCCAGTTTGTCATCAGAATTTCCTGGTTCCCTAGCAACTGATGCAGACCTTGTTGACCAATACAACATATGAGCCAGTGTGACTCTGACGTACCTCAGGCTATACATGCCTGAAGGTCGGCTCTCATGGCATTAGAGGTCTTGTCTAAGGACCCTGATTGGATAATGTCTGTCCACACTGGGATTCAGACCCTGCCCTTTTGGGTGAAGGTCAGGGGCACTAAGCACTCTATGGTAACTGAATAGGATGAGTTGCAGGGAAACCTTTTTAACTGTTGTTTAACTTTTTGGACAGTCTACCTTTGTAAATGTTTTTATTAATATTTTATGATTTTCTTTGTTAATATATTATTTTTTGCATGCACACAAGAAAACTCAATATTGCTTTCAGTTTATTTGATAAAGTGACAGCATGATTGTGCGTGTGCACGTGGACCCATGTCTCCACAAGTATGTTTAGGAAAGTTTCCATTTCTCAGTATTTATTATCAGTCCATTGTGAAACGCTTTGAATTACATTAAACTGACAGGAGGAATTTGTGATATCTGTGAAAAATAAAGCAGCTTTGGCCTGATTCATGTGGTCCGCTTCGTGTTCAACATTACAATCATAATTGTCTAACATGCAGGTCCATCTCAGTCAATTTTCTCCTCACCTTGGCACCACTTAACATACCTCTAGAAATACATACTGTGGCAGCGCTCACATTTTTCCTCAGTCACTCTTGCCAGAGAATGTGAAATCTCCATCTATATTTTGGTTGGGTGAGTTGGGTGTTTTTCTAACTTCCCGAAGCTATTAATGTGCATTCAGCAAGCCAGAAAATGTCCTACCACTTTTGACCTGGTAGCACTCAATGCAGAATGGAGACGCAGGGAAGGGCTGTTAATCCTCTTTGGCAAAGGACTCAACTGTTTATTGTAATGATTAAAGTGTCTCAAAATTAATGAGGTAATGACTTATTGATGGGCGACATAGTGGCTCAGCGCTCGGTTGCCTCACATTATGAGGGTCATGGGTTCCTAACCTAATGGCGGCTTGGCTGTGTGGAGTTCATGAGCTTTCTGTCTTCACACATGCAGGTCAGGTGGGTTTAAACTCAAAAATAGCCCACGGGGATAAGAGGGATGAATGTGATGAATATGTTAACCCAGGTAGTCAAAGGAGTGCAGGTGCCTTTATTGCCATTTGCCCGTTGCTTGCTGAGGTCGGCTCAAGCCTCGTCTGAATGACTCTGAAAATCGGTTGGTTGAGTGCAGAGAATGGATGAAGTGATGGTATGTTGCTGCTGAAGGCTCTCAATAGAGGGCAGTTCACACAAAATAAAATGAACGACCAGGCAAGAAAGTACTGAAAATGAGATAAAAAGGCATGCTATGTTACAATAGTTTTTTTTTTTTAATGATCTTTTGATTGTTTATAGACTAAAGCCGCACTGTGATTAACTTCATTGTCAATCACAGAGTTGAGGGGAAAAAATACAGCTACTTGTCCATCTCTGTTTTACATCACACGTCATTTGGTTATGTAAATACATCCAAGACAAACAGAGGCCGAAAGACTGGCAATGAAGCGCTTTAAAACATTTGTTCAACAGACAGCGCCATCTTGTGGTTTTCAGAAAATAAAGACAGTGGTTCATGAAGCTTCATATGGCCATCACTAGCAAGTAGTACTCATGTGAATGTAAATTATAAGCAAATGTACTCTTTGTAAAAACAATCATGTACAATTCTAAGCACTTTTAAATAACAAAATGCTAAGCACTTTTAAATAACTTATTTTATTTGTATTGTCAATAGGGGTTCCTCAATTTAATTCATTTCTATAAAATATGACAAACAAAAAATTAAAAATTACACAATTTCAATGAGATGTAGACATATGCAATATATTTAATGGCTTCAGGAATTGAAAAAGATTAGAATGTTTTAAAATGTGGGTGCGCTAAATAGCTACCTTGAAAAGTAGTACAAGGAGCCACCTGGTGTTAATTGTACTTAAGTTTGAGTTAAATTATAGTCTTGACCACTAATATGGCTGTGGCTCAGTTGGTAGAGTGGTCATCTCTCAATTGGAAGGCTCCGAGTTTGATTCCCCATCTCACCCTGTCTAAATACTGTATGAAATATCAAAGTGTCCTTGAGCAAGACACTGCTCGTAATGGATGGAATGAGCACCTTGCATCTCAGCCGCCTCCATTGGTGTGTGTGTGTGTGAATGAGTGAGTGAATGTGATTGACAGTGTAAAGCGCTTTGGGGACTGCTCAATCTGTGGAAAAGTACTATGTAAGTAAAATCCGTTTGCCATTTTGATCTACAGTATTGCTAAATTAGAGTGCTGTGAGAATTTGTAATTTGTCACTTCCATCCATTGTCATCAAGGACTACAACAGCTATTTTGGTTAATGAATTAACAGCTATAATACACAGACACAAGTACATCTCCTTTCGAGATTTTTGCAAAGCCCTTATATAAATTCTGTGCAAGTTGTGACCTCCTTGTCTATGTGCAGATAAGTGCTCTTGATATAAGAAGATAACGCCCTGCTATTGACTTAGGACCTGTTCAGTACCAAATCTATTTTCTCTTACCGTTATGAAGCAAGACATCAATGCCACGACTTATTTTCAGACCAAGATGTATGCAAGTGTATCTGCTGTGTAAGCAGTGTGGGATCCAGGCCGGGGGAAAACGAACGCTTTGGTCTTGAACTTAGCTGAGCTTCAAGGAGCCATACGATGCCTTGGAACACACGATCTGTTGGACTAACAGTCAATAATCAAGACAGACGGATGAAAGAAACGCACAACTCAGGAGAGACGAGTGCAGTGAAGGTAGTTTGTTAAATATCACACAGCAGCAAGGGTTCAGTACACAGGAGATCGAATCAGTGATGCAGAGGTACATGAGGGATTAAAAAAAAAAAAAAAAAAGACCTGAGGAGATGGGGATGAGGTTTGAAAGATGAGAGAAGGCTGGCATGAAAGTCTTGAAATGGTAATGAGCAGGGATACTAGATGATTAGTAGATGCTCAGCCATGGACATTGAACGTCATAGACAAGATTTGGAACAGTGACACAAGAACAGACGATCTAAACATGAAGGCTTGAATAAAACAATTCAGATATCGGACCGAATTTTTTTTTTCTTGAATAGAATTAATGCCGTGATTGACATTGTTCACAAGCATGTTGTGGGTTAGGTTATCGTTAACCCCGTTAGTTTGCCAGCATTCACCATGGTTTGAGCAGCAACTCCCAGAATAACAACGTGAAAAGTAATATTATCAAGTTTGTACATGTTGTTTGAGAAAGTTATCAAACATTTGGTGCATTAAGGCAAATCCGAATTAGAAAAACAACAACAGCAAACAAAAAAACCCCACAAACTTTCAGAGGATTGCAAGATCTAGGAAGGGTTTCCAGACAGAAAGCGTTTTATATCAAAGTCCACAAATAAAAGTCATTAAAGAGCCAGCTGAGGAAATGCCTCGCACCACAATAACAGCAGCGTCTCTGCGAAAGGCTGGACCTCCTTTTCACACTCAACTTAAGTACAGATGCAATCTTTAATAACACAAATGTTTTCAGATGTAGAAAAGACATCGTGCTTCTCACTCCAGTATGTTGTGGGATCTGGTACACACAAAATATTTTCTATAGCCATGAAATGCAAACACACTAAATTTATTTTCTATTTAATAAAGCTAACAGTTTGGGCTGGTTCAAGGGTTCATGGACACTTTTATAGTGAAGCTGCTATTGGTTATGATTGGACTGATCTTCCTTTTATTTGGAACCCGACATACCAGAATCATAATCGGCGATACATTGAACTCCCAGTTACAATGACAAACAAAAAAGACCAAAATAAAAGAACGTAGGACAAAACAAAACATTCAGTGAACATCTGTACAGTCATCAGTTAAAACAACAACAACATAGTAATTATGTTCCAGGACAAAGGGTGAATAAATCATGAGATTTGGTCATTTTGTGTAAAATCTACCTCCATTTACAGAAGTAAAAGAATAATGGCTTTTTTATTTCAGTAAAGCATTGTTCAACAGATGCCATAGTTCCTACAAAGTTCAAAAAAAAAAAAAAAAGTTTCTTAGTGTCATCCTCCCACTGAAAAGTTTGTATCATTCTTTCACTAACAATATGCTTTACCCTTTTTTTTTTTTTAACAACCCCATTGAAAATATATCTGGCAATCGCTGAATAGCCATCATGCAAAAAGCCTAGCAATCTTTTTTTTTTTTTTCATTTTTCTGTGTGTCCATAAGAAATACAGAACAGACAAATACCATGGTGAAAAATTCACATCAGAGACACAGCAGTGAAGGCAAAGAGTGACAAAGGGAAAGGCTGAAAGAGAGGCAGTAAGAGGACAGAGAAACAGACCGAGAATAGAAATACACAGAGGTGCAGACATCTTTTTCAGAGCTGGGGGCGGGGGAAAAACAGTGCTTTTTGTACAACAGGTAAGCCTCAGACCATGTCGCATTTGTCTCCTGGCTGCTACTTGAAGCAAGTCAATTTGAGTATGGTGTGTTGCTTGACAGTGTTGCATAATTCATATGAGTCAGCTTGTTCTGTTTTACCAAATAAGCTAAAGTTGAGCTTCAAAGCTGTCACCCACAAGCAGGAATGCGAAAGGAGCCAAAATACAGATTTGCTGTTGACACGATGCCAGATGTAGGTCTTTTTTGGAGAACAACTATCACCCCTTATCGCCTGAACGTACACACTTAATATCGGCTGGGTTTTGTAAGGCTATAAGGATAATTGCATCCGAGTAAACCACTTAAACTGCTGCGAAGGAGCTTTGCAATGGTAGTCATTATTCAAAACAACAATAAAGCAAGCACTTAAGTCTGTCAAGGTGAGGGATTGAAGGACCCCGAAGGAAGACACCAACTTGAAAGGAGAAACAAAAAGAGATCTTTATTCAAGATGTATTCCACAAAAAAAAAAAAAGGTAACTTGACTAGCATTGTCTCTGAGCTGTGTGAACGTACTTGAAGGAGAATATGAAATCTTCATACAAAAAGTCTTACAGAAGGAATCAAACCACACTTCAAAAAGTTGTATTTATTGTTAACATTATACATGTGAAACCAGAAACTTTTTTATTTAAACCTAAATCCTGTGAGTGAATAAACAGTATTGTAAAAAAAAGCTTTACAACATTGAATTTATGAGTGAATTGTGAACATTACAGTGAACAAAATAAATGCATGTGATAGATTCTCTATGAAATAGTCATTGACATTGAAATGTATTTATGGTTCTGATCCTGCCGTAACTGTATTTCCTTCAAACCTATTTTATAGATAATAAAGTTGGATTTACTATTAAGAAGCCCACATTGTGCGGATAAGTTTATTTCCTTGCTGAATGACCAACTATTTCTTTCAAGGCCTAACCATTTAGTATGATGATTCACTCGTTATTTTTCCATAATGGTTGAATCCTGAACAGATTTTGTCTCCTCAGTGTGCATTTAATCAAGTCCACACTTAACGGCCCATGCAGTGACACCAAGGGAATGATTTGTCAGACCACATAACAAAGCAGGAAGCACCACAACAGCCCGTCGCCTTGACTGTCAATACAATTATGTAGCATATTGTCAAACATTAAAAAAAAAAAAGAAACTTCAAGTTATTATACCTGACGGGACAGAGCCTTAAAATTTCATCTGTTCAATTTTATTTATTTATTTTTTAAATTGAATGGCATTCAACCGAGCCTTGAGTTTTTCTTAAAATACTGAGCAAAATTGAGCAGGATTGTCATACAGCATTGTGTCTTGTCAGAACCAGTTGCAGTAAAATAAATAAATAAGTCAAAACCTCCGGTCACACTTGAAAGGATACAAATGTAAATGTGCCCCACTGTATGACTCTGAAGCAGGGTGTCAGGAAGAAGCAAGCATTTTCAGTCACCCTCTCCTGGCTTTATGCTTTATGCTTCTTTTTTTTTTTTCTTCTTCTCAAATTTCCCATTTTTCAGCAGTATTGTTAATTTTTGTAGAGCGGTGCCGATAAAGCATCTATGACTTCAGCTTGGAATTACTAGTGATAAGGAAGAAAAAAAAAAAAAAAGAGAGAGAGAAACACGCTGACAGAGTAAGAATGCAGCATGAGCAAGTGAGAGGACCGAGGGAGCACAGCAGCCTGCAGACAAACCCACTAGCTGTAATAGCGTCTGCTGGTAGAGTGATAAGTCAGAAAGCCCACAAGTCTCCCGATCCATAACCAGCCTTGGCCATTTGTCAGAGCTGACTCCAAATTCCCGGTGGCCATTGCGCTCCGCTGTACGCAGCTCCGCTCGGCGGGATCACACTTGACAGGTGAAATCATTATGGACAGTCATGCTAGTGTTAATGGCCAGCTGGTTCCGACGCGTGTGGGTGTTTGTACATCTGCAAGATGTGAACTACATGAGTGGGTGTGTTGTACAAGTGCGAGTTGAGAAATGCATGTCGAAGAAATAAAAATGTGGAAAGATATGCAGGAATAAAAAGCCAGAAAATAACTAGTTTGGCTTGTTAAATGGTAAAATAAATGCTGGAGGGGACATTGGTGGAAAGGTGGAAGATCATGAGTGTGTTCCACAGGTGTGTATACGAAAATTACATTAACCTTTGTGTATTTTAACAGCTACTTAAAAACATAAAAGTGACGGATTTTCTTTAGTCTCCGTTTTTCTTTTCGCTCCATGTATGCGAACGCACCAGTACATTTACATGCACTTGAGTGGAGGTGGATGACCTATAAAGGCGGACAGAAAGAGATTAAACAACTTCTTCTTTAGTCAATACACAGCAAGACGAAGTATATTAAAGCTGTGAAAAGATATGTGAACCGAGGAGTCTCTGCAACCGCTTTATCCTTTATAATGACCCGGTAATAACCTTAATTCCTCTTATACTCATGCCGATAAAGGAGGCACTTTTAAGAGCTGTTAAAATGTCAAGCTGTGTTCCAGAGATCTTATTCTGATCCCTTTAATTAAGCTGTCAAGTAGTTAATGATGGACTGTCCTGCAGTCTGTCGCATCGCCGGAAGTTCACTTTGTGTTTTGTCTATCAAGTCTCATAGGCAATTTCTCTTTTTTTTTTTTGATAGGTTTTAGCTCCTGTCAGTTTACTATACTACCCGGTGTCCATGGAAACACACACAATTCAATCCAATCAAACCTGAATCGATGCATTAGGTGCTCCTCAAGTCTGGCCTTTCATTCTCTCATTCCTTTTCAAGTACCTCCAGGCAACGTTTTCAATTTAACAAAAAATTGACATAATTACAAATTCCAATAAGGTGATAGAAGTAAAGACACATATTTGCTGTTTGACAATGAATCGAATTCCTGTCACGTGAATTGAAATGCAATGTTTCTATTCCCAAGTGAAAGGATGGAACTACCAACATGAGCAGATTAATCATTCAATTTCAAATATTTCTTTCTGGGTTTTTCCATACTGTTGTTAGTGTCTTTAGCTGTCAAATTTCATGTGCTATAGTCGTCACATCAAAACACTTTGACTTGGTGTCATATTTCAGTGACTAGTGAAAGTGCAGTATTGCACCACAGTAAGTGGCTCACTGGATCAGCTTGATTTAATTTTGCTTAATACAGTTATGCCTCATTCGCTTCAGAAATGTTTCACCTTGACACATCAAAGGCAGAGACACTGAAAACAATGTAGTTAGCATGTCAGGCCACCAGCGGGCGCTGTTGCTTGTTTTTAGCAATGAAACCACATATACATGTGTGCGGAGAACAATGCGCTATAAATGTTAAAACATTCGAGTGTAGCCAACATTCGTATGGACAGATGATTAATTGGATGCTATTAGAGGGGAATCTCAACTATAAAACTACCAATATGTACTCCAAAACTAGAATACGGACTGGGAGTCATGCCACTAAGGAGGCCGCCGGAGTGGCAGAACTATTTAGCATCAAATAAAAGTTCCACTTTGGGAGCCGGTATGGAAAAGTGACGGTTGCAGTGGCTCTGAGCATCGCTGTCGTGTAAACAGGCCCCACGAAGGTGATGAAAGGTTGCTGTTAATCTAGATTTTGTTGTTGTGTAAACGTGGCACTGGACGGAAGAGGATTCAACATACTGGTCGTCAGACAAACTAAAGTCTTTCCTGCTGGGTTTGAGTGTGGAGAAGAAAGAGGAACTATGAGGTGATCATAACATGACTTTGGTTAGAAACATTGGGGAAGTTATATTTATTGACATACTTACAAATGAAATTGAATTGAATAGAAACAACCAGACCTTTTTTTTTTTTAATGTAGAACGTAACAAAAAGATAGCGTTTTATAGTAGTTTAGTTAGTGAGTTAGTTAGACATGAACATGTCCACCATTTCTTTGTATTTGCCACTCCAGCTAAATTAGAATCAACCCCTGAAGTAACATAAGTTTAAAAACCCTGAATTTGATAAAAAATCCTTGTATATTTCTTTTACAGAACTTAATGATTTTTCTTTTTGAAATTTGTGTTTGAAAACATCCCGCAAGTAACGTCTTTGCCCCTTCTGTATAAATTCAATTCGTAGATATGGGAGTATAAAAATTCAGATTTAGTAGATTATTGACTTCGCTGTGAAAGAGGAAAAGAAGGTGCCCGACATGAATTATGTACTGACCTAATATCATAATATTCAAACTGTTTAAAGGCCATAACTTTGAACAAATTAAGATCTTGAGCTGTCCTTACAGTGAGGTGATGGGAGAGTTGAAGCCCACTGGAATTATTTGAAAGCAAAACAGAGCGCTCAAGAGTGTATACAAAGTGTAGTGCATCACAGTAAACACTACATTGCTGGACACTACTGTGCTTTTTACAATCCTCTTGACCATGAGATACAACAATCAGTGTGCTTATTGTTGTGTTCACCTCTCTGAATCTCATTATTGAAAGTCTTGCACTCCATGAAGGGCCCTCGAATTTGCTTTAAGCTCGGCTTCTGTGCCCAGTCATTCTCAATGCAAAATAGCTTATAACCAGAGCATTCAACCTTGCGTAACCTTGCATTCAACTGCATAATGAAGCTGTCGCCTTTCTAAGACTTGATGTTGAATTGGTCCCTTAAATGTGGCTTTTCTACATGTTCAACTTCAGTGGTGTGTCAACGTGACCTGGGTTTTGATTTTTAAGGTGTAAATCAAGGTCAACTGTGTCCGGTTTAGTCTTTCTTTACTCTCAGTTTCCAGATACATCACCTGCTCCACATTAAATACTTGATGTTTGAAGCAAAAACATAATATCCTCACTATTTGGAACTGATGGAAAGCTTTAAGTCATTCCCAGAAAAATTAACAAATAAAAACACTCCATACATATAAATATTTATTTATAATTGTTTATTATTCATATATAATTATAAATGGCTGCTGTGAGGGGGCGTGGCCTGCAATCTTCTCAGAGTACGAACCCTTCTGCTGAACAAGACTTTTTGGGCCAGCTGGTTGAAGTCAAGTTACAGAAGAATGTTTCTTCTTGTTATAGATCTATATCTATATCTATATCTATCTATCTATCTATATATATGGACTCTTGTTAAAAACAATTAAAGGATAAGAGTCCAAAAGCTGGTTCTTCCGCTTTCCATCCATATATTATACACTTTGTAGATAATGTTTGCATGAATGCTGCTGCCATAATGCGGAGGAACATAACGATTTTAGATATCATTCGATATTGTATCCAGCTTTAATTGGGGTTGTGCTCTGTTCACCGAGGACTGGAGAGAGAAACATTCCAAAAACACTTTTATTTCTGAGGTGTGAGGGATAAAAGATAACTTTAGACTATCAAAATAAAAACTCTTAAAAAAAAAAAAAAGAAAAAAAAAAGTCATCCAGTCCTGAGCAATAATCATCTCCATAATTAGCTTTGCAGCAAAATAGTCTTGGGTGGTTGTCAAGATATAGACTTATACCTGGCAGCGGGAGTGACCCTGTAATTGCGCTGACAACAACTGTGAGCAGTGGGCAGCTACAGAGCACAAAGCTAATTGCTTTTTGCCTTATCATTATCTTTTAAATACCAATCCAGATTGCTCTCCTGTTAAGCTGCCATCCAATACAGCTCTCCCTCAATGCTGTTAACCTCCAGAGAATAAAGTGTCAAGCCCAACAGGCAGTGGCCACTGTGAAGTCTTCATCTAGAGTGACTTTATTATACTAAGTTTCATAAGAAAGTCACTTGCCCTCATCACACTGATTCTCTTCTGCCGTCAACTGTGTCGGCGGTAAAATAAGCTCTCAAAGGATTCCACATTTCCAGATCATCAGTTGGGATTAAAAGTAACACGATGTGTTGATCGGTGCATGATTTTAATACTGTAAGCTTTTGCACTTTTACCGACTCAAGTTTCTTCTCCAAACACTTCTGAGTGTGATACATGGATTTGGCCATTACTGAACCAACTTTTCTAAATCCATCCATCCATCCATCCATCCATCCATCCATCCATCCATCCATCCATCCATCCATCCATCCATCCATCCATCCATCCATCCATCCATCCATCCATCCATCCATCCATCCATCCATCCATCCATCCATCCATCCATCCATCCATCCATCCATCCATCCATCAGTCGACCCCAGGGCAGCTGTGGCTACATACGTAGCTTACCACCATCAAGTATGGAGTGAATAAATAATGCAATGTAAAGCATCTTTTAGTGTCCAGAAAAGCACTATATAAAACCTATCCATTATTATTATTTAATGACATTGAACGCTGTCATCATCAGAGTGATTAAAATATAATATTCACTTTGTTTTCTATTTATGAAGACACTTGGATTAAGCCTCCTAAATATTTAAAACTGTATGTGAATATTGAATATGGCACCAATGTCTGATCCACACACTAAAATACTAAAATAAAAAGGAAAGTCAACATTAGTTTAACTATCTCAATAGTCGAACTTCGGTTGAGTTATTTGACATGTGGTTTCTATAAAGTGGCTCAGCGTCGCTCACAGCCAAGTGACTTTTGATGCGCTAAAGCATAAAACATTGTCCCCGGGTATAATTTAAATGTCATCAATAATGCAAAGCAGTGCAGGCACGTTGCCTAAAAGCCAATAGCCGATGCCAGCACACCGCAGCCAGTGGCGCCGAGCGACTGAATGAATGGTGGTGGATGCTGCGAGGCCCCCTTCGCCGCTCTCCTCTGGTTTCTGGGTCAGGTGTTCGGAGCAATGAGGTGTAAGGCTAATGGATGGACTCTTCACAGCAGAATGGAGATGGAGCAGCTTGAGGAGTTTAGTGTGATTCTATTGCCTATTAAACAAAAACAAAGCGGCGGAGATGGAAATTGTTTGCCACAGTTATGAAGAGGGATTTGGCGTGTCAGTGTGTTTTACAGTAATGATGAAAACCGCACCAAAGTGGAAAAGACGGAGCTGAAGGAGAAAGTAGGAGGATTGGTATAGAGTGGAGGTGTGGCAGGAAGATTAAATGAAATAATCAATCAACCTCTTCTTCCTCTCCTGGTCAATGTGCAGCACTACTCACTGACTTGGAAAATTCCCCCTTTTAAAAGGCTTTTGTTTTTACACATCACTACCCTCTCTCTCAATAAAATGTAGTGTGCAATATCAGGTCTTCCGCAGAAACAAAATGCCAGTGACAAAATGTTGGATTGCATTAGTTTATTCTTTCATAGTTTTATAATTGCTGACATTATACATTACTCTGACTGGAAATGTGAAGTAATTTAGCAAACAAATTACGCTTCTTTGCTCCCGTCGGAGAACAGTCAGTGGAACCGAAGGAAATTGAAGGCTAATTCTGACATAATTAGACAACCAAACATTTGATCGTTTTTGAAATAATGAAGCCTTGCTGTTCTTTTCAGCTTTTAAAATGAGTAGAATAAACCAAATGTACTATTTTCTATTGTGACTGCACAGGAGATGCATCTTGAGTGGGTCACTGCAGTTATGGGACGTTAGAGCGTATGAGTATGTCAGAATATTGACCTAATATACGATATATGACCTGGAATGGGTGAAGTCTATGTGTTCGATGCAGGAAAAATATGAGCATTTTTGTGAGTTTTATAGGGGTTTTAAGTGTGATAGGTGAATCTCTGGATTCTTTACTACTGCCCCTCTCGTGGGTTCTTTCTATTCTGCACTGCTTATTATTGATTACAAGTTGCCCAAGGAAGGGAAAGAGATGATGGGGTCATGGATGGCCAATGCTCAGTGATGCATGTGTAAAAATTCTGAAGATGTCCATGCTGGTTTTCATAGAAAGGTAGATGTAATCAAAGTGGATCACAGTTGTTTGGCTGAAGGCCAAAAGGCAGGCCTACACAATAATAAAGGCGGGTCGTAATCTTACGGCTTATTGATATACACCAACTTTCATAAACCCTAGCTCCAAAGTTCACTTAAACTCACTTCCTGTTGTTGTATCAGAATACTTTAAGGATATTAGTTGGAAATTATTTGCGATAAATGTACTCCATACAAAGAGGATTTATTAAAAATACTTTTTCATATGAAAACTACACCGTCTTTAATGAGTGGATAACACTCACATTGAGGCCGTTTGCATGACAGTTGACTGAATATGGCTTTTATTTTATTTCATTCTTGTTTCAGAATAGTTTCCTGTTACTGCTCCAAACTATAAATGATCATCTTAAGCCTAAATTCTACTCCAACCATACGCAAATGATACACAAGAGCTCTGTGTTGGCCTGAACCACAGCCTCTGTGTCGACGCTACGTGCATCTCCAACAGCCTCTATCTACGCGTTCAGCATAGCGCAGAATGCAAGAAGTATGCAGATAAATATAATAATAAAAATATGAAATAATACATAAAATAATAATAAATAAATTAAAAATGAATAAATACAAATTCTAATAATAAGAGAAATAAATAAATACAAAAATAATAAAAACATAACATGGTTCTTTATAGACAGTCCAGGTCCTCATGAATCCTTGGGTCAGGCAACGACTTTGTGCTGCAGCACATGCAATCAACAAAAAAGGTCTTCATGGTGGGAAAAAAACAAAAGAAACTGGCCTGCACAAAAGGCTGCACACAAAAATAAAGTCTCTTTTTAACAATGTCTTCATAACTTAAAGTAAATCTTCATGAAATGAAATTACAGATATTAATGTAAAATAGTGTCTCCCGTGCTGGGGTCATGTCTACATTTATGACACGAATTAACAAAAAAAACAACTTGCAATCCACTAAAACTGTCTCAATTAAGCTCCCCCTTTCCATGAAGAGTGCAAAGATAATCCACGCTCTGGGAAATGCGTTTCAAACTTTTATCATTACTTTAAACTGCTTCTCTCTGCGATGGTCTGCTCATTAGCACGGAGTCATGGTACAGAAGGAGTTCTCGATCGACTTTTTCATTCGCACACGTTGCAACATAAACAAATGAATGTATCGGTGTTTTAAAACTTAAAATAAAATAAATGTTTATCCAAATTGTTCATTTATGCTTTTTCTTCACTTTCCATGGCCTTATTAAAACCAGGGATATTTTGCATTTCAGAGAAGTTGTGCTCCCCCCGTTTAGATGAGAATAATGCATTTTTGAAAACGTTGCACTCTGGGAGCTGTTTTCTGAAAGTGCTGTTTTCAGTGCCTCTCAACACCATTGTCATATTAACGAACAGCCAACACTCCTCTGGTCCTGCAAAGAGGACCTGGGGTGTTATAAAGTCTGATGGCCACAGGCAGGGATGACTTTCGGTGGCGCTCTGTGGTGCACTTGGGAGGAATGAGTCTCTTGTGCTTCATGAGAATGTCATGGTGAGGGAGGAAGCCTTTCTTCACAACAGCATGCAGTTCATGCCTTTTGTTTGAAACTTCTCCCTGGCCTTTTTGATACGTTTATTATATGTGCTACTGAAATTAGAGGGCAAGAAAAGAAAACATGATTCTCAGACCACAGTAATGATTTTTTTTCACTTCGAAGAAATTGTTTAAAAAAAAAAAATCCTGTTCCTGTGTGTGTGTGTGTGTTTAAAGATTAAAGGTGAACCATGTGTTTTCTCTGCTCTTAATGTGTTAACAAAATCCCGAGTTTACAGGAAAAACTTGATGTTAATGTTTCACCTTAAACAACAACAAAAAAGGAATGTCCACAATGATGATAACCTGGATGTTAAACATATCATTTAAGACCGTCAAAACAAAAACTTTGGTTCTGATTACAATTTCATTTAGCTAATGCTTATAACCATGACACATGTAAAAATCCATATTTGTAATATCCTTGCTGTGCAATTAATTTTCATATATGTTAAATTGAAAATGCACACTTCTTTCATGAAAAGAATAAAGCAAAAATGAGATTTCTATATGAAGTCTGTTGTCGTAGCACAGGGTTCAGGGAGATTCATTCATGTTTTCAAAGTATCTATATATCTAACAATGTTTATGAATTCAGTTGTTTTTTTCTGTAGAATAATTCACCGTGCTCAGCACATTATAGTGTTTAACACCTTCACCTCAGAGCAAAAAGCTTTCCCTGTCAAGCTTGAGTGTGGAGCCTTCTGCTGGGTCTGATTCACCAAGATCCTACATCAATTGTGCGAAGTTTCACGCTTTAACAACAAGGTTACGCTTTCACTTTGCAAGCATTTTGTAGCAGGTTCATTAAAAACACACTATAAATAGCTAAATGTGTCAATTGTAGTATTCAGATAAGGATTTGAATGCTATAGACCGGGGTGGTTAATGCCAACTTGAACGTTTTTGTTGTTGTTGTGGAGCATACAAGGTGGAAATGTCCATATTTTTGCAATTCAATACAATTTGCCTGGTGGTTTATGATTAAAACAGCAACAAAACAGAAAAATAAGGACCACAATGTCCACAAATAAAATTCTTGGCAAACCAGCTGAGGAGACGCTTCTCTCCATATTAACAGCAGAATCTCTTCAGAAAGCTGGCACCCTGGTCAAACACGGTGAAAACAGATGCAATAAAAAGCAAAGGAAGCATGTCCTGAATTAGTAAATCATGTTCGGTGTTGAACTATTTAACCCAAACCAGAATTTGTGGAACACAGACCTGATATTCAACATTCACAACACCAAATCCAGTGAATGGATATTTTGCACACCTGTCAGACTCTGTCCTCAGTGTTAGTAGATGAGCTTCCTCTTTTTTCTCTCTATTTTTGACCTTGTAATGGACAAGTGACCTGTGTAAGGTGTACTGGGATCAACTCCAGCATCCATCCAAACTTTAATGCCATGTAGGAGAATCTTGGGTTATGAGAACCATTTAAAGTTCACCTTTAGGACTCAGTTCCTCAAAACGTTTTTTTTTTGTTTTGTTTTGCTGAAACTTGTGAAGTATTGTGAACTCACTTGGTGTTAAAGGCCTTTGAGGAAGGAACAGTCATTGTTTGCTCCCTGTTGCTCAGTTTTTATCTCCCCTGTGGTGCTGAACTGCTGAAAGAGCCACAGCTTAAGGCTTTGCTTTTCATTATACCTTTACTTGCAGCAGCTTAAACAAGAATGCCTCAACATTGTCACTACTGTTATAGTGTTAAAATATGTGGCCTCACTTTATTATCCTTCATCATTTTCATGAATTAAGGAACAGAAAAGATTGGTCACGTGTGCTGTATTTCAATTTAAAAATTTATTTTTTACAAGATATTGTTTTTTACATGGCGTATTAAATACAGATCAATCATTCATTCAATGAACAATCATGTTGAGTATACTGTATACAAATCTAAACCAGGAGGATGTCAAATAAGATTTGCACACGACAAATTTATTGAAAACCTTAAATACCCATTGCTAGTTCAATTTAATTCATTATGCCTGTCGTTTATTGTTTATGGCCCCACGGTAGGGCAGTGGTTAGCACTCTTTAGCCTCATAGTGAGAAAGTCTGGGTTCAACTACCGGCTGGGACTTTCTGCGTTGAGTTTGCATGTTCTCCCCGTGTGTGCAGGGGTTTCCACCGGGTACTCCGGTTTCTTCCCACAGTCCAAAAACGTGTGTGCGAGGTCAATTGGTGACAATATTTGAATATTTGTGAATGTTAGTGTGATTGTGTGTTCGCCCAGAGTAACTTGGAATAGGCTCCAGCGCCCTGCAACACTGTGCAGGATAAGGGGCATAGAAGATGGATGTATTGTTTGTAAGTATTTTCTCTTCACACTACATACAACATACCTTTGACATGCTTCTACTGGATTCTTGTCTTTGTCAGAAATGTTGCCTGATGTGTCTTTTATTGACCGATTAGCCTTTTTTTAAAGGTAATTAAAAAATTTTGGGGGGAAAGGGTTATCTTGACTCTTGATCGTCCAAATTTGGAGGCAATATCTCATTATTACGTTGTGTTGATTTTCTGCAGAATTAAATTTTTTACCATAAAATGTTTCCCTTGGATTCTCTTGATTCATTCCAAAGGTTTAGTCTTTGCTACAAACTCACGCTATAACTACTCTTTTCTCTCTCCAGCTCTCGCATTCTGCTACACACAATCACACTTCCTTTGAGAACATTTCCTCCGAGAACATTTTAAATGTATGCGGTGTTAAAGTGCTGTTAAAAGCACATTTACATACCCCAAAGCAAAGCACCTCGCTGCTGGAAAATCGGTCAGTTACTTTAACAAGACTTCTCTGATCATCGAACAACCATCTCAACGCCTTCATTGTGACAAACTCCAGTGAAAGAGCAGATTTGACCTTCAGTACTGAAATATGTTAAACCTTTTTTTCTTTTTTCAACCTAAAACAAAGTGATACATATGCAATGGTTGAAAACATGCTTCGTTGATATTATTCATTCAAGATTTGCTTGAGGACAAGAAAACAACTCTTGCAGAAGCAAACCTTGAAAATATCCGGTTAAATGAGTGGAATTCATGATTTGCAGTATTTAGAAATTCAGCAAGAACAACTCAATGTGCTGTTGGAATGGAAATGTTAGTTGATGCAGTGAGGAGATTCACCACCAATCCTGAACTCTTCAGGAATTTGTTGACGTAACACAGCAAGATGCTCAGTTATGTATCTTACACGTTTAGATAAAAGCTTAGAACAAGAGCGGACTGAAGCAGGCTACACGAGACACTATGTCTGTCCATCACAGTTCAAACCCAGAGATACAGAACACAACACATACACTGTAGAGTTACTATTCAGTATGCACCGATACTTATATCAGTATCGGTTATTGGGTCGGATATAGCATGAGGTACTTATACTGCTGATCTTCTCAGGACAGAAGAGCTACCCACTGAAGGTCATTGAGCTCTTTTGACATAACTGGAGTACAAAATGATTGTATTCCTTTTTAATAAAAAAAAAATAAAAAAATTATATAATAAGAATTATACATGATCATCAGAAGAATCAGTCGTCCGGTTTCCACTTGAAGTATCTGGCATCAGACGCCGTTTTGAATAACCCACTTTTATAAGTAACCGGTACTAAAACCCCTGAGACAACTATGTTGGATCTTATCCACTCTGAAATAAATCAAATTGATTTTTTATTTTTTTTTTCCTTTTTCCAGATCAGTTAACACACTTGACTCTTAGACGATGACAACATTCATTTGTCCTGCTCGACTGGGCCTTCGGTATAAATTGCACAGTGACTCAGCTGGGAATACGCTCTCTACATACCTGGCATGTCGCTACTCCTGAAATAATAAATAAAGGATGGCTACGTTTCCTTTCTTCAAGGCTACTTGAAATAACACAGGGAGAGGTCTGTTGTGCTCTCTTTGTTTGAGCAAAAGGTAAACTGACCAGCCACAAATAAAACTGCACGCTTGTATGAAGGGTTTATGAGATGTACAGGCAGCCATAGAGTAAATTTTGTTAGTGATGAAAAGCACACCCTTATTACTTGAAGTGGAGAACTCGTATTTTCACAGCTCAGTGTGCACGACAGGTGTGCATTTGTGCATGCACATCACAGATAATTTCCAGTTCATAATCGTACTTTTTTTTTTTTTTAAGTTTGTTGCTTAAATATATAAATATGGAAAATAAAAACTCCAGGGACACAAGTTTTGTACTCCCAGTGAGGCAAAACTTATCTAACTGGCGCTTTGATTACTAGCACACAAATTAAATTCCTACTCTGCTTGAAGCATTAATTCCCATTTGACCTGTCCTCCAGGGCTGCACTGATGAATGTTGGCTGATATAATTTAGCTTCAGTCAAATTTTTGCCATATGTCAGAGATACTGCAGTTTTTTGTAGTTTATTTTTTATTTATTTATTTTTAAATCTGCTCTCTATTCGTATCTCTAGTCTGGTTGCGAGCGCTAAGCAAAGAAGCAGAAATTTGATGTGAAGACTTTGTTTTTGTAATTTATGTTTACGTCTCAGTAGTTCCAGGCATAGATGAATGTGTGGTAATGCCAGGCTTTGTTGAATGAAACCCTTTTACATGTTCCAAAGAAGCATCTTTTGTGCGTTTTTTTTTTTTTAAATGAATTTATTTTTTCTAATTGAGACCCGGAGTTTTTCCCTTAAAAACAAAGCAAAACTCTGCAGTTGTCAATTTCAATCTGACCCCTGCGCTTTCTCTCATGTCTCAGATTTCCACCAACCATTTGTAAACACAATTATTTCTGCTGCAAGGAAAAACAATAGCTCCTTTGCAATTACTGTAGCTGCTTTTGAGGCAGTGTAGGCGTGACCATAGGGTTGGACTTTCTTGCCAACGGGGTCTTGCAGACATCCACCACAATACTTGGCACTTTGATGCGTCTCCTCTTTCTGCTCTGGCATCTCAGGGACTTTCTTGCTAACAAGGACCGTTTCGAGGAATGGCTGACTGTAAAAGGAAGATAACAGAAAGGCTTATAGTGTTTAACTGTATTCACAAGGCAATTGTACATCAAATGGTCAGAGCTCAGGGTATTATCGGATGGTGTGTGTGCGCGTGTGTGTACCACAGATTATCGCTGGTACGGTCATGCTTGAGGAATATTTTCAGTAAATACGTTTAGGATGGTTTTGTTTGACAGAGTGATGTGGCTTTAACCCCCCCCCCCAAAAAAAAAAGATGCATGAATTAGAAAAAAATAAAATAAAATGCTATGACAGCCTGCTCATAAAGTGTCCATAAAAACAGCTCCACACTCTCAGGCCATCAGTGCCACATGGCTTTGTTGATGGATGCATTTTGAAAGCCCTACTATTAGTGCTCTTACGTCTATAAATCAGAATTGTTCAGCATCGGTTCAAATCAATAAATGCTTTCACCTTATTTTAGTTATGCCACTCCCAATCTCAGCTCAGCGAGCTGCAGCATTTTATATGCAACATCTCGTAATACAAATAAAAACGCGAGTTATCGCTGAGGATATTTTGAGGCAACATATTAATTGAATTACACCCCGATTATGTATGACTGCCCTGCAGGTCCAGTAAACATATCTTGGAGAAAAAGTGTTTTCTTTGCTTTGTACCCAGCAGGATCCTATTTATCTACCCTGTGCAGATCATAATAGCTTAACCCGTTCGCGTCTTTTGGGCAAATATTAAAGAATGCACTTACCAGCAAACTGCAATGCTATTGCAGATCCCTCCCTTATTCCTCATTGGGGATGCTCCTGTTGGATCAGAAATGGCCTGAAGCAGAGAGAAGAATGAAGGCACCTTTGCCTGAGACAAGAGCTTAATTATACAGCCAGGCTGCTATTACCTTTGTTTGAATTTCATGCTCTTTAAACTCTTTATGAGGAACAGAAGGCTGCTTGAAGTCGTTTATTATTCCGGGATGGATATTGCCACCTTTGTGGCTAGTTGAAATGTTATGCTGAGTTTACAGATTGTATGAGGGGGCTAACTTGTACCCATCCCTCCGAGTTCTAGCATTATGAATTGCACGTTTGCCACATAATCAATCACCGGCCTCGTTGCCTTGACTAGCTTGTTCTGCCCCAGAACAGAGCCACTTTCCAGCTCTGTGAATGCGGCACTAGCAGGAGGTGGAACATTACAAAGATAAATATCTCCGGGAAACCTCGTCTCTAAATTCTGCCTCCTAATTAGTAGGTGCTGTACAGCTACATTAACTTGCTACAGACTGAGTTGAGGCCTTATTCTGTTTAGTGAATATCACAGCCTTCATTTTTTATTTAATGTAGGCTATTTAAAAAAGGTCTTTGTCTCCATTTGTTGAGGGTCATTGTGTAAAACACAAGCAAGCATTTGAGCACAGATTACATAAGGTAAATCCAATTACAACCTAAATTTAATGTCAAAGCTAAGTGCAAAGGGAAAACTAATGTTTATAAACTGGATGTCGACGTTGGAATAATCCAAATACCCCCTTTAAAAGAATGTTGATAATTTGAAACTCAAATATGCTTTGTTTTCATTCTCCCGTCTCCAACCCAGTCAATTAGGTAGAAAACGTGTGCCAAAAGATAATTAACTTAGCTCTGCATAAGACTGAGAGCAGAGGAATAAATATTTGACTTCCTGAAGTCCTGTTACCTCACCGATGCTGCCAAGCAAACAATTGAGTTGTCATGATGGGAAGAGTTACAGATCGAGAGAAGAAAATAGATGTGGACAACACATTTTTTCCATCCCAGACAGGCAGGCTGGTGATTTCCACTAAATGAGATTAATCATGACCTTGAAAAGATGTATTTTTCACATTTAAGTAAAAAGCAGTATCTCTCTTTTCATCTAGCTCAAAGTGAAACGAAAAAGAAAACATATCCAATATTGGGAAACTCATCTGTTAACCTTTGATATACTATCACCAGAAGCAGTAGCAGGTAAGTAGTATTACTTAGTTTTAAAATAATTATCATAGATTTTGGTTGAAAAAGAAGAAGAAAAAAAAAAAAAGGGTCTTCATTCATTTACTTAAGTAAAAAAAGTAAAAAACATTTTCAACTTAGTTTTTTTGCCTTTTATGCAGCATCTTAAACTATTTTAGGGGTGCTCATGCATGTACTCACACGCACCCACAAAGCAAAAATAAAACTGCCTATTTTGTTATCAAATTTTTTTTCGAAAAAGTTCCATTTTGACAGTGACTGTACACATGAATTTGCGAGAAACGTTGTAAACACTGTAGTTTGCTTGCAAGGCGACTAGTTGGTGCTCTTTTTGTAAACAGGCCATGAATGTACGCAGAAAACAGTACAGCGTGAACATTCAAGCTTCTTTAAGCTGTTCCTCTTCGTCATTTCTCATTTTCGGCAAATGTATCTCCCTCTATGCAGATGATGATGTACTTAAAGTACACTTTGTTGGAAGAGTGCTGATAAATTCAAAAGAGTGAGCAGCACAGTAGCTTGACAATGTCATTGTTGTCGATCTATTCATGCCTGGACAGGAAAACTACTTACTAGGACAGTATTGCGCATGTGCAGTACTAATTGTTTCTGAAGAGTGGCCCAGAGAGACATTTTCAGACACTTACAACGCCACACTCCTGCATGTACAAAAGTTGGAGCCTTCAAAATGAAAGCAATGGAGAATTGCCAGGTCTGCTCTAGATCCTACAAAGTAGCTTTTGTGTAATATCTTGGCAGTGTTTTGGCAACCTAAAAGTCATATATTGTTTTACTTCACGAGAAAGGAATTTAGTGGTACCACTACCACACCTACCTGTTTGACTCATATCACATGACAGGTTAGCAACCTACCGCCACGATATTCGCTGACCTCTAAAGACACAATTCCCTGACATAAAAAGGCAACGAGAACCTTACGCATATGTCAACACTCACTGAGAACATGTCTATTTAAGTGTCTGATGCTCACTTGTCAGTCTCAGGAAACACCTCTGAAACATCTGCTTGATGTCTTTACCGCCTGTCCTTCAGTTTATATCAGTCTGACCCACAACCTCAAAACACCAACCCATCTGTCAAGCTCAGATGCTGCTGCCTCTTCAAACCATACGCTAATACATTTATGCAAATGAAAAAAATCTGCAAGGCAAAGTTTGAATAGCTATTAACCCTTACCTGGGCAGTGACCATGTGGCAGATTCATAAAGATTCTGCATAAATTGTGCAAGATTCCACCCTTGCGCAAAAACATTTTGGTTCCAGTTTGCATGTCATGTTGTTTTTTTGGTAATTGCCTACAAATTACATACAAAGAGGCGTTTTCAGACTACGTTTTGCATGCACAAAACCCTGTTTTGAATTGTCTGGTGGACACACATCTGTGTTTATTTTCTTGTGGCCACCATATGGGTGATTAGCATTAAGTCAATGCATTTTTGAGGATGTGAGTCCATATATTGGAATATTACAGCAAATGGTGAGAAAAAAAATCCATGTGGAAGATAACTGTCAACAAATTTGCAGTACAACAAAGAAGATATTTTTTAACAAAGTTTGCAAACAAAGGTTGTGGTGGGCCGGTTGAGAAAATGCACAATAGCATTACAATAACAGAAGCATGTCTGCTGAAGCTGAGCACCTCCTTTTCAAAAGTGGTGAAAGCAGATGCACACAAAAAAATATCTAAACATTTGTAAAGGCTGTAAATTACAGTGCACCTTGTAAATTGATCAGTTATCATGTACTCCTTCCAGGATTTTGTGCATTCTAGAAAACATATGCCTGATATTCTATATTCACGAAGGCAAAGATGATCAAACTAGTTCTTTTGTGTGTCCATCAGATGTGATTTCCAGTATCACATTCAAACCTTTAGTATATCAGGCCTTTTATTTGGTAACCCTCACCCCCCCCTCTTTTTTTTTTCTTTTTTTTCTTTTCTTTTTTACAATGTTTCCTCAAAACAAAGAGTTACGTAACATCAAACAAACATTTGAATCTTCAAAACAACTATGTATTTATTTATATTTTCAGCCATCATATGTATCATTACAGACAGCTGAAGAAACAAAACAACACAGATGATAACATTTAAAATAAAGATTCAAATGCCTTTATGTGAATACCTCATCAGCTTGGTTGGTAACTATTTAAACTCATCCATTTACCTTAAGTCATTTTCTTGAAGTAGCCTCTTGTTTTGAATTGCATATTTGACTTTGTTCAATACTTGTGCCTTACTTGCAGTTTTATCTTGTTTTTTTTTAATAAGAAGTTTTTTTGTCTTCCCATGGTCATAGGAATATTTTATACGAATATTCTATATGCTTTAAATATTGTTCTGGTTTGGACCATCATCCCTTTTTTTTCTTTTTCATATTGTTATCTTGTTTATCTGTCCTCTTGAAGGCACTTTATGGAATCTGTCCTTCAATTGGAATAAGTGCTCATACTTTACATTTTAAAATGCTTTCTATGTTGATCTTGATGATCTTTCCCTGTTTTCAATTCTGTTGATGCTCTTCTCGTCTCCACTTTGGCATCAAGACGTCTAGAAGAGTCCATCCCTCCACAGGTTTGGGAAGGAAAAAGTGAGTCCTAAGTTGGACTAACAAAATTTTGGACATATCAATAGGATTTAATATCTGAATGGATATCGTCAGTGACTGACTTGGTTTTAATACATCAATTCATGGCATTTTTCTATTTGTTTCAACATAAATTGTATCATTTAGTTTCAAAATCCATGTTTTACATGAGACTCAACAAGGTCTTGGTCTGTTCTCATGAGGAATTCAGTTATTTTAATGCTCTCATACAAAGATCATCATGATCGCAAAACTATTTTCTTTCCAAAAAAGAAACTATTCACAGTGGTATTTTGTATTTTCGTTCTTTCACCCAGTACCCAATTCAAGTCTTACGGAGTCCCATTCTGCTCCCCCAGGGTCACGTTGAGTGTTTTTAAACACTGGTGACAGGCTTGCACAATGAGTGAGTCAGGAAACGAAATATTGATTCAGACGCAATATTAGACAAATGGGGTAAGATGCAACACACTGGGCAACTCTGTATTTCAAATGTGGTACTTGGCAGCCCAGTGGGACTCAAAAAGCCGTGTCCTTGCTTGACAATGGGAGTTCAATATTGAGTTTAGCCCTTAACAAATTCACTTTTTATTCAATTCCTTCGTTCTTTTCTCTCTTTTTGTTTTTTTGTTTTACAGCTATAGATGATGCTCGTTGATCTGTGAAATTATGAGCCACAATGAGAAAGACCTTGCACATAATTCAGACAGTCTGAACTCTCAATCACTCAGCTGAAAACTCAAAGCCCAAATGGTAATTTACATCACAATGTACCTCATCGTTTTAGATGGAGAGGTGTGTTAAGAGATCCTTAACAACTGTAGATGCCCTCGGGTCTACAGTGTGCATTGTTATGATTGAAAGTGCCAGATAGATTTCATTTCTGCGGACTGTAAATCAACGCAGTCGACTCATGCCAGTCAGTGCGTGCATCCTTTTGAAATTAAAATCCTGAATATATTTTTGGACCGATGCAACTGATCGAAGCAAGCCACCATCCACTTGTAAAACGGAAAAAAGCAGATGCCAGTGCTGGGAATAGGAGCTGCACCAAGGACTGGATGAAATAAATGCAAAATGCACATCAACCTCTGACATTGGAAGCAGATTGGATCATAGTACCTGACTGCTTGTCCGCGCATAGATAAGAAGATCTTAGAAATAAATGCACCTCTGAGAGCTTATCGTCAGTTAAGCAAGAGGAAAATTCTGTGTGAGTTGCTTTGAAATCGGTGGAAAGCTGAAGAATTTTCATTTGACACACACCTGAGGAAAGGCGCAGCGTTATTAAATGGTCAGGGAAGTGAAGTCTGATTGGCAGTCATCCCCTCCTAGGCAGAACTGGTGCCAAACAGATTTTTGAAGTCTCCTTGAACCTCGGCTGACTCACTTATATCCTGATAAGTGCTAAGATTGATCCTAAGTTCATTTCCTAGTAGTCGCCACCCTTCCAGTGATCCCCATAATTGCAGCAGTGGTACAATATTATATTTGGACAACTTCCAGTCAGGGCACCGGATAGACGTGCCACACCTTGCATTTTTAATGTGACCCCTGTAGCATTCTGTTACGTCCTCGCATTAAGCCTGTTCACTTTTATTGATGCACAAATTGGAGCCATTGATTTGGAATAGAGGTCAAAGGAGGATGACAAATAGCGTTTTCCCAAACACCTCATCACTTCACACTAATGTTTCTTTACTCTCGCCATTAGCAAGCTTGGGACAAAAATCAATACAGTCTCCACCTACATGTTCAGCTTTATGTCAAGCATGCTTACTGGTGAGAAAGAGCCCATTTTTTTATATAAGCTAATGTTAACAGAATAAAGCAGTGTGCTTTCATGCTCCTCCACTGACAGCCCAGAAATTCCTCCTCATAATAAAATCATCTCTAAGAAACATTGCCAGTCGGTTTTAGTGTAATAAAATGCTGGAACGGAACCTGGCGTTATAATATTTGGGTCACAATAATGTCTTATCGCTCGGTTGTGCAGCCTGTGCAGACGGCCCTTTGATGAATGAAAGTCAACTGAATTGTGGCAGACCGCCAGAATGAATAGGGGTGCAAATAATGTTAGAGTTAGTAGAAGCAGAGCATGCCTATTCCAATAAATGCAGAAAACACAGACATGCAATCTTCAGGGTAGCTTTTACTCAAGTTTCAAACTTGATAAAGGAGAAAAAGAAAGAAAGTCTGTGTACATAGAGTGTACACCACACGGCCGTCAGCAGTGAATCCGGAGTCCGATTCCCTGTTGGCAGGACCTTTATTACATGTCTTTCTACAGCTCTCCGTCCTCACAGCTCGTCTGCTGCGTCTTTTTAATCAAGGCAAAATGCCAAATTATTTAGCAGGTTTGATTTAAACAAAGCCTTTAGCCGCTCTTTGATTATTTCCAGCAGCTCTTTTGTTCTTCGTGATTTCCATCTCAGTAAAATCTTAGTTTAATCATCTCTAATCACAACAGTGGGTGATGTGAAGTTGCTGACATTTGATCGTCTATAAACCCAATAGGGTTGCCTTTAGCCGAATAGTTTGACATGATAAAATGTCAAATATATGCAAAACTACATTTAAAAAAATAGTTTGTGGGTAGTGGTTTGCGCTGCAGGCTCACAGCAAGATTAATTGTTTAAATATAATGACTTACTGTTCTACTTTTTGGGTGGAGTATACATATTTTCACTTGTGCTTGTGTAGCTTCCTCCAATAACCCAAAGACAGTTATTGGTGGAGTTAGTTTGTGTATTTTGTTATAATGCTCTGTGTTAACCAGTGACGTGCAGTCAGGGTAGTCAGGGTAGGCAGTGCCTACCCAAGGCTGAATTGAAATTAATGTAATATTCATTATGAGTACTTGTTTTAATTGTATTATAATTAAAATGTATTTTTCAATTTACGGTAGCTTACAGTACCTTTAGGTTTGAAATTGTCATCATTTTGGGCTTTTCGTAGCCCATATGACTCAACAATGCTATTTCCTGGTCACTCACTCCTGTACGGTCTACTGTGAAGGTCACACCCTCTAGGCTATGGAGCACCGTTACCGTGCATGCACACCACTGTGGATAGTTCTTCTGCTCATGCGCAAGTGACAAACATCACAACCTTGGTGGTGGCATGATTCCCAGTCCGTATTCTAGTTTTATAGTCGATATTGGTGGTTTTATAGTTGACATTCACCTCTTATAGCCTCCAATTCATCATCTGTCCATATGAATGTTGGCTACTCTCGATTGTGTTAACGTTTATAGTGTATTGTTCTCTGCACACAAAGAGTTCCATTTAAAAAAAAAAAAAAAAAAGCAAGAGCGCCACCTCGTGGCCCACCATACTAACTACATCATTGTCAATGTGTCTGCTGCGGCAGTGTAAATGCAAGACTTTTCTTTGATAGACAGTCACTTGAAACGCTCTCATGTAAATGGAGCCATAGAAATATATAATGTTGCAGAAAAATTACCTGCAAATAAAAAATCATACAACTATGAAGGACTCTTCTCCCCTTAATTATAATTCTGTAGCTTTTACTTCTTCATTTGAGAGATGCTATTTTCTTCCTGTTTGAAGAACAGATCAGTGAGTCTAATATAACATTCCTTTTATCACAAGATAAGACACAATCCTGAAAAGGTTTATGCAAAGTCATGCACCCTTTCTCCCTTCATCCCTTCTCTCCAGCTGGTTTGTTTCTTTTAAATTAATTATTTGCATCATCTTTGTAAATTAAGTCATTCTGGACTTCATGTTTAATTCCATTTTTTTACAATGGTATGTGTTTTTAAAGTCCAAAATAAATTTTGGGAAGTTGTTGTGTTAGTAAAGATGGTTATCATGTGAACTTGGAGATCAACAGAAATATGCTGATGAGGCATGTGTTATTCTCTGTATTTTAAGTTACATAGCTGAAAGTGGGATTACTTTGGGAAGTCAAGAATTACAATGTGCTCTTTATACCTTTTTCATACTGAAACTGACCTATTTAGTTTTATTCATTTATTTTTTTTAAAGGGTTGGAGTCTGTGATGAATTCCGCATTCATGACCAACCAGGATTCAAATGACAAATGAGGCTCTGCAGTTTCCTCTTCCTCTGCTGTTGCCAGGCCAGTGTTTAAGTGGCTTAATGAGCCAGTATTGTCTTCCTTCTTCATGCCTGTAGCAGTGGGTAGTGCGTGTCTCCAAGGGTACAGATGGAATAGTGGAACAAAAAGGCAATTTCCTTTTGTGGCCAGTTGACATTTGATGTCACAACTATGTTGTTATCATTATTAAACATTAATGCATTTGTTAGCATTCCATGTGCTGTCTCTAACAATGGCAGTGCTAATTGGATCGTTAGATGGGAATTGTTTGGGTTCATTCAACTTTACTAAGGCCCCGTTGTCACAACAGCATTTTAGGCGAAACTATTTTGAAAATCATGTCCGTTTCCACAGAAACAGCAGAAAATCATGGAGTTTTCATGTTGGGCCACGAGTGGGAGCGGTTGATTGTTTTCCTGACGAAACCACACACGTGTGTAGAGAACAACACGTCATACACATTAACGATGGGAGCACACGGACATTCGTTTGGACAGACAACCGAGCCGGATCGCTTTCATGATGACTCTCAACTATAAAATGGAATCGGAGCATTTTTAAAAGGTTCCATTTTGGGAGCTTTTTTTCACAAGGTTGTGTTTTCAGTGGCTCAGTGCACAGCTACCGCGTAAACAGACACGCAAAACGCAACTAAAGTTTTCCATTTTAACTTGACAATGACATGAAATGTGGCTTGAATGTTGTCTACTTCAAAAAAGAAGAAAAATGTTCAGCCTTCTCTCTTAGATTTCGATCTCACATAATTTAAATGTGTATGTCCTCAATGCTGAATGCACATTATTTTTTTGCCATCTAAAGTCCCTGTGATTGAAAAACATTATGGCAAGATGAAGCAACACCTTGCAGACTTTGTCTTTTCTCGTCATATGACAAAACAATCTTAGCCAGCGCACATCTTTTGCTTTTTAAAAAAACAAAAAACAAAATCATTTTATAGCCTTCCCATGTGCACATGTTCCATCAAGACAAATTTTCCAGGTGGCACCATTGCAGACGCTTGGGCATGGAACCACCCAAGATATGTGCGGTTGGTTAAAAGAAATGCAAATGAGACTGAGCATTTTCTCCTTTTTTACATGGTCGTGCGTGTGCGACGCCAGACCATTATCTACACTGATGCAGAGCAAGGGGAGGTCGATCTGGCTCGCCATGGTTAAGTCTTTCAGAGAAACAATGACGCAATCAATCTATCAAACTGGCTTAAAAAGCCTGGTAATATCCCATCCTGAGCCACACTTAGAATGTAGTAGAATGCATGTCGGACTAATCATGAAACATATTGGTATGCAAAGGCAAAGTAAGATTCTGTCTGAATCACCAAGCCATCATGAGAGTAGTGTAGTTTGAGAGATCCAAAATGGACAGGTGTGTAATGTACAAAGTTGGGTATCTCTGCCAAGCATAGTGTTTTATTTCATTGTTCTTAATCAATGAACACATTGCATATTTGGATGAGGAAGCAGGTGGTGTGTAAAGCAAATGTGAAAAATATCCGCAACAAATGCATTTCTTTGTGAGTTTACACCTGAGGATGTCAATTTTCTCATTTTCTTTTTTCTTTTTTTCTTGCCATATTTCATGGGTTGCCTGGCTCCATGCCGTCATGCAGAAAAGCCAACATCTGTCCACTGGATTTGCTTCTGGACAGGAACACACACATATTGCACCCGTGGGCTCAGACATACTGGCAGGCATACGTGCTCGCTGGTGTCTCGGCGTGGTGATGTGCTGAATTTTCCAGGCGAATTAGATGTTGTACCTGTTAACAAATCCCCTCAAGTTTGAGGTTTTTGTTCATTTAAAGCTTCTAAAGAAAATAAATCCAAATTGGTTTTGTTTTGTAGGACCTGTGAGGAATTCCTAATACACGCTGTTCTTTGCAGTAACACGATGCAATTGATTTCTCCTCCATCTTGTTAGATTAGATAGATAATTGAAATGGTTTAAAACAGACATGCCTCAATATCGCTGTCAATAGGTGTGAAATTAATTACATTAGTGGCAAACAGATGAAGGAGCACCTGGTAGTAAATTCAACCCCAGGTCTAGAAAGGTTGAGCAGATGTGTGAAATGTAGATAAAAATAGGATCCAACAATTTCAAATGTTCTTAAAACTACAGTTTATTCACAATTGAACATAGACTTCTTTATCATGTCGTGCTATTATTGTTTAATTTGCATTTAATGAAAGCAAGTACCTCGAAAAAATTGGGACAGTTGCAAAAAAAAAAAAAAAGCTGGAAAAGCAATTAGCTCTAAGAAGAACAGCAAAGAAACTGCTCTAGGAGCCTTTTTTAACCAATTAGGTAAGTGTTGTCCAGCATGTGATGTTTACGCTAAAACTGCCTCACAAGGGATCCAATTCAGCCACTGGGATTGGCCTTAGTCATTTAAAAATAACTACAAAACTAACTGCATTGGAAAAAACAAACCCTCATTATATTAATTAGTCCAAATTAGGTTTCATTGTTATATAGGAATAGCTTACATAACACAGTACATGACAGAATTTTCCAAATCAATGTGCAGTGAAGACAAGCACCCCTGTTGTCACAAAACAAGACCAGCATTAAAGACTCATGAAATCATGCACAATCGATGCTTCACAAATTGAGTGGCCAAACTAGTGAAATGCTTTGTTTTCTTTAACTGGTAGGACACAAATGAAAGAGAACATTTTTTTAAGAATGCTTATCACTCTGTCTTTATAGGTTGATATCACCATAATGGTTTGGCACAACTGCAATCTGACTAGGCTGTGGGTAGACTTTTAAGTAATATGATTTTAACACCTTCAGGTAAGTAACACATGAGTCAAATCTCTTCTGCGGTCAAATGAATCAAGAGTGTTCTTTGGACAGGAAAGAGTGGACGCTGTCTCCTGTAGATCAAAGTAAAACCACATTTCAAAAGAAGAATTAGTGCCTACGTCGTGGGCGTCCAACATACCTGAGACGACACCGTCAATGCTGGAAGGTATAATGCTTTTTAGAGCATAATTCAAAACAATGCCAAGCCTCATACTGAGTCCATCATAACAGCATGACTTCACTTTGGAAAAGAAGTCTCTGAAAAGTGCCATTTCGACAAATGGAAAATATTTGGAACAGCTTAAAACAAAAGCTCCATCTTCCATCAGACCAATGTCTCCAGAACGTTGCATTACTTCGAAGAAAACATGATTTAAGTTTAAAAAAAATTATATTCATGATAAGCTAATAGGTTTCATGTAATGGCAAAATGTAAATGAAAAATGTATTTCACTTATATAGTGCTTTGCAACTGCTTGAGCAGTCCTAAAGTGCTTTACACCATTAATCACATTCACCTATTCACACACACATTCACACACCAATGGAGGCAACTGTTATGTGGACTGGTGGAGATAAAATATTTCCAATAAATAATATTAGCTCAATTTAGATAGCACTTATCTAGATTAGTGTTACAAAGAGGTGTACAAGAACGTCTATATAAAACACAGAAATAATCAATTAGGGATGTTTCAAAGCTAAAATAAAACACAATATAATCAATATTAAGCTATTAAGACAGAGCAAGACTCCAACACAAAAGCCATGCTTTGAAAGGTGGTTTAAAAGAAGTGACTGATGTCATGAGTTGGGATGATAAACATATTTTACCAACCAAAAGGATTCCACTGGATTGTCCATTCGTGGTTTTCTGGCATGATCACTTCAATAGGTGAAATATTTCTACAGATAATGTAAATTTTTTTGTTTAGGTAAAAAAAAAAAAAGAAAAAAAAATGTTCCTTGTAGGAATAGATTCCAGAAAGAAGTCTGATGTTGGCACCTGGACTGCCTTGACAAAGAGTAAAGGTGGGAACACCTGGACCCAGTTGGAGAGGAGCAGAGGTTGGCGGCTGGATCATGAAAAGAGGCAACCAGACATTGAGCAATGTCACAAATTCTGTTGGAACCAATTTTGGAACCTCCCATATCAAAACCCCTTTGTGACAAGGTGTGAGGCAGCATCAATGACTCCACTGGTTCTGGTTTTGGGCTGTCAAATATCCCAAAGATGACATTCATGATGATGTCCGCAACATTGCTGGATTCTCGGCTCGGTAGTGTGGACTCTCCCGGAGATTGGTTGTGGGGCGGTGTTTGAGAGCTGTTTTGACCCACGTAGAGATGAGATGTTTGGCTGGATTAGGGATTCTACTGGAAGGTTCTGTGATGTCGACCTTTTCCAGAGATAAGACGTTGTGCAGGGTCAAAGACTCCGCTAGACCCAAATGCCGGCTCAGCTGCTATGCTTCTCTGAAAACAGATATGGGGCAGTGACTACAACCCAGTAACCCCCTGGAAGATACTGGAAGCCAGCGAGGAAGTGAAAAAACTACCAAGGGCAAAATTCTTAATGGAGATCATCCTCTATGTATTTTGTATGGTTAAAGTGGAAAAGGACCCAGAATCCATATAAAGGATTAAAACAAGTAACCTTTATTCACGTTTGAATAAAAAAAAACAATACTGTCTTACTCACAAAACAAAAATCCAAGACATCATGTAAAAAAAAATAAAAATAATCCCCAAATCCTAAAGAAAAGAGGCAAGAAACATGAGGCACAGCAATGACAAAGAAACTGACAACTCAAAAGCCTGAAGAAGGCGCATACATACACAGAAATCAATGAGGCACAGCTGACAACACTCAGGAGTAATCATGGGAGGAGAAGTAGCAAAGAGTGGGACACAATTTCAAAACAAAACAAAACAAAACAAAAAACACTGAATTCACACATGGACTAAACACTAGAAACCAAAACAACATGGAATATAAAGGAAAACATGCGTGAACACAAAGCACAACATCAAAATTGCCAGCAACGTAACAAAAGTCTGAGGCCTGAGATGTTGATCAGTGATGACTGAAGGTTACTGTGCTGCGGGTGGAGATGCACGGGTACAAAGCCAGACAGTGGCGGTGCAGTTATGAAAACATACCCTTGCAAAAGGACGCCACTATTATCGGACATTCACTGTATTTTAGGAAGCATTATGAAAAATGGCTTGTGTTGATATTGTATTTCAGTTTTTGTTGAAAAAGAAAAAGAAGTTTGAAATGTCCATTTGAAATAAGAACAAAGTTGTCTTAGGTCATGTTTCGACAACAACTTTTCCAAGTGAAAACGGAAATATTTTGTTGCAATTTGGGAGTTTATTTACTTGACAACGGTGCTCAGAGTGACTGAAAATGCAAATTTTTAACAACAGCTCCCAAGGTGGACCTTTTCAAAAACATTCTGACTCAGCGAAATGGGAAAACAGAACTTTTCTGAAGCATTGCCACTTTGCATGTACACCACAGCCATAGGGAATACTTTTTCTGCACATGCACAACAATAGCGACGTGCAGCGAGGCGTCACTTCCAGTCCATATTGTCCTGGGACTCGATAGTTTCATACTTGAGAGTCACCGTAATAGAAATTCAACTTCATCATCTGTCCATTTGAGTGTCTGTGTACTCGCCATTGTTAATGTTTATAACATATTATTCTTTGCACGCATATGAATGTGGTTTCGTTAAAAAAAAAAAAAAAAAAGAAACAGCACCAACCATTGTTATTTTCATTGTTACCTCCATTTCTGTGTAAATGGACATCGTTTTCAAAACATTGTCTAAATGAAAACACAAAAAAACAGTGCGTTTTCACGTGAAACATTGTTGTGTAAAGAGAGCTTTAATGTGAGTTTGGCCTCGACCCCCATACAAATATTTCTTCTGAGGACATCTGAACTAAACATGCCACCTCAAAGCAAACTGCTGCCTGGCAGAATGTATCAGGCATGTTGTCATTCCTGTCTTTTTCTGTTTTGTGTTTGCCTATCAACAGTATAAATGGTTATGTGTATGCCTCAGTCTATCCAATTTAAAAGAAATTGAAGTTGGTTGGTAGGCCGCATAAACATGACATGACACATTACAGGTTTGTGCGAGAGGCAGGAAATGCAAATGTCCAATTCCAAATTTGTACAAACATCCATGGGGCTGCGATTCACTCATATAAATCCAGTGAAGCGCAATACAGCCTCATTTATGTTCAGGCAATCTAGGATATTTGGCAATTTCCAAATAATACCAGTTGACGGCGAGACGTGCTGTGTTTTCTCAGTGAAATTGATTTGAACTCATCTAGGTGGGATTTGTTTTAAAAACAAAAATGTGCTGGACAATCCCCCTAAGTTTTATGGCTGCCACCTGTTCTCTTCAATCCATGCACTCTCATACAGCTGTAGGTTTTAGGTTTTTATTTGCCTTTTTTATAAGCATATTTATTCAAACACTCAAAATTTATAAAACTAATTCGATTTTTTTTTTTAAAATTTAAATCTGAGGAACACCTGCATTAATAAAATGCTGGTAATTTAGCTTACAGCTTCTAAAGTGTGCAGCAGCCACAGATGGTGTCCTTCACTCAGTTTGACTCCACCAATGTCATCATTAATAATACACAGACTGAATCATCCCAGGCTCCTCTTCATTAATATTTGATGTGGACTTTTTAGCAGCAGTGGGCTTCCCCTAACCTTTCACATCTTTACTGTGATCATCAATTACAGCACATAAAAGGAACGGACACGGATGTCTCTCTAATTTATTTTCATGTATCGTTTGTCACAGAGATGGGGCGCAGATGTCGATTTTTACCTGGCGGTAAATAGGGTTTGCTTGTCAGTCATTGGTTGAATGGGTCCAGTTTAAATCTCTTGTTGTGACAGTGTCCTTTTATCAAGGGTAGATAACCCAAGAACCACTAGAGAGTCAGAGAGAAAACACATCTTTTTTTTTTTTTTTTTTAACCGCAATTTGAGATTCATGCTTTTTAAGTATTTTCATGTTGGACCATGTCAAAATGTAATATCACACGGAGGCCCAGTTTACATCACATTTTCAAGTGAAAACAGCAAACCTTTGTTACATTTTAAGTGACAACAGTGTGAGGAGCCATGGCAAATGCTAATTGTTTTTGCTGTTTCTGTGTAAACAGATGTTTTCAAAGCATTGCCTTCATAACATGAAACATTTCTGAGACAAAACTGCAAAGACGATGCGTTTTCACTTGAAATGTTGTGGAAACGTTCCTCAATCTTCAGCTGTGATTTCATCATAGTCATCAGTGACTCACACATTATCATCAAGTGTGTAATTTTAGCAGAGCCGGCAAAACTCCCACTCTTTAATTAACTACATGCAGCAATCGTTAAAAAAACAATTAAAAGTGATGGTTCTGAGATTTTCTCTCGCTATTATAAATTAACTTTCAATTTTATTGGTATTTGATGCTTCTATGCAGGGGTGTAGGAAAGCTATGTAATAACTGGAAGGGCCCCGTCCATGATTGTCTAACATTAGTCTATATATATATAGGTATAAATAACAACATGATTATAACAATAGGATTTTTATGTACTTGTACCCAATTTGTAGCGGCAAGTATTTTAACATGGAGAAACACAACTATCTTGTACAGTGATTACCAGGAGCCTTTTTTTTGTTGTTGTTTTTTTTTTCGTTATTTTGTTTCTTCGATCAGCGGTCAACAAAATATAAATAAGCAAGAGCAGTTTTTCATCAATAAGTTGACAATTTTACAGACCGAAAGGGTTTAGGCTGAAGTTAAACACTTATTTCGCCTAACCCCGTTGACAAATCAAATATGATTTAATATGAAGATGTAGCAAGACAGCAAGATGTCAGACTCTGAGCTCAAGCTTCATAGATAAAGTGAAAACATAATAGTTCATTTCATTTGCACAAGTATACACAACATATTACAAATACTCGTAAATACCTGGAGATTAAACATTTGTACCAATAATATAATATATGCAAACACTAATATGTCCCATTTGTATTCATATACTGTATTTAGTTTTTGTTATTATTACTATCATTGATCATATTCTTAATATTCCTGGTGTTTATTCTAGAGTAATATATTTTTCTATGACATTGGTCTGAAAGGTTTTTTTAAATGTGTGAATTGAACGGGAACATTTTAGAGCATCATCCAGACCGTTCCAAAGCTGAGCCCTGTTTTCTGAAAGCCTGTTGAACCTCTGAAGTCATATGGACTTTTCCTGGGTTTGAACCTCTCCTGGATATGCTGAGGCAGCATGTGATTATGTGCTTTATACATCACAACTGCAGTGTTGAGGTCAACAAGGTCGTGTAATTTTAACGTTTTTGATTCAATAAAAAGAGCAATGGTATGAGTATAATATTCCGCATAATTAACTATTCTAATGGATTTCTTTTGAAGTAAGAACATTTAATTGACGTTTGATTTATAATTATTACCCCATATTTCGACTCAATAATTGAGATATGGAAGTATGAAAGAATTATATAACGTGTTAAGAGCATTTTGATTTACTGACTTTCAATGAATGAATCAATCAAAATGCAAAAACATTTACATCACACCTGCAATTGAGCTCATACATGACAGCCACATCCAAGTGTATTTTAAAGATATCTCTCCTGATAAAAGGAGCTGATCGAAAAAGGCATCGCTGTCATTTCAAAAAGCAGCTTCAGTGCTTCACTTTTCTAAACAGCCACATGTTTTGACTATAAGTCTAACAGATATTTCCCCAGCCAACAACACACTATATTCAAATCAATATTCATACGCATGAACTTCATTACAAAGCAAAGTATTCACCAAGTTGTGTGAATGTGTGATGACATGGTTGCACTTGATGTAAAACACTGTCTGAAACTTTAACTTTGAAAGGACATTTTTCTTAGATACAGGTTTTAGCATGTGGCCATGATGGATGTAACATGATTGCTTTTGAATCGGTCTCCTACTGCAGGGATGCTATCATCTTCACAGGGGTTGAAACAAGGAACTAGCCATTTTCAAGAATTAGAGAGTAGAGATTTGTCCTCGCATGAAGTGAGTGAAAGTGACGAAAACCTTCAAGTAAATCAAGTAAAATTGAGAGACTGGAGAATCTACTTGAGTACAATAACACAAAGTACAAAACTCTTCATTGTTTGACACCTCTGCGATTCAGAGCTGAAAGCACATTTTCAAGTTTAACCAGACATGCAGTATATTTGGTCTGTTCCTCTGATTAATTTTAATTTCACACATACAAACAAACTTTGTTCGGAAGAAATTAGTTTGTTTAACCAACTAAATTCGTCACAGTAATCATAGAAAAACATTCTGTGCCAGGAAGAGAAAACAACTCAAGGGGGTTATAAAGAATCTCTCTCAGCCGTGGTATATAATTACACAATTATATCACATATATTGTAAGAGTGAAGTGAACTCGATGTACTTTAGTATGTATGTAGTTCTCATCAATCTCATTCACTGTATGCACGATTCCTGACTGCCTGGTAAAGTATATCATTTTAGCAAAATTGCTGTTTTCACAGCTTCGTCCATTGTTACTTTTTTATGGACGTTTTTTTTGTGTGTTTCTGTTGACAGATTACAAGTTTGCAACATATTGCTTATTTCTGAAGTTAGTCCGAACTTTACATGCAGTTTGTTTTTAGCACTTTACTTTGCTTGTTTTATGAATTTACGAATTTAATGAATTTACTGTTGCCATGCGATGAAGCAGAGAGTCATTATTTGGCCCAATTCAATGGTGAGACATGAATTGTGGAGTTAACTGTTTCTGCTTAAACATGAACGTTGGAGTTAACTGCTCTATGATGTAAATGTAAATGAAAATTATTATTATTTTTTTTTAATAAAGCTTTATTTTACGAGATATTTTGTTATGTCATGTCTCCTTGGTCAAAGCCACTGAACTTTTGTTTGACTGATATCACCTTGAGTAGTTAATGCAAAAAAAATATATTTGGGGCAACATTTGTAAAAACTGAGTTTGGCATTTGCACTCATTCCAAATAGCCAATTGATGTTGAATATATGAATTTATGAAAGATTTTCAGCAACTTCATAGTTAGAAATTCAGGAATAGTACTTTGTCATCCTAACTTCTACATTCGCCACTTTTATTAGTCAAACTGCGGTACTGCACAATACGCTGGCGACCCATTCACGCTGCACATGAATGGCAGAATGTGAGTTTCTGTGAGTGCAATTTTTCCAAAGTAATATTTGCATATGCAGCAGGTTTGTGTCCGTCTTGATTTCTTTTTTATTTTTTGTTGTTGTGTTGGATGTGACTGTCGGTCGTAATGCAGAGGAGCACAAATGGCCAGTGCAGTAGATGTACAGTATGTGTGGGAGGATATTGCGTGTGGGGTTGCATTAAAATTCATATGTGAGTGTGCTTGTGTTTGTTCAAGAAAAGCTGTGATGTTGTGCAGCACAGACCGGTGAACAAGTGTGAAAGGTTTATAATTCCATTTAATAGAAGCCATTTAACATATAAATATTTGTGTCGAGCCAGCATAAACCATGATGCCAGAGTCTGCCACCTGCCTTATAATAACTTTCACATTTGCTTTGATTTCGACAATAATAATGATCAATAGTAATACGGGGGAAAAATGTAATTTTACAGGTATTTTTCAAATCATACATTTTAATGTACTTCTTCAGATTGAGAAAATGACTCCTCTGTGGCATGTAGTGTTTTGCCAATGAGTGCTCTGCACTTAGCGGTGTGTTCATATCTGCATCTTTTCTGTACCGTAAACATCCTGTTTTCTGATGTTTTTGTTCCGATGCCATTTCCTGGAACAGAATACTCGTTGACTGGGGAAACATTGTTGGCTTGCCACGTTATTTATAACACCGATAAGGTTTAGCTTCCGACCATTACAAATGTTTACAAAGAAACACGCCACTCAAATGGCAGTCGAAAGCATTTTACGTCTTGAGAAAGACATTTAAAAGTCCAACTAGTGATGCGGAGGACTGGTGAGCCATACGTTTTTAGAAGGCTTGCTGTGATCGTTCATCTGGTGTAGTTAGTGTTTCCAGGTCTTGAATGATAAAGAACAAAGAAGAAAAAAAAATAGAGCTGTAAAGAATGACCTTGAAATCAAGGTACCGTCAGCCACATGATCAAAGCATCCAGTAGTGGCTTTCTTTTGAATCACAAATGCCTCTGAAGGTTTTTGCATAATCGCCGTGCACCAAACTCCCACCGGGGCCTCCAGGATTCTCGCAAAATCCCTTAGCTGAAAATGTGTTTCTGCCACCTTGCTTCCCATACACCCTCCACAGCTGAAATAATAAAACAATTGATAAGGTCATTTGGGAGTGTTTAGTCACTGCTGAACACCTTTAGGAGGCTGGAGAAATAGAACTGTCTTGCAGAGGCATGGCAGCGTATCGGAGTGCACCAGCAGTCAAAGGGAGCTCAGGCGAGACGAGCTGTAAGTGGATCCTCCACCTGATGTCCGCATCAGTTTCATCTGACTGATTTCTGTCTCCACTGGTCCCAGTCGACAGGCCTGGGGTGGGGAAGGGGGCACTTGCTCATCACTGCCAGATGGCCACAACCTACCGATACTGAGCAAAGTCTGTCTCATGATTAACTTCCTGTGTATTCTTCAATTACTTGTGCTCCTGCCTCTCAGGTTGGCTGACTGTGATTTTTTTTTTTCAGGGAAGGGGGGGTTCAGTTGTGCTTTTATTATTGATCATTACTGGCAAACATTTTCTTTTCAGTGTGGGGGGGGTTACCAACTAGGTGACAGCATGAAAGTATCGGTACAGACGGTATCGCTGCTTTCAACATTGCAAGGTTGATATTGATATATTCATTAGCTCTGAATATATGAGGCACCGTAAGAGAAGTGGGAACATAATCTCTCACAAAGCCTTTGAATTTAGTGTAGCGGAAGACGTGAAAATAAAACCAGTAAACAGCAACTGTCTCTGCAGGGTTCACTGATTATTGTGCTTGGAGTTACCTGCCGCTCCATCTCCCCTCTCCTGTCGGCGAGAGGTGACACGTTTGTATTGATCAATTTTACATGGCGTGTCAGCCAGAAAAATGGGATGCCAGGAGTGTGGTTTGGATTTCCACAAGGGGGGAGATTGAATATAAATTTCTAAATTGCCTTGTGTGCGTTTCAACTCTTTCCTGTCACTCAGCACGCTCCGTAGTTTGCCTTAGTGGATCGCAGTCTCTCTTTCCTCTCAGCAAGGAATACAAGTATTTCATATTTCCATTTTGTTGTTCTTACAGTCAAAAGAAAAAGAAGAGTAGTGTGTGCAAAATGAAGGGCTGAAGAGGAGGAAGTGGAGGCTGGTGATGGCAGCAGCAGCAGTGGTGGCGGCGGAGGGAGAGGGGGAAGGTTGCACAGCGCTCATCAGCAAGCTGCCATGACGAACTGCCATAGCTGTCAAGGGCTATGAGAGATCCTTTGCCAAGGTAAGGCAAATTCCTCCTCGTTCAGTCCTAATAGGACTGTCAGGCCTTCAGAACAGGGAGGGAATGTAGTAAGCCCGGAGCTCAGCGCTCTCTTCAAGACTGCTGCACTGAGGCTACCTCATGCCACATGCAACAAAGGCCCCTCAGTGAGACACACAGGCCAACACAGAGCATCCGTGACAGGCTTCACTGTAAAGCACCAGCTGGGTCTGAGGCAGCTGTACTGGAGTTGAAAATAACCCTGAAGCCAGCAGTGTGTCTCGCACTGTGTAACTTTTTCTAAGGGCTTGTTATAACACTCACACACTTCACCTTCTTCTTTAGTTTGTTCCCCCTTTGTCATTTTCCTGTTTATTGCCTTTACTTCCACATGCAGCAACCCAGCATTTTAACATCATTCATTCTGATCCAAGGAAGATAGTTATATGTATGGAAAGATAAGGATCAATTGAAAGCGGGAAGCTCCCTTCTCCTTTTTTTTTTCTTTTTTTTTTTGCATTGCGCGATTCGCATTGTGAGATTCAATAAGATAAGGTTTCAATTTTAAGATTAACTCCACAATCACAACAATGAAAGAACAAACATTGTTGTTCATTGAAATCATAAAGATACAAACACACCGATAATAATGAGTCTGAGTGGTTGCCATAGTGATATTATCGTTTTGCCAAATGTTATATGGATGATACTAGTTAGCCTTCATAAACACAACAGGTGTCAAGTTAAAACATTGTGCAGTAAGATATGTAACCTTCATATTAGTAATTATCATGAGTGGGGATATAAAAAAAGATTATATAATGATATTTTACAAAAGTCATTTTCTTTCACCTTAGAATAAAAGAGTGTCCAACTTTGGAATACATTATCCATATTTAAAGGTATATGCGTGTGTAAATGTGTTCAAAACATAACAAAAAAGAAGCTTTCTGTTAAATGTAATTTAGGTGAGTGCATTGGTTTATTTCTAGTCCATTACCTCCCTGTGTGAAATTTGCATTTTGTGAGTATATGCATTAGTTTTGCTCTGGCTTTCTCATGCAGTCCAAAGACATGGTGGATTTGTTCCTGTAGTCATGAGACTCTCTGTGTTTGTCCAGCGATGGCTGGCTGACCTGTCCTGGGTGTACCTTGCTTTTCACCCAGGTATAGAAGACGGATAGATGTCATTGCATTTCATAGCCGTAGAAAGGTTAGCCATGGTGATGCAATGATCCCTGACAGTTATATTTTGTCCAGGTTGAAGAAACGCTTTGGGCGTCAGTTGTGCCGAGATGTCGCGGAGGCGAGTGACTCATGAAAGTTAATCCTGGTGTCTTCCGTTCTGCAGTGTCGGCTCCTGAACGTCAAACTCCCTGCAGCATCTGCTTCATGTGGCATTGCTGAGCGCTGACTGCAGCTTCACGACTGCCCTCCCTGAGTCCTATATGAGGTGCTTAGTACCTCGTTATAAGGCAATGAGGTGATATCAGGGAGAGTTACCTCCCTCAAACTCTCCATTTCACCGCTTCTGTTGTCATCCTACTGAATATGCTGCCTCATTCAAGTTCAGTTCTGAGAATCAGTCACACGTAGCAATGTCCTTTTGAGCGGAAAGGGAAAATATGAACACTTTATCCCTACAGTGAGGGAATCTCGTGGCAGTATATTGCCTTTCATGGCATTTTGCTGGCATGGTTTGGATCCTCTTGAAGCGCCTGAAGCAGTCATTCCCAAATTGGACTTTGAGACTCTCTTGGGTCGGGACCATAGATCACAGAAGGGCCTGAGGCGTTGCTTCCAATGAGTTTGTTGAATTGAGATTTGCACATGTCAAAGAAAACCAAAATAAGACATACACACAATAAAAATGTAGAGCAGAGTTGAAAGCCAGATCTTGGATTTTATTCTTTTAAGTTTGGCCTGACCTTAATGTTTTGGAGATCAAACATATGGGTCTGCAGCTTTTCTTAGAGTGCTTCCAGTACTACGCCCACAAATACAGGGAGTAGATGTCCGGGCGGCAACGGCTTGTATCTGCACACAATCTTCCAGAGTGAAATGCAAATTTTTCCATGCCCACCCGCCAAATAAATGTCCACATTTCATGACAAATAGGAAATGTAGTGTGCTGTATACACAAATTGCACTTTTGTGATTGTAGTAAATAAAAGTCCCAGAGACCTTGGACAGGCACAAAAAACATAAAACAAAAAAAGTTAAATACAACACTGAAGTTTATTAAGCTTGTTTCTTTGTGAGTTTGTACTGTTTTATTGTTTGCAGTTTGTAAAAGCTGAATTTTTTAAAAATAGATTTTTAATTATTCAGAAGATTGTAAAATGTCATTTTATAAATTTCTTTTATAAAGAAAAAAAAAGTGAAATGTCATATAGTTTTTTTGTAAACCAATTTCCAGTCACCCTATGCTGTGGTGAAACCACCACGTTGTGGCGTATTGATTATTTCCATGATGACATTGTCAATAGTTTAATGAGGACAAAAGTACAAGATTTCAACCCAATCAAACGGAAATGTGTGTTTTTGGACCAGCTATGGCTGTTGATGATCACGATCCTCCACTGCGACAATCATAACACAAAATGAGGTAATGCTTTTTGAAGGCAAAATGAATCTTTGGTGCACTGTTCTAGTGATGAACATTTTACTGCGGTACTTTCAGGGTTTTTTTCCATCAAACTCTCAGCATGTACTTCCACTCCTTTAATTGATTAAACTCTATCAAACGCATTAAAACATTTCCCAAGGGATTTTAATCATCAGTTTAACCAGTGTGAAGAGTACTGCATGCCTCTCTGTTCTAGCATGCTCAATGACCCACACACATTACATGTCAGCTCAGAATTATTAATTACGAGTCGGTTGAGCGGTGTCCGATGAAACCGGAACCCATATTTCACTTGGTGAGGACACGTGCCACCGACATTTGGTTTAGTTATTGTTATAGAGCTTAATAGTGTGACGAGTAATGGAACCCCATTGAAAAGATCAATGCTGGAACTGTAAGGCCCGGTTTATATGACGCGAAAATTCATCGTTTTTACATTTTTGTTTCAGAAAAGCTTTGAAAACGGGGTCCGTTTACCCAGAAAAGGCAGAAATGTGAAAGTGATGTAGTTTGAACAGGGCTTAAGATTCAATACAATCTGTGTTTGGGTCACACATAAAACAATGCCATAAAAACACACAATTACAGCAAAACACATTCACCACAAGAACACAGATGATGAACCCAATTGTAAAAGATAGCTAATGAATCATTCTGTGCAGAATTTGAACATAAGAGCTTATAAACTCATATTTCCTCTTTTTTTAATGTCCTAATCCACTGCTGCTGCGGCTTCTTCTCTCAATGAACCAGTGACAGGACGTGTGACAGAGTGGCTCACTACACCATCTTGTGGTACCAATGCGATATTACATTGTTACTATTTTTATAATTGTTTTCTTCTTTTTTTTTCTGGCATGGCTGCCGTTTATAATTATTTTCAATGTATTTAACAAACACGCACGCACGCATTTGCTTGTATTTCCCTTTTTAGTGTTTCCTACATTCTACATATACACTGAAAAATGCTACAATAATTATATGGAAGTTTTCAACAGTGACATTTTCTTAATCTTTGAATATACAGAGGTTTCACAGCTGGAGGTGTATTATAGAAATTCTTTTTATTTCAGCAGCAGTTCTGACACTCTATACTCCCTAAGCACCTCCTGCAAGACATCTTGAGGGACACGGTGATATGGCTTCTCCAGACCATGCGAGCCCTTCAGCCACAGCAAAGCCTCAATCCAGGACGGGTGTACTCGTGAAAATTGATTTTTTTTGAGTAATTGATGATGTATTTCAAGTTGTTGTTTTTTAAAAATACATTTCTGATTGTGAAAATGGCCGAATTAAAACATAAATATATTTTGTGGGTCTTGCCTGGGTTTATGAAGACCAGTTAGCGATGAAGGTGAGTTTACACCGGAGATAAGCCCCACTTCAATCTCTGCTCCATGAGGAAGGGTTAGATTTCTTATGGTGGCTTCTCTGTGTTATCAGTAGGAAACCCCATTGCACATACAAAGAGTAGGATTAGGTGAACCGAGGAGTCGTGGTAAATTCACTTTTATGCAGCTTTTGAGGCACCGGAAGGCAACCTTGTACCCAGCTGTCATTGGATTGCGAACTCTGTCTCCAGTTCAAGCTGAATGAGTTTCAGTTTAAGGTGGGCATTATTGATCCAAACGGGAGCATGGACAGTCTCCCCGAAGTCTGTCTCTTTACCAATTATCACATTTCCGCCGACGATTGGAGGGATTCCCTAATGAGTCTCTTTACTGAAATATCTGACTGTTAAACACAATAAATGGTGAGGTAGATTGAAAAACAGTGTGCAGGATTCAGTTCTTACCCGTCAGGCCATGCAACAGTAAAACCACATTCATTTAGTTTACTTCCACAATGCACTGCACTGTGTGTCTAATCCTAAAGTTTGTATGCAGCTCAGCCTTCCAGAAAATAAATGAATAAATAAAAACATTTTGTACAAAATGTTACAGAGGGACAACTTTCATACCAAGTTAAGCTTTCTTTAGATGCACACTGCCAGGGGTGATCAGTCCATGCCCACTGCGAGTCATGTTCATTGTCAGACTTTAGACATCAGTTTAAATTATACACAGACACAAGAAACTAACATCACTTTCTCTAGGCCAAACTAAGTATACCCCGACTTATTTTTTATGTGAAACTCGGCTCTTCTTGATACAGTATATGTGTATAATCCTACCGTTGTTTTGTCCATGCAGTGGATGGAATTCTCATCTCAGCAAAATAATTCCTGGTTTGAGGCTTTGGGCTATTTCTCTCTAGAATTTGCATGTTCTCTCTGTGACTTTTTTAAGGATATTCCGGTAGCCTAACAGTCCCGAACCATGCATTTCAGACATTTATTGTCTCTACAATGCACGTACAGGTGAGTGTGTGTGACTGTCGATCACTATGTATTTGCCCTGTTATGGACTGGTGACCAGCCGGGTGTGTAAACTGACTTCAGCGACCATCAGCCGGGATGAAACTGTACAGAAGGAGAATTGATTTTACGGGTGGATGTCAAAAATATTACAATATCATTGAAAAGGTAATAGTTTTGAGTTGTGTACATTTTACAAAAATGTACTTGTAACAATTATGATGGCCTCTGGCTGAAAGAATATGATCCCCCCCATCCAGTAGAATGAGAGTTATGCACTCCGGGTTTGTTTCTTCAGTAAAGGTATTTATTCTGGCGACATTTGTATTTATCTGCAATGCAACACCTGCATTTCTGCATAATAAATGCATCATATAATGTCTTTTTTATAGCCATAAAATAGTTATTGAATGGTGTGTTGATTCAGATCGAAATCCAAGTTTTATTAAAATGTACTTTTATTTTTACAGAAACATAATGAAATTACATTGTACCCTAATACAGAATATTTAGTTATTAATACTTTTGAAAACTTAACATATAAAGGGCAAAGTGAAGGACATTTTATCTCTTGAGGGGATATAAATCATGCATAATTGCCCTGTCAAATACACTAACTAATAAGTGATAGGAACATCTTGTCACAGGGTTGCCATTTGGCTTGTGCCTTGGCAGAATTATTCATCAATAATCATTATATGATAGTCTGAGATTGACCAATATATGTTTATCTTATTTTTATCAGTCTTTTCCTGACAAAGTTATAAAACCATCCATCGTTTGTACCACTTTGTCGAACTTAGGGTCAAAGTGGAGATGGCGAGAGACACAATTATAAACACACTCTCATTTACTCCTGTGGTCAATTTAGAGAAATCATGAAAGAAAGAAAACAACCATGCAAACACCTCACCAGGAACTGAGTCAGTAGATGCTCTTGCTATATGACCACTACGCAGCCTACAAGTTTTAAAATGTAAAAGTTGCCATCATGTTTCAGGAGCACAAAGTTTAGAAATGACCGAGCAAAAGTGTCACCTTGCTCTAGGTGGTATTTGTGTAACAGGAGGTGGATGCAAATTGGCTGAAAAAAGATTGCCATGCCTAATGAAATCACATTCCCTTCACTCCATGTTTATAGATGAGCTTTTTAACAGTGCTAAGCCTGCATCCATGCCTGTGTCAGTCAAGGATTCCCAATACAAAGCGCAGAATAAGAGTATATCTGACTTTAAATAAAGCTGCCGAAGCTGTTCTGTTGATTCAGTGAAAACAAACAAAAGCTGCACAAGATCAGCTGCAGCACATGAGATCCAAAGCAGCTTTGCAGCAGATTAGAAGCGGGCCCCAGTCACAACACAGACAGAAAAGCTCCGGCAGAAGACAAAATGTGCTAATTACTTTTCACTCAGACTCCATGGCTTTGATATGAGCAGCCAGAGTGACTAGGCAAGGAGCGTATGATGGAAATCGTGTCACACCTGTGAAAACATGGAAATCAACTGGGAGCTAAACCTCACAATGTCTCCAATTAACATCTAAACCTTAAGGATAAAATCTTGCTATGTTGATTTATTCTCTTTAAACTGCGTTTTTATTCATCTTTGTCCGTTTTTTTGTGTGTCTGTGTGTAATGGATGTTTGTCTGGTGGCAAACAAAGTACTGAAAGTACACACTTGTCATCTTATTTTCACCCACATGGGAAGAGACCACTAGCAATCTGACAGACATTGTTATTAAGCTGGAGTGAAAGCTGGATCCTTACCAATGTGCCCTAATGATGAGTCAATTCAAGTTAGCTGGCAGTGAAGCCTCAGTGGTTTTTGGCCACATCAAGTAATTAACAAACACTGCCGTTCATGTGCAGGATGTTGTGTTGTAAGCCTGTGTGCATAGTAGAGTTTGTCTCCAGCTCTGTGCTAAAGGAGTAAAAATTAAACATTAATTGTTGCAGGAACATTTCTCTTTCACCACATTGCCAAGTCCCGCCCATCTGATTCAGCACTGTCAGTCAGAGGCCTCAATGGCGTTCAGTCAGCCAAAAATGTCTTCCTAATGTTTACACTGGCTTATATTAGGGAATCTGGCTCGTGACATTATGCTGTGGCGGGGCCTAGGGAAAATGTCACGCTGGGTGATGAATGTGGTGGGTGTTAAAAGGGAAGACGTGAAGCTCCTCCAACATGAAGAAATCTTAGAAATGATCTCTGTTTTCAGCGCAAATATTCAAATCGACTAATGAAACATTTGCTAATCTTTAAATCTTCTCTGACATGCTCGGCTCTGGAATCCGCCCAGATTAATGGGTCCCTATAATCACAATAATCCCCGTTCAATACATATTCATAAATGCTCCCTCTTCACCTATCACTGGGATTTTATTTCTGCACCCAACTAAACAATTGACACCTACTGAAACTGATGATGGCGTTTGTGGGAGGGGATGAGGTAAAATGGATGAGGAAGTGGCGTCTTTGAGTTGTTACCCCCACTATGATCCTGTGCACTGAGGTGAATCTGCCCTTCTTTGCAGCTGCCTCATTTGTATTGGGCAGACAGCATGTTGTGCATAAGGCGGAGACAAATTCCCCAGAGCACCACCAGCTGTATACAACATATGCCTCATGCCTCATACACAACATGCATCCCCAAAAAGTGACACTTTCGTTTGCAGCATAGCAATCGTATTGGCACCGAAGTGCACAGTTATTTGCTTGTCAGTCATTTTGAAGGCTCTTGTGGGAATTGTAATCATTTGGCCTAAATGACAACTGTGTATTTCTGTATTCTTTTGGTGTGTGTTGGCAGAGGTGGGAATTAATGAGGTGCAAATACCTTTCCTTTTTGTACTTGAGCAGATTTTGAATGCATTCATACTTCATCACGGCATTTATTTTTGCTTTTATTCATTATATCCGGAGACAAACTGGACTTTTTATTTGTTATATCACTAAAACTGTCTTGTTGCTTCTTTTAACTTTTGATAATTTTATGTACGAGACATAACAACACATAAAGGGAAAAATATACCCGTATTGACACGGATGAACTTTCTGTGTTTCATACAGAAGATTATCGTTTTTTTTTTTTTTTAAATTTAGGAGCTCTTGCTGGCAGTGTAACATGGATAAAAACCCAAAGCACTCTAAAACAACACGCCTCTTCAAAAATGAATCACAATGTGTCCTTTGTTATTACTTTTTGTGTGATTTATTTATGCTTTATGCTACAAAATGTCTCCATAAAGCTAACCTGTCTCACGACGGTCTAATCCCAGCTCACGTTCCCTATGAGTCGGTGAACAATCCAACGCTTGGATTGAATCCGGCTTCACAATGACAGGAAGTGCCGACATCTAAGGATAAAAAAGCGACATCGCTATGAACGCGTGGCCGCCACAAGCCACTGACACCTCCTGCTTAAAACCCCAAAAGTCAGAAGGATAGAGAGGCCCAGCTTTCACGGTCTGTATTCATACTGGAAATCAAGATCAGGCAAACTTTTGCCCTTCTGCTCTACGATCCATTCTTTCCATTTGTTTGCTGGATTTTGCCATGGAGCGGTTTCATGGGGAACCGAGACCCCATAAGCACTAAACGGAGTTTGTGGATGAAGTTATCAAATATATTGTAGTTCGTGTTAGTACAAAAAAAGAAAAGAAAAGGAAACTGGAAAATGATGAGCAACATATGCAATTCACATCTAAGAAGAGTTCCAACAAAATACGAAGTTTATGATCAAATCTAGGAAAAAATGATTGTGAGGGGCCAGCAGAGGTAATACCTCTTAATACAAGAACTGCAGCATTTCTGCCATATTCCATATTCATGATGTTTGAATTGAAAGTGTGTTGTTTTGCAATTTTGTAAAAAGCGACCCTCGGTGCCTCTCGTTCGACTGTGTGTGTTTGGGAATTAAGTTTTAAGTGTTTAACCTTTAAGTGTTAACCTTTAGTAGCTCAGGTCCCAAATGTCGTGTGTGTGTGTGTGTGTGTGTGTGTGTGTGTGTGTGTGTGTGTGTGTGTGCGTGTGTGTGTGTGTGTGTGTGTGTGTGTGTGTGTGTGTCACACCATGTTTTTCCCTGTGACTGACTGGTGACCCGTCCAGAATACACTCAGCCTTCGCCCATACACAGCTGAGATCAGTGCAAAAATAGATGGATTAAAAATAAAAGTTACATTATTTCTCTCATTTGAGTAAAAAGAAATGATTCTACATTTACCTTTTTTTTTATTATTATTTTTTGTTTTTTTATTGAGGTAAAGTATGTACTTTTGTCACCTCTTGCTGTTGGTACAAATATCTCAGCCCCGGACCTTCCTGTGTCAAATGGCCATACTTATTTTCTCTGAGGTTGGTTTGATTTTCCTCCCACATCAAACAGCTATGCTCAGTAGGTGTTACTGGCCTTAACTGAGGTGTTGGCCTTGAAATTTATTTGGTCCCCGGTTACTGTAGAAAAGCTCCCTGCTGTTCAAACGATGCATCAGAAAGAGAGAATAAATTTCCCTACATGCATTGGCAATTATACATACCAGTACACTCACTATCTACAGGCACAATAATATATGTAGGAGGTTATAAACCGGTGTGCATTCTCTCTGTTTGGATGATTGAAAAAGGAAGGATGTCAGATCTACATATACTCCGTACTGTGTAGCGTAAATCACCTTTAGACTCCTATTAGTTTCTTAGTAGGAAAAAGACATGAAGGCAGCTCTTGTAATGCACATGTAAAATATTCTCAATACTTCAATGACAACACCAAAAATGATTAAAGGAGTATAAGTGCTCGGGCTATATTTCTGTTTTAAACATTTCTTTTTTTTTTTTTTTTACTTTTACTGCTTTTCTTATGTGAAATTGCTCATGTTTGACAACTCAGTAGAGATAATAGCATCAAGTCTTATTAAATTCCAAGGTAAAATATAAAATTTGTCCATTGGTTTTATTTGAAAATAATCACATTTCTGAAAATGTGTCTTCATAGATTGAATCATGGAACCAAATTCAGTGTTGGTCTTACAAGTTTCTGGCTTATTTACAACACTAGGTATTGTGTGGAACCATTTGAGTCAATGTAGATGTTTTTCACATTTGGCCTCAGAGTAAGGCCGAGGAAGCTACTTCATCATTGTACTTATGTACATATTTCAGATATCTGCACTTGAATATTGCTTTTGTCTGAAGACTTTTTCTCTCTTCATTTTAAGAAAAACGTGTAATTTCTCTTCCTAACATTCTTCAGACTGATATTTTTTCTTGGCTTGACCTTCATGAAGTCGATTCAGAGTTACAGTGAGTGGATTCAATATAACTGCACCATTTCTCACCAATTAGTTTATTGTTTGCACAATTTATGTGAATTGATTGCATTTATTTATGCTTTTTTTCATATTTCAAATACTGTCAATTTGAATTTCCCAAGCATCGATGCATGATCCATGGAAACATACAAAAACACAAAGATCAGTTCAGTTTTTTATGATATGGACATTGCTCATGTTGATGTTGTCATATCGGTACATCGCATTTGTGATATATTTTTCAGCCCTATAGAAGATAGAGGGCTGGGGATGGAGGGATGGATGGATCTTTAGAAGTATTTATTTAAAACCGACATGAGTTTAAGCCTGGCATCAAAGTAAGGGAAGTACAAGAGATTTCAATTTGCTCTGATAGCAAAATGTACAAGTAGCAAGAGATCCTGGTCCCCTGGGGTTCTCTGTCCTAGACGGCCACAGAGGCATGGATGGACGTGCACGCAACCACACACACACACACACACACACACACACACACACACACACACACACACACACACACACACACACACACACACACACACACACACACACACACACACACACACACACACACACACACCAGTTTCTGCCACTTTCAGGCAGGACACATGCTGTTGTGCTGCACTCCAGGCCACGCAGTCCTCGGCAGTGTGCTCTTTGTCTCTGTGGGATCCTCTCCCAGTGTCCGTCCCCTCGGGCCTCCATGTCTCCTTCTTATGGCGAGGAAGTGATTAGCGCCAGACGAGCCCACAGTCAATTTAACTGATTTCGGGTATTATTTACGAGGTTTTATTTTCCTTGCACCCCTTAGGAAGGATTAGGAGCAGAGATGTCTGTCTTCTGCTTTGACTGGAGTCCCAGAAAGGGTAACGGTCATAACACAGGAGGTTCACCTCCTGATAGTCCTCTGCTACTGCTACGGGTAAAGACCTAACTGGTGAGCCGTTGCTGAGGGAGGTCTTCGTGGTCCCAAAGTGGGCCGTATAGTCAGTGATTGTGAGAAACACAAATATCTGAAGGTTTACTTTTGTGACGATTATAATGTAATTATAAACATGCTCGAGAAGGTAGATTAATACTTGGGTTTTGTGTATTTATACACAGGTTTTTCTCATTGTACCGAACAAAAGAATTTAGGCCGTTTTACGCTTTGTACTTAAACGGAAGGTTAAATTTACAGTTTTGCTCTTTGTACCTAACAAAAGAAACTAAATCCCGGATATTATTTACGGGGTTTTATTTTCCTTGTACCCATACGAAGGAATAGGAACAGAGACGTCTGTCTTCCACTTTGACTGGAGTCCCAGAAAGAGAAAAGGTCATAGCACAGGAGATTTACCTCCTGATAGTCCTCTGGCCAGTTTGGTAAAGCTTCATAATTTGTTTTAATGTATTTCTTTCATTTCTTTTTAAAGCTTCAATTTTTTCTTTTATTTATATATTTCTTTTGTCTTTGTAAAGCTTTTCTGTATTTCTTTACAAAGAAATAAATGCAATTAAAGTACAGTGAATTGCCCTGTGTTTGACTGGTGCTCTATAAATACATTTGCCTTGCCTTGCCGTGCCTTGAGTCCAACATTTATATCATGGTGAGACTCAACAGGGTAGGAACATAGGCCACGTTTACACATGCCCGGGTTTTTACAATAACACATATTTACCCTTCTACCTTTGCGCAAAAAAATATTTTCATTTACACCCGATTGTTTACAAAAAAAAAAATTATATTACTTAATATACACGGACCCTCATATATACTTGATTCAGAGCTGCAATGAGCATGCCAAACATGTAGGGGGCAGTGTAACAAGGGGCACAAAGCCATGCCAGCCAATCGGAATCCTGGAAAAAACAAGACATCATGAATTGTGCAGGTTATTTCCTGTTCAGCGATAATGGCGCACGGTTCATTTATTTAGACCGATAAAGAAACGGGGCTCCTCCTAAATGTGGCGGAAGAATGTAACCCAAACTGTAAAAACAAGCACTGCTTTCACCACATCCATTTTCATCACAACAGTCAAACTGTAAACACGGGTCACACACAGATACCGCCGATGTCTACCCCTCTTTACGTGCAAACGGAGACTTTGAGTTTTTCTAAATCTCCACTGTGGCCGGAGTCTTCAGAAATTGTCCTTTGTGGTGACGCCGAGCTTCGTTTATGTGCAAACTTTGTACTGTGACCTTGAAAGAATCATCAACAGCAACAGTTAATATTTCATTAAGCCAGATTTTAGGGCCAAATTGTTGTACTTGATTGCAGTACATTGTACAAATGACCTTAATATAGTGACCATTCAGTGTCGATTCTGTGGTCGCACATTTAAGTTGTTTAACGTCAAGTTCTGGAAAGAGAAACTGTAGGTGACGTTCTTTGGAACAAGATTTTGAGGAAACAAACCAGAGTAAACCTCTTTCTCTTGTGTTTTGCATTTGAAATCGATGTTGCTAAGGCTCAGTCTCACCAGTCGTGGTGGATTAAAACAGTGGCTTTACCCTCAAGAGAGAGTCGGTTTTATTAATTAAATATACCAAGGAACAAAAAAATAATAATTTTTCTCAATAACAATTCCATCTGCAGTGTTACATAACTGAGCATCCAGTGACATACCGAAAATACTGCTTATTAGGGTGTTTAAAAATATTCTTGCATTTCAATTTCAGATGAAGTTGAAGGAACAGTTTGTGTTTTTGCAACGCTCACATCTAGCCATCTGCCTGTTACTTGATGTTTGGTTTCTGCTGGCTCATGCAGTCACTCCCAGCAAGTTTCCTAGCAATGAAGAGTTTATTGTGACAACTGATCTGAAGACATTTTTCTTTTTCTAAACACATCAAAGTAGAATGTGAATTTAGCCAAAGCTTTGTCTTAATATTGTTGTAAAGGTAATGTCGCTAAACGAAAACCACACATTTTGGCCTTTTCCACCTTCTCTGTGGTGGGTGTGGCAGTAGCTATAAAATTAATGGCAATTTTTTGCAGTGGTTGTAAAAAGTAGTAAAGACAAGAAAGCTGTACTTTAACTAAAATTCCATATTGCATTTTTATGAGTATGCAAGGTTGTGCTACAGCAGCTAAGATCTGTGGGCGAAAACTAATGAGTCCACTTGGACTACATATCTGGAGCCATCCTTTCTCACACCAGCTGGTGGATGTAATTAATATGTAAAGAAACCTGTTCATAGCATATCATGATTTCTGTCCTGTCAAAAATAAAGAAATAAATAAAGATGTTTAGTCCAAAAATTCATGCTTGAGGAGCTGATGAGAAAATACAGGCCGTACTTCACTTTGTCTTGGTTTATTATTATTATCATTATTAGAATGAATTACACCTTTATTCTTGTTCGTGCTTGACATCCTGTTGTATGAAAGAGTTTTTGATTAAATAAAAGTGTATTGCATCTAGAAATCTCTTCATCTACCTTTAAGGTGTATTTAACGATCATGGTCACCTTTTCTTTCAACTCATCTCAACAGTTCAACTGATTTATTCACATTATGTTACAGGAGCTACAGACCAGAGCACCAGTAAATGAATAAAGATGCTGGAACCTCCAAAGGCCAGCCAATAAAGTAGCTAAGCCTGGCATTAGGCTTCGGAAAAAGGCTCACTATAAATGCCATCTGTATAGGATGAGTCCTGGCTACCTGCGAAGGAACAATTTAAGTTGATTATGGGCGTTTTAGTAGTTCTGGAACCGCAATTCTTGTCCTTGGTTGTACAGGTTCTTCCTGTGCATGAGTGGGTTTTCTGCAGTTGCTCCTGTTTCCTCTTGTACTTGATTAAGTACAAGAGGAAACTACATTGTGACTACATTGTACTATGGATTGTGTGACTGTGTCTCTCTATGTGTTTATCCTGTCCATGAACATTCATCCACAGTCATCTACAATTAGCTCCAATGCAGGCGTTTCCTGCACAACAGAATAATTTTTTCTGGAGGCACACTAGTCTTAATATTTCATACACCTGAAATTCAGTAGGTCACTTGGCAACACATTACACTGAAGCCACCCACTTTGACCAATATACAAAATCAGAGCTATTGTCTTGTTTTGGTTTTCTTGACAGTTTGTTCTAACTGAGTGGTTCTCATATTCAGTGGAACCACCCTAAGAGTCATACTCCTAGAACGAGTCTGGGTTAAAGTAGCTTAGTCCGGCATTAGCTCTTCAAAAAGGCTCACTATCAATGCCACCAAGGAGAATACTTGGAGATACATCCAACTGTAGTGTGCTAATACATTTTGGAGGTTTGGTTTGACCGCATTTAGAGTCAAAATGATAGAAACCCATCAAAAGTAATAAAACGCACTGCAGGTGGAGGAGTCATCAGAAGCAGTAATTCACTCTATCATAGCTCCAATTCATACATTAACTTCTGCAGAGTTTTGAAACTGGTTAGGTTAACATGGTGCCTTTGCTGGAACTTCCAAAGGCCAGCCAGTGAAAAGCTCTGCCTGGCATGACTTCCTGCTGAAATGTGGCTTTGAATGCCAGCAGATCACGATGAGAGGCGGATGCCTGTGAAGTGTGCCAAAGGGGAAGAAGATATACCTGGCATGGGAGCTGAGAGAAGCTCTTTGTCTCAACTCACTGCTCTCAGTTGCTGTTTAAATCTGGAGATGAACAGGTGCTTAGTTGCGATGGGTGATTTTGAAGCAAATCTTGAAAAATATCAAGGGGCATACATGCACACACAGATATGTATGCATGCTCGCAATACTCCTCCGAGTATTCATTATTTTTATGCTATATATTTCCAAGGCCAGTTTTTATACGAGTCATACTGTTTGCTTCAATTTCATTTGCACTTTGGCTCAAACCAGTCCTGTGTCTGATAGACCTGTTTCATTTTAAAACCCATAAAGCTTCTGTCGTGGCGATTGTAGCAGTCCCATCTCATGCATCTCTCCTGCATTCACTCTGCTGAGGCAAATGCATTTGACACGCTCTCTCAAATCATGTTTATGTAGAACTGGCTGAAGAAAAGTGAAACAGAACTTTCCTGCTGCCTCTGAGGCTTTCAGGACAAAAACATCCCTGTATTGACATCTGGAAGGACATCAGTAATGAATGCATCATTCATTTTTTGTTGACAAGTATTTTCCTTTTTTTTCCATTTGTATATATATATATATTTGTGAAATAGAACACAGCATGCTCTGAATTCTTAACCCTTGAGTTATTTGATGTAGACTTTCTGTCCGATGAAACAATACCGTGATGATAATATCTATATCCGTGTTTATTATCCCACTAATTTAGTTCCCCTCATGGTAGAACAGACTGGAGAAGGTCAGCTGACCCTTCCATCTTCCAGGGTTTTATCAGGCCAGCAGACTTGTAAATGTTGATTTAGTTTAGGCTCCGTTCATATGACAACGTACTCAAGGCAAAATGGAACCCTTTTGTTGCACTTTGGGGCCCCGTTTACACAACAATGGTCTTATATCATAATATAATATATACTCTTGTCATTAAACGGCATCAAAACATGCTCAACCATTGTCAGCATCAATTAACTCGTACAGAATTATGACGCTAAACTGGCAATACGCAAAGGCGAGGGAGCTTCTATTGATTCATGGCAAGGAGGAGATTTGTTTGCACGTGGTGGAAGCCCTGATGTTAATCTTGTTTGTTACATTTTCTGTTGAGTCATATTTGTTGTACACAATGTCCAAGGACGGGTTGAGTACCTGATGCTGATCGGGTATCGGGATCGATACTCCACGGGGTCCCCAATACCACCCCGGTGAGTACGACACCATGTCATTCATCAGCATGACAGCAGTAGGTAGACAATAGAGGACGAGCGATGTCTGGTTTGGAGATTCTAGGATATTAATGAGAATGACCAAAGTAAGACCGACTGTGAATTCTGTTCTGCCAAAATAGCAAGACAAGGACGAGCAAGTTAATCACCAGTGGTGTTTAATACCAGCAGAATCAGTGTGATGTCACTCATTAGTTTAACTGCTCAGTGGATCCAGGAGGATTTTACTCCAAGCCGTATCACATGCTAAAGCGTTTTGGGGCTCACACACCTGCAATGCTACATGTTAAACGTGATTGAAGTTTGACTGATACGCTCAGTAACAGCAGGCTGGACCGTGTGGCGGCAGGCAGCAGCTGGTTCCGTCGGTCTACAGAACACATAAGGCACTGTGTCGATAGACGCTACACACTGCCTTATATGCACTGTGGATGCAGTATATATGGATGACACCTTTATTCTTGTTTGTGCTTGATCCTTTTCCATAAAATATTTTTTGACTAGATAAAAGTTTATTGTATCTAGAAATCTCCACTGAGGCTGTCCAGAGGTGGTTCACTGCAACACAATTGTCCTCACATATCTCTTGAATATATGGTATGAATCAGGCTTTAAAGCATTTATTGTGTACTCATATTGGTACTCGGCAAATAGCTAAAGATTCATACTCATACTTGTACTCTCTGTTTGTTTGCAATTTTCAAGTTCAGGCGTTGTCCATTTGGAAATTACTTTACTGTGTGCCAGTGCGCATGTGCAACATGCATGCAGTCTGCTGTGTTGGTTCCCATTTTCATCTCTCTTTGCTTCTTTAAAAAATGTCATCACTTCTGGATTACATTTTTCTTGTGTGCTGATGAGCTTTTCTCTGCTTCATCCAACATTTAGAATTTTTTTTTTTTTAAATTGGATCTAAATCTGACTAGACTTTATTTTTAACTTTGTTTGACATTTTTCTTTTAATTTAATTCTCTATTATTAACGGCTCAGTCCTGTATATAATCATATTTAATATGACTTATTATTCTTAATGTGTCTTATTGATATTTTAACTCTATTCTATTTACTCCGCTCTATTCTGTTTGGCGCAAAACTACAAACAATTACCCTTTGGGATTAATAGTGTTTCTATTCTATTCTATTCTATTCTATTCTATTCTATTCTATTTCAAAACATCGACTTTACAATAACTTTTTATTTGAATCTACTAAAACATACACTGGGAATATTTTTCTTATAATTGTTTCATTGGGTGATTAATTCACAAAAGGTTGTGTGTTGACAGTCAAAATTGTTGTTCTTCTTTGATAATTTACATATAACTCATGATCATATAATTTAGATTGCCTTAGTTTGTGACACTGTGGTAATATTTATCTTTGTTTATGTGTGTGCGTGTGTGTGTGTGTGTGTGTGTGTGTGTGTGTGTGTGTGTGTGTGTGTGTGTGTTTATTTGATTTTTTTATTTAGTCATAGCTTCGTCAAATAAGTTTAACTTATTGAGGGCAAAAACTAATTTATATGCATTGTTTCTGTATAAGCCTATTGCTTAACAACATCAGATGTGAAATCATGGAGCCATATCTCAATGAATGATTCATAAAATTGAAGATTAGATTAAAAACTACTGCATGTGCATTTTATTTATACTTGTCATAATCTATTTATATTATCAGCTCCAAATAAATTCATCTTAATCATGTTGGTGCATTTTGTTTTAATTACACTCATAAAAAAGATAATCTAAACTATATGTATTGTTTCTTTGTACAACAACCAAGTCAGAGAACATGTTGAACTTTTTCATTGGCAGTACATCCTTTAAACATTCATGTAAGTTCTTGTACAAGGAAGCCTTGTTGTACAGCACCGCCATAGTTGAACTTCACAAAGTCACATTGCTTGCGGGCTCTTACAGCACTCTGACTGCAGTGGGGAGCACAGAGTAAGTCCCGTGAGTGTGCCACTGAGTGGAAAAAACTAACAACAACAACAAACAACAACAAAAAACTTTGGAGGTGAAATTGTGGAGCCCCAAAACAAACAAACTCTGAGTGTACTATCATTGTAATTGGATATTTTCGTAAATGGGCTTTTTGTGGTACAGCTGGTTCACAGATAAAGCTAAACAAAAGTCAATGCCCTTCCACATTTTTCACTATATATATATAAGCCTATATATATATATATATATATATATATAAAGACTGTTATAAGACAATTAACATAGCCAATTACTTTATAATTATTATTTACCATGGTCTCACTTTGATCAAAGTTTATGTGACGTATATATGTATTACAGAATGGCAAAATTTGCAACATCATTAGCTGTTGATTACGGTTTTTATTGGGATGTTGAACTTGTAAGGTTCATCCACGAATCCCAATACAAGGTGACAGTGCATGCTAATTATGTTTAGTTGGGGTTAGGAGGAACCAACACATCAGGATTCAAGGATTCCTTGTTGTCAAACCAGTACATGTTACATGACCTGTTATGGAATTCTGTACTCAATACCTGATCAACTTCAAAGCATAATTAAGTAAAAAATGAAATAGAATAGAAAAGTAATATAAAAAATAGACAAATTAAGAAGAATTTCTACAGTGCTTATTCAAACAGATTAAATAGGCGTGCAGTGCAGAGTCTTCAAAGCCGTCATAGAACCTGTCGAGACGCTCAGTCAGAGAGGGGTCTCTTGGGCATTGTGTATTCCTGGTGTTATAGTCTGTGATGCTCTAGATGCCCTTCCACATGCTCCTCGGGTCATTGGTGGCAAAATGACCCTGGATATTCTGGGTATAACACAGTAATGCCACAAAATATTATTTTCCAAATTTTTAACAAACAAAAAATCAACTAAGGCCTTGTTTATACAATGTTTCAAGTGAAAAGTCATTCTTTTCACATTTTCATTTCAGAGAAATTACATTTTTTCACAGCAACATTTGGCAGAATGCAGACAATGTTGAAAAATATGTTATTTTCATGTTAGGCTCCTACTTGGTGTTTTTGTAATGAAAACCACACAAACATGAGAACAATACGCCACAAACATGGAGAGTACAAGTGCGTTCGTATAGGCCGACAACAAAGTTTGATTGCTATTACAGGTGACTCTCAACTATAAAACTACCAAGTCCCAGGAGAATATGGACTGGGTGTCATGACACTCTGGAGGAAAACATTGTTGGTATTGTCCATCTATTTGTGCGTGTGCAGAAGAACTTTTTTGTATGGCCGTAGTGCAGTAGCAGCGTTTCAGAAAAGTTGCTTTCCAAGGGCTCCGAGCACTGGTGTTGTGTAAATAGACCCTCAAAACACAATGCAAGTTTTCTGTTTTCACCTGATAACATTGTCGTTGTGGAAACGGGGCCTAAAACAGCTGAGTTAAACTCCCAGCATTCCCACAATTCTTATCACAGTGAGATGATATATTGTAAGGCTGCTAATCCACATACAGATACTGTGCATGTAGGCAAATATTTCATCTTACTTATGTCTAATATCCTGCATGTTGCTGGATAAAGGACAGAATTAGTTCAGGCTTAAATAAGTGTGATTCCTGAAGTAAACAGAAGTCAAAAGAGATAGTAACCATTATTGTGAAAAGCTGTAGTTAATGCTAACGTTTACAGCAAGTACAGTGAACAAAGAATCTGCAGATTTGCTGCTACATACTGTCCTAGTACAAGCAGGTTACCAGGTGATACACACATGTGAGCACTCACCCGACACGCATAGTAGACTGGGCACTGCAGGATCCCCAAAGGCAGCCTGCCCCCACATGCTGAATAGCTGCAGCAGTGGGCCAGGGGTTCAGAAGTCAAACAATAGGTTCCACCCTCAAGTGGATGAGGTTATACTCCAACATCCATCATCTCAACTGGTGAAGCACAAGGCCTTCTATCAAACAATGTAAGAAGAAAGCAATGAGAGAGCACTACTACACATTACTGACCCTGACTAGAAGTGGACATGGACACGTCCCCAAACCATGTCCAGCAAAACAAACATTGCAATGCACACGCACACCCCAGGATCTGACAATCCAACTGCTCCAGACACCCAGCTGCACTGTATCGGAGCAGGAAATGAACCAGCACCATAATCCCACCTGTAACACCTTAGACAATTCACTGCAAGCTCGTGAGCACACCACCAAGAAAACACATACCAAAACCATCGGGGGGGAAACATGGTTGAAAGAAGGGCCCTTGGTCAGGGATGACAAGCCTTCACTATATCAACCATACGTCTTGTGAAGTCACACCCACACAATCCTACTATGAGAAGCTCTGTTCTGTGATGCCTTGTTATCAACAAGGCATCACGCTCTCAAAGGTTTCTGTAATTGTGACAGTGATGTTTTTTTTTTTAATATATTTACAAGCACATTACTGGTAAAAGTAGTGGAGTTACAGTCATGCTTTGCTTTGTAATACATTATTCCAAGTACCGTTAACAATGACTACATGTGTATGAGTGCAAAACATGTGCTCAAGATCATAGATGACTCTGGGCTTTTTCTGTGCAACAAGTTGCAACAAGTAGAATGAACGCTTTACTTATTTTCTATGTTAAACTGGAAATTGTCCTGAAATGATTTATTTCTCAAGCGTATTTAATTTGCAATATTATGGCTGATCATGTTGTTTGATTTTCTGGATAGACTGATTAAAATGACTCATTTAAGAGTTCAGCTGCAGTCAGTTTTTTTTATTTAATATTTTTTTTTTTTTAATTTAACCTTCATTTAACCAGGAAAAAGAACCCATTGAGATTAAAATCAGTAGTTGAGATATCTGCAAGTATTATCCTCTCTCAAAGAGCATAATTAGTAGAAAATAATCTAGTACAACGCCACCTGTATTGTGTTGGTAGCTATGGCTAGACGCAATAGTGGTTGTTGCATTCGAGGCAACCAAGTTTAAATGTGTATGCTTGGGATCACGCCACCATTAATTCATACACAGTCCCTCTAAATCAAAATGTGTTTAAACATCCACAATGACTCATCATCCTTACCTCGGGAATTATCTCAGTGATCAATGCTAAACATAATACGACTCATTAATGCATCACTATACAGGATGCATCTTCTTTTAAAGGACGACATATCACAGATTCCCTCCCCATAATTATTTTTATATCATCTAACTTGGAGGCATAAATATCCACAATTTAATGGCTGGAAACCAAGTTGATGTGTAAATCAATACTTTGAGTGCGATTTTGAACCTAAATCCAGGGGTGTGTTGTCTGGACCATAAATTTCATTGTGTATGGAGCCATTTATGCACATTTACATGGAGACAGGATGTTGATTGCAGGATTGCAGAGTTACTAAGCGCCACGATGGGGGAATTTTGAGAGAGGCAAAGCACTAAAGAGTTCACAGCCATATCCGCATGAGGTCGTAAATCTTTCTCAACTGAATAAGCACTCCTTTTATTCCCCCACCATATTCATCTTTCTCTGTCGTCCTCCATGCTGTCTGTGGCTTTTCCCCCCTTGCCGTCTCCCTCTTCGATTCCTCTTCTACTCTTTAGTGTCCTTATTGAATAATGAGTGCGATGACAGCAAAACTTTCATCATCAGCCTCCATTCTATTATTCTGCTTTGGGATCGTGTGTGATTTCAGTGAGCCTAAAAGGAAAGAAGAAAGCAGGGCTAAGCCACACAGCAAAAACAAAGTCAAAGACCCACTGTCAGGATTTGTCACGGCTTTGTCACTCCCAGCAAATTAGTATTTAGCTCATCGTTGATGTTGTGCATGCGTGCATTATTATGTATGCAAAAATAAGAAGCCATTTGAATAAATCCCAGGTAGAAATGACAGGGGAGTATGTCTAAATAGCCTATTTCAGAGGTTTTAGTGCTCTGATGAACAGAGTAGACAGTTGGAAGGATTTGTTTTTCTGTTTGCTTTCCCTCATGCCATCAACCAGCAGGTACCTAAAAGCTCCCACAGTCTTTTGGATTTTAGCAATCATGAAAGTTTATTACATGCTACACTCTGTGATTTTGATTTCATAAACTTGGGTACAATAGTAAGTTTGAATGCACAACGTTACAAATGGCAGCATGCACCAGCATTTCATCCCCCAAAAATACTAAACATTAATTGGTTGTCGCACCTGTGTTACACTAATGCTGTCACAATGCTTTCTGAAGACATTACACCCGGGAGTTGTCATTCAGAGCGCTTGGAAAATAGATGTGAGTACCGGTCAGTAAATTCCCAAACCTTTCTATTTGAATACTCGTGGATTATCCGAAATACCTTAAATGAAAGACACGTTGTAACGGCCTTGTTTAGGTCATCTTCATAGTGTCCGTTTACGCAACAACCGTGCTTGGAGCCACTGACAACACAACTTTTGGAAAATGGCTATAGGTTATAGGGCATTTTTATGAAGCTTCAAAACTTAAAATCACACACCTTTCACAATCACATTCCATTAATTTGGAAGTCTGAAACACATTGATGTGCCATTCACACACATCACAATAATACATAGTTCACTGATGGTTTTTTGCTCAAAATGTTACTTTTCTAAATCTGTCAGTGTATGTATGTAACTGAAACATGACCTGCTGAAGGTATTGGCCCTATTTATTTATTCATTTTTGAAAACTTGTATCATGGATACAGTGTTTTGGTTAGGGACAGTGTTTCAGATGAATGCTACCAGCTCCTCATAGGTTAATGTTTAACAGAACAATTTAATCAGGTATTAAATAATTGTCATCAATGGGAATTTTATTTTTATTTTTTTTAAAGAAATACAGAAAGAAATGCAGAAGTGCAGAATCTGACTACATTCTGTACAAATGTTTATTTAGTCATAATCAGAATCCCATTTTTTTGAAGCGCAAGCCCTCCCCTGAATGCATTCTCCAGCAGCACACGGTTTTCAGCTGGGGCACAGAGCTTGGCATAACACCTGATCTTAAATAAAAGAGATTAATGAACGAATGACGATGGAAAGAAAGCTGAGACAAATTACCAGTCTACTCCCTGCAAGCAGAAAGCTCTAGATTGGTCTTAAGAAGAGAAATTCATGTTGAAATATACGAAAATAGTGAAACATCTCTTCAGTTGTGTTATTGTGATTGATTTTGATTCCTATTCTTTTATGTTATCTTGCTCTCATCACTAAGCGCGTTGGCCTTTGATAGTGGAGAAGGGGTGTGTGTGTGTGTGTGTGTGTGTGTGTGTGTGTGTGTGTGTGTGTGTGTGTGTGTGTGTGTGTGTGTGTGTGTGTGTGTGTGTGTGTGTGTGTGTGTGTGTGTGTGTGTGTGTGTGTGTGTGTGTGTGTGTGTGTGTGTGTGTGTGTGTGTGTGTGTGTGTGTGTGTGCGCGCGGCTTTACAGAAAAGAAACTCCTCTTCCTTCCCAACATCCCACGGTACGCTACAATAGTAGTAACGCACGGTGACTCGGATAAGTACCTGTGTAATCTGATTACTAATTTTGGAAATAGTAATGTGTTAGATTACTCGTTACTAAAAAAAAAGATCATATTAGAGTAATGCATTACAAAGTTACTAAGTAACATATTAACAACATCACTGGCTGTGATACATCTCCTGTGACAAGCTCACTGAAACTCCCGTGATTGAAGCTGTGCTCTTAGTTTCAGAACAGTAATCAATTACTATCTCGTTACTTCTCACAGTAGTCGTGTTACAATAGTGCACTCGTCCCCTCACTGTTTCTATGTAGGTGTAGGTCATACCAGCAGTTAGACGATGAGCTATTGCCAGAAGTTGTCAAGAAATGTCTGACCTTGTTAAAAGATTATCTCAAGCTATCTTAAGATGTGGGACTAAACCGTCTCACTGTATGATATAAGACCACAGTTTTCCCTCCACGACAAATTATATCATCAGGATTGCTGATCTTTCGCACCGTGTATACCCGCTGTAGGTCTAATTACTATAAAATGTTTCCTGAAAAATGTCATCTGTATGCTCTTGAGGTGAATATTTGTTCATTTCCCTGTCCTGATTAAATGAAATATGATCCAATTTGAAAAATAGCACCATAAGGATGAATGATTTTCCCCATTTAATAGAACACTAAGTGGCCAAAGATTAAATGACTTTTGGACCACTTTTTTGCACAGTCAAACATGGAGAACACAAATTTGAATTATGAGGAAGTGCACAATTATATTAAGTAATGGAAAGGTTAACTAATTCAATCTAAAGTGAAATAAATCACGATCCATGCTAGAATCAAACCTGTCATCGACACTGGTACTCGGCCTTGGTTAATTCGGTAATGCCTCTAAATGACTTGCCGTATCAGACGGGTGACATATACGGCCCCGTCTGTGGAGCGGGTGACAAATTGTCTACTTCCATCAGACTGCCTCTGATCAAACCGATCAATACAGAAAATATCACTGCAGCCTCGGGATCTTCAAAATTGAGAGGAAGTGTCAACAAAACTGAGAGAAGAAAGAAATTTCACAAACACTGGTGCCTGATGTCAGAAGCGGGAAAAAAAAGAAGAAAAAAAAGAAAAAAAGAAGAAAGAAATCAATACTCTGACCTCAAGAGGGGCCACTGTCGTGTATGTGAAATACCAAATAACAATCACCTTTACAAGCCTCCTGGAGGCTCATGATAGCATTATTTGAGCAGAAACAACATATTACAGACCCGGGGTTATGGATGCCGTCTGCTTGTTTTGTGGTCAGTTTGCAGAACTAATGGTGTTTGCAGTTCAATACTAGAGAAAGTGAAATGGCATCATCTGATGTTTGTCCTCTCTTCCTACCAGCTGTGCTCAGTACAGCGTCCTGATTCGGTTCAATCACTGGCCCCCATGAAACATGCACACAATTCAAAATCAGAGCGTGGCTTTATTGTTTAGAAAAATCCCTCCCACATCCATCACCGCAGTCCGTTAGATTTTCTATCAGGACCATTGCTCTGTCAGTCATGTATTTTATTCTCGCGCCACAGGCAACATTGCTAAAGAAAACAAACAAAAAAAAACAACATAACCAAAGCATAACCATAACTGCATTAACATCTCGAAGTCACATGTTGCTTCCCACCTATTTCTTTCACAATTCACTGATACTGAGCCAAGCAGCTGTTATTCTGGCCGCATTGAAAATAAACAACCTTTTAGCTGCAGGATTTACTCAAATAGAACAGCCTGACAGGTATGCCTGTGTTTATGTCAACAAACTTATTGCAAACACTTGACACCTTGTCATTCGGAGGACACAGCCAAGAAAAAAAAACACCAAACAAACATGCAAGGAGAAATGAAAAGATAGGCTGTGATGCGCATCTGAGGTAAACAGCAGCAGCTTAGATGCCCAAAACAATGGTATCAACGACAAATCAGACTAATCAAGCTAATTAAGACCCGTTTTCATGACAGCTATTATAGCAATTTCCTTCTGGCTGGTAAATTATTTATGTATTTTATTTTAATTCACTTTTTGGGGGAAAAAACCTTAACATTTACTTTCGATATGCATTTATTTGAATTTCGAGTCAGGTACCATTCTGCCACAGTTTGATTGTTTCTGTTTGTTGCAAGCTATTTGTGCCCAGATGTGAAGAAATCGAAGCAGGCTTGTGCGTATTTGTGTATGCAATGCCACAACCTGTGTAACACTTCCCTCTGTTTATTGACCTTGAATGTGAGGACTGATACTGACAATTGCCTTCTGTTCCTTTCTGAACAAATTTTTATTTTTTTCTTCTCCACAAATGACAAGCAAGCACAGACAGTGACAAACACTCAGACACACAGGCAGCAGACGCAGATGCATCCACTGAAGCATCGTATGAGTTGGGCTGGAAACCATGACTCAGACTAACAAAGGTATTGACCCCCTAACGGCGGCTGGTCAGCTCAAAGCAAAGCACGTTTAAATGCTGAGTAAACCTGAAAGGGAAAGTCTGGAACTCACATCGTCCAACAAGAGGGCTGATTCGGTATCGGCCCACAGGGGACGTGTCTGGTGTGTCGGTCCTCTCCAGCCTCACTGATCTGAAATTACAGCAAGAAGAACAGACCAGATGGTGTCTTAGGATGCTCGACAATTTCACTTCAATCACATGTCTTTTTCATATCAGTGCTCAAAGCTGTGGCAACAAACAAGACTGCATGCTACATTTGAAATTAGGGCTAGTAGGCAGGCCAGGATTCTATTTCTGAGTTTATCCTCTCAAGTCCAGTGATGGGGTATTTTTAGATTGAAGAGCAAACACTTAGAGTTTTGAAGTTTCTTTTCTTAATGCCCACCAAGTCTGGGCATTGAAACTAAGTAAAATCTAGCTTATTCCCCCACAATTTTTTCACTCATTACAGAAGACTGTTGCTATTTTCAAGCTTTGGCAGAATATTCACTCTTAAGTGTTACTAATGGGAAGACACCCAAATTTCAGAGAAGCCAGAGGAATATTTTCAGGTTCAAAAAGATAAATACATTTGGACTAGCAAATGCAGGATGGAGTTCTTAATCTAAAAAAACGCTTTCAGTAAGACAGAAAAACAAGTTAAAGAGATATCCACTTCACTAGATGTACTCCTGGCTGGTCTTCTTCTCCTTCTGGGTTTAAAGACAGTTTGCACCCATAAAGTTGCATTACCGCCATCTGCTGGTTCCATCTGTCTACATTGTTTCCCAATGCCCTCGTCGTCCGTGATGACCGTTTCCCTCTCTCTTATCAGCAGCTTTTTTATCCCTGATGACTGTTTCCCTTCTTCTTCTTCTTCCTCTTCTTTTTCTTCACTTGGGTTCAATGTCAGTTGGCATCCGTGAAGTTGCACTACTGCCATCTGCTGGTTCCAGACTAGTCCATACCATTCCCACTGCTCAAAAAAAAAGAAGAAAGAAAGAAAGATCCATCCATCCATCCATCCATCCATCCATCCATCCATCCATCCATCCATCCATCCATCATATATAACACTTTAGGACTGTGCCTCACATAAATATTTTTGGACCATGGGACAAAAGTGGAATACCAGGAGCACCCCCCCCCCCCACACACACACACACCCACTAACAGAAGAATAATAACTGTGTTTTCTTGTTTTCTGAGTGCTAACTGCTACACCACCATGCAGCCCAGGAACAGAATCGAGTTCAGAAAAGGGTCTTGCTCAGACAAAGAAAAAGCTCCCAGCTTAACTCATGTAAAGACTGAGCACAAGCAAAAATCTGAAAGAAAGACAGGCTTAAACCAGAGCTGAGGCACAAAGTCATTGCTGAGAAGTTCACACAAATTTAGGATAAGGGTGACCGACTCAAGCAAATGCGAAAACTCTTGGAAAACACACATCTTGAGCCCAAACAGTCCATGACAGAAATTCAGGCTCGTTTTAGGAGACATAAAGGAGACCAGGATGAGAAGGAGACAGACAAATAGGCAAGCGGCTGGGCAAATAGACATTTAGACTGGCTAAGACTGGGAAAAAACTATAGATCTAAGCTCAGTTCAGACAATGAAACGACTGTGGGAGCAGTCCAGCAGGCAATTGACTTTGACAGGTGATCTCTGCAGCAGGGACACAATCGCTCACTGCAAGCAACCCAGGGAAGGTTGAAGCAAAGCAGAATTTTAAAAGTTTACAGAACAAATAAAGAAAAAAAAAGGACAGGTAGACAGAGCACATTTGCTATTGTGTTGTGTAGATCTATTTAATTGGCGTATGCGTTACCTGATTGCTTGTGCATTATATCAAGAATGTATTTGTCTCCAGGTTCTCTGTTAAAAAACAAAACAAAAAGAACAACTAATTTGATGTTAACTGGTCAGTCTGAATTGCCTTTTGTGTGTGCGGGGGTGTCTTTCTCTGTAATGGAGTTCAGCGTCTACCCTTCTTCCCCTCTTTCAGCTGGGATGTACCTCAGGACCCCACAAACCTGAATTGGGTAGAGTGGTATAGAAAAAAGATTGATGATTACACATACGTGTTACCTGAAGTTTGCGCCCATATTTGATTTAGTTTTTTTTCTTTGTTCTTTTTTTTATTTTTTCCTCCATCATATTTTAACTATCTACCAATTACATCAAACGATACATTTGGAAGACTCTGAAGGCAGGCGGATACTCAAATTTTCAAATTCCAATATTTGGAGAGAGCCGTTCCAGAAACCATCAATTTCAGGTGAAGTGAGGAGAGAGCAGAGGAGATGCAAAGCAGTATTAGGAACACATTGAGATTCAATCCAGTGCAGTGTTGTTCCCAGGAGAGCTGCCAGTGTCATATCTTAGACACCCTGATTGAGATGAGAGGTGGTGACACGGCAGTATTGATTCTCAGCATATCTGCATTTTTCTAAAGGACAGGTCCGGCTGTATTGATTGACCCTACACCCCGGGGATAATGTTAAGCGATGTACAGTCGTCAAGACCAAGCCTATCCCACAACATAAGAGCCTGACAATAAAGAGGCAGCAATTACTGACTAAGCATTATTCAGATCAGACCCCCTTTAGCAAAAGGCTGCTGTCGCAAATGCTTCTCATATCAGGATATTGCGAAGAGAATTCCCCTAAACTATTATGATTATTATCCATTGCATAGCGTCTTAAAATGTTGAAATTGATTCAAGCCATGGATTGAAATCAGTGTTCGTGCAAGCTGCATTTTAAAACTTTTATACGCCCAGAGGTTTCAGACTTGTCTAAATGAAGGCTCTGTGACTAAAACTCCCAGTGTATCCAAGCCTTTCAGGCATCAGACATTGATAGGACGCAACACTAAAAAAGAGACAGTATGTTCTCTCACTGAGGTATTGATTTTCTAAAAAAAAAAGTATGCAAAGGTGTAAATGCAAGGCTTGTAAGGTTTGAAGTTTTCAAGAATACTTTTTTTTCACAGATTCGGTGTGTGTGCGTAAGTGAGTTTCCACGCCTTTGTGCATTCAGCATTGTAAATACCTTCGAGGAGACGCTGTTCCAAACTGTTTTCCGTCATTCCCATTAGGACAAAACCAACAGAGACAGACTGAGGAGGCAGCGCAATGCAACCGCAAACTTACATTTATATAATATTGTATAGTATTATTTAGCATTTTGCTTCAAGCAATACATTTGGCATAAACAATCTGTAAACATACATATTCAGCCCACTCCCATGTGGAGTATGATCATATAGGTTGATGTTACAAGCAACTGTAGAAATTATGGCGGTAACAAAGGAGCAAGTTAGGTCATGTTTTTCAGAGACCGAGAAAGCCTGGAGGATGATGGGGGTGTTTGGATGGATCAAACACAGCACTTCCATGTTTATTTTAAAGTAACAAAAGAAGCTTAGGATTTTTTTTATTTAGGAAAACTGAATGTCTGTTTTGATACGCTTAATGTTTTTGTTCTTTCATGAAAAATAAGCTACTTGACAAAGTGATCTTTGTCATTTGTGACCAGGCTTTTGAATTGAAGGAGGATATTTGGTAATCACAAGAGATTAGTCATTTCTGTATTGATATTTTAATATGGATGGATGGTGGGTGCACCTCACCTAATACTGTGAAATTGGTTAACAAGGTTTGTGGTTGGAATGCGCCTATATATGATCCAACACTGCACAAGTTTCTCATACTGCTTCATGATACACATGATTAAAATATGACTGATACACTCATTAACAGCGAGCAGGAGCTTGTAACGGCAGACAGCAAGCTCGGTCCCTCGGTCGACAGTCAACAATACACAGTATTGTAGATGCAGTGCATATACAGTACAGTTCTGCAAGTAGCCACAGGTTAGTACTCGTACTTCATGCAGCCTGAGGGCAAAAAAACTGCCTTCAAAAGGGGCATTTGCTGCTCAAAGGAATGATGTTACCAAGTGTAAAAATGATGATAAAGGTGTTTTTTTTTTTTTTGCTTTCTTCAATAAAACCTACTTTTCATAATACATCACTTTAGAAGTTGTCAAGGTTACAAAGCAACACAGAGACCGAGAACTGAACTCCAGATTAACACAGTTGCCATGATGATTGCGGTTGAGAGATTAGTGATGCACAAGTAAGCCAAAGAAATCACTGTTAACATCAAAGGCAAGTCATGATGGTAAATTTGAAAAAAAACAAAACTGGAGTTTATGTGTTTGTTTTCTCGATTGTCTTTTGCAAGACCAGTATGACAATATCTTGGCATATTCATTTTTGGAAAGTACTGTTGGATTGGAGCTTAAGTATTAGTATCACTTGTGACCTAATTTGCTACAACGTCCTGAACATATTAAAAAGACCTAACTAATAATATAAATTTGAGACACAAAATTTTATAAAAAAAATTTTTTTAAACCGAGACAGACATAATGTGTGTCGTGCAATATGAGATGAGCTACAGCAATATTTATAACACATTCAGTCAGTTAATCCTTTTTTTTTTTTTTATATAATTTCGTTATGTCAATTGATAGCATTGTCATGTTTGGGGAATGCAGTGGAATTTTGTTCTTAAATGGCAACATTTTTTCAAAATAACTCATGTAATCATTTGTTTCAATGATGTTTATTGGGTAATTACTTTAAATATCTTTTTTTTTTAACCTTTCTTTGAATCTCCAGATGAAAGCTACTTTATACATTTGATGCTATATGTATGTATTGCACGTTCAATGATCTCTAATCAATTACACTAGAATTTGATGCAGAACACAGGCTTTTCAAGGCTGTCCTTGTAAATATAATGGCATTTTGCTTAATTCATGTTGTTAATGTGATCAATTGATTGTGAGTATTGGGAAAGTAACCAGTTGTGTAAATACATTAAAAAAAAAAAAAAATGGCATCTGATGCACTGAGAGCAGCTAACTTCTATCACAGACTGTTAAGTCTTCTTAAGGTCAGCAGCTTCCAAGTCAGACATAAATGTCTATTACTGTATTATGAGTATATTTTTTACCCTCTTTTGTGGAACAATGTTTCCTTTCAAACCAGGCACAAAAAAAAATATCCTCCTACTTTCTTATTGATGGAATTCTTAATGTACTTTACAGCCTCCACCACCAAATTTTCATGCCATAAAAGAGTTGGGTGCGTGTTTGTGTGCTTGCCTTTTATACCATTTTCATTGTGGGAGCCCCGCATTCATTTGAACTGTGTTTTGCATAACTGCCATCGCCTCAAGTCACTCCATCTGTGAAACTCAAGCAGCATGAACAAAAGAAGAAAAGAGAGAGGAGAGAGGAGGAGAGACTCAAATGAGAAAGTGGAAAGAGAGAGACAGAGAGAGAAAAGGAGACGGATAAGACGAGTAAGAAAAGGAAATAGAAATAGAAAAATAGAGAAGGGATTAGAGGCAGAGGGCAAGCTTCCGCTGTAACCTTGGACAAGACTCTGCCAGGCTGCAGAAGAGTAAATTAAGCACGGTATTTGTTTACCAAACACAACTGAAGTGGAACTGTTTCTTTGACCCCCTTATGTACAGTGTGGTGCATCGACTGAGTTATACGTGGCCGACTTTTGGTATATCCCTTTGTATGCTCGGGCACACATGCCTGACTGACCATATGTAATTGAATCCCATTTGAAAAGTCTCCTAACAAATCTTCACTGACTGTGCACTGCTGCAACTTCAAAGTGACCTTGTTAGCCTACTGTAGTGTGACTGGCTCACTATGGTGGGTATTACAGACCCGTATCTGTAATAGCAGACTGCTGACGCACAAGTACCGTGGTGAAAAGCTCTTTTAATCATCTCTTAACGAGAGCACTGATGACATGTACGCCAGAGTGTTATCTGTCCTGTATGCCTTCGTGTCCCTGAATAATTCAGCTGGCACAGAATAAGGGAGACATGAAACAAGCCTATTCAATAGATTAGCACATAATTAATAAACTTAAGGTGGTTTCAATATTTTAGCAAGCCTGCATTATTCAGTTTAAATATCTGTCCTAATTACTTCTCCTCAGGCTGATCTATGGCTTTGTTTTTTTTTTTTTTTTCTCCCCAGGGGCTTGGTGCCTCTGGACCAGGTCTGCTATAAATAGGGCTGTGTGGAGGATCTCTCCCAAGCGTTACCTTTTTTCTCTTCACTAATGATCATTAGATCGGACCTGTCGAAGCATACTGTACACACAACCAAGGTCTCCCGAAAGAGCTTGTAGAAGTAAAAGAAATAAATAATGACTCTGCAGTCGACATGCTTCCATACAGCTGGTGAACGTAAGTGTATCCGTGAAAGAAACTAAATTGATGCAGCTGACCTTTTTTTTTTTTTTTCCCCTCTGTGTTTTGTTTTCCACACGTTCTTCTGTCTTCTTTCATTAAAAGCTTGCCCTAAGATTTCCCACAATGCAACTCAGCCATAGGCAACTCAGTCAGGTATTCAGGTGTGTTACGCCAGCAGCAGCTAGTGTTGCTTCAAGCCACTTTCTTTGTGAGGTGAGGATCTGGCTACTGAAGTCGGGGAAAATTACTCTAAATTCACACCCTAGACTTCTCTTATACTCAAACTTGTACTCTTCAACTGATGCTGAATCAAGTAAAGTCACTTTAGGCAATTTAGCAGATTCTGCGCAGCTCTCTCTAGAGTCACCAAAGGCTTTTTACAACTTCTTTTATTTAACTTACACCGTAGTACTCCTCAAGTAAAATCACTAGTGTTCACCTTGAAATGATTTTTAGATGCAAAACGAATTGTCTGAACGTAGTTTGTGATACATCACATGAAAGATGAGAGAAGGCTCCAATACAGAAAAGAAAAAGAAAGAAGGTAACTGCAGTGAATATCCTGAAGAGACTTGGTTAGTTGTACACTTACAGAAACCTTAAAGGGGTTATAATATACAACTTTTCAACACGTTCACATGGGTCTCGTTTGTCCGAAAACATTGTATTAAAATTTTATTGCTCCCTATCCAGCTTTTCCTTGATTTTCCTCCATTTGAATATTGAATCATAGGAGCTGCATTCAGAATCTGCTGTGTCTGTGTGAGCTGGACTGGCTCCGCCCACACATGTCCATCTTGGGAAGAGGAGGAAGTACTTCCTCTCGTGGTGCCATGTGCCAGAGCAGAGCTGCCTGGTTGTGGGAGGAGTCATAGGGTGGTCCTACCTTGATTGGGATTGGCTAAACCCCTGATGACACTATATAGGGTTTGATTTCTGATTGGCTGGTTGGAGCAACACACTTTTTAAAAACTGAAACAAGCCAGGGAGAGAGAGGACAGACTTTAACCCCTGCCAGCTGGGATTTGCCCCAGACTCCTTTGACATTCAGCACCTGAGTAGTCTTGATAACTATTTGTACTTGTTGAGGTAAAAGATGATTGATGCATGATATATATCAATCTGTATTCAACAACTAGAAGTATACTTGTAATTGTTAAATTCTTCTGTTCTTGTGAGGAACTGGTAATGCACTTTTGGTCAAGTTGGTTCTCCTGTTGCCACAAGAAAAATATGATTTATTTTTCTCCCCCAAACCAAGTGAGACACTTGGATCAGTTCCGATTATATTTTTATTTCTTTAATTTTGTTCATTTTGCATCATTTACAGTGGAGACAACACTACTGTATATAATTCAACATAGGACCACTGATGCACTGTAAGATTCTCTTTATTGAACATAAATAAATCATTTTTAGTAAACATAGCTTGAATATATGCAACCAATGTGTGCATTTTTATTCTTTGTCAATTAAGGACACTTTATTTTTCAGTGTATATAAATACTGGAAATTGGGCGCGTACTCATGTAGAAGCTGATCTACTAGAAGTTTTTTTTGTGGACTTGATAAGATGTTTTCTGTGTTATATCCCTTTCTGCTCTTGTAATCTTTCTAAAATTATTTTCTGTTCCCTCCGTTTTCCCACTGCTTTGACATTGTGACAGATAATCTCCCTTATAGTGTTTCTCTTTATTTTTTCCCTTGCCAAATTCACATTTATTTTTCTGTCACGTTATGATATGTTTGATAACTTTGTGCACCAACACATCCAACTCTATGGTATCACATTCAGTTTTGTGGTCATAGGGGCTCAACGCACCATCGTATCACTCCATATGGAACAAAAGGAAACACATATGGAAATAATACTATTATACAAACAATGTTATGTTTTAAAATAGGTATAATTCATATAAAACTTTATTTAATGATCTCTGTTTAGAAGTGATGTCACTTATGGTGTTATTTTTAGTTGATCACCCACAAAATGCATGCAAACTGAAAGCCATTTCAATTTGCTTGAGCTTGGGATTGATTATGGTTTGTATAGGATCTTAGTAAATCAGGCCCTGTGATGGATGAATGGATCGATGGTTTAAGTTTTGGTGTGAATTCTTCCGTATATATCCTGAATGCTTCGTGAAACATTGCCTAAGCTGTTCAAGCAGTAAGCAATTGAATGTGTTTATTTAGCCTGGTACTTTAAATACATGCAAACATTGGATAACAGTCACCGTTGACTGCTCACTTGCAAAAAGAGTGTGTGCTGAACATAACTATGTAGATTATCATACTTATATGAGTATTTTATGACTATTGGGCATGAGATTGTTGGGACACAGCAGCAATGTTCTGAATACAATTAAGATCTACTTCATAATAATCATGAGCATCTTGGGAGGCTTGCAAATTTGATGACTGTGCTTAGTGGTTTTGTATGTGTCAGCTGTGTTTCACCGATTCCTTGATGCAACCGGAATTGAATTGACTTAGTAATTTGATAAGGTCGTGTGCTGCGTGCACCATTGATGAGAACATGGAAAGATTCCCTTTGACTGCATGAAAAATAGGGCCCAGCAATGATGTAAAACGTAGGACAAATGCAATTTATTCTTTAAATTTTTGTGATAATTTTCCAAAATGCTTCTTTTATTTATTCATTATTTTGCCACCAGATTATCACACATCCTGCAATGTATCCTACAGTTAATGAATTAGGTTACATTCTTCTTTCTCCTCAACTTCTGAAATGATTTGAAAAAAAATAGAATCAACTATACTGATCGGCTGAGTATATCATTACACCAGATAAGAGTACCTCATATTGGTTGTGTCAGTCTGTATGTGTAGTTGCACATACAATGTTTATGTATTACATGTTTTACATTTTATTCATTGTTGCTTTTAATGACACCTCTGACACAAGATGGTGTCTCTCTATGTCTTTGGTGTTTTATAAGAACAATACAGCTCTTTTTATTCTGAAATAGAAGGTTTTAGAGAAGGGATTTACCTGAAAAATATACAGCAACCAGCACAGCTATGGGACGGGGAACACGAAGCCGCAGTTAGTGCTTGTCAATTCTGCACCGAATATTCACCATGATCAAATAGCAAATGACACTAAATCAACAAGTATAAGTGATGTGGAAATATTGAACCCCCGCCCCTAAAAGTGATTCATTATTCAGTCATGTTGTTTGAATAGAAAACAGTGTGGAGATGGCAGCCATGTGTTCTCTGACATCATCTGCAATTTAGATTGGGAGACTGACCGTGCAGTAAGCACATCAGCATCTGCATCAATCACTGAGCATTTAGTTCACTACGCTGTAAGAGCGGAGGCTGGTTCAATGTTTTTTCTTCTTCCCACTAATGAGAAAATGGTTCCATTTGAATTTGCCTCATAAATCATCGCCAGAGTCACCAAACACACGGACTGGTTTTATAGTACTAGTTCCATGCTTTATTTATTTATTTATTTATTTATTTTATCGCATCTTACCTTCTTTCTGAGCTGGTCGCCTTATCTAAATTGCACTCCGAGGCGTAATGCGCGTGTCAGGAAATGTTTCCCGTTTTAATTTCATGATTTACTTTCTTTTCATTATCGAGGACATTGAGGATAGTGGTAACACTTTCGGTCATTCTTGTTAATACCTTGGATATCATTTGAACTAAATTGAGCTAAAACCTATGAATTTAGTGTTTTTTTCGTCTACTAAATAGTGATGCTGTTTGGGTGCAATGCAATCGGACAAGTAAAGCTATGATTAATTAAGGTTAGAAGTAAAAAACAATACATCCCTCAAATCAAATGTAACATAATAATTCACATTAGAAGTAAGGGCAAAATGTGTGCGTGCGTGCATGTGTGATAACCGAGACAATTATTCCCTGTATAACGTTCAAATCAAACTTTTAAAATATTTCACTTTGTATTCATATGAGCATATAGCCTTTCCGCTTGCAGTTTTCCACTTTTGAAACCTCGGCAAAGGAATAAAAAGTTAAAGCTCTGTAATTAATAAGTCTCATAAGTGTTTCCCATCATAATCACTCAAAGATGAAATGCATTTTTCTTCACTTAGGAATTTCAGCGGGCTCATTCTCCTTCTCACCTGTCATAACCCCCCAGGTGTCATTTTCTAATCAATCTCTCATTTATTGTCACCTTCCTTTTTCAGACAAGCGAGCAAAATGCATTTTTCTCCATTGCTAAGACCATCTGCTATTGTGGGAATCATTTCAAGGTTGCGTATGCAATTTCACACCACAGTAAGCCAGAGTAAGGTCCACAGTGCACTCACAGGTCTAGTTATCTGGAACCAAAAGCAACCTGAAAAGACGACAGCTTTTGGTGCCACAGGCTACCGAGTAGGGCTTTTCAAAGCCGTGTCAAGCATGTGCTTTGTGGTCCGAAATTTTATTTCAGCATCAGCTGACTCTTTCAAGAAATAAAATAATAATTACTGTGTTTTTTTGTCCTTCATACTTATTCAAAGTTGGAGGTTTCAGTGAAGTGTTTGAAATTGATTTGGTCGCCGTGGGGCTTTGTGTGCTGTATTTGAAGGTATTTCTTCCTCATCCATTTCATGACCAGTCAAATGAAGTCGACCCGTCGTGTCCAATTGCCAAGTGTTACTATGCATGGCTTTCGAGTAACTGACTGCCACTTCCTCAGGGGATGTTTATGGTTGCTTGGCTGAATATTTCTTCCAAGCATTGCTGGAACACACAAAAAAAAAAAAAAGAAAAAAAAGAATATGAAGTTCTCATTCTTAATCTGTTCCGCCCCCACCGTAAATAAATGAAGTCCTTGTCATGACTTGTCTATTTGAACATTATTGGCTTTATGAATAAATGATGGTGCTTTTGTTGCGGCATCATTTTATCTTAAATCTGTCTGAACGATCTGTGATCATATGTCACATCTTTCCACAGTGGCATTAATTTCATTTCAGCATTTGAGGTGTCAACATTTAATTCTAACATTATAATTATGCAAGTCCAATTTTGTAAATAAGTCCTGTCTAATGTCACTGTACCATTTTTTAATATATCCATACCTCATATATTGTAATACTGTTAGGGCTGCCTCACATCCTTCCCCTCTTAATCATATACTGATATAAAAAAGATGTCATCACGAGCTAGTGCGCTAGTCCGCGAGCACGCTAACACGGGTTAGCATCACTAGCTAGTGCTGACGAGATGCTGCGGCGAGAGGCAGGCACACACAACTTCCTCTGGAATTTTCTAGTTTGAGCGTTATCATTCTGAAGCTCCACATAAACCCGGTTTGGCAAGCATACGGGCGGTCGACCAAAACCAGACTGCAAGAGGCTCCAATCCAGACTGCCAAAGCACCAGGCAAATTGAATAAATTTCAAGGAAAACATTGATTTATTTATTTATTTATTTTAGGGTAAGGGACACAATAAAACACTGGCACCTGAGCTGAGAGATTGGTGATGTTTTCATGTAGGATAGTGACCTCATTGTGAGCAACGGAGCCTCAAAGTCATGTTGTCACAGCAAGTTTGTAAAAAACATTCATAATGCAACAGTTTTTTTTTGACATCTCACTTTTGCATGTATTTTGCACCAGAAGTTATCATCAAAAATAGCTTTATGTTGAGATTGTAATAATTAGATTTTGTGAAGAAGAAAAAAAACAACATTTTCCTCGCGTACACTCACGAGTTTAAATTTAAAGGTATTTTAGCGGTCTGGCCCACTCAAGATGAAATTGGACTGCTAATGAATTTGACACCCCTGCTACACACAGTGTGGTCTTTTTAAAACATGTTGATTAATTTGATATTTGTTGAAGCACAGATATGCCTGAAGTAGTTTTGTTACTATGTAATGTAAGGATACAAACCATGACCACCGTCACACATGCCAGCTTTCTTTTTCACCCGATTTTCATCACATTTTTGACATTTCCTACATCAAGAGCCTTAATAAATGAAGACAATGGCCTTCCTTTGTGTAGCCTGTATATACCCATGCTGAACATGACATTTAAATATATCTGACAGAGCCATGCCTCTTGCTCAGCCTGGTGAACATGCCTTTTTTTTTTCAGTATAAGCTGTGTTTATAGCTTGTGAGTGAGAAAAGAAGAAGGCTTTTGTTGGAAGGTCAGTGCTTTAAACCCTGAGACCTACTCTAGAATTTCATTAGGCAAAGAGAGCAGGTACCAATCTTTGCTTCCGTGACAACGGAGATCAAAATGCCCTTGAGCTAACCAATTAACCTCCCACTGTTCTTGTGAAGCTGCTCATTGGCCAGCTCCTGAAAACAATGGCCATGCTGCAGCTCTCAGGTGTGCGGAGCTGTGTACGCTAGCTGTAAGAAAACAATGCATCTCCCACAAACCTGCCTCGAATAAAATGATAAATCAGTGTGCTACACTGTAAAATAAGCACCCTGCTTATGAAGCAACTCGCACAGCTGAAATTGCTGACAACGTCACAGTTAAAAGAAAAGCATTCCTGTAATTTTTTCCCTCTCATAAGTGGATGAAGAATTGCAAGTTTTATATAGCTGCATACAATATTCTGCCACTTTGTGAAGGCCAACCAGAAAAGGAAAGTTCGAATATGACATCACACGCGACAATAGAAGTCACCCAACCATCAATGTTTTTCTTTTTTTCAGCAAAGTTTTGTTTATGATGGACTCATCCATTTGAGTCCAAATGAGGCTGGTATTAAAAAAGAAAAAAGAAAAAGTGCAGCAACACTAACAACTTTTGATTCAAGCTAAATCAACTCTAGCACATATGAAAAAGTGCTCTAAAGTGCACTTTGCAATCTGTTCTCATATTTGACACCCATCCTGTGGTCTCTCTGCCCCTGGCATGACTGTTTGCAGGGAGCTGGCCTTTCACTAATCGCTATGGAGTACAGTACATCCAGCTGCTGTGTCTGCAAAGTGGACCTCTCCCCCTGGATTTGGTAGAATCAACCCTCCACAGGATATGCACTTTCTGACCAGAGAGACAAAAAAGGGAGAGGTGTGGGTGAGACAGAGAGGGAATGAGTGTGTGTGTGTGTGTGTGTGTGTGTGTGTGTGTGTGTGTGTGTGTGTGTGTGTGTGTGTGTGTGTGTGTGTGTGTGTGTGTGTGTGTGTGTGTGTGTGTGTGTGTGTGTGTGTGTGTGTGTGTGTGTGTGTGTGTGTGTGTGTGTGTGTGTGTGTGTGTGTGTGTGTGTGTGTGTGTGTGTGTGTGTGGCAGAGATTACTGAATTTGGTGACCTTGGCAGCCATGTAGCAGAGTTATATTCACCGTCCTTGACTTTGACTGGGGGGAAACTATCAGTTCTTAGTTAGGATGGGGATTAGATAGCTCTCTCTTTTCTGCACGCTGGGACCTGCTGGAAATGGCCGACCAGATGGGCAGCAAGCCTCTGGCTTTAACTGTTGATTTGTCTGGACAGCATGGGATGGAGTGGAGGCTGCGAATTTACGCATGTGTGCGAGTGAGTCAGTGTGTTTATATTCTTGCAAAGAGAGTGTATCAGTGTGATAAAGGGGAAGCAGCTGAAAGGCGCTTGGAGCAGTAGACCGATCCAAATGGAGGAAGGACAAAGACAGAGGGGGGAGTGAGTGCAGCAGATCACACTCGGCTGGTGAGGAAGAGTGTAATGGGCACATTTGCCTCCCTTTACATACCCATAACCCTGGCACCAGACAGTGGTCTTTGCAGGCTGCCATCCATGGCAGAGGCTACGCTGCTCGCGGCCATGTAACCTACCTCACTTGGCAGCAGATGCAACAGTGCTCAGCCGGGGATTTCTGGAAACAAGCACTTTGCTGCATGCATGCCATGTTTATATGCAATCAAACCAAAGTTAATGGGAGTATTCTCCCTTGCAATACAACAAAACAGGGTTTTTATCATTCTCACCCTCAGGCTTTATGGATGGCATCTCCACACACCATATGACAGCCCTCAGTGCAAATTTCTCCTCTGCAATGTCACATGCTTCACTCAGCCATTATGTACTGTAGCTACAGAACTCCCTCATCTCTCAATGTCTCCCAGTCGTAAAAATGTATACTAGGTGGAGACAAATGCGCAGATACCCTCTCACATATATTAAGTCACACACACACACACACACACCCTTCCACAAATAAAATACTAACTTGTTTCTGCTGTGAGAATACAAGACGAGGCGCGTCTCGGAGGACAAACTCACTGTTGTCTGATTGCGCTAAAGCTTTATAAAAGCAGCCACCATTTCTTACCCGGGGCCCCTTTTTTTTAAAAAAAAATGGAAGTACAAAGGCATGTGACGCATATACCTTAACCATCAGAACGAAGCCTGTCATCATCAATAAGCTGATAGGTAACATTTTCTGGCTGTGGTCTGCCAGTGTGATCCAGCAGAGTGCTCACTAGTATTCCCCACAGATTGCAAAAACAGTGTGTCACAAAATGGTTTGCTGTAGTGCTGTCAAAACTGCTAATGATCTGTTTTCCAAGTTAAGGCTGTGAAGCAGATGGCAAGCAGGCAATAATGGCTCAGCAATGTTCAACATATATAGTGCATTCGTGTGTGTGTCCTGTGGAATAACATTATTTTTCATGTCTTCATACAATGACTGGATACAAGTGGATGCAATGTGCCATTATCTTGTCCATTCTTTGAAATTGGACAAGAAATGGAAAATTACTCATCACAAATCATGCTGGTTGTGCTGACACATATCTCCAAATACCATCTGCTTGAGGCTGTTTATATGTTTTATATGAAGGACATTTAGTGCTTCTTTTTGCCGGCTAATTGTACTAATGTATCCATAAAAGCAGATGCATCACTGACAAATGTCATGTCATACTTATTCTGATTTATGTTTTCCAATGATTTGCAATTCTCAAGTCACAATATAAGAAAGGCACCGCAAGATAGTCAATCAAAAATAAAGGCATATTTTGAATTTGATTGTGTTGTGATTGTAGATGTTGAAATATATATTTCTTTTATTCAAAGCCAAATTATAATTGCAAGTTAAAGGTATATGAAAATATAACATTTGACAACATTTCCTTTATCCACAGTCATTTATCACTTAATGTTCCTCTTGGGTTTGAGTCATCACACGCCTGTAGAATTCATCAACAGGTTCAACTTTAGCTTTCTTATTTTATATAACATTACAAAACTATAACAGTAATGTAGTAAAAGCAAGGTTTTGCCCCACATTTCTAAAACTACAACTGCACTGCGCTTCTCCGTCACACTAGACTCATCTGGTGACTGCTCAGCCCAAGTGGCCCTCTCGTCTGACCGGTTCGTGCTGCCAGTGCACCAGTTACTCGCAATGAAACACAACCCACAGGATTGTCTTATCTCCAGGTGTTATTCTTTTCATAGTCATTTTGGGTATGTATTTGGATTGTGGTATTCTGACCTGTTTGTCTTGCGCTGTCTGCCTCAGCAGAAGCTGTCAGAAGCATTGTACTCCAGGAAGTGTACCTGTGTCAAGCCCATGTAGTGCCATCACTTTTCTGCTTTGACATGTACCAGTTGATGGGATTTGCCCTTCTGGTAGTCCATTATTGCAATTGTACACTGTAACTGGACCAGAGTTACTTTTATATTTACTGTCGAGCAACAATAGTGTCATAGTGGAGCACAACTGCCTTTTAGAAAAAAAAGTTGCATTTTGCCTGTGTAAATCTTTTGGTGTAGGATTTTGTATATGTCCAAAACTCAACCAAATATTTGTTTCACGGGAAAAAAAAACCCATTTTCAACTACATTTGACTTCTAAGCATATCATAATAATAATATCTTTAAAAAACAAAGCAGCTATTATTATAGTAGCTATTATAGCACTTTATCCTTGGAGTTTATGTCCCAGACAATTTGGCATGTGGTAGTGAAGATGACATGTTTGTGACCTTCACAGTGTTCTGAATCATCCATCCCTGGACTCATGTCTTATCAAATAATCATACCTCACAGTTGTGTCAGTATGGTCTTGGTCTCACCTCATCATCATGGTGGAAGTATGATTATGTTATTTTTGTGCATGATTTTATTAGTGATTTTTTTTATCCTCAGGTTTTATCTTATTTTCTGGCTTGGTTTTCATTATCTTATATCATGGTTTTAACTTGAAATGGTGATCGAGCAGAGAAGCAGAGGTCCCTGGCCGGCTTGGCCCAGCTGAGGGTCCAGCGGGAGGCAACAAGGAGCGCAAGGACAGCCGACGAGCCAGCAACAGCCGCCACAGGCAAATGCTGCCGGAGGCGGAAGACGGGGAGGAGACTGTAGCATTCGCTGCCAGGGTAAGAGGCATTCATGATGAGGCGGTCCAGCAACATGTCAGCCTCATCCCAGGAGCTGGAGGAAGAGGAAAAGTCTGCTAAGGAGTCCGAAGATGAGGAGCTGCAGCTGTCGGTGCACTCGCTGCTCCAAACACTCAACCCGTTTTTGTACTTAGTTTTTTTACATTAAGCCATTTTTACATAAGCCAACGTATTGTTATTTTGTAAACCTGCCTCTTCTCTTTTTAAACACTGTGCTCACAGCTTGATTTAAGAACTTACTTGCATTTATATATATATATATAGATAGATTTTTTTTAAAGGTTGCACACGCTGACATGACATTCCTGTTGATGATGGATCAAGTTTCAGCAGTTCCAGCCCTCAAATTTGTTTACTCTATTCTAGTACTTTCTTCTTGTACTACTTGCATTTGCTTCACTCCTTGCCTGGTTGCCGTATTAGTATTGTGGTTTTGATACTCTGCTTACCAGAAAATGATGGAACAGACAGACAGATTGTGGGGAGGGATTCAAACCCTGCAGAACCGGGCTGATAGGTGGGGACTGTCTGCAGGAGCAGCTTAACAAGAAAATGGTCCAGGGTGGCATGAACCAGATGTAACTGTAGGGTTTATCAAATGGAAAAGTCTCAAGCATAACCTTAAAAGTAGAGACTGCATCAGCCTCCTTAACTGAAACTGGGATCTGGTTCCTATTGAGAGAAGCTTGATAGTTAAAAGCTCTGCCTCCCATTCTACTTTTAGAAAACGCAGGAACCTCCAATAGGTCCGCACTCTGAGAACCAAGTGTTCTTCTGGGTGACATGGGACTAATAGTTGTTTAATATACAATGGAGAAAGGTTGTTGAGAGCGTCATAGGTTAGAAGAAGGATTTTAAATTCTTTTTTAGCTTTAGCAGGAAGCCAACGAAGAGAAGGTAATATTGGAGTGATGTGATCCCTCCTGCTAATTCCTGATAGTACTGTCATTGCAGCATTTTGAATCAGTTGAAGACTTCTTAAGCAGTTACCTGGACACCTTGATAAGGAATTAATTTTTTTCTTACTCTGGAAGTAACAAATGCATGGATTGATTAGTTTTTTTATGATCACTGCCTCGTCACTGATGCGCTTGGTCTGAGGAAATGTAGCTCTATTGAATGAAACGTGCAACAAATTGTTTGTTTAAAAAAAAAAAAAAAAAGTATTCATTAAATAGCCAATGAAATATTTAAATTCGTCCCAGGTTCCTAAAAACTACATGGGTCCATTCATCAATCTGTCGGTCGTCCCCCGAGGTATGCTCCGCTCCAGGTCTTGAGGTGCGCGCCGCTCCCGAACACGGTCTCGGGATACACAGACAGGCCGTCAGAGCATTTAACCAAATACAAGTCGGTGCATGGACCACGCAGAGTATGGACGCCGCCAACACAATAAAGGAGCACTTAGCTGAGAGGAGGGGAATTGACAAACTCTCCCCCTCCGCTGCTCCATCGGCGCATCCTCACCCAGCTGCTCTTCCACTCTTATAGCTCCCAGAGCGCTCCAAGGATGGAGAACCTTGTGCAGGGGACAGGCCGTCACGACCATAGGCGGGCGGCAGCTAAAGGGTTTCTAATTAGGCAACTGGCTGGGCCGACCAGGGCTACTCTGTGCTCGCTTCAAACGCCACAGCAAATTCATCATGCAAAGGACAGCGATCACAAGAAGCAGCCCTACCACTGACACCAGGTAGTGAAACAGGCATTTAGCTGGGAGGAGGGGGGGTTCTGAACCCTACCCCCTCCAATGCTTCCATGGTGCGTCCTGTCACTGGCTACCCCTCAGCTTTCCCGTTGTCCCAAACACTCGACCTAGCAGGGTGCTTCTCCGACCCTGGTTCTTCTCGACCCACACTCACATCTGGTCCAATCTCCCCCAGGGTCCGCTTGCTCGCTGCTCGGCGTCTGGAGAACTGCCACACACACTGCTCTCTCACACACCTCTCCCAAATCAACTAATCTTGCAGGCACGGCCACAATCACGCCCACACCACACACCTGTGTCGGTGCCATACACACAATCAAGTCACCCCCTGACACTTAAACTGTTATTAAAGAAAGAATCAAAACTGAATCAACACTTCTGGTTGCATTTGTCACTAAAATCCTGAAGGTCATAATGATGAAATGTTTACAACACTAGTGAGTAGAGATGAAATAGAAAAATGTTTCTCTATGAACTTCTTATCTGGGTGAGCGGGGAGGGAGCTGAAGCAAGCTGACGTGAAACTAAATATAGAGTGCATCACAGCCACCGATTCATCAGAAGGCTAATACGGGGAGAAACCATCAGCCACCGAACAACCGGATCCACAGAGACTCACCAATTATTCTAACTAGCCCACTTTGTATTGTGGGGGGGGGGGGGGGGGGGGGGGGACCAATGTACCTGAAAATACCACATGCTGAACCAAAGAGTTCTGTGGTTCAACTGATGGACCTTATTTCAATTTTAATGGTGTGCAATTGGACTCCCATCACAGCTTGTCCAGGTGTCATCCAGGTTTTTCCCCTGTTGTATATGCAGATCTTGAATGGCAGTTGCACCATAAAAGTGAAGTCCATTATTAAAGGGAGAACATACAGAAAGGCCACCAAGTTCGAACTGGGAAACTTTTAACTGTACTGGAGCATTGGGCCACACACCATAGTGACACAGGAAATAGATACAAAAAATAAGATGACATCCCTCTATGTGATCAAAGGGTACATTTTAGGAGACCGTTTTAAAACATGATGATAAATGCACATAAATAAGAACTAGGCTACTTGTCAGTTGTCCAACCCAGCAAATCCCACGGTCCTTTCCATCACATCTCCTCTTTTGCTGACTTCTGAGACTTGAGACTGCTACAGTGATCTGCTTGCAGGGACACGCTGTGCTTTACTCTGAGCAGTTAACAGCTGCAGTCACAGTGTTCCTGGAAGACCTGTGGTGTGAAAACATATTGTTCCTTACGTTCCTGAGTCAATCTCTCACCTCCTCCGATTTCTTGAAGGTGAAAACTTTCAGGCTTAAAGGGTAAAGGGATTATTTACAGACAGTATATGGCTCAACCTATGTGGAAATTCATGCGCTCAAAGGCAAGGAAACATATAGTAAATAGATGTAATGCTTTAATTCAGACCTTATCACACAAAGAGGCTTAAATAGTCTGTTTCTTTTTTTCCCCAGGATTTTATGGTGGGGTCTTGAAGATGTAATGATGATAGTGCCTGATAATCTCATTAATGGGAGCTTTACTGTATTATATGGGCTAACTACTGAACCTTTACACCCTTGATTCAGGCAAATATTAGAACAGTTTCTACCAGTGCAAAGTATTGGGAGTGCACATGAGCAAGGATATACGGCACACTTCAGCTTAATCCATAGGGGTTTCATTAATTCTGTTCTGCAAAAAGAGGATCAAGCTAATTTGCCCCCAACGGTCAAACCTTGCTGTTCATTAAAAGTAGCATCACTGAGACCAATTAATCAGCGTTCCTTTAATCTGTCAAACAGGAATAAAAAAAAAAAAATGTAGGTGCTCTGTTCTCTTCATAGATGGATACAGTCATCAGAGGATTTTTTATTTATTTATTAATTTTTGGTAAGCATGCATTAGTCACCCTGCCGTTATAATGTTAGAAATTCTGGAAAGTAAAGCTGGCCAATTATGATGCTGCAAATTGTTGGAAGAGAGGCTGATTATTTCCTGTTCCAGTCAGGATTCTCCCAAATGCAATATTTTCTTTAAAACCGCATCAGCAAAATGAAAGTGATTTTCTTCTCTTTAAAAGTAATTGATTTCCTAAAAATAACATCTTACTTTTCTGCAGAGTGTATGCACTTTTTCAAAGTTTCAGAATAGCCTACATTTTTTTACAGTAAGTGATCTTACAGTTTTGGTACGAATGCAAAAGAAAAAAGTGAAGTTGTCATTGGCTGCATCTTTTCTCCTGTTTTATTAACTACTAAATATGCTTTATGTGTTAGTGGGGTAGGTTCAGAAATATACCTGCCACTGTTCTTTCATTTAGTTTTAGGGGTCTATCCCTAAAGAAAATAGTAAAAACAAACTGGGAAGTAATATTGTCGTGCAAATGTTAAAATAGCAAGTGACAGGTTTAAAAACATTAATAAAAAGAAACTGGAAATCAGAGATTAAAAAAAGCTGTTAAGTTCCAGAAATCCCCCCCCCCCCCCCCAAAAAAAAAAAAAACAACAAAATACAAAAACAAAGTTAATGATATCACAAGAGATTCACTTGAAAGTCTCACAAGAAACACATGAACCCAGAAACAAAGACAAAACATCCAAAACTCAAAATACAACGCTGTCACCAGGTGCAGAAAATGACACACTCAGGCACAGGTGAAACACACTAATGCACGGCCCCACGTTGCAAGGATCTGTACACAATTCCTGGAAGCTGTGACACCTGTGCAATATCCATGCTGTCTAATCAGCATCTTGATATGCCATACCTGTGAGGTGGGATGGATTATCTCTGCAATGGAGAAGTGCTCAGTAACACAGATTTAGAGAAATCTGTCAACAATATTTGAGAGAAATAGGCCGTTTGCGTACATAAAAAAAGACTTAGATCTTTGAGTTCAGTTCATGAAGAAGGGGAGCAAAAACAAACCTGTTTATATTTTTGTTCAATATATGTGAATAACTGCACCCACACAGTCTCTGTATGTGGACTCACTAGGAATTATTTAATGATCGAAAAAAGTGAATAACATATTTGTGTTGAAGGCCATTTTTTTGCTCCTTCTGCTTGGTTCCCATAATACCCCCAAACCAAAGTCGTGGCAGAAATGTCAAGGATGCGCAAGGAAAACATGCAAACTCCATAAAAGCCCCCCAAGCCATCCATTTACCTTCTATATCACTTCATCCAACTCAGGGTCACCTTGTGCTGGAGCTGTTCCAAGCTAACAAAAGGTGAAGGTGGGTTTTTACCTTGGACAGTTCACCAGTTCACCAGTTCACACAGAGATACAGACAGTCATACGCACTCACAGTCAAACCTACAGGCAGATTGTGTGAGTAATTAACCTCACTTGGACTGTGAAAAGAAACTAGAGCAGAGGGAGAAAGCCCACCCACGTTCAAGTAAAGCATGCAGTTCAATCAATGCTGTCTACCGTCTGTAATGTTAGGACTTTGTACTTTTAATTTTGTTATTTTAGTTATTACATCTGAGAAGATTCCAAATTCCCAATTCTAACAGAAAATCCACGAGGTCACAAGGAGAACACGAGAATTCTAGAAAGTCCAGCAAAACCAAACTTGAACCGTTGATGTTTTTTGTTATTACACAAAATTGTTGCCCACTACTTTACTGTGTAGCTTCCCAATCCTCCCAATAGAATTACTTTTTTAATTTTTTTAATATAAATTAAGCAGTTTCTATGCTTAAAAATAAATTGCGTCAGCAGGAGATAATGACATAATTATTTCACCTTTCACAGGGAAAAAAAAACTAAAAATCTGATTTCTGAGGGCTTGTGGGTCTGTGGAAGATTTCGACATTTATACATCTGCTGTTAGTTGATCTGCAACCAACCCAATTGTGTTGAACTACTACTGATAAAGGAAATGGTGCATGGTCACCCTCATGGATACAACTGTGGTGCTTGGTATAAACTACATTATGCTGATGGCCATATCACATTTCATGTTATGTCATGTGTGACATCTTTCAGTACTGTAATATTATTGTGTTGTCATAGTTCACGTTTCATTTCTTGTGTTGTTTTTGAGATTCTGACTCTGTCTCTTGTTCCAGGCTCACTGACTTGCCCTCCTCGTCTGATTGCACTTCCCTGCCCTGACGTCTTTCACCCATGCCTGAGTGCGTCATCATCTCCACCTGGTGAGAGGTATGTATTTGGTGTCTTCTGTGTGTTCGGGTTGTTGGCTTGTTTGTGACATATCACCATAGTGTGTGTGTGTGTGTGTGTGTGTGTGTGTGTGTGTGTGTGTGTGTGTGTGTGTGTGTGTGTGTGTGTGTGTGTGTGTGTGTGTGTGTGTGTGTGTGTGTGTGTGTGTGTGTGTGTGTGTGTGTGTGTGTGTGTGTGTGTGAATATAAGTCACAACAGTGTGACATGTCTGTAAAGTTTTATGCAATGTGGAATTCTGTGAAATATAGTTTTGTGCACTGTGTTGATAAAAGCCGTTAGTGAGGCACACAGTTACTAAACATAAAAACTTGATTGTTCAACGCGTCGGCTGCGACTCAGCTGGTGTTTTTATCGTACAGTTTGCGCACAGCAAACTTCGTGTCGTGGCTTAGTTTATGTCGTACTGTGCGGCGGGCTGTGACTTATTAGTTTGTTAAAATGACACAGTGTAAACAAGGGAGTGATGCAACCAGGAAGTGAGGCACCGAGGGGGCGGGGCATGCCTTTAACCTCCGAGTGTAAGAGAGCTCCGGTGAGCTATACCTAGTGATGGCCAAATGAAGCCTCATGAAGCTTCTTGAACCACATTCTATATTTTCTGACTCCACCAGATGGCGCTCTTGGTTTAAAAATAGATGTTGAAAGACTAGAAATGAAGTGTGCTTTCAAACATTTTTTGAACAGACAGTGCCATCTAGTGGCTTCAAAAATGTGGCCATTACTAGCTATACCTGCTTGGTTACTGCGCCCCCTGCAGGAATTCATTAATTATAACAGGGCAGAACAAACTTATACACAGCATGAAGGAAATCTCCTCCTGCTACACATTAACTCAGTTGCTAAAAAGCATTATTGTCTGTAAGATAGATTGTAAAGCTTAAATCGGAAAATTATCATTTGCAATATTCTGAGCCAAAGTATTATATGCAAAACACATATGATGTGTTTTTTAATACATAGAGTATAGTTCCACTTAACCTCTTAGAGTGTGTTAGCCTACAAACAAAACCTAAAAACTCTTTGATCAGAGGTTGCCTCTTTAAGCAGTTTTGAGAAATATCACAAACTGTTAAGGCTTGTTTTAAGCCTTTGCCAGAATGTTTAAACACGACAGCTTGTACTCAACGTAAGCACCCAGCCTCACCTCAGATATCAATGAATAAATACTTCAAACCCAAATTTGGATTTAAATTTCCACAATACAAAAATGTTTCAGTTTGACTTAACATGGCAGTGAGAAGGCTTGATGGTGTTTTTTTTTTTTTTTTTTTTTTTTTTTTTTTAAGAAAGGTTGGAAACATCACTAAAAATCTGGAGAATCTGTTGCAAACACCCAGTTTGTCTCACACGAGTTTTGAGGCTTCAGGAAGAACATGAACATGCCGGTTATATTTTCTAACAGCAGCTTTGTGGTTGTGATGAAGACACTAAAAATACTTTGAATGAAACAATAATGATTAATCTCAATGCAGAAATGTCTGTTAGTGGCAACACTGTACCTCCTTCGTAATAAGTGAAGGGTTTATTTATTCGCTGGTCCCTTGGGTGCAAATAATATGAATATTCCATCAATCTTCTTCCTTCCATATACTCTCATTTCAAAGAGGGATATTTCACTTTTTTGGGGGTTTATGTTTGAATACACCACAATTCTCCCTTTATAATTACTACGGGGGCTAGATAATGAAATGTAATAAATGTAAATATTTATAGAAATGGAAATGTCTGAATTTTTTACTGAGGATTGTTTAAATGTTCACTCGCTCTGCTATCTTTTCAAACTGTAGCTTTGTTCAATGGCAAAGGACAATCTCACTGTATTCCTCGTTGAACAGATCAATGAAACAACCAATTAATCAACCGAACAATGAGGAAATCAATAAGAAGCAAATATGATATTAGTTCAAAATTAATATATAATCATAAAGTAAAAGTCCACCTGCAACAAGGACCCTTTATTCCTTTAGCATTTTAATTTGGAATGCCTGAAGGCCTTGTTACTGGTTAAGCTACTTATTTTAAGTGAGCAAGCTGAATTTCTTCCACCACTACCCATCAAACTAATTTTCATTCCAAACTGAAATGCCACTTCTCGTACGCGTCCCACACTTGAGTGACATGGAGGGTCAACGGCTGAGTCCTGACCAATTCTCTTAAAATGTCACTGCATCACAGCGCGGGCATATCCTGGGTCACAGTGACGGACGGGTAACAGTGTAGGAATTATTTTCTGGACAAGTGGTTATCAACTTTTTTTTTCAGGAGATTAAACAATGAGAGTACCTGAGGCCCATCGTAACCTGCTGCGAACACACTGCTCTTCCTCCATCAACAAGAGGTCTTGCCAGGTGAAGGTCAGACCGAGGAGTCACGCTGATAAAAGCAACCATTGCTTGCGTGTGGTCCTCTGCTGCGGCTCTCATAATTCTCTGCCCAGCACAGGACTTTAACCTACACTTCTCCGTGTCAGGCAGCACCACTAGGTGTGAAAAGGTCTCACTTGACCTCTAAATAAACTTAAAATAAAGAGCACTTCCACTGCAAAGGATTACTTGCTCAGCCCGGAGGTGTTAATGCCCTCTGTTCGAAAGGATGCCTTACATTTACCACCAGCTAATGCAGACGGTGACATGAATTGACACCCTCCCCCCTCCCATATTGATCTGAAGCCATGCTTACCAGACCTCAACATATTGCTGAGTTATGTTGGAAGTTTTTATAATGACTTTTCAGCTGGAGCCAAAAAGATCTTCAATAAACATCAGCGTTCATTTAGAGAGGACAGGAAGTGCTGCAACCTTTCATCAACCCAGAACGACGCTCTCGAGAAGATACAGCCATACTCGTAAAGAATAAAAACACGGGGAAAAAAATTATATCAAGGAAACTCTAGATCCTTTTTTTCTTATATTTTGTTGTGACATCTGAGAAAAGCGGGACAGAGATCACTTTGATCTTTGTTTCTTGTGAACAGTGTTAAAGCAGACATGGCTTAAGAAGGCCAGCTTGGCTAATGTTTATTTAGTGAATACATCACATATACAGAATAGTGTTAATGTTCCAAGCAGTCAAACATATTTGATGATGCTGTCAGGAAAACTGAGTTATTTCTGGATTGATGAGCTGTTTATCCACAGCGATGGATAGTCGTGTCTAAAGTCCAGCTCTAGAGCCAATCACAGCCTGATTTGGCCGGGGCAGTTTTTCCTATAATGTTATGTTTTGTTTGGATTAGACGAAATGGATGAACGCAACTCCCATTGTTTTTCTTGTTGACAGCATGCTTTTGTAGCATATGTGAAAATTAAGCAATGTGTCATTTCAAGCAAAAAAAAAAACATAACCCTATATCTTTTCTATAATTAGCTCCCAGGTTTTTGGTACAAAACAATTAAGTGCTATCAACAGATATTAGCAGACTATTTTTTATTCTTAGGGTTATTGTAATTTCATATGTTCAATTTAGGTACTTAGGTGTTACTAGAAACAGGTCAACATGAATAAATATTGTGATTTCACAATGTTTTGATATTTTAAATAGCAGCGTTTAGTAATATTTAAAAATTGTGGTGATTGTTCAAAGTATTATACATGTATTTTCCAGTTTAAACAATAGACTATTTGTCTTAGTTGGCTGAAAAACATATACTTGCGTACATAAAGCTGCCCTCTGCAGTCATTTATATAATGGAAGCATTTTGTCTTCACATATGACAGTTTTTTGCCAACAGTTGTCACTTTGTAACGACATCACTATATCCTCTGTGTTTGTTCTGAACCATCAACCTGACTGATCATCTAAGCTGTAATGGACTCACATCTGATACCACTAAACAGGAGCCAAAAAACACAGTGCTGCACTCTGAGTGAGACCCAAGATATAATATATCAACCCAGTTAATTTGTTCCTCTCTGAAATTTATAATATTCATCCTTGCAGATGACTAACTTCACAGAAGTCTTCCATTTTTCCAAAGAAGCAATTACCTGACGTCCTAGTATCTGTCATGTCGCAGGCAGTAACAGATTAAACTAATTTCGGAGCTGACCTTGATTATAGCAGCCTCATGCATTTAGGTGCTAAGTGACGAGATTCTCTACATATCCGTTAATGAGGTACCACCAGCTAATTATGCAAAACAGGTGTCACAGTGGGAGACTGATCCACACATTGCTTGCAATTTTCGTCCTCCACTGTGATGATCTGAATAGGCCTATTTCAAGTACTATAGTCATGAAACCACTGCAAATGATGGGCGTTTCTAGCAATGGAAATGTAATATAATAACTGGAACACAGCAACAACAAGATCCTGGGGAAATGTAATACAGCAAAACACTAATGTAAAGCATCGGTGTACTGTTCTCCATCAGCAGCCTCAAATTTCAGGACATGATACTGAGCACGGTCAATACAGAAGCAACATTTATGAGGTGTAAATAAAAAAAAAAAAAACAGGCATGAAAGAGAAAATGAACCATGGAGCCTCAATGGATCCGTCCACTCAGATGGGAAAATAGCCAACATTAATAAGAATAGCACTGAGCCATTAAACATTTAAAATTGCAGAGCCAGTTGAGAGGGACAAGCAAAGCATTTCAAGGAGGGTTATAAAGCTATCAGACAAACCATGCATTCTGCCTTACTTAGCACAGAGGCCTCTCTCCACCAAACTCCGCAGTCACTGCTTTGTGAAATGACTTTCACATTAAATGTACAGGAACGGTATTGCACAGAGGGAGCACATTGTCTCCGACGAAAGATGTGGCTGCACGCATGTTTAATAGGATGTGCGAATGAAACCAAAATATGCTGATCTGTATGAGGCACGTCTGATGGCAACCCCGCAAATAAAAAAGGTGGAATTAATTAGAACTAATTGTAAAGGTCAACTGATATTTATTTGAAATCTGTTTAACTACTGTCTCATTAAGTCTGGGATATTTTTAAACAGTGTGTCGCAAGTTGAGCTACTTGACAGACATTATTTTAAATATGGTGTCAATTAAATAATTACAATCCAACGAAGCATTTGTTTAGATTTCTTTTCCTGTTTTTTTTGGGGGGGGGGGGGTTTGCAATGCATATGTAAGTTTCCTTATGTAACTTTTCTGAAACAAAAATGCAAACATAATGTGTTTTCAAACAAGCATTGTCATGTGAACAAAGCCTAAATGAGGCACTGACCAAACTTTGCATATTACATCACTGTTCTTAGCAGATGTTGATGTTTATAAAATTATTACACAAATGTTGATGAAGCATTGGATTTGGCTGTGGTCCCAAGTTTGGCCTCTGTTATTGGCATTTTCCTTTAGCATGTTTGATCATATGGACTACGCTCACAGAACAGCCAGCAATGCATAACTCAGTGGAGTATGGAGGCTTTTGTAACTTGTAACATGTATTTCAGATCGCATGCGGCTGGAGTACATGAGGCAGATGCAGTACTTGGTTCCACACTCAATTCTCAACTAGGATGTGAAGGCCTTCTTATTCTTTTGTTTGAACTCTTGAAAAACACGTTTAGTCATTTAAAATGGCTTCACACATGGATGGACTTTACTAAATGTTCTATCCAATATGTGGTGTTAGCAGATAATGGCCATCTCCACAGTCTCTCCCTCACAGATCTCTCAAAACGGATGCGTTATTTTGAAAGAATATGATGTCACTCTGAGTGCATGGGTGCCTTTAAAGAGAGACCAGGATAAATTGACAATCAAATGATTCGGTCAGTTGGTGTTAGCTGCGGGAGTTTTCATAAGCATTCATGAGGCTTCAACTGGAGCAAGTACCAACTGTGATATGTTAAATGCTGAACAAGCACCGTAGAAAAAGAAGAAAAAAAAAAACAAAACACAGTCCTATCATGTCCTCAGTTTTGGGTTCTTTGCACATACTGTTTACCGCAGGTTGTCACACTCAGACTCACCGGTGCTTAAATTCCCATTTCTCACTTCAGTAAAGCACTGACAGTCATAAGGATGTTTAATACATGTTTAATAGGTGTTTAACTGGCTCACCATGAACATTGCTTGACACACTCATTACCACTAACCCTGCAAAGTCTACCCATCATAAATGCTGAACAACATAAACATTTATGAAAGTCAAGCAATGATTGCAAAATAAGGGGAAAAGACTGTTTGCATAAAATCATTGTTATTATTTACATCCTAAATATTGAGGCCTTAAAACACATTTGTGATGAGTAGGCGCTTAAAATGAGCAAAAGATAATTATGAAGTGATCAGCGCATACACCATGAATGTAGTGACAAATGGAGATCTCAGTGTCTGAGGGTTTTTCATACATTAGGTCCTTTTTACATGAGAAGTATCTGCTGGAATTGTTATCATTTCTATGTTTGTTTGCTTGGCTTTGCAATGGAGTGTTTGGAAGGTCCCCAGAAGCACAAAATGAAACGTGAAATGATGAGAGTTGTTCGTGTTGGTGGAGGGAGTTATCAAACGTAGAGATTTACAGCAAATAAAAGTGGATTTGGCAAATAATCAAATACAAATGCAATGCGTTATTGATGTATTACAAAGTCCAAGTTGTGGTGATAAATAAGACCAACAGAAGAGATTGAAAAAAAGATTGCGAGACCAAAGAACAGGGAGATTAACTGATAAAACTTAAAGAAATATTGTTCATCACAATAATAGCGGCATGTTTGCTGAAAGGTGAGCTAATTTGCACCTCCTTTACAAATGTGTAAGAAACAGGGGCAATCATAAATGATAGAAACATTTTCAGATACACTAAATCCAGCATAAAATGGACCGCACACAATCTTCCATATTCATAAAGGTAATTACATTAAATCAAATAGCCTGTGTTACTTTTGACACGAGTGGAGGAAAGGACTCAAAAAAGCTGGACAGAGCAGCTGTCGAGACAAGCACTCCTTTTATTAACTAACAGAGAACTCAGGGAATATAACAACACAGAGAATCACAGAAAAACACAGTCTAGAACACAGAAAAACCAGCAACAAGACACAGAATTCATGCCCAATATATGTTGCTGTCACCGGGTGAAGACAAGTCACACACAGAGGCATAAGTGAAACACATCAGGGCAGGGAACAGCAATTAGACACAGGAAGGGAAGTCGAGGAGTCTGAAATGTTAGACAGCAGGAGACTTCAAAATAAAGTGCTCTGTGACAATAGTGAAACAATAGTCAGTGTCCCTTCAGCAGATCATCACATGACTGTGTGCGAGCACTATAAAGCTTACAGTCTTTATTTATGTCCACAAACGTTTACTCATAGGTCAGGCCATATGTATTTTGATCAGGCTGTTTTTCTGTTTGGGATTCCAGCAGTAGTGCTGGAGGAAGTTGTATGGGACACCCTTTTTTTTTTTTCTTTTTTTTTTTTACCTTAATGCTTTACCAGAACTCCATGTAGACGAAGATGGATGGATCGGTGGAATTGGAATTATTGAAGTTACAAAGGGATCTATGGAGAACAAATGTGATTGGATATCTGAATATCACCATAATGATCGAATTATTAAGGCAGAATTAGCTGATTGTGCACAACAGGCTTTACATAAATAGGAAAAATCCGATTGAGATTGCAGACTCAAAAATGCATGTAACTAGACACAAATTCACACAATTCAGTGTTCACGTTCTAGCCCAGAGACACTTGGCTAGGGCAAGATGAAGGATCAAACTGTAGGATTGGAAGACAATCCTACAGACATTCATCAGCTATAGTTGGATTTTGCTCCTCTGTAAATGTAACCAAGGTCAATCACTATATTAATGTAATAAATACACTCATACACAGACCTGCCTCAAACCAACAATGCCACTGTCATTGCAGATTTGATGCCTTGTCGAAGAAGCTCAATTCATCACTGAGCATACGTGCAATCTAACGAAACCAGCAGTGATTCCTTAACAAGATTATATCCTAAGTCTACCAGAGAGCTTAAAGACTTCAACTCTGGATTTGTGTGCGTTTCTAATTTTCCTTTGCACAACCTGTACTGTGAATAATAGAAGCCATTAAAAACCTATTGATGCTTGGATGATGGGTGCTTACCATTTCAACAGGGTTGCGCCCCCTCAATGTATTGAGAACTGGCTGAGCACAGAGCAAGTGACAGTACAGCAGTTAACACAAATTACATGAATCATCAAACACTGAAAAATTACACTTCTTGCATTAGTAATCCATATAAAGCATTTTGGGATGGCTTATAATCGCTGCTCTGGATCCTTTATTTCATCAGAATGTCAAAGCAGCCAAGTGCTCTTCATATCCACCATTTAGACAATTCAAGAGGCCCACACACTTTCTAAATATAACCGTGTGGGCTGTGTATGAAGGAATGACAGTTATGATAACCTTTACATGACACCAGTATGATTGACTCAAGGCAATTTGGTGCTTCAAAACTCACCACTCGGTCTCATTCAGACTTGAGAAAATATTATTTAGGTTTGATGGACTAAACTGAAAGCTATCCATTGTGGTGGCCAGAAATTAACAGGGGGCGAAAAGGCACATTTTTTTAATTTACCTTAACCAAACCCACCCCTCTTTTCTTTCTCTTAGCTGGTTTGGTTCCTGGGAATACAAAAGGAGTCTATCAGTCTGGAATTGAGTGCACTCCATGAAAGATCAGACAACAGATCAATACGCAACATCCTTAAGGATGAGCCTGCTAAGACTAACAGAAAGAAAAGGAGTGCTTTGATATACAGTGAAGGCAGGAATAGGAAATCATCCCAGACAACAAGACTAACAAGTCTACCCATCAGTTCCCAATCTATATATCTATCACTTTGAAAACCAAACCGTAGATCCAGAGTAACAGGTATAACAGGGGACAATAACAGCATCCATACTAACACATAAAATGATAATATAACATGAAATAGCCAAGCCCATACATTTAGACAGAGTAACAGTGTGTGACATAAATGTAATATTTGTTAGGACGTTCATAGTAAATTTAACAGTGTACTAAAGAAACAACAACACAATAACGTCACACAAATACAAATCTATAAAAGTGTGTCTTAAATAATTATGCTTTAAAAAAAACAAAATTAAATAAAGGCGGTCACTGATTCTGTGAGCCCCATTTCCTTAGACAGGCTCCTCGAATTCAAAGAGCCCTGACAGGTTAAGATGGCCACGACTTAACCTTCAGTTTCCATATCAAACTACTATAAGGGCCCTTCCTGTTGATCTGAGGCAGGGGTGTCAAACATAAGGCAAAACCGACCTGCAAGAGACTGCAAACTTTCCCACCAAACCACCAAACACTTTCAAAAAATTGCAAAGAAAGCACTTATTTTTTAACACATCATTCTTAAGCAAGTAACAAATACAGATGGTTTTTGGACATTACTCTGTATTTTACATCGTTAAGATTAATTTTAGGTTGAGACTACGGTAATATTTAGTACTAATTGTTTAGATTTGAAAGATCATACACTTTTTTGAAATGTATAGTCTATTTCACAACAACAACCAGAGTGTAAATTCAAAGGTTTACATGGCACCTTTTTACCAGTCCGGCCCACTCAAGATGAAACTAGAACTTTTCAAAGTAATTAGCCCAATTGTAAAATCCATCCCAAAACATTGGAACCCATGGAGAGAAAATAGAATTTTGGGTGATGTGATGTCTGTATCAGTGAGAAGCCGAGCTGCTGCATTTCATCCTGGTCGGGGTTCGGAGTCACAATTTAGACTTAATACTGGAAAGTCAACGGAAAAATAACGTTACTGTCTCCAATCTCAAGCAAAAATGTGCATGAATTAGAAAACACAATGGTGCAGGCATAGGACTGTGAGACTTTTGATCATCAAAAACACAGTAGTTGATATGAGATGCCACTAGTTCTGCTGATCTGGGCAAACCAGAGGAACGAGACTGGTGGGATTATTTTGTGTATCCCATTGACTTTTAATATTTTCTTTTTATATCAGTGGAATTGGAAGGTAGGTGAGCCATTCAACCGAAATTGTTTGCGTGTAGTTATTAACCAATCTTATCTATTTCTATGATTGCACTTTCAATTGAACAGCACTCCCACACACACTCATTGGAGTAGTGGGATGGCAAATCATATCAACATGGTTTTTCTTTCTCTGTCTCTTTTTATTTTATTTTTTTAAGATTTATTGAATTTCTGCAGTGTGTTTTAGAGATGAGGGTTTTTTGTTTTTTTTTCTGTTTTCATTTACGACAACTCTTTCAAACCTCTCAGGTGTTAAGAGGTAACTCAGTTGAAAGCAACTACTTTTACTTGCTGGCACCTAAATCACTTCCTCACAAGCATCTAATTTTCTTGGGTGGCAATGGACTTAATAGGAAGGAAAGGAAGTTTTAATGGGCAAATGCTTTCAGGCATCATTGAGTTCTGGTCTGCTTCTGCTTCTACACAACCTTAGGGAACAGTGTGTTTACTTCACACTCTCAGCAGTGTACCTACATCAAACAACCGGCCCTGTCTCCTTTTTCATTTGTAAGCTAAGTGAGATGGATCAAGACAATCTTGCAGAACTTTAATCCTCCAGGAAGTTATATCAGTCAGACGATGCGCCACGCATTGATTTTTCAAATTATACTGAAAAAGCAATAACTACATTTGTATAGCTGATCTAGCGGGTGAAAGATTCCTATTCAGTTAAACGAAAGTAGTCTAATCTAGTCTTCGCTATATATGAGATATAAACCCATTTTGGACATTTATACCAACTTCAGTGCCAGCCGTTTTCATTGCCGCTACACTTTCAACCACAGGCTCATTCCCTCTGAAAACTGTTAACACAGGGCTGTCAGCTTTGTAAAGATTTTTAAAGCAGCACTACAGAACTGCTGATGGGAGACCTTGACTTGCATATTACATTGAAACTGGCTGCATTGCCTGTTGGCACTAAAAGCCTGTGGCTCAGGTGTCTGATGGCAGGTTATCTTCTAATCCCAAGGTTGGTGGTTTGATGCCCACTTCTGTTTGTTAAAGTGTCCTTCGACGAGTCACTTAATACTAACTTGACCCAGATGGTGGCAAGTATCCTGCATGTAGGTTCTCAATAACATTATGACCGCTGAGAGGTAAAGTAAATAACAGTGATTATTTCTTTGAAGTAGCATCTGTTAGTAGTTGTAATGTATTATATATTAGTTTCGCCAGCTGAGCTGCTGGTTCCACCCTCTGAAAAGGCAACTTTTTGAAAATGGCTCCCAAAGTAGATCTTCTCAAAAATGTTTGAACTTCATATCCATGTAAATAGGGGGAAAACACAACTTTTTAGAAATGCTTCTACTGCACATGTGCACCAGGTCCATAGTAAATGCTTCTTCTGCACATGCGCAGACTAGTAGTCCATCAACCCGATGGACTGCTAGTGGCCCAACATGAAAACTATGTAGTTTTCACCGTTTCTGCCATTTCCGGGTAAATGGACATACTTTTCAAAACTCTGTAAATGTGAAACAAAAAACGCAAAAGTGATGCATTTTCACTTAAAACCTTTTTTGTGTAAACAAAGTCTTATTCTTCAGTGCAAATGGCAGACATGTTTTATCTTCATTACGCATTTTGACAGGTGCGACTTATAGTCCAGAAAATACAGTAATTGCCATTAATTAATTGCCAAGTCCCTAATTAATGATATTATTTGTTTTAATTGTAACCCACCACTAATCCATTATGCTTCACTCTTTCAGAACAAGTGTATCTTGGCTGCATCAAAAAGCCTCACTGTAGCTCTATGAAGACAGACAGTAACTCAGCCTAACATCAGTAAGGCACAATATGTTTCCCATTTTGGAATTCAAACAATTTCACGGAAAGAAGATGAAGAAATTCCTAGTTTATTAGTTACTGTTAGCATATTTATATATCCCAAACTCATGTTGCTTTTTTTCCAATGCAGAATGTCAGACCAGCTACCGAGGACCCATTTTGAACCGAAACACTAACATTCTTGCTTTGCACCGATTCATTTCAATCATCCCCCTACTTGTCTGCTCCTCTCGTTCCACCTGTGCTCTATGCACTCGACGCTTGGCACCAATATACCACACAGCTAGGCAAAGAGGATTTCAAGGTCAGGGAAGTAAGACATTGCTGTAACACTGCGTGTGCTGGTTCTTCTGCTTTCACTGAAAAAAGGCCCCTCAGACATTCACAGTCTGTGAGACTCAAGAACAGAAACCCAGCTGTGCAGTGCAGCTAATAAATCTGTTTCATTAGGACTCAAGAACACATTCACCTTGACTTTAGCATCCACAAAGGAGTCTATAGATTTCTGACATTTTCAGTTTTGACATTTTGATGTCATAAAGGTGAAAAAATGGATTATGGTCATTTTAAACGTTAACTATGCTATATAGTGTCTCTGATTTGAAAAGATGTATGATCCATTAACTGCAGAGAAATCCATCGACTTAAATGAATGCTGAAGAATAGTGCACATGTATGCTGACTTTGCATGTGCTACTTTGATGGCTCACAATGCCCTTTGCAATATTCAGCACTCAATCCCACCCTCACACTGATGACAGCTAAGACGCTGCAATGGCGCTTGTCAGGAGTGCATTCACTGCATGTGTGTGTATAGGTATGTGTGTTTTTAAGTATGTGTGCATGCGTGCACATGTGTAGATAGGTGTACAAACATTCTTCTGCACATGCACAAGTAGATGGACAATAACAACAATGGCGACCCCCAGGCGTGCCATGACTCCCACTCCATATTCTCCTGGGACTGGGTGGTTTTCTAGTTGAGAGTTATCCGTAATAGCAATGCAACTTTGTCATCTGCCCACTCTAATGTCCATGTACTCGCCATAGCTGGAATGCTGACGACATAGTTTTTAAAATATTGCCATGTAAACACAACAACAAGAATGTGTGTTTCACTTAAACGATTGCCGCTTATATGGGGCTGTCTACCTACCAATCCATATCCTTTGCTGATCCAAGCTAGCTATGGATGCAGGCATGTTACACACAGTCACACACACTCACTTTCCCATCAATGTATAATTTAAACTCTCCATTTAGACTCACATTTTAGCGTTTGTGACAAATTGTCTGGAAAGAACAACACATGGAGAACATGTAAATTTGGCCAGGATTTCAATCCACAAACTTATGGATATGAGTTGATAGCCCTAATCACCCCGTCAACACCCCCCCCCCCCCCCCCCCCCACCCACACACACCCACACACCCACACACATAACAAAGAAGATTTCATTGCCATTTTTCAATAAAGAAACTGCTATTCTGACTCTTTCCACTGGGAGTTGTTGCATCTCCAGAAGAATCGAGGCCATACTGTCACCCCCAGGATTGAACAGACGATGGTAACAATGCTTGAGAGATCAATGATAGCAAGCTACCTTGTTGCTAATGCAACCATGCAGTGAGGATGCAGGCTGCAGAAATCCATTGTTCTCTGAAGTGATTGATCACAGTACAAAAATAAAGAAAAAGCATTGAACAAAAAAAAATGCATTCATGTTGTTTTGCAAGAAAATTAATTGGAAGAGATTTTTTGCAATATATCAATATGTGATTTTGTAAACATTATTACCAGTCCAGCCAAAATAACAACTCATTTTGGTTGCCCACAGAACATAAATGACTTGGTTGAATGGATAATTTTGCAGTCAGACAGGAGTAACCCGGAATTGAACTGTTAACCCTGCCATTCGAGGCAAACCACCCATAATGTGAGCCACAGTGCCTCAAAAACTAAATGAAACTCTTTGCAACAAGGGAACTGAAATACCAAATGCGGTGATGTAATCAAAGGCAATAGGCAATATGTTAATTGCTATTAAAGAGTCTTAAGGATAAATGGACTTTCCCGCTATCTCCTTGAATTGTCCCATAGGATGCATGCTATTCATTTGAAAATAACGAGTTTAATTAGTCATTATATCATAATGGGAATGACTGTATTGAAACAGATATAATTACCATCTTCAATGAGATAATTATGTTAATAATGGTGCGCACTGATGTTCGCCGAGCCTTATTTTAATAGGTATCTGGAAAGCTTCAAATGACGGCTGAGCACATTTGACAGAATACAGCACCTTTGTGACAATGGTCTCCAGGAAACCCTTCCTGAGGGAAACCTGCCCATTGTAAATGTCTGACACTACATCAATTTCATCAGCGATTAAAAAGAAAAAAAACACCTTGTATGCTTTGTCACCTATCACGGGCGACAGTCTGCACTCTGTTGTTGTGTTATGCAAAATACAAGCAATGATTTATGTACTCAGTTTGCAGGGGGAGGTGAATATAGTAGGCTAATGACATCCAACAAATGAGCTCATGGTGAACTTTCACCGGAGAACTTGCATTCCAAATGCATGTAAGTTAATTTTGGTTCCAATGATGTTTTGTTAAAAAAGGGGGGGGGAAGAAAATCAAACATAATTAGTTTTGATTAATTGCGAATGCTGTGTGTACATTCTGGTTCATTACACCCACTGAGATATTAATAATCTACATTTCTCTTTTTCTGAAAAATATAAAGTGCATTATTGTATTTATGTCACGTCTGTAATATGCATATGATGACACACACATATTTTTTTTTTTTTTTTTTTTTTTTTTGCCCTTGTCCTGTTCGGCAGCTTGGGCCAACAATATGATGTGATTGAGAGCCTTCAGAGTCAGAACAGATTTTGGTCTTGCAACAGGGAGAGACCTGGAGTCTCCTCCTGTTGCCTTCTCCGTCAGAAGATGGCATGGCTGCCGTACACGACCGGGGGGGAACGCTCAAAGAGAGAGAGAAGAGAAAAGAGAGAAAAAGGTTGAGGGAGGAGGGGGGAGGGGGTAGGGGGATAACATACAATATCCTTGTTGTGCTACATATATTATTTGCAGTTATCACACTGATCCAAATATTTTCCAACTGTTTTTGGATTAAACCAGCCTGAGCTGCTCTATCTAGACAGTAAAATGATTTCTTAGATTAACCAGCCTGAGCAGCTCTATCTAGACAGTAACGTGAAGCAGGAACATGAATTAACAAAGAGGCAACAACAAAAGAGGAACATGATTTTTAAAGTTTGAGCAAATGATGATAGAGAACAAGCAACTTCAGAAGCACCTTTCGTGAGGAGTGGAAGTGTGTGTGTGGGTGTGTGTGTGTGTGTGTGTGTGTGTGTGTGTGTGTGTGTGTGTGTGTGTGTGTGTGTGTGTGTGTGTGTGTGTGTGTGTGTGTGTGTGTGTGTGTGTGTGTGTGTGTGGTTTGTCCACTGGGTGGGACCGGAACTGCTGTGGGGGGACCCGTGGCGAGACCCCGGGGTCCGAGGCCATCGGGCCCGGACACCGCCACCCCGGCAGACGGAAGCCCCCCAGGCCCGGGGAGACCCCAGCGAACCACCCCAGAGAGCCACGTCCCCGCCCAAAAAGCACCCGACGGGGAATGCAGAGAGGAATCCCCCCCAGGCAAGAGGGGCCCACAAGAGAAGGATAAAGGGCACAGGGCCCCAGGCCCCGACCCAAGCCGCCAAGCCAAGAAAAGGCCGGAGCAGGGCCCCCGGGCCGAGCGGGTCGAGAGCCCCCCCAACCCCGGCGGCGAGTCCCGCCGCACCCCCGGGAACAGGCCCACCCACCGCCCCCCCCCCCAACCCGGCAAGGCAGAGACGGCCCCAGCCGCCGCGCCCCGGACCAGCCCCGCCCCCAGACCCAGGAAAGGGAAGGCCGGCGCAGGCCCCGGTCGGAGGACAGTCAACTCTACACCCCCAGGAGCCTCATATCCCACCCGCCCCATGATCCTCCCCCCCGGTTTTAATTGAAATACCCAACCCCTGACCCACCCCCCACAGACACCCACCCCTGACGCAGACGCACACACACACACACACACACTCGGGACGGTGGGGGAGTGATGACTCTCGCCCCCCCAGGCCGCCGGCCGGGCCCCCACCCGGCCACCGCGGTGTCCCAACCTCCACTAATCCAACAGCAAATGGAGAAGGAGCACCGCGCCCCAGCCCCCCCACGAGCGCCATGCCCGAGGGAGCGCGCCCCCCGCATCCCAGCCGCACACACATATTTACTGGGGCAGTATAATGGTTGCGTGGCTGTGGTGGTTACTTAAGCTAATCTGTCGGTTATTGGGGGTCTTGGTGGAATTATAATTTTCTCCCTCTTAAGGGCAATGGTTTTGTTTCAGCACTCAGCCTCCCTCTGACAATGGAAAAGTTAGTTTGTTGGTGAAGTGGTGACTGTGTGTTCACACTTGGTTAAGATAAAACAGATCCCTGATATGATTGTTGGGTTGATATGGTCCATTCATATGCTCTACTATTACAGTAGACCTTACCATTAAAGCAACCTCACCTGGTTTTAGAAAGTCAGTCCCTTCTATCCTTTTGATAAAACAAATGTGCCAAATATCAAACACGATGGTGACGACTGCCACGCAAGATGCTTAGACCCCTCAGGGAAAATGTGGGAATGGCTAGATTACTTGGTCAGGTTTGTGTCAATCTGGCAGACTTTCCATTCGAGATTATTACACAAACACTGTGTGAAGAGATCAGATACATCTGTGATTTTATATATGCAACCATACAATTAGCTCAATTTGGCTGTTTGTGACATGATGTTACATCCAGTTTTGTCTGGAGTTACTGATGATAGATTTATTGGTCACATTCCAAAAAATTTTGTCTTTTTGCATTTCTTTTTAACTACAACATCCAAGAAACCTTGTTCAGAGTCTACATGAGGTGCTGTTTTGCATGATGTGGCAGCCTTGTCTCCTGTATTGACCAGTTCTGCTTTGCCATGGACCTTATATTTTAAAGCCATTAAAAAAAATGTTATTTTTTAGTAAAACCTTTAAAATGTATATTTTATTAATATTTAAATGGGCTAGAGGCCATGATTGGGCCGACCCGGACAGGCCAGAGGTCGTGGCCGAGGCTGCTTGCAATCACGTGTGTTTCTCCAGTAGATTCATTTTCATATGCTCAATCTGATTACTTATGATAGCTGTAACCTAGTGTTTTGCTGAAGACACGTGAATAAGGCAAAATGTGGGACTGAACCACCAAATTCAGGATTGAAAGACAACCTGCTCGATCAAAGGGAGCCACCGCCACTCCAATCATTGCAGAAGGTGTGATCGCTGGCCTGAGTATGAAAGAAAGTCAGATCTCAGCATGTAAACATCCTGTTCTGCTGTTCTATAGAAGGTTATATGCAGCATGCAACACAGAACTGTAGGCAGACACAAGACGCGACAGACTTCTGAAGCGTTTCTTTGATTGCAATCAATGAACATGACTGAGGAATTCCTTTAATTCTTTTTAATCTCTGTACATGTCAATGCCTGTTCAGAAGAGATAACATTCATAACACAGTCCCACAACTGTTGTATTATGCTCAATTATTGTTATGTCTCAGAATATATATCACAATTACTGTGTGGCATTTATTTTATTTTCCTTTCTTTGAGTGCTCGAAGTTAGAGCCATGAGCCAGCAACATGGGGAAGAGTTACCACACATTATACATGCATAGAGGCAGTCAGAATTCAATTAAAGCTTATATAAATATTTAACTTCTATTACTCATTAACTGAAACAAGTCAGCTCCTAAATCATAAAAATCCACAATACATCCAAAAATATTGAAATTGTTTTTAAAGTCACGTTTCCCTGCTCTGTTTTTTGCTGGAAGTAATAGTCATTAGCTTTAAAATGTGAAAAGCTGATGTTTATATGTTGTCAGTGTGGAAATAACAATAAATGAATAAATAAATAAACAATTTCTACAAAATGGATTGATGGAGTTAACACATATTACTCTTTTTGTCAGGTCCATTACCTTTCTTCGGCGTTTGCTAAACACCGTAACCATCAATTATAATAATTTAATAATCTCAATCAAGGCCCAAACCAAGTTCTACCATGAAGCCTAAAACTAAGTTTCCTCCTACAACAGCACAAAGTGTATAGGAATATACTTGCTGCCACTTCTGGATGCATCTTTCCGCTACACTTTCCAATTAGGCTGTAATAATATCAAAGCTATTTCGGTCATTTCACTTCACAGTCATTTATAACTTCTCACTGCGAAAAATGAGGCCAACGTTCTGCATAAATGGTATGTTTCAAGTCAATAACCTGGACTAATTTCCCTATTCTTGCGCTACTTTGATGGTTATCCACTATGCAGACAGGGGAGTGTGCAAATCAAACCAAGACTGTATAAAATTCTCTCAACAGCCATGACTCCTGATCTACGTGCTACTTTAACTTTTTAACTACTGCGAAGAAAAGACTTGGGGAAATTCATCTAAGCTTTTGTCTAGAACTGAATTAAGAGTGTCGCACCGAATATTGTCATATTTCCTTCTCTTATCTGAATTCACCATTGCTGATGGTTTGCTGTTGAAACTAACAGTTCAAATGAAATAGGGTAATTCAGAGCAGAAGTTTCACAGACAAATAGTGACATGTTTATTTTTTTATTTGTCTGATGGGTTTCCTAAGTGGCACATTGAAGTCTTTCTTTGCTCTTGTGGTGTAAGTACAGATTTTTTTTTTCCCTCATTGGCTTCTTTCAAAATCTTGTCTTTGTTGAGTATTTACTTTTCATTTGGGTCTTCTGTTGCTTGAACTTCACTGAAGTGTGTAACACACACACTTTCTAAATAATACATAAAAACGATGACATTTTTGTTCAACTGAATGGAAATCTGAATAAAAAAACCTTGTGGAGGACTGGTTAATTTTTGCTGTTTGAGGTGAGTTATTCATTACTGAAAAGATCATTAAAATTCTCAATTCTGGCTGAGGAGCCACACGGTTGTGTCATTCCTCCGGTACTCCAGTTTCCTCCCACAGTCCAAGAAAACGTATAATTATAGTTATTCAGTTACCCTAAATTGCCTTGTATGTATATCAATGTGGTTTGTGATGGGCTGTGTGCATTAACATCACCCACGATCAGCTGAGACGAACACTTGTTGATGGATGGATGGATGGATGGATGGATGGATGGATGGATGAGTCTAAGTCAACTTTAGATGTTGCAACCTTCACAAGTTGAACATCCATCTAGTCATCATCTAAGTCCATGTCTTTATCTTAGAATTTCAGTTTACTGGAGCCAATCTCAACAACAACAATGAACAAAAGACAGGAAGCAAGTCCATCACAATTCACATATATTTTCATATAAATGGATGTGTGCTGTAGATACATTTCAATCAACAATAGTCAAAAAGTGGAGAGGGAGTTACTTCACTTCATAGAGGTCGACGATAGTGTGAATTCTAGAGAATCAAGAAAACTTGGCTTGGGACCTACATTTCAAAATTGAACTTCACTCATGTATGTCTTGTAATCCAGCTATATTTAAAACATCCCTTCTCTGTATTGAGGTAATGCTACCCTACCCAGAGATATTTTGTCTTGATCCTCGAGCACTGTGAAGCATTTTCTGCAGTCTCTATGGCCTCCTTGTTGGCCCTCTGCATCCTGGTCCTTGTGATACCTGATATTGCAAAGTGATTGGCCTTGGTATGCTATGCATCCCACCTCAATGGGCTACACCTTGGTTGCCATCTTTTGCACCTGCTCCCCCTCAACCTGCTCTGCATATTTGTCCCTCTTTTTCTCATTGGCCTTGCCTAATGCTATCCTCTCTGGGGACAGGGCAACCACACCGTTCTTCATGTCAACTAGCAGACCAGAGGAAGTTGTACTAGCAGCAGTCATTGGCTGCTCCCCAGCCCTAACAAAAGCAGTGGTCTTCATTTCTCTGAAGGCACCTGCAGTGGTCATTTCCACTACAAACAGTGTTTGTTATTGCTTTTAATTGTCGTAACACCAGCAGCAGCGGGAGCATCCCTCATCCAGAGCTTTCAAGCCATAGTTTATAATGTGCTTCAGGCTTCCTCTTTGTTTTTTTTGGCATAGGGTGCAGGTCGTTGACTCTACCTTCTCACTGCAGAACAAAAATGTAGCTCCTGGAGAAAATTTACTTCAATTTAACAGCCCGAATTTCAAGTTTCCAGAAAGTTTTAGAGTTATGGCAGTGGATGGTGTGAGGAATTCAGAGTAGCCAAGCAAAATCCATGCAGGCCCAAGGAGAACATGCAAACTCTTTATAGAAAATCCACTGGAAAAGCTGTATTTCAATACAGCTTCAGTACATAAGTGATTGGAACAAGCTTGAAATTGATTTCAAAACATTTCAAATTAGTTTCTTTTGGGACATTTTAAAATATGCTTACTACAGAACCTTTCAAGATTGAAAAGATTTCCTTCTGGACCCACCAAATGACAATGCAGTGGACCAGGATGTATTTGTTATCCCAAATGGGAATGTTGTGTGGCACAAAATGCTAAATTAAAAAAGTAAGAGAGAAGTTATGAAATGGAGAATCGAGCATCAATTTTATCCAATCTACTTTCTGGTAATTTATTTCACGTGCCCCACTGCATATTACTCCTCCAGATATTTAACAGATTCTGTGATAAATGTTGTAGTGTGTGGTCAGAGATCAGCACCACCCACATTCTTCACAGCATGACCTCTTCCCTACAAGGTTGTTGCTCTCGATTAGTTTCCGGCTTTCCCAGTGGATTCCATCAAATTATGTAAAATAAAAATAAAAAAATAGTTAAAACTTTTTTTAAACAGTATTAACTATATTAGATGAGTAACCTTGCATCCTTCGGCAGGCTCCGGTTTAGATTGATTTTAACTGCTTATTGAGCCGTTTGGCGCCTTCCATTCATATCGGTGTGTTTTCCGATGGCCTCGTGAGAGTGATTCTACAGCTCTTTCCTCGTACACCTCCCCTGTGATCCTTTCAGCACAAGGGGCAAGCAATTAAACTCCACGTTGGAGTGAGGTTATCTCTGTGTCCATGACACAAGCACAACAAGCCCAGGTCCCACTGCAAGGGTACGTATACAAGACGTGCCACAAGATGTTTGTTGGCTGTTAGGAAGCAGCTATCAGCATGGAGTGGATGGAGTATGGAGCGAGAGACCCACCCCTCTTGTCATGTCGCTATGAACAATACAGATTAACTTAAACAACCATGGCTGATCAAGGGTGCTCCAGAGGGCTCTATTGCTGTTTTGGGGAATAACTGTTCTGACAGGAAGCACGAAGCCAGAGGGCAACATTTTAAAGTCCTAAATAATGACGAGCAAACCTGTGGCCCACTCATTACTGCTCCCATGATTGTGTGGACCTGTAAAGCCATGCAACATAGCAGCAGGCCCACTTCGTGTTATCTAACAGGAAGATTGGAGCAATTTAGATCCAATCTCCCTCTCAGGGTTCTGACCTATTCTGTGCTCAGTTGGGAGGATATTCTATCAGCTGGAAATACTGAATAGATCATTTCCATCACTTTCCTAGGGCTCAGTGAGATAGATAAGAAAGGGAGATCATCTAACCTTTGTGTTTTTTGAAATTATAAAAAATTGATGGTCCTTGTTCGGTGTCCATTTACAAGAGGGACTCATTTCCTATCCGTTTATTTTACATTATTTGCTCTGTCTAAACTTTGCTCACACAGGCCAAACATCTCTGCAGACTAATTTGAAAAATATGGTTGACAGTCTTCTCCCTCTGCCGTACGAGCAGTTGGAACTCTGACCTGAGCTGTTTTTGCTAAGCACTGGCAATTTGCTCCTTTTATCACCCAAAAAGGTAATGACATTGTAGAGAAGGAGAAAGAGCATGAGATCATCGGATCATTGTCCTCAAAGCCATATAATGAATAGGGCATTCATGCTGAAAAATATCTCTCGCCGGGAAGAGTAAATATGCACATTTGGCATCAGAAGCTGGTGATGGCCCCTCATTTATGAATATTTTATGTAAGTGTCCTACTGCCATTAAAAAAGAAGGACAGAAAGAACTCAACCACTCTGACTGGCAAATTCCTGCAAGATATCTGAATTGTTTCATACATGTAACAGCTGTCTACAGTTGTTGTCTTGGTAATTATAAAATCCATTCTTGTCTTTCTGTCTCACTTTCTAAAAGATTTGCTTGTTTTGAGTAATTACATCTTGTATTATTGTCAGAATCTCTTAAGACGTTAAGCAGAATCGTGAGCTGAATCATTTACTGCAAGCTGCCTGACCAGTGATTGAGTGACATAATGCCAGAAGCAAGCATTTCTATTGCTAGTAATTGATAAAAGGCTTTTCTCCTGACAAGCAATTCTTGGTCTGCAGTCAACATTGACAATTACTCTGGCCAAATAAATCCATATTCATCTTTTCAGAGGACAGTGTTTCAAAAGGTTTAATGGCAACCTGAAGTTACAATTGTTAAAATTCTTGTTTTATTTTGCATGCTTATTCTGGCATGCCTGTCATGCACATTCATTGTAAATCTTTTAACTTGTATATGCATGTGTTGGACAAGTTATTTGCAAATTATGTTCAAAATGTCAGTTGTACTTGAATAACAACAACAACAACCAAAAATCATCCCTTTGCTGCAGACCTCAAAAAGTGATTGAATATTAGCACAGGTATTAGATGTATGTGATATCTCAGTTTTAGGCATAATCTAAATGACTTACAAATAAAACTTGACTGTGTTGGAATATAATTGATAAAAAAAGTGATATTCTGTGTTGTATGCCCCGCAATTTGCTCTGAGACATTTAATATGGATGTATTCATATTGTTTTGTGCTCATCAAGCATGAAAACAGAGTAGACTCGCATAAAGAAGAAAAAAAAAATGATGATGCCCTCTTCACATTATCTCCCCTGCCCTGTTGTTAAGCTTTGACAGTTACAATGATTTGTACCCACCACTATTATGTGTGTGTGAAGGTATTAAGTTGAGAATGCTTACTTTCACCATGTATTTACTTTTTTGTGTTTCCATGAGGCCCTTCAATTTCTATAGAACTTAAAATTTTCTTAACGTTGTTAAGCAGACATATCGCCAAATATATTTTATAGTACAGACTTAATAAGAGGACAAGTGGCAGTATAAGCCATCTCTGTGGGCAGCCTGTTTTCAGGCAAGCTGCAGGCCCAGAGGAAGCTCCATGCTGACCCATGGTTGTTTTCCTCATGTGTGGTAAACTACATGGGCCAAATCACACAACAGGGGATTTCACAGCTACATGGCTGCACAACTGCCATATCTGGCTCAGTGGCTGATCCCATTACTCCTGAATTAACTGCTATTTATTTGGCTTGACTGTGATGTTATTGGGCATAATGATACATGGATGCATAATCAGTGAAATTCAGCATTTTTACACACTATTAAGACATTTTAAAAATATTAAAAAAAAATGGGTTCTGTTTCAGATTTTCTGTTGTCCAGTTTTGTTGAGCTTGAGTTTTGTGAACTGTAGCCACAGTTTATTGTTCTTTTCTGACAGCGGAGACACCCGGTGTGGCTTTCTGAAGCTGTAGACCTCCATTGTCAAGGCTGTATGTTCATAGATGATGACTCAACACAGGTGATGGTACAACACAAAAAAGATCTTGTAGGAAAGTTTGCAAATAAAAGTTTAAGGAGGTCAGCTCAGAAGATGCCTGTCATCACAATAACAGCAGCGCGTCCTCAAAAGGCTCACTGGGTTTGCATCAGCTTTCCAAACACACTAAAAGCAGACACAATCACAAACCATGGACATTTGTTTTCAGACAGAGTAAACAACGTTGTGCTTTTGGCAGCAATCAATGAAGATAAACTATTTTCTGTATTCTGTATAATCTGTGAGACATGCCTCATCTCAAGGCAAACACGCTAAATTCATAGTGTGTATGTTTTTGTTTTTTTAAGGAAACATTTGTAATCATCCTCAGTCTGTCCTGTTATAGATGAGCTTCCACATGTATGTGAGCATACATTTGTCTCCAGTTTGATGTGTACAAACCTCTAGTAGATCACGTCTTGTGTCTGTGACACAAAGTTATTTTTGCATGAGCTGCGATATATTATCAACATCCATGGTCTGTTTTTTGTTTTTTTCAAGCGAGTAAGCAAGTGAGTATGCCCATGTCACAACATTATAAACGGGCACCATGAGAGTCCTGTTAATGATACTCTCCAACTGTCGTGTTGTTATAAACAGCTGCGCTGACAAGGATGCGGAGGAGGCCTGACAAGCCCTATCAAAGGTCACAAGTACAAGTGACAATGGTCGTTTAATTGGCTGATAGCAATCCAACAGCAAGCAGCAGCAGCGGCACTGATATGGACAGGATTTTTCTCCCTGCTCCAAGATGAGCAAAAAAACTTTACAGACACTATGAAGAACTGCAATATAACCTGCAGTCCAGTTAGCAGAGTACAAGACAAGTACAGCACAGAATCCATAAGCAAGAAGAAGAATTCATTCACTGTTCTATTTCGTTTTCAACCACTCGCAGGCACGCATGCACGCACACACACCTAGTCTAACACTACCTGCAGAGCAGCAACAGATGAAGCTGTAATAATTCATCTGCAGAGAAAGATTCATCAGGCTTTTTTTGTGGTTTCTGATTCCACTTTTGTTAGTTACAACATGAAAGTAAACCTTTTTGTTATTTTCATTTGTAAGTCCGTGATATTTAAGCCCCATTTACATGTTTTTACACATTTACATCAAAATGCATAGTTTTTACATTTTGGTTTCAGAAAAGTTTTACATGACAACGTTTAGAAGACAATGTCTGTTTACTTGGAAAGCAGGAATGCTGAAAACTATGTAGGTACCCGGCCATGCTGTGGGTTGCTGGTGTTGTTTTATTTAATGTAATGGTGCCACACACACCTGTACTCAGAGAACAATTACACTATAAACATTAACAATCGCAAGTACACTGACATTTGTCTGGGCTGATGTTAAAGTTGGATTGTTATTGTGGTGACTGTCAACTATAAAACTAAGTCCCAGGAGAATATGGACTGAGGGTCATGACACTCTGGAGGATAACATTGTGACTATAAGTGTTTACTCCGGTCATACGGTATGCGCAGTAGCAGCATTTCACCAGAGACGGAGCATTTTAGTAGAGTTCCACCGTGGAAGCTGTTTTCAAAAACCTCCGACCACTGTTTGTGCGTACATGGACACTATATGACAATCATTGCATTCCCCTTAAGCGTAGATCTGTTAAGTAACATGGCATTTGACAATTCCTGCATCCTGAAAGAAACGCTTTGAGCTTGTATTTGTGTTTGTGTGTGTGGGTATATGGGTGGCTGCGTGTAATGCATTACAGAAAGAGAATCAGCCCCTGCCCGTCTCCAATGAGAATACTGTTGTAGGGGGATGATTTATGGGAGTCAGGGCACATATCAGAACATGATGCATACATCCCACTCTGGAAAAAAGAGGCCACTCGTTTACCATGACCTCCAATGTATCTTTCTGTAACATTTTGGCATTTCACTTAAGACACAGTTATCCAAGCATGTGCATATGGGTACGCACACTGCAGTGAGATGCTCGGTTGTCACGGAAATAAGATCTGAAATGCACAATTGTAGATTGCACAGAAAAAAAAGAAAAATAAATCCCACATCTCTGGTCCCTCTCCCGTGGGATTCTTCTGAAAAGAGAGTGAACATAACTAGAAGAGGGTGCACGCCACAGAAACAGAAAACATGATTATTGATGCTATTTCATTCTCCATACAAGGACTGACAGTACAGATATAGTCATTATAGAAAAGCCACCATGTTTACGGAGACCCTGCATGTGACTAGGAATTCTTGTCGCACAGCTTCAGGGGAAAATTCACATTTTGTCCTTTTTTTTTTCTGCCGTCAAAATACTCGGGAGACAATTTTGAAACCAGCTTAAGAAAGACACATTTGTGTGGCGGTTCTTTTAAGTCAAAATATATTGAAGACATGCTGGTTGAAGTATCGTAATACAGTTCATTTTTACAGTAGAAATAAAAAAAAATAAAGTGAGGCACTAGAAACACTCATACAATGCAGTCCAGTTGGAATTGGAGTAAACCCTGCATGAAAATTATCCATCGGTAAAGTCAGATTTATTAACCCAAGTGTACCCAATGAAGATGTACAGTAATGAATCACAGCATCTGCTTATAAATGTGGACGTTTTCTCCCAATTCCGGCATGTCCAAAAAGCCCAGATTTTAGATAGACTGTGAAAATGCCCTGTGGCTATCCTCCAGCAATCGGTTGCTTTCAAGTACAAGATGTGGGGAAGCCTGCACAGCGCTGTAGTGGTCTACATCACACCTCATAGCAAAATCGTACATGGGTGGGTTTTCTCTGGGGACTATGTTTTCCTCTCACAGTATAAAAACATACACTTGAGTAGAATCGGAGATTCTAAATTCTCAAAGGTGTGTCTGTGAGGCCCCTGGTACGCAACAACATTTTCAAGCAAAAAAGCAAAACTCAGCATTGTGTTTTTAATGAACATTTACATGACGATGGTGGGCGGAGCCATAGCAAATTGAAATTTTGGAAAACGGCTCCCGAGTTTGGAAATTTTCAAAAACACTTTGACTCTTATCTTCTGGATTATTTCTACAGTATGGCAGGATGCAATCTGAGAATTAGTCGTTAGCAGTAGTATTTTCACAGATGGGTGTAGGTGGTGTGCAACAAGAGACAGAACTTTAAAATCGATAACATAGATTGTATTGGTATTCCAGGAGCTTCCCAAAAGCCATTTAGAAGAGTCCAATTGTTAAAATTCAAATACAAGCATTACAATTCTCTGTGTTTCCTGCATTATTTGCTCCCTGCTGTTTTGTTTTATTTTATTTATTTCATGGAGAGTGATATGATCTGACATAGTTTTAGTCTGTTCATTTGAAAGTAAATGGTTTCTCAACCTATATGTTTTAAGCCCGGCTTAGAGCTCTGAAATCTCATCTGCAATGCTTTTTGGTTGACCTACTTCTCCATCCTGCATCAGCTGCTTCAGAGGCGTCTTAATTAGAAGCTAATTGACAAGTTTAACAGCATCCTCAAATCATGAAGTGCGAAGTGCGGCAGATATTTAACATTTGAGGGATTTCAACATTAATATACTGCTCAGCTGGAACGGTTAGAAAACAGGTCTAGATAGGGATGTGTCAAACATTCTGGAACTTTGGTGGGCTTGATTGATCTGGACCTCTGAGAATTTGTGGTGTATTTTTGGACGACTGGTGTAGAGAGAAAACTGCGACAAGAATACTCATTCACACAGCACCACGTCAACAGATATTCTTTTAGTGCTCACATTCATCCATGGAGCCCACTGATAGAGGGCTCCTATATTGAAGAGAGATGACCTTCTTTCATCGACACACAGAGCTCAGTGTGCTTAGTGGTGACTTCAGAGTGCAAGAACATTCTAATACATCAAAGCAGCATAAGGAACTCTGAAGTTTCTGCTTTTTATCACTGGTGGTAGAATAACTTTTCAATGTTGCAGTGTCACCTTTGACAGAGGGAGACAAAGCATCTATGGTTTCTTTTAATGGATCATTTTAAGGCTCTTTACCACCACAGCCCATTAGGTCTTATAGGCATTTTAGAGAGGCCAAGGAAGTAATGGGAAAAAAAACTGTAGGACAGAGGATGTATTGTTTCACATTAATTAAACAGTAGCTTCTGGGAGGACGCTTTATTATCAGGTCCATCTAGTGCTTATTTCATAGTTAAGTTATAGTTTTTCAAACAACCTGTGTCTCTTTTCTACTAATGGCGCACAGAAATAAACCCTATGGAGCAACGACGACCAGAGGATTCAGCAGGAGCTCCACGGGGCAACCAGCTGAGAGTATGGGGAAGTCTCCGGGTTATGAATAACACCGGTGTTTCAGATTAACCTGTTTCCCTGTTAACTGGTGACCAGCTCCCTCAAGCGTCCCTTGTCACAGCAGATGTTAAAAACCCGACCAAAATCCACAGCTGTCCTGGCAAATGCCGTTTAACCACAATACCATTGTCAGCTGCTGTTAACAGCTGGTAGCAGAAGTCACCAGTTAACAGAGGCATAAGTTAAGCTGAAACACCGGACAGTGAACCTCATCATGACAGCAAAGCTTGATCGCATCAGGAGTTACAGATTCTACTTGTGCACAATGGAGAAAAGCTCTGATGACTCCATCCACGCCATGGTGGTAATGCATCGTAATGGAGAACGAACGAAACCGAGTCGAGTAGAGGTGAGGCAAGGTGAGCCGAGTCGAGCCGAGTACATACTAGTGGAAGAGTGCCATAAGTATTCTTTGATGCTATGAAACCACTTCATACATCATATCAATATGAGTGACTCCAGCAAAAATGAGACTACCTGGGTCATGAGTGGGGTCATTTAATATAAGCAAATTGGTTGAAAATGGCTGCACAATCTGTAGAGAATGTATCAATATGGTGTGGTCAACTTACACAATATATATTTATCAATATATATATATATCAATATATATATATATATATATATATATATATATGCATTCATAGTCTCCAAATTCAAAATGACAAAAGTTTAAATATGAAAAAATGTGATTAATGAAATATAAAGAATTGCAAGCGAATAGGAGACGTAATTACCACAACTTGATATATTTTATTTAGTTATATATTGTGTTGCTTTGCAATGCTAATGTTATTTTCTTTGGACCAGAATGAACTAAGTTATTGTGTGTTATATCCTAGTGTTACTGGTGACCAAAATAGAAGAGACATTTTTAATTCCATCTGTCTTATTGGAATAAACATGAATTATAACCACCCTTATTTGTATTTAGTTTGTTATTCTGACATTTGTTTCATAAAAGAGTCATGATTGAGTTGCCTCTTTTCATAGTTTCAATTTGAAGCAAAGCAAAGTGGTTAATGGTAAATAGAGATTGCTTTCTTAGATGAAAGAAATCTAATTTAATATGAGTTGTAAAATTATGTTAAACCTTATGTCACAGCTTTGATCTGATACAGTACTGCGTTATATGTGTCAATACTATGAAAAGTGACTGGATAGTCACTATAGAAACCCAATTTTAAAGATTTTAACACATGCGCTTCAAGCTGTTAAGCAGTCGTCAGATTTATACTATATCTCCATACATGGTCAGTGAAAGTGCTGTTGGCCCTGACAGGATATAACAATGGACACTTTGCACAGATACTCCTAACTAACAAAATACACCTAAGTTTGTGCTGCACTTTCATTAAGTTGATAATTCATGAGAATGGTCACCACTACTCACTAAACCATTAATTGCAGTAATACTCAGCCTACACACACACACACACACACACACACACACACACACACACACACACACACACACACACACACACACACACACACACACACACACACACACACACACACACACACACACACACACACCCACACACATCTCCGATCGAACATCTGTGAAATATTTCCATATATATTCAGAAGTATATATAAGGTGCCCACAGAGTGGAGAAATAAATGAACCACTAACTCAAAAGAACTGTATGTTCAATGGTCTTTCATCATAAGCGATAAAGCTAAAGGAAGAAATGCTTTGTGTTAATGCAGGAAAAGACAGACGATTAATTCTCTGCTGCCGCCTTCTGCTTATAGGTGTGCGCCGGTGTATGTGTTTGTGTGCGTACGCACATGTGCTGTAGACTGAAGCATTCGGCACTTAAGCATTAATGCCCAGAGTGTTTTCCTTTTCACCATTACAATGTTAACCATAAAGTTACATTAGTGTTTCATTTTTGTGTACTCCATCTATTTTAATGGCTTTATCATTTCGTTTTTATTGTTGCTAAGCAGTGGATGAACATCCACAAAACCTGTGGATGTTCATCCACTGCATCCTTGGTTGCAGGCTGAGTTATTCAGTTACGACAAAAAAACTAAACAAAAAAAAAAAAAAAAAAAAGATCTTGGAACTTTGCCAGGACATTGTTTAGTAATCATTTTCTACTCCTTTGCAATACACCATCTGTTACAGTCGACAATGATTAGCTCTACAATTACCTGTGAATATATAAGACCCTCTTCATTCCACACAGCCATGATTACACTATATTTTTAATCTTTATTGTAACCACTGAACATCTGCAGCGGATGACCAAGGAGGATGGGAAAGGCTACACTGGGATTTTGTTTTTGCAAAAACAAGAACACATCAGTTAAAGAGTCTTATTAAGGCATAAAGCTTGAAGGATTTGTAGCTGAGCTCAAAATGTATTTATCTCAAAAAGTCTCTGTACACTATTTAATTGGGATTCAACGGCTTCATGTGACTACAGAGCAGAATTTATAATGTTTGTCTATTCACAGAGTCAGGCTTATGATGTATTCAAGCTTTGTTAGTCTGATATTAGGTTAGTTAAACTATATGTCCTCAGGGTGCAGGTTTGTTGGAGGTATTTTTTAAATCTTCTCCGGGGTCTTCCTTTTCTCTTGCTGCCTTGTAGCTCCATCTTTAACAACCCTTTGTCCAATATATCCACCATCTCTCCTCAGTACATGTTCAAACCATTTCAATCTGACCTGTTTACCTTAATCTTCAAACTGCTCGACCTGAGCTGCCCCTCTCATCGGGTCAGTTTTATTCCTGTCCATCCTGCTCACTCACTCCAATGGAAAATCTCAGCATCTTCGTTTCTGCCCCCTCCATCTTAGCCTGTCTTTTAGACAGTGCCATACCATACATCACATAGCAGGTCTCACTGCTGTCTTGTAAACCCTCCTGTTCACTATTGCTGTCATACCGTATCCGTCATACTTGGGGAGCGACACTCGTCTCCGCCCACTTCAACCTGCCTGCACTTTTTTCTTCGCCTTCTTTTGTGCACTGTCCATTGCAATTCAGCCTGCCTACATTTCATTCACACACACGCATCCTGTCTTCTCCCAGCTTGATGCAAACAACATTGTGATGAGATTTATTTAATTATTTTTTTTACCAACTCATTTAGGTTAGTTTATACGATATAGGAAGGCGCTAAACCAGTGGCCAGGACTGAAAAGAACAAACAAATAAACAGGGCAGTTCTTCTGGTATGTCCATAAATTACAATAACTTGCTATGATACAGTGGTTTAAAGTCCTTTAGACCATGTGTTTGGTTCTCTCAAGGTGAACACAACGCCACAACTCTTTTGATCTATTCCAAAGTACATTTGCAACCATTTCGAATTCTACATTTACAGACTCGATCAAGTCTGGAACCAGAGAGTGGACTGGAGCATTGAAACCTCCACAGATGGACCAGAACAATGCAGCAGTTGCACCAGAGGTTGGGGTTAAATTGACCAATAGTGACAAGTGTGAACACACCCTTGGGCATGCTGCGATAAGATCAAGACTGCTAGGACATCTTATATAATGAAATGAGTTTCTCGCCTCTCTTCATGTATTTTTGTACGTCACCACCGTAAGTCATTCACCTCATGCGTCTCTCGCCTGTAGTAAGTGTTGTTGACTCTCTATTCTCTCTCTGTCTCTCTTTATTTTTACACAAGTACATATGTTTGGCTCTGGACCTGTGATTTCTTGTTTGTTGTCACTTGTCTTTTATTGTGTCCTGCTCTCTTCTTTATCTTCCTTCCCCTAATCCCAACCAGATGAAACTGTTGTTCTCCTCCAATGAGTGCGTTTCTTTTACAGGTTTCTTTCCTTAACACCGTTATTTCATCCCAAAGAACTAAGCAAGAAAGGAAAAAATAAATACATTTCTCAAGCCAGCATTGAAATCTTTAGAACAGATGTGGTCTCTCTATACTAAACACAGGCTACAAGACCCAGACTAAAGCAGACATAGACCAGGACTCAAAAACATACATGCTTATTAATAGGCAGACCTCAATTCTTTAAATATGATCTGTGTTCTTTTTTATAGACCTGTATATTTTTTAAAGAGACCCAGATTTATCCTACAAGATCTCAACTCATCTGGATTTTGTACACATTTCAAACTGTACTGTAGGGGGTGGCTTATTGTTGGTGACTAAAAGCTCTTCCATACTCTCCGCATTGTGCATCTGCAGACCGCTTTCGACTTGCATGCGGACCGCAAATGCACACGCGGTTCCATTCATACGACATTTCATCGTTAACATCGGTAAGCATTCCATAAAGCGACATACGATCCTGAAGATATTTCCACTTCCGGTGGCAGGCATTCTCCTCCTTTCCAAAGGTTTTTGATATTTGGCGCCAGAAGTTCTGAATATATTTACGTCGTAACCTGTACACGGAAAGTATGAATTGGCTTTAAGTTGCCATTACTATTGTTTGGTGCCTCGTGCTTGTGGGTCTGTGGTGGTGGTGGAACGGGCTCCGAGAACAGCTCTGTTTCTAAGATGTAAAGCAACGATTGATTGACGTATGTTGGGACTGACTCTGAAATAAAACAGATTTAAAATAATACGAAATTTAACTGCACCAATGTCCGATACAGTTCAGAAGAAAAATATGATTTAATGAAAGAACAAAACAATGCTTCCTTTCAATAGAGTTTAAATTCATCTTTCTTCCTGATTATGTCTAGTGTATGTTTTCTGTAGCTTTGATTTAAGGCTCAGACTGAAAACTGTGACGGATTTATGTTTCAAGTACAAGTTACAAGTAGACACAAACAAATATTAAAGTACCAAAGTTTTGCAGTCAAACTGCAAGTCTATGCTCGTCAGTGTTATTGTAGCAGTTTCTGCTGATAATAATTACATGGCGGATGATTGAGGAGTTGATTTATCTCTGTTATTTTTGTTCACTTCTGAAAGGATAATCACACCTTGGAACAATTTCTTTTGTGTGTTGTTTTTCATTTTAAACTCTGATTCTGACAAATGTAGCTTCACACATATTAGAGTTAATGATGCAACTGAACGTGAACAAACAATGAAGGAACGCAGAGATCCGAAAGGCCTCCAGGTATCGAGGTAGCTTCAGGAGTTAACAATGAGTTTTCCGTACTGGAACACTCTTTCATTTCTTACCGCAACTTATTCTGAATGTCTAACCTGCTATGGAGCAGGTTATGTTTTGGATAAGGTCACATTGAGTATGAAAGCTCCGCCTCCTGACCAATCAGATATCTTGGAAAATGACCTGTCCATTCTTAGATGATCCTGATTGGTGCATGGATTAAGAGTGGAGCAGAGAAAGAGTTTTAATAGCGATCTTTCTGACATAATAAAATAAAGCCTTGTCACTGAGAATTTCAAGGATTATTTGGTTTTTGTTCTTGATCTGTTCCCAGGTTTGTGTAGCTCCACAAGGGTTGACCTGGAAGAATGAGCTTAATAATTATGGTCACATCTGACATCACTGCAGAAACATGAATTTATGGAACGCACAGTTACTCATGCCATCATGGTGACGAATTAACATTGAAACACAAAACACACTCACACTGGAGAAAGAACTCAGTGGAAAATATAAACTAAAGGAAGAGCAGAAGAACGCTTCAGGCAGAGCTTCCTCAGCCTGCCTGAAGCGTTGCTGCAGTAATGAAGTTAAATCGAGAGATTACAGTGCCGTGCCGTCCGTTTATATTGTCCGATGAATTAATATAATATCACAAAGTTAAATTAACAGGTTGGGAATTTTCTGGCTTTGGTTCCAGCAATAGTGTTGCTTTAAGTCTGGTGGATGTGTTTTAATTCTTCATATTTTCAGAAAATAACTGCTCCTTCAAGCCTTAGACTGCTCCGCAGGGTTTCTCCGTGTGTGTGATTGGTTTGACGCTGCAAACCCCGCCCCTATTATGTGAACAAGTGTATGACATTAATTATCCTTAGAGGTCGAAATATGTCAAATATTTTTACTGAACATGTGATTAGCTCCTGGTGTTACATGGTCACCTCAGTCAAGCACACATATTTATCCTTTTGTAAAATGACAGATCAATGCCACTTGACTTTTGGTTTTAACTTTGAAGGGGAATTTAAGTTTTAAATACAGGTTTGAAAATCACGTAGACTGACAGGAGTCACTATAGTTATTAATTAGTTTGTAATCAACCTTTTTCAGCACTTGCTTCAGCAAAACACATATTAAATGGCACTACCCAAAAATATCTCAGCATACACTGAGCAAAGGGCACCCACAACACATTTCTCACACACAAAAACATCCTTTGATTTTTTATTTTTGTGTATTTATTTATAATAACAATATGAGCAGACGATGTGTTCCAGGAAGTGATGAATAGAGAAATATTAATGCATTGACAGTATGTATTGACAGGGCAGTTTATATAAGAGTGAGGTGCCATGCAGATGCATTTATATAATGCCATGTTTTTAAAAATGTTGGATCAATAAAATGCATCATGATTCAAGTAATCATGTAAAGGCGAAATCACATTGCATCCAGAAAAATACTTAACTATTATAAACCAGAGTTTGAAAAAAAAAAAGGGGGGGGGGGGGGGGGGGGGTTGGGGGAGGGTTTCTGCGTCAGACGGTGTCAACCTGCATGTCAAGGGTATAATCAAGATGTTTTGGTCTCATTTTGTGCGAGTGTGTTTGCCCACACACAGGCACAATAATTAGACGAAGCTAGATTACAATTACTATTTTTGAAAGAAAGTATACCAACCGTTTAGTCTGCCGGCTGGTTATTCTGTGTTGCTGCTTTTGCTGGCTGCAGTCACATTGAAAGTTGAGGTCATCAGCACGTTAATGCAAATTAAAATTTGGGTAGTAGATTGTGTGAGAATTGTAGAATGTGTGAGAGTTTGAGTCTCCGAGTTTAGATAATATCTAAGTTTAAAAATGTGTCAGAGCTCTAGTACGTATCAATCACAGTTGTAGAATGTACGGTCATTCAGGAAGGTGTGGGAGTTCGAGCATATGTGGAAGTTTGTAGAATGTGTGTCAGTTCTGGATTATATCATATTTTCTTTTAAATGTGTATGAGATCTAGAATGTATCACGGTTGTAGCATGAGTAAGACATGTAGAATGTGTGACAGTTGTGAACCTTGTAGGAATTGTAGAACATGTGAGAATTGAATGTTTCACAGGTCTAGAATCTTTGACATTTCATTGATTTTCATTTATTTGTTTATTTGGACGGGACAGTGCATATTAATGTACATGCCATCTCTTCCTGAGGTTACCGTAAATATGCCGGATTCAACACAAGGCTACTTTCCTTCCATCGTCCCACATAAAAGACTGAGAATGTGTGAGAGTATTATTGATACAGTCTACAGCATGTCAATGTTCATATTCCAAGATTTTAAATTAGTACTCTATAGAAATATGTCCTGTGATGGACTGGTGACTGTCAAGGATCTACAGTGCTATTTTTCTTACTTTAGTATGATAAAAGTACTAAGTCATAATCTGGGGAAAATTCAATAATTGCTACTATGTGACCGATACCATAAAGTGTAACTGCATAGTAGGGAAACTACTAAAACTTAAAAATACATTATTCCAATGTGGAACTCTTATATACTTATCTATGTATATTTGTAGAAACAAACAACCACGAGTAGTCAGTTATTACCCTGACTCCATGGCCACTGCAACAATTTACTCAGATTTTATACAAACACCATTTTATTACTTGGTGTCAATCCCAATCACAAGACTCGAAAGTACCTCAAATTTCCACGTAATTAAGTACTTTCATTTTGCTCCAAGCAAATATTTCTCCTCAACTTTATTACATTTTTCATCCCATTGCAGATTAAGGTAATAAAGAATGATGAAAAATCATCACCACATGTCAATCAGCATATATGGCGACTCCTGAGTTTAGATTTTTTTTATTTTATGACAAAACTTTCTAAAGTTTATTAATAACTTTTAAAATCAGAATTTCGATCAAATTTCCTAAATCAACAACCTTTGCTTTATCAGTCATCAGTAATAAAATGTAAATCAGGTAAATTACCTCTGAATGACAAGCTTGACAGATTAATTATTTTACAACTCGCTCTGTTTCAATAATAAATTGTCTAATATATTAAATAAAGTCCACTTTATTGACTTTTCCCACACATATTTGTGTCTTACTGCCAGAAGACTCTCAATTGACTTTCATTATGTGTTTATGCGCATATTCAGAGAAAAAAAAATAACTGAAGATAACTTTCCTTTTCAATTTGTAATTTGATTGAATAATGATAAACATTTATTGGAACATGGCAGATGACGGAAATATCAATCAATCTGAGGAAATATTATCCTACTACTAATTTAATCTCGGCTCCAAGATCCTTTGGTATCTTTGCAGAAACGATTTAATTTGATGGAACTCAGGTGACACCCTCTCAATAACCTTGTGGTGTCGCGTAGCACATACTGTAAATTCTCAATCCTGAATCTGCCTCTGAATAAGACCCTGTTTGAAAGTCTGCTGGTGTGCCGTGTGGATGTTTTGGGTCTTGGCAGATACATGGGATTGTGAAGGGCTCTCACTGAGGTGATTAATCAAAGCTGGCATTTGGATGGAAATGAGCTAAGTTGGAGGGCTCATCTCGGTAATAACAGAGTACTGCAGAGGCATTGTCCAATATACTGAGTTTAGCTTGCACGGAGTATCGCTTTGAAGGTACAACTGTTTAATGTCAGACATAAAGCAACACAAATATTATTCTTAATAGCTTATTGAAATGTATGCCTGCTTCAGTTGTGTTGCGTTCACTGTTTCTTCCAGAAATGAACACCTTTCATTGTTCGGTGCAATTCCTGCGCCACAACGGACGTCTTTCTCTTTTAAGTTGAACCATCAAAAACCCAAGTTATTCTTTGTCTGGTCTCTTGTTAATGCATGGATAAATCGAGCTAACATACTGTACATGTGTACTAAAGTCATGTCACATGAATCGTTTGTTTTTAATATGGGTCTCTCAAATCTTGACTTTCAGGAGAGAGGAAAAACAACTTATAAAAACAAATCTGCACGTTTTTCTGTCGATTCCTTTTTATTGTGCGACTCTGAAACTGTTCGAGACAGAGGGCCACATCACACAGCCAGATCCTTTTAATTTGTAATAAATAATATTTTGTTGTTATAAGTGATTAGTGGCAGTACATCATTTTGGGTAGTGAGTGAAAATGAGGTAGTAATAGTAACACAAATTAAAGGAAGAGTACCAAGTTTTGATACACTTCTTAAATCTTACTGGAGGCGCCTTCAAGTATATTAACATTACTATTGGTAATAGTGCCATTCAAATTTGAACTCAGGCCCCGCCCCCAGTGTACAACTACACCCCACCAATTCATTACAATATTTCATAGCTATCTGGCCCTGGGTTACATTTCTTTATTTTGGTGACGAGAATTATCACTCCTTTAAAGACAAAGAAACGAACAAAGTCACATTTTTAATGTCTAATGTCAAAATTGACGATGGCGTCTTCCTGAATGCAATGAAAAATGAACATAGAAATTTAAAATGTGAATGTAGCACCTGGTAAAAAAAAATTTAATAAAAAAATCACTTTCATGTGTTTGACTGGTTGAGGGATCGAGAAAAATCAACAATGATGAGTTTGATACTAATGTCGAGGTCTGTTATCAACTGAGAAATATTTCTATTACACAAATACAATGAAATGTCATGACTCATTTACTACATAATGTCACACCCCCCCAAAAGAAATGCAGCATTTAACAGCTGGATACTCCTGCGCCCAACATGGACCTCGCAAAACCCGAGCTTCACGTCACATATTTCCCCATGACATTTTATTGTGTGGTTTTAGAGATATTTAACACAATATTACAGATGCCAACACCCCCGCCAAGGACTTAGGGTTAAATATTACAAATTACCATAATAATTTGCACTCATTTCTGCAATAAGAACAATTAGGAACATGAAACTGATTTCCTTAACCCACACAAAATGTTTTTCTGAAATATCAAAACATTACAAGACAATAAATTATGCATCACTAAAACTTTTCTCTAATTATTACTATAAAATAAATGATGACATTACATTTAATGACGTTTCCATACTTGTTAATTTTGGCATCCAAATGACACAGGGACAGTGTCTATCGTTCTTGTGTTCCTTTTCTACGCTGTTAGATTCAACTGTCGCCGACATTAGCGTGCCTCAAAAGTACCTGTGATGTATTTTTTGGCCTTAGATAAACTTTGGCTCCCTTTTATAGGAGCTGTCTTACTGCTGTCTGCAGCTTGTTGTTTATCTCAACTGTTTTGTTGCTGCTTCTTCTCGTTGTCTTTAGTTCATAAATATCTTTAGGAACCCGTTGTTATGCCAAGTTGTTGTTGTATGGATGCAGAAAATTGCATTTACCTCGCAGAAGTATGTGCAGCTTAATATGTTGGACTAATTCATTGAGACAGACCAAAATAATGGGCTAACTGATGCTTTCGGTCTCTGCAATAATAGAGCAAAACTCCACTTGTTAAAGACACACCGACTCCATCCCCGTTTAGACGACAGAAAATGCAACCTTTAGAAAATGGTGCTACTGTGTGTGCGCTCCATGGCTGTAATAAATACTTTTTCTGCACATGCGCAAGTAGATGAACAATAAAACAATGTTTGCTTCGAGAGTGTCATGACTTCCAGTCCATATTCTCCTGGGACTTGGTAGTTTTATAGTTCAGCCGTACAAATATCCATGTACTCGTAGTTGGTAATGTTTATAGTGTATTGCTCTACATGGACACTTTTACAACATCCCAATTATGTAATGTTGGTTTGCACCTCCCAGCCAATACTGCCGCTAACTCCTAGTAATTTAAAGAGTTCAGTGTTTTACTCAAAGATAAAGCTATTTAAAAAAAAAAAAAAAAAATCCATTTCAGGACATTCAGTAGCAACTTCATCAGATAAAAATAGGCTATCATGTATTTCAATTCAGGATTTATACTAAAATGGACAGATTAAATGAAAATCGTCTGTAACAGCCACTACTAATAATTATTGTGGGAAATGTATATAGGAAGAGCGTTTAGAGGTATTAGGAAATAAGGGAGTTAAAAGACATGCAAGCTACAAATTAAATAAGTGGACTAATAGAAGGTCAAATTCATAGCACCCTTCTCAAAATGTAACAAACAAAACAAAACCTCAACTGAATTAACAGACCTAATCAAGTGACACACTGGGTGAGCGTGCATGCTGGCTGATAGATCACGCTGGGAACAATGAGGAAATCAAACACACAATACTTCAATTCCAAAACACATCAATGCATGTTACTTCTTTGCAGTGTGCAGCCACAGAAGCAGTCACATCAGGACAAATTGACCAAATACAATCTGATATAAAGAACCAATGATAAACGACAACTAAAACAAAAAAACTCTAGAACGTGGACTGACCACTATGAATATTTGTGTATGCCGAGATAGTCTTTATAACTGCCATGTCAGCAGTTAATGATAAATCTTAAAAGTGGAGACAAAACTAAATAAAGTCATCATACTTTATTAATGTCGGGGAAATTTATTTCATTCTGCCTTTACCTATCCTATTTATAGGACATGGTGCTGGTGGGGGGTCAAGAGTATTTCTCCGGGACTCACAATGGTGACCAGTCAGCTGTGGGATTCGAGCCTGGGAACTTCCGATCCCAAGTCTGCTTCTCTAGGCCGCTATAAGTTAATTGGCAACAATCTCTTCACTTGAAATGATTATGTGTTTCACAAAATCATTTCAAAATAATTTTTAAGGCTAATTAAGAAAGGAAAACGGAATTCTTTATTGATTCGTTCTCAGTTCCAAACAGTCTTAAAAGTGTCTTGTTCTATATTGATTTCTCTTCATTGTTCAAGTGTCTTCAAGTGTTTTACATTAAGATGTGTAGTTAGCAGTGAGTAAGGCGAATTAAAAAAAAGTAAAAATATATAAAGTTCCTACTTCAGATTGGAGTCAATTGCATGCGTTTTATACTCAACACGTTGATTACTTACCAACAGAAGTAGGTCTTTCCCTATGTTAGCTGGTGAAGTGGATCAAAAAGGTGTAAGAAAGGAATAAGCTTTAGTCCCTTCACACGATTAAAAGAAAAATTAAGAAAAAACATACTGGAGGGATAAAATGACATTTATACCCTCTAAACAAGCAGCACTGTTAATACACACGGAAATATTCCAAATTATTAAAATAATTCGCAGAAACCACATGAAAATGAAAGAAAATGACAATTTGATGCAACTGAAATTTGGTGCAATTGACCATGAAACCATGTGAGAATCTTACATGCTATGAATCCGACCTGCAAAGCCCTCGCATTTCTGCTGACTCGATAAAATACCATCTTTTTATTAATTTTTTTTGTTCTTGCACAGAACCATGCACATGGATAAAACATTGCTGGGTCCAGTGTGAATATAAATAGACTGTGATAGTGGAGTGTATGTTTAAATTACTCTTTACTGCTTTATGTACAGAGCACAGACCTATACCTGCTTCAGTAGAGCATAGTACTGTCAAGGAGAATCCTCAGTGGTGCAATTATATGATTCAAATGTAACAGGAAAACCATCGGACTGGGACACCCTGGAGGGAGACGTTTGTGTTTAGGAAAGACATAAAAAGGTTCATGTCAATACCATGTATTGTAGATTTAATCCAGGACTCATAATAGCCTTCATCTGACTGAAGCAGTTTTGGAGCAGCTTTGTGTTCCCGAATTAAAATTATTTTCTGAGTGTTAAAGCAGCATGAAATTGATTCTGTATGTTGGCCGTTACTGGGACACATATTGTTTTAGAGGAGGAACACTAATTTAAAAAAAAAAAAAAGAGAGAGAAAGCAAGAACAAAAAGTGATGCTGCCGTATGTGGGGTGAAATGGAGACACAAGGCGATGTGAAAATTAATTTTTTTGGCTTCATCGACAAAAGCTGTGACAATATGAGAAGGTCTTTATTTTTGCAACCCTCCGAGGAACGCATCTCAAATATGTGTTTGTATTGTTTCCCCTAAAAGGCCGTTTTAATTGCTTCAAACTGAATAAATAAAAGTGGACTAGAAATGAGATGAAACTCACTTTGAAAAAAAAACAACGTTTTACTTCTTCAAACTCTCACCGCCGTTATGAACATTGAATCTATTGTGCTGCCCACTTCCTATTCCGTTGATGGGTATTATTAGTGGATCAAATTCAACTCATAGGAGAGTTCTCTAACAGATTTCTATTGAGGAAGTCATTACTCACTGCCATTATCAAATGCTCAAGTAAAACAAGCTGAAAGTGAAACATTATGCAACTTTCATTGTTAGATTGGGAAACAACTTAAGTATCAATACCTTAATGTGATTTATCTAATATATATGATGTATGTCTACTCATGTTGTATGTGATGTACTGTATGTTTTGTGTTGGATTCCTTTTGAAATAGAGCTCAGCAATAAATAACTTATATTTATTGCTTTATATTTATGTATTTATTTTCACATTTATAAAAACTACACTTGAGGTCAGTACAATGGTGGTTATCATTCGTGAGACACAGCAAGAATATCCCCAGTCTGGGCTTCGGGGGCAACTGTGTGGAAGATGTTCTCCTTGTACATGCATGAGTTTGGTTCAGGTATTCAGGTTTTGTCCTCCAGTCCTAAAGCATCCATGTGAGGTTAATTGGTGACCCTGAATTTGCCCCTCTGTGTGAATGTGAGTGTGGATGTTCTTATGAAATGGAATTTGCCCTAAAATTGCGTCAGCGCCTACTGTAGACCAAATAAGTCTAAAAACATGCTTTGTTGCTGTTTTACAATAAAGAGATTCATCAATTTTTGAGAGTCGTATGTCAATAGGAAATCTTTTCAAATGTAATGACAGGATCCAGACTCATTTCCTCAGATTTGTGTCATTTCCTGGATGGAATTTATAGGAATACAGGTGGTATTTTAATAATTGTTATTATTATCTCGACTGACCTTTTTTCTTTTCTTGTCTGCCAACACAAACACAGTGGCTTCTCTTTACCTGTAGCTCACCCCACCGTGTGATAAACATGGAAATATGACCAACATATTGTATGCAATGTGCTTTATTTTCATGCTGGAGGGATGTCATGTTTACAATGTGACAAAAATAAACTAAATAATGACCATTTCAGTGTTCACATTGGTTTGTGGCCTGTCACAGTCACTTATATGTGTCCAGACTGCTCTTGGTGGCAGCAAATAATAATCATGGAACAGCTTTTTGCAAAACCGGGCTATAAATATGCACAATTCACTCCTGCAGGATTTGTTCTTTGCCATAAACAAACATAATTCGCTCTCAAAATAAGACTAATTTGGTTGTGGCAGATTATTTCTACCAGACAGCAGATTACAGCTTTGTGCTGTGACAATCATGCAGTCTTGAATGATGGGATATAGCATATGCACAGCTGTATTATGGTGGTGACAGCTGGCACAGTTTGAGTAATTGCTTGCGTCTGTATCCTCTTTTATGCATAATTGGAGTATTTCATTGTCAACGCTGTTTACTTTGCTCCCGTTTTGAGTGTTTGTGTGTGCATGAAACATCCTGGACATGTTCCGACATGTACACAATCAACAAAAAGGGTGGATGTCTGGAGATGCAGAGACAGTATGTGTGGGTGGACGTACTGTTAGCAGAGAAAAATATTGGGCCAACAGATTGTTGTGAGCTGTAACATCATTATTTAATGAAGCTATCTGCTGGCTGTTATGTTGTGTTTCATTAATGATGTAATTCCAGAAATAATGCAATATTGAAACTGGGAGGACATCTGCTTTCTGCATGTGCATGCAAGTGCTTTATCTCTAATTAAAGCAGCACATATGGACATAAAGAATTCGCCTTCATTATAGCAAATGAATGAATAATGCTCTCCCTGTTGACGTCAGTCATTACTTTCACATATATTTGATTCTTGAAACTTCACAATAATACAAAGGGTTTGCATTTCCGCAAATCCCGTGAGTAATGAATGTCCATTACGCAAATGTGAACACATGAGCTGAGGCAAACAGAAATATGAAAATACATAAATTATTATTGGAATGAAAAAGGTGCACATGCACGAGTGCATTGCTTGTTTTATTGTTTGACTATCTGGCCGCTGAAGCCCGGTACGAACAGCAGCAGCTATAATGAAACTTCACCTGTTTTGATTTCCTCTTTAAGCACCAATAGTGGCAGTGGCTGTGGAGGCTCCCCCTGCCTGATCGCCTCATTAAAGAACCATAAAGCAGTTTGACAGTCACAGGATGCCAATCCATCACAGCTAGGCCACTTCTGATAGGGGGGAAACCTCTAGGGGAGGTAAGTTGCAGTGGCTGAGCGGAATGGGAGGAAAAAAAGAAAGAAAACAGTCCATGTCAAACTGAGCTGTCGTCTGGTGAGCCAAGATGCCAACACCCCTGAGGCGGCAGAGCTGGATCCAGATCCAGTAGCCGACTAACATGTCCCACAAACTCATGAGTGAGGCAATTAGCAGGAGCCCCTGTGGATAGCACAGTCCTCTCCCAATGATTATTTCTTTTACCCACCCTGGCCCCTCTCTCCTCTACCGCTCTTGTCTTTGCTTCCCGTAGAATTTCTCAGATTGTAGGTCCAGCGACCACAATTTGGCCGTCAACACTATTCAGTGCAAAAGGGTTTTTGTTCACCAGCACAGTTGTGCAGCCTGTTGTTGTGTAGTTGTATTACAGCAGTAATGTTCCTCATTACTCTAATTACCTCTGCAGGAAAAAACAAACAAAAAAAAGTCATTTGGGAAGCTAATTAACAAAACGGAGAGTTAATCCATACAGCACAAATTTCAGATGTTGTAATTAAATTGTTGAAGATGTCTGTGCGGTACATTCAGGTGTGTGTGTGTGTGTGTGTGTGTGTGTGTGTGTGTGTGTGTGTGTGTGTGTGTATATATATATATATATATATATATAATATGGATAATATTTATTTTTTCCCTAACAGGGATTGTCAGCATTTATTACAATACCACAAACTTTGTGAATTGTGAATTTGGTGCACGTACACAATGACAGCTGAAATTCTAGGATTGTATCAAAAAAAAAATAATAAGCAGATGGAAATTGTTTTGACTGAAGTGCGAAGAAACGCCACCCTGTCTCAACGCTGATTCATTGTCTCTGACACTGTCTGCCAATCCAGATGGTGCTTATTTTGACAGAAATAAATAGGATGTTATTTCTACGATCGTGTTTTTTAAAATTTTGAGATAATCACAAATATCTTAATTCACCGTGAATAAAAAAGAACTAATAAACCAAACTTTTAAATTTGAATTGTGATGATGTGGAAAGTGAAGAAAATTTTCAATATGGTATTAAAGTGGTTTCAGTTTTTGATTAAACTTTTTATTTTATTTTTTGGTCACTTACGCACCTACGCATGCACACTCCCAGACTCACATTGAATTTCAAATCAAACATGTTTAGCCATTGTAACTGATAATAAATCTATCAAACATGTTGATGGTAGCTGTAAAATGTGTCTCCATTAGCAGAGTGGGACTAACTAACAAACTAACTGACTAACTAACCAACTCACTGTGAAAGAAAACTGCACTGGTAAGGCGAAAGTGAAAATGACAAAATGGTACAATGCAGCGAGACGCTTCAGTATGTGCCACACAAGCTACCATGCTAACTACTAGTGATGGCCAAATGAAGCTTCGCGAACAACGTTCTTAATTTTCTGACTCCACCAGATGGCGCTCCTGGTTTAAAGATAGACTCTGAAAGACTGGCCATAAAGAGTACTTTCAAACAATTGTTGATCAAACAGCGCCATGTATTGGCTTCAGAAACTAGTGGTGACAGTGGTTCATGAAGCTTCATTTGGCCATCACCACTAACTACCCACCAGGGAGCGCAGTACTGGGCGTGGGGCCAGTGAGCCTCAGCGCTGTTCTCTGAAGAAAGTCCATTCACGTCGAACAGAAAAGATGGCTGCTGACAATGTTGGAGACGTTAAGGAGAGCGCTATGCATCAGCCACTGTTGTCACCAGACGAGCTTTTGGTGGTGGAGGTGTTACAGTGTGGGCAGGTGTGTCCTGTCAACATATCTAATAGTGCCGTACACTTTGGGAACGGTACAGTGCCCATACTACCTCAATAACATCATTAATCTAGTGATTGCCCTAATTTCATAATCATGGCCAACAATTCTCCGACTCACCGACGTCATATCATTAGGGAATAGCTGCTGGAGACTAAGGTACCTCAAATTGAGTGGCCCGCACTTTCTCCAGACCTGACTGCAGCATAAACTATTTAACTATTTTCCATAAATCTCACCCAAAAACCCAACTTTTTGTGAGTAGTGTATGAGCAAAAGACATTTGGGATGAAATGACTCCCTTCGTGAAGACCAAAGGAGCAGGGCAGAAGAGCCATCCATCCATCCATCCATCCATTTTCTCCCGCCTATTCCGGGTCGCGGGGGTGGAAGTCTGAGCACTGTCACCCAGATCACATCGCACCGATTAAGAACCTTCCTGCAGGTGGTGAGCCTACGGGAAGGTGGCACCCGGCATGGGACACAAATCCACTACCTAGAGATTGTAAGTCTCATGCTCTACCAACTGAAGCTAGTCGGGTGACGGGCAGAAGTGCATCCACACCAAAGCAAAGCAGCACAGGATATTTAAGGTGGTATTGGAGGAGCTGTCGGCGGAGTGTGGTGACCTGTTGCCCCACAAGGAAAAACAATTTCTCAGCAGGGGTTGAGTTTTGCAAAGTTATTCATCACTTTTGCATGAAATCAAAGAGTTCACGCAGTCCAAAGGTGAAGACACCTCACTGCTGGAGGACACTGAGTGCATGATTGACCTTGCATTTTTAACAAACACCACTGGGAAGCTAAACTACTTGAACTTGTGAGCTGCAAGACAAAGGTAAGACTGTTGCTGTTGGTATTAACACTGTCAACACATTTAAAACCATTAGATTTACAGTAAAATGAAAGTGTTACACCTCTCCTGAAAGGCAAAGCTTCTGCATTGGACCCTTTTAAAAATGTTGTAGAATAGTACTCTCAAGTCAATAATGCAACTGGGCAAAGGTTTGAGAACAGGTTGATCGGCTTGAGGCATTTGTAAAATTTATTTCTAATTCTTTCATGCAAGTAGACCTAACATGCATTTCTGAGCAACATTCAGCTTGGGTGCTGGACAGGTAGAGTTGCAAGTTATTATAACACTGGAAAATGGCCGTCATTTTAAAGTCTACCAGGCTGCACCAAACTTTCGGTGCCTTGTCAACACAGGGGAAATATATACAGTATATATAATATATTTTCACGCAAACAATGTGCCAAACGTGTTCATCAATTGCAAATGTTATGATAGTGTTGTTCAACAGAGAACAACAGGTTGTGATGAGATTTATTTAAAAAAACTGAATGTTGATTTTTGTAAATTGTTCCATTGTTCATGATTAGTTAAAAATTGTTTGTGACGGGTAAGAAGGAAACTTGATTAATTCCCATGAAATGCTGCAGAAGTGATCATTTTAAAAGGAAACAATTGCAGAAATTGAGAGAAAGGAAGTGTTGCAGGTTGAAATTTTAGTATTTCCTTCTTTGTCAGATCACTGTTAATAGCGATGGAAAACTTTTAGAAAATGCTCCCGACTCCATCTCTGTATCGACGGCGGAAATGCTGCTACTGCACATGAGCACCACGGACATAATAGAGAGTTGTTCTGCACATGTGCGAGTAGAAGGACAAACATAATAATGGCAGACTCCAGAGGGGAAAGACTCCCAGTCTATATTTTCCTTGGACTTGCTAGTTTTGCATTTTATTTTCCCGTAATAACAATTCAACTTAGTCGTCTGTCCATACGAATATATGTGTACTCACCATTGGTAATGTATATAGTGTATTGTTCTCTGCACACATGTATGTGTGGTTTCATTACAAAAACAATGAAACGAAACTACTGAAAAACAATATAAAAAACGATGCGTTTTTACTTGAAAGTCAACAGGTATTGTTTGTAGAAATTGCTCTTAAGACACACATTTCCCACACAGCTAATTCTTGTCCTCCAACTATCAGAATTGTTTGACCTGTTTTTGTTTCTTTGTTTTTTTAGTTTTTTGTCTTTCAAGCTTGTGATTTAACGTTAATGAGGAGCTTGGGAAAACCAGGCTGTTGCAGCTCAGAGCATTATTTTCAATGTGATATGTGGAAGTAAACTCATTAGTTGTCCGTCGAATGCAATAGAAACATCAACATTTAAGCTACACTATGAATAAGAAATTGCTCTAGTGGATACCTTAGCTGGCATTCAGTTTAATTGATGGTTTTATTCAGACAAACAAAGTAAAAGGTTATGTCAGTTCATACAAACATGGGAAATTCCTCAGGAATCGTCTATATTTGAAACAATGATCACGTTAGTGGAACACCACACTGATAAAATTTTATTTTACGATGCAGTTTTTATTTAAACATTAAGATCAATATTGCGATAAATGATTAACTGTCTATACCTAAATGAGCATAAACCGGTCTTGCATGGGGCCTAATGAGAAGAGCTATGGCTTGAAATGTATGCCTGTGTGTGTTAGGCGTGAAAACAATTATTTGTTGCGGCATTATTAGAAACCAAGTCCATGCATCAGTCAGAATGCAGAAATGCAAATCTCTATACGGACTTCTTGAATAAAAAGTAAAACAGGAGAAAAACCCAAAAGGACATGCAAAGTATGCTGGAGTACGTTTGTTTAAATATTGGCTATAATACATTTTAAGTATAATGTTTAAAGGACTGTGCAAAGTACGACTGAAAGAACAACCAGGGAAACCCTTCTCTGAAGAACATACTGAACACTGCCATGAATACCCTGTGTGACTTTCTATCTGCGATCAGGTCATATATTTGAGCTGATTCACCTCGAGTTTTCCTCCTCTATTTACATTTTAACATCCAGTTCATGCACTGCCTTGCCAGGTGTTTGGTAGCTTCGAGGTCACTTGTTGTGGGGCTGGTGTCTTGTTTACCAACGCTCCTCTCTTTGTGGGTCTCATGCCGCCCCACCCTCCGAGACTCTCCTCTCAGTGCTGATTGCTGCTTCCCTCTCCTTGATTGTGTACAATTGTGTTTCATCCAACTCCCCACTTCCTGCTGTATATGAATTGTATTCTCTGTGTTGAGCTGCAGGTCCCTGCGATTCCCCATCGAGTCCAACCTCATCTGCCCATTTTGTTCCTCATTTGCCTCGTCCTGATTGGGCCTTAACATATCTGTACCAAATGTTGCCTGCATGCTTTTTTCAAAAAATTTTTTTTATCAGTTTTATCTTATTATGTTTTATCTGTGAAGCACACTAAACTTAGTCTGTATGCCTCATATACTGTCTAACCAAATGCAAAATATGTCTAATGCTTTATGTTAAATATTTATTTTCTTGTTTTAATAAGGCCACCTTTGCTTCTGAATGTTAAGTCATTTATTATACCTTAGAAGTCCATGTGATGATTCATGTCCTGCCCTGACAGTTTCACTTTTTTCTTGTATCAGTGACAGAAAACAACTGGACAAATTCCAATTTTGATGAGTAAAGCTCCCTTTGTTGATTTAATGTGGTGAAAATGAAGCATAGCCACTCTTTTTTTTTTTTGGGGGGGGGAGTCCACACAAATTCAGAGAAAAGGTTAGATTTGACACAAAAATGTCACAGAACCTGAGGGACAAGCGGTAAATAAGCCTTTTCTGCTTCTGCACACTGACACTGTAGGATGGTAGACGGCTTGGAAAAACAAAGAGTGCCCTTTTTCCCCAGGCCTGCACATGCTGCGATATTAATAAGTGTCCTTCATCACTTCCCCCGGTGGGATCTTGTTAACCTATGCACTGCACCAAATCAATCTTGGGGAAAAACAAACTATGTCACCACTTAGGTGCTTTTGCTAAGCATATCTTCTTACAGCCAGGGCTAATAGATCTATAAGAGTAAAAACAAATATCCCGAACATGAAAAATGGAGCCAGTGCATGTTGATGCAAGTTAGTTTGTGGTATTATTGTAAGAATGCACCAATACTATACATTGATAATATATCATATGGGAAATTGTTAGAAACTATGAGATGAAGTCTGCTTTAGTTCTCTTCACCATGTGTGGTGGAGGAAGGCTACATACTCCAGGCCCTAGTACAACTACTGAATGTTGTAAGCCATGGAGGGTGCGCTCCTTTTCAAGATTCCTGCATCGAGGTGAACTTAGGCAAAGGGTCAGACACAGTACCAATATTTCAGAAGTGAAGAAGAAATTATTTAATCTTTCATGGCCCTCAGGGTTTCAGTCACGCTGACTGTTCTGAAATACTGCAGTGAAAGTGGGCAAGTGGGCATGGCCTTTGAATTATTATTAATTCCTATCTATCCATCTATCTATCTATCTATCTATCTATCTATCTATCTATCTACACATAGAAATAAAGATAACACATATATCCAATAATAATAATAATAATAATAATAATAATACACAATCGTGACCAACTGTTAAATGATAGGAGAGATGACTTAAGACACGGGTCAAAACCGACCCGTTAACATAGGAGATAGTAACAGAAAGCTAACACTAGAGGAAGGTTAAGTACAGAAGTATTTCTGAATGCATAATTTTTCTTTCCAGCCTCAACATGCAAATGTGGTTCAAACAGCACTGGGGGAACTGTATTGTGAGAGTGTCCTACCAAACCCACAGATGGCAACATGTTTGAAGTGCAATCAAATTCTAAGTGCCTGCCTGAGGGCCTATGAGTTGCCCCAAAATTGAGGAAGTCGGGTAATGTGTGGCTCAAGAGAAACCACAAGAAGCAGACACATTTTATTGGTATGAAGCCGCTGAGTGCATTGTACAGTCTCAGACTGGGAGCTAATCAAATTCTAAAAAAAGGAAGTCTAGATTGTCACAGATTCCGTCTCCTTTCTCTCTCTTTGCACCAATATAGATTATAAATGTATACATTTGATGCAAGCAACTCTGAGCAGTGTGTATGTTTTTCTTTGTAGCCACTGTTATTTGATAGGGATTTCTTGACTTAGAGCAGTGGTATGAAGGTAAGCAGTGTTTGCTCAGAAGGGTTTTCTTTTAGGGGACTGTTTATAGGATTTTTCCTCTTATGATCCAAACACATACATGTTTGGTTACGTGTATGTGTGCACGGCCTGCTTCCTTCATACTGATGAGTTTCAGTTGGGCCAGCAGCATTTTGCACATCATTTGCACATTTTCAATTTGTACTCTGCTTCCCCCCCAATGGTTCAAGTTGAGAGACCGTCTAATGTCCCTCAAATTTCCTGTAGCTTTGAATGCGAATGTGAGGTTTGTCCACTGATAGACTGGCAACCTGTCCAGAATATAGCCTGTTTTCACCCATAATCAGCTGTGGTGGCTGGATGGATGGATGGATGGATGGATGGATGGATGGATGGATGGATGGATGGTAAAGAGGGTCTGCAGAAAATTAATACAAGTCAATGTTTTGCCCCAAACAGGCAAAACAAATTTTAATGATTATGTCAGCTGGGATAGGCTCACACTTACCATTACTGTCCATTTTTTCTATTTCGATTTCATTCTTAACTAATTTACGTTTCGGGGTCGACTACATGTCATGTAGCAGTGTCCTGGTATGACAATAAAGAAACCTTGAATGTTTTTACAAACACACCCTGACAGCATGGCTTTGAGGCTGATGAGTAAGATAGATTTCTTGGCAGAATCACTGACATCTCTGCTCAGGTCTCAGTGGTGTGTTGTGTCCACTACTCTTAAAGAAATTGTTTGATAAAAATGTTCTTGGTTTGGCAGGATGGATTGGAGCCTCTTGCAGGCCAGTTTTGTCGCCCCTGTTGTACACTGACAGTACAACACTGCAGTTTACATACATTGCATCAAGCAGTGTGAAATGAAGAAAGTCTCTCTTAAGTAATCGATATACATAAAACACCTCACATACTGCATACAACTTGATTACTGGGCTCAAGCAGCACTCGTGACCTTAAGCAGATTAGATGGAATAAATGCATTTCAGTACTGAGTGTACTTCCATTTAACGGTGCATAAATCTGCTTGTAAAAATGCAGCTTACCTTGGGTCATCGCACCGAGCTCCGTGGGAAGAGATCTTACCAAATCAGTTATTAAAGAAAGAAAAGAAAGACACAGAGACAGGGAGAGCAAGAGAGGGAGAAAAGTAGGAGGGGGATTGGTTCCTTCTGACTGAACACAATGTGATATCTGTGATATATTCATCAATACTGCTGAAACCATGCTAGTAAGGCTGCGGATAGTTTAGCCGTTCTATTCTTGGCAAAGCAGATAGTGCCCTTCTTGTTAAATTCATCTGTCAATGCTGTTGGAGGAGGAGATAAGAAGTGGTGCGACCCCCACATGGAGCCAGTCGAAGCCATATTGATCACCCTTGCCTTCATTTCAGCAGGATGGCTAAAAATGATTAGGGCTCCGGAACTGAAGTTAATTCTCAGGGATTGGCTCTCTATAACAAGAGTGTGACATAATCAATGCAAATGATCTCACACTCTCGTGCTACCAAATCCAGCTCCCCTCATAGGCAGAAGCTTAATCAAGGACTATCTGTCATTGTTTAAGGTTTGCATTATAGTTGTCAGCAAAGACCTTTCGCAGTGTGCATTGGCAAGTATTCTGCACCGGGCCGTTCGCTGACAACACAGAGGCAACTGCAAGTGGCAATAACAATAGAGATTTCTAAGAGAGTTTTTGTCTTATTTTGTGTATTGTTAGATAATTCAATCGAATGACTGGGATCCCACAAGACGTGCAACATTTCTTCCATCTTCTTCAGTGGTTCTGACCATGAGATCCCAGAGGCTTTGCCTGATGCAAGATGGTCAAAATTAGATTTGGACCTTTCAAAGAAAGCCTTTATATGACACTTTCCAGTATCAAGAAATTACCTGGGGAAATGCCAGTTGTGTCATTTTAGAGGCTCCTGCTGTTAGATATTTGGCGAGAGGGGGGTTGTGTCCACTATTGTCTGGCAGCTTTGCAATGTTCGATCAAATCAAGGAATGAAGAAGGGGTCTGTAGTCTTTTTAGAAGCCATTTTGGGGGCAGTCCAGGTAAAAAAATTAAAAATAATAGTTAACAATCACTTCTCTATACCAAATGTGTCCAAAATAGGGTAGCAGGAAGCTGGAGTCTATCCAAGTTGTCATCAGGCAAAAGTCAGAATGCTCAATAGCTAATCTAATAAATGGTCCATGTGCCTATACATACTGGCCGCTAATGCATTGTTGCATAATCCAAATGTTTGCATTGTTTGATTGCATCAGTTTTTAAAGCATTTAGCAGAGAAGCTGCTCTTATTGTTATTTCATCCCCATGACTTTTGTTTACATACTTAATAAACAGAAACTTTGTTAGGTGTGCTAATCTTTTATGAAGCCCTTCTCTCGCTCTTCTTTATCCCACAGCATTGACTTTATGACAAATCGTCTCAAGTTTTTTTGGTTTTTGTTTTTGTTTTGCCAGATTTACATATATTTACTGTTCCTCCACCAACACATCCAACTCCTACTACAATGCTAGAGTATTTAATTTTGTGCGTAGGGGATTCAATGCTCCATCCGTTCACTCCTCGGTGAGAAGAAAACGAACATGGAAACAATACCAGTCATTCTTGTGCAAACAGGACCCATGACTCACAGACCGTCATTTGTATAATCCCGCTTGTGCCTGATGTCACTCATGGTGTTCTTTTTAGCTAATCACCTGAAAAAAAGCATGCATCCTGAAATTACAATCCGAGATGCAATATATGTCATTTTACAAAGGGCTTTAGTAAATAGGGCAAAATGTCGGCACACAGCTCAAATGTGGCACAATGTTAAGCATTCTAAACTTTGTCATTACAATCAATAGTGATAATTCCGGTCAACCGTAGTTTGTTTTGCACTTCGTGTCACCATCTTTCACTTTTGTATACAATCTCTTTTGTTTGCCCATCTCCTTGCTTCTTATGGTCCTGTTGTTCCCAACTTAACTGCCCTATTTTCCCACCAGTTGCATCATTGCGGGCCCTGACCAATTTCATGCCTCAGGCAAGACTTTCACCCGTGTCCCTCGCATCCCGGCCAATTTCACCACCAATCATTTTCCACAAACACTCGTACAGAAATCAAAACTGCTTTATTGTCTGTAAAATGTTCTCTGTTTCTGAACAAACAATTGCCATTGGGTTGTAACTCAATTGATTTTAGGTGTGTGTAGTTTGACGTGCTTTCGAAATTGTGCCTGGGACTTTGGGAGTGGGGTATAACTGTCAGCACAGCTGGCGGTGACCATGTGGCGCGAGCTCACTGTATGCAGATGGATAATGCAAGTGTTTAACATCTGTTTATTTTTTCCTATGTGCAGAACTCCATAACAATTTGCTGCATGATTTTTAAATGTCCTAATAAGCCAGTCTGACATAGAGTGCAATTTTTATTCATTTTTTTACTCATCTTGCCAAGTATGACACATGCAAGGATCCTGAAACATTTCTCAGTGTTGCAGTGCAAGAAAATAACTTTCTTGTGATTCAGCTTTGTTGACATGTAAATTTGTCATGTATAATGCAACAGTTTTGACACCGAAGAAACCACGATGGCAGATGATACTCTGAGGGTCTATCTTTTTTAGACCCTGAAAAATAACACCAAGCTCACACACATGGGATAGTTACAATATTCCACAGTCGGGAAAATTGATATTGAATACATTGACAGTTGTTTGTCCTTAAATATGCTTCTCTAGTTTTGCCAACTTCTGATAAAAATGTCTCCGTATGTATACTTGTATTCGTCACTAGTTTAAATCCTCCTTTAGCATTTTTTTTAATTCTTTCACTCATATTTATTTTGTCTCGTCTGGTTTTGTTAATAAGCAGAGGTTTCTTAAAAGACTGAAAACACATAAAAAAAAACACTATTGAAAATCATCTTGGGCTTTCGCTCTACTCAGTCTATTGTGACATAATTCTGCCCATTAGTTTTTGTGATTGCATTTATTACAATTAGGCTGCTCCATTGTTGCTCACTGCTGAACATACCACAGCACAGAATTGACTGAGGACACAGCCTGGTGGATAATAAGGTAGTCCTTAATTAGAAACAGATGAGACAGGGAAGCACCAGACTACATGTTGGAAAAAACACAATGGGGGAATGCAGAGACTTGGACTTGGCACTCCTACAGAGTGTTGTATCTCAATTCAAAGCCCCTTTTAGTCCATATTTCAAAACCACATACATCCAAGCAGGCTGACAAAATGGTTGCTTATTGTGCTTGTTGTTAGGAGTGTATGCAAAAAGGTTATTTAACACAGTCAGGCAGTGCTATGTCATGTTGCTATGTTACACTTAACAGGCTTATGCAACCAGTATTTCTTTTCCACCTGATTTTGGTGAGAAGCAACACATGTATGAAATGAATGCAAGTTAACCAGACTGTGCTCAGAAATCAATGTTTTAAGTAAAATGTCATGGCTTACAGGCTGAACTGGACTTTTATTGAATTTACAACAGTTTCAATCTGATATGTACACTCTTATTGACCGCCGTATCAATTTTATATGACCCAACACCTTGTTTACTAAACCCTCTTTTGAAAGCACACCATTCTACCTCTGGTAGATAGAGTTTTCAAAAACATAAAGAAGAAGAAACATACTTTCATTCCTCCTGAACCAATAGTATATCAAGCATGTTCATAGTGTGCTTGTGGATTCAAAATCACTGACGACTAACAATGATTGCACTTTGATTTAAGTATCAATGCTTAAGGAGTACCACATCTAAAATCCTGAAACCAGAATATTGCCCGGAAAAAGAAAATAGGACATTAATCGGATATAATTTAATCTTCTGCTCATCCCAGCACGCAGATTTATTTTTGAGTGAGTACTACATCCCAACTACAATGAAGCCTCATAAGGATAATATCCTCCTACAAAAGGCTTATAAAAAGACCGCTGGCCTGAAAGAAGATATTCAGTAGCTCTTGGATGAACCACAGAAAGAGGAGAGGATGTTTTTCGACTTGACGGGATGGAGACTGGGACATTCTGGCTTCATAGCGGCTTCCCATTAGAAGGAGCTTGCCACCAAAGACACCGGGACATGGTAGCATGGGACCCCTCTACCAAACGACCCTCTTCCTGCTCAGTGCTTCACCTTCAGACTCCATGGACTGAGGTGGTTGTTCATGGCAGGTGTTGAGAAGTCATCAGGCCCTATTCCTGCATCCGCAGCTGATACCGCATCGCACTGACAAAGCACAGGGTCTACGAGTACTACTGCTTCTCATAGACCCCAATGAGCCCCTATTGGCTGACACTACTAGTTCAACGTCTGAGTCACTACGGGATGTTTATGGTTGCCTGCTGGTCTGGTGCCTCCTCTGCTTAAAGTGGGCTGCTGAGCGATGCAGTACAGGTCATTCCAGTGTCTTGCCACACTTGATGGAGGGTCGACCTCGACAGCCAGCCTCCAAAAGGCTCACCTGTTTGACCTTGAGACTTAAAGACTCATACTATGCTAATTGTTGGTGACTCAATAATGAATAAAAATTTGATGTTGAAGCGACTGAGAAACGTGTGAGGTACTGGAGTAAAGCAGAGAAAATGCGACTGTGATGAAGAAACTCAGGACAGTTAATCGTGGGGTAAAAGCAAAGGAACGAATTTACAGTTAGTGCTGTTGCGTTTGGAAAGGGCAACATATGCTTTATGCATTTTAGGTTTCTTTTTTTCCTCTTCATGACACATGTATTGATAAATTTTTCAAACAACTTATAGTTTGGAAAATACACTATTTAAAGCTTCAGTGTTTGTTTAGTTGTGGAAACGTTGACACAATGAATCCCAGTCGTCGTACTGGTACAGACAATTTTGGACCTCAGGGCACTGGACCCATGATGACAAAATAAAACTTTCCCAAAAACTGCATAGCCAACCAGAGGGCCGATAAAAACAACAAAGCCATATACACTGTCCCACTGCCTTGACCAAAAAAAAGTTATTCTTTTGGTGCAGCAATCAGTGACAGATCGTTTGCACAGAGATGTTGGCCACATCATCCTGAAAAACCTTGACAAAGCTGACAGTCACGTCCCTGATACAATCAAAGTTTGATTGATGACTGAAAAAACTGTAAAATGAATGAAAAACAAAAAGTTAAACAGTCCAACCAGATTTGGGGCCGGTTCTTAATTTCTTTCCACATCTTTGCCATATTAACTCATGCTTGGAGAAAAAAACAAAAACCTTACTATTCTTGCAACCTGGTGTGACACTGATTGTCGTACCCTGCCACCACTTAATTGACACACCCACTACATAATTTCCAGTGGCTGTCATTTAAAACAAACAAAGCAACGGGAAGTGGACGACTGCTGTGTATCACCCTCGGCAAGAACAGCGCAGCGCAAACGGATGAAGATAATATGATGAGTTGATAGTCAGAATATGGCCATAGAAGGGGAACCCCCCCCCTCCCCCCTCAACACTCTACCCCCACCCCCTCCGGCTCTTTCAAACTCCAACGGTCTCCGACTGATAATAGTGTCAGCTAGTGATTGACATTTGCTAATTTTCCCACTTTTGCATGGGCAGTTTGAGGACCGTTTTGAGCTTGAGGCTCTGTGCAGGAGTCCATGTTAATGACGGTCCCTGTTGGGACAAAACCAGCCCTAAAACAATTCATGTAGGCGTCATCTAAATTAGAGCTTCTCCACTCCACTGGGTCTAAATGGGAGGTATTTGAATTTTGATCATTTCCTTGTCCAAGAGAACACGAAATGAGTGCCGAGCTTTTTGCAACATTATTGAAAACGAAGTCAAGTACGGGACTATAACATTTTAATATTACAATGCATTACTTTTTTTTTCCTTCTTTTTTTAAACATGGTGTAAAAGAAGCATTATTTCCTAGGATACACCTCCCATTTGACCATTTCCCAAAATTGCTGTAATAAATCTATCTACAGCAACGAGCTAACTAGAATAAATTTGTTGCACTCGTCCAGTAGTTTTTAAGTTCCTCCCATTACAGTTGTAGAGACCCTTGTTCAAAATAGTTCTCCTCTTACCGTGATGTTCTTCATCCACCCAAATTATGCAATTTTCTGATTGTGTGGAAGGAAGAAAGAAGGAAAGATAGAAGTATTTTAATGCTGTAATTCATACACTTTTGGAGCTGTGTAAAAATAAGTTTGTAGTTTGTTAAAATAATGATTCTAGCAGAATTGCTTCTTTTACATTACATGTCGAGCGAGTGTCAACTGATGCTAAAAATAACGTTTTTTATAGGAATCTGAGTATCTTCTTTCATTTCATTGCACTCATGCATTAAGAGTGATTTTGTTTCCCATTTAGATTATTTACAAGAGGAAGTGGAAGACATCAATCATTAGTCTGACAGCTTTACTTGTAGCAAGTTCATAATTCAATAGCACCTGTGCTCTTTTCATAAACCCCACAGTGTACTATTGAAAACAGGATGCCGCTGCTTCTCTGCCCCCCTGCTGATTGTTTTCAATACAAGAAAGAAACAACCGATATACTTTCAGCCCAAAGGAGCTCACATGAGGGTGAATATGTTTCTGTATTTAGCAGAAGAAAATAGATCAATAACAGATGTGGAACAGAACAGAATTTGGAACAACAGCTCATGTTTTGTTCAAAGTGGAGTCTTTAAGAGATAACATTTGATTAAAAATTGAGACAAAACAAAAGATGTTATATTTGAGAATGTTATTCATGCAAACATTTTAAAACACCCCTTTCTTTGGAGTGTGAACTATAATATACATCTCAGCATGCAATTAGCTTATTTTGTTAAAAAGTAATAAAGTTAAAGAAAAAAGGTATGAATGAAACATCAAAGTACATAAACGTAAAGTTAATTGTTCAATTCTATAGTCCTGGAACCTTCCTGTTTGGAGTTTCCATAATCTCCCCGTGCCTTTGTAGGTTTTCAAAGGATAACCCTGCTTTATCCCACAAAGTGAAAACATACTTTATGTGGTCGTGGTTGCAAGTTTTAAAAAATGTATATCGATGGTATCCATGACAGTATTTAATTGAAGCTTGCTTTACAAGTTCATTTCAATTATATTTTTATTTGTATAATGCCAAATGCAAAGCAGTCATTTCCAAACACTTTTACAGGAAAAAATCCCAAAATTCCACATGAGCATAAGTGGCAGTGGAAAAGAAAAACAACCTTCTAACAGGAAGAATTATTTGCAGAACCAGACTCAGAAGTGGCAGTTGAAGCAGACTAATGGCGCAATTAAAATTACTACCTGTTGAGTCCCCTTACTAAAAAATCCCCCCCCAAAAAAAAAAGAATTTATATTTTTTCTGCTTTTGGAGTAAAATCTTTTCATTAACATCAGATCTAATCAAGACCATGGCTATGGAACTAATAATAATATTATTTTAATAAATCTGATTCGGTTTGGAACATCATTTCAGTGGAAAAGTTAAAATGGTATCACTGCTATATTAAATTTTTTTTTCTATCAATGAAAAATGACTTTCACAGCGCTAGTTTTATGTTGCCATTTCACAGGTTTTTCATGTGGCTCCCATATTCATATTTCTTTCTCTACATGGTTTATGTTTTCATTTCAAATCTTTGTTGTAGTTCATGTTTGATTTTATGCTGTGTGTATTTTAGCCAATTCGGTCTGTCCATCTGTCTTTTCTTGGTAAAGCGCTGTTTCTCTCCAGGCTCTTTACCTGCTTAATGTATTCATTTATTTGAAATTCTAGTTGTGCTGTGTCATATATCTATCCATGTCTCTGTCTGTTGCACCTTGTGTTTTATATCATATTGTTGGTTTGTTTTTGTTTTTATTCTGGATGGATCCGACACAATCAGTTGAAGATTACCTTGAGTTTGAAGACCTGTGTTTTAGTTTGTCCACGCTCCCCCAACAATGACAACAATATATGCATACACCTTTGATGAGGAAAAGAAGGGTTTTGGTAGTGGATAGTAAAAAATGACAAATGTTATCATTCCTCACAAAAAGGAAACCCTATCATTACAGAGGGCATGATTGAATTTGGTAATTACTTTAAGATTAAAAACAGCAGTTTTAATGGGAAATAGTTGTCCTAAAATGACTCCGAGGGGGTTGTGAGTGTTAAATCTGTGGCTCCAGAAAATATAAAGTTGCAAAGTTATGGCTAATCTTCGACATATCCAAGACCGATTAAAAAAACTAAATTCACCAGCTACCCCAAATGTGTTGTAATGTAGAATTATTAAACTGCCACTTCAAGGTTTATATTGCTCAACAACACTGAATGTTTGGTATTGTTGACACTGCTGAATTGATGTATGCAACAAAAGTGAAGAAATATGTTTTAGGGCAGTTTTTTTTTTTTTTTGGAAGAAGGCATTGTTGTCCTTTGATTATACCAGCGGATGTTAGACACTGAAAACTCCTATACAAAAGCAACTACTATGGTGGAATGTAAATCTTGCAATACATTTAGTTATTGCTCTGTGTCAACGAAAATACCTTAATTTGATTGTTTCTTGTTGCAGTGTTCCTGGGAGACATTGCCTGAGCATTGGATGGGTCAGTTGAATGAGAGATTCACTAATTTAGGTCGGTAAAGATCAATTTATGTGAATGCATCACATTGATGCTGCTGTGAGCGACCCCCTTCAGAGCCACTGCTCACTGTCATGGATCAGAACGGGACCCAATAGCAGACTCTCACACTGAGTTCAGGGGGTGGAGTCCAAGGGGTGATCCGAGAGTAAGTCCAAAAATGAGCTGAGGGTCCAAAACACAAACGTTGATACACCAAAAGGTAACACTGAGAACACTGGACGTCTAGACCCTGCATACTGAGACAATCTGGCACAGATAAACCGGGAGAGGGAGTTAATATACACCGGGAGTTAAGGAGACACAGGAGAAACACGTCACATAATTAGACGCACACAGGAAGGACAAGTGGCGAGAGTCGGGGACCACAAGTAAGTACAAAATAAAACAGGGAAGAGGAAAACACACAGACAAGATGAAAACACAGCGGGAGTACTGACACTTGCCAAACACACATCGCCAACAAGTTCTATTTGTGGAAGCTTCACAGACTGCAAGGGCTGTGATTAATCTGCTCCGTTATTTCCATTACTCCGCTTTCCCATTTTTTTACTGTATACACAAGAAGTAAACAACAAATAATGCAGTATTTCAATCAAATTGCAACTGCTTCAATCACTGCCCAAGTGTGCCATAACACTACTAAAGGGTGTCATGCAATTTCACGACAGATCCTTCAGAAAATCAATGCTCCCTCACCATGTGGCAGTGAATTACTGATGTAGAACTTTGAAGGGTCAACCACGTTGAGGCAATGGATTGCCATTTGCTCCATATTGACGGAGAACCATAACTCAGCCGTTTGTGGGAGGAAGAAATTAGTTCTGAGGGTAAAGCAGAAAGAATCTTTTTTGTCAGTTGGCTGGTGTGGACTAATTCAGGATTGGGGAACTCAGTCTGAGACGTTTGAGGTCTGGGCAGCAACATGTGTTCACGGTGTCTCCAGTGCTAAACCGGCTGTTGTTCATCAACACACACCTTCTGCTCTATTTTGAAAACAAAGTTTGGCTGATGGACAGTCTCTTTTGTGATGGTCATGCAGTATAGAACAGGTCTCAGTTGGATGTTATCCATCTCATACGCCAGGGACTGCCAGCACTAGTATTTAGCCTTGCATGTACACTGCCCATTACACTGGTGTGCAAGAGAGTGAGGAGCAATTCGGGGTTTGGTCAAGTAGACAGGTAAAGTTCAGAGAATGTCCACATGGTTTGGTTATTGACACATTAAGATATAGAGGTTAAATTCAACAGAGAGAGGAGATAATTCACAGTTTAAACAAGTGGTTTCAGAGACAGGAGAGAGACCTTTAATTCCCAAAGAGCTGAATCAATGAACTGGCAATATGAGGTTTAATTATTTCAGTTAATGACAGGTCAAGGACGCCAGAAGCCTGAAAACGAGGAGCGATTCACACATCTCCTGACACATTCACCTATAAATATAGGAATCGTCTTCAAGGTAAACAACTTTTTCCCCCTGAGCTCTAATTATTTTCAAATTGTCAATATACTGTTACTTATTGTTAACGTGGTCAACGGTAATTCCACCTGTCACTGGGTGCTTCATTATCTCAAAGGAAGCGTCTTGGAATTGTAGATTCCTGCACACTGTGGATACAATCAATGTTCATTTGTGGAGGCTGTGCCTCTACATTTATATCACTTAGCCCTCTAGAAGGCCAGAAGGGATCATCAAGCAGCGAAGGATGATACTACTTTTTGAGATACTATATTACTCTGAGGGCCACAATAGGTGATTGGAAATGTGCATATTCTTTCATTATGAGCAATAATGTCATGTGTACAAACCTATCACACAAAGCTTCCTCAATTCAATTCAAAATCGGTGAACAATTTTATGGGCTATTTTGTTCGGCTCTCTTGGAATCAGCTTTCATGGTCTCACCTCATGTCCTGCTTCAGATCTCATCAATCCAGTCTTCAAAGTTTTTCTTGATCCATCCACCCTGAACACGAGTGTCGACACGTTGATATTTCTGTTCAAATCATGTCATAACTGTAAAAAAGGATCATAGTGGGGGTTTTTTTTTTGGGGGGGGGGGGTGGTAACCATGCATCCCTCATGTGGGCTTTTCTCTACCATGCAAGACTGTGTTAAATCATTTAATTACTCTTTAAGCCTTTCTCTCATCTGTACTACTCCTGATTGAATTCATTCCTCTGGAGCCTTGACTGAAGTTGATGAACCACTCAAATAAAAATGGACAGCATGTCTTCCAAGGGAAAAACATGACTCAATGACACCAACTGCCGTACTACATCACTGATAATATAACAGCATTGAGCAGATGTGAAACATTTGCACAGGTTGGAGGCTGTAACTCTCAGATCCCTAAATTCAGTACAACAACTGCACTTGGAAAATGCCCCTGGCTTGCACAAAGGTCCCTTCAATTTTTGTTATTCAGAAGTGGGAAGTGGAAAAGTTCCAACTTCTCATTGGGAGAAACACAGTCTGCTGAGAAAATGGAAAGATCTATTCAACAGAGCAACATTTGTGTATCTACAAGACAAATATAAATAATTTTGTTAATGATGGAGCCTCTTATAACCCTGGTTTATTGTCAGTTGTGACAACGGCCTTCATAAAGCTTAAATACTTAGTTTGCTGGCTACAGAAAAATTGGAAAATCCAAAAGTGCAGAAGTGAACTGCTTAATTTTAAAAGATTACATATACCGCTTCATTTGTGCCTTTCCCATAAACCTAATGTCAAAATTGCCATAATTCTGTTAGTTATGAGAACACAGATAAGTTAAGATTTGTTTGTTGTTTACACAGTGTTTTAAGTCAAAAGGCAATATCTTTCCGTTTTTTTATCCCAGAAACCATTTGCGTTTACACAGCAACATCTTGAAAACAATGTTGGTTTCCACGGAAATGGCAGAAATGCTGAAAACAGTGGAGTTTTAATCTTGGGCCACGGAGTACACGGACATTTGTATGGACAGATGACAAAGTTGGATTGTTATTATGAGTGACTCAACTATAAAACTCAAGAGAAGATGGACTGGGAGTCATGACACTCTGGAGGCCGCCATTGTTGATATTGTGCCTGTGCTGAAAAACTATTTAGTACAGCCGTGGTTCGTATGTGCACCATCGGTATCAGTACCTCATTACGCCCCATTACAGTTTTTCTGTTAACTGGATAAATTGCATTTAATTTGTTGCATTGTATTTTTCCTTTTCCTTTTTACTTCCTTTATTTCACATTATTGTGTTCCATCTATCTTCCACATATAATATCCACTTGTTCAGAGCTCTAATCAATCAGTCGTGAAAACAGTTATGTGAGCCTTTTAACTGTCGTTTGAGTTTGGCTGTGGGGTTAAAACATACTGATGATGCCCTCCAGATTTAAATATCTTGTGACAAGAAGTGACACAGACCCACTCCTCTGCAACTTATCCACTGCCACAACTTAACACACATTTCACAGTATGCCTTATGAATATTTTATGTGAGCCCCAAAGGGAAGTTTTGACATCAGCAAAGCAATCAGACAATGGGCCCTTGTTTACTCGCAGCTGGCTGTAAGCGAGAAAGAGAGAGGGAGGGTGTGCAAAAAAAAAATCTGGCAATGTTGCATATCAAATTCCTTTTTGGATATTGATTTAAATATATTAATATTTTTAAAAGGAGTCTTGTGCTCTAGCATTAAGCGTGTATGACTGACATTTGCTCAGGCCTATGAGTTAGGACCTGCGTCAAAGGCTCCTTGCAAATCAATCTCAGTGTTTTAATCTTAGTGCAGTGATTTACTGCAGTAGCACAATTAAGACAGTGTCAGCAAAGTTGACATGTTGTCACTCATGCAGAAAAATACCAAATTGACTTTCAAATACACCCTTGTTATTGTCAGATGACTAATTGCATTGATCTACGAGAAACACTGAAGTAAAACGAATTCATGGATGGAATATGGATGACTGGTACAGTAGAAATCCACTCCGGCACTTTGGAACGAAGGATTTCAGTTTCAGGTTGTTATTCACTCAAAAAAAGGTTTTCATTGTGGTAATCTGTAATGAACAGTGTTGTCACAGTTACCTTGAAGAAGTAATATGATTACTGATTACTAGTTACTCCTTTATAAAGTAACGTAGTTACTTTACTGATTACTTGTTTTTAAAAGTAACTAAGTTAGCTTACAAGTAACTTTTTAGTTACTTTCAACAGCTGCCGACAACACCCCCCACCGTTTCAACATAAAAACGATGAACGGTTTTGCCAAAAACTCTGCTGATCACTGCCTCCTGCACCATGTTTATATATCTTTTAACCTTTGACTTTCATTCTTTGTTGTATTTATATCAGACTCACGTTTTTATTATCCAATTTTTACTATTACTGGTATTTATTTACCCAGTGATGTAGTTGTAGTCTGTTGTTGCACTATTTATCTATTTATTTATTTGCACCACCTTTTGTATGTGACCTTTTATTTCCCCCCCAGGGACAAATTAAATCTTTCATTGATTGATTGATTTATTGAACAAAGGGGGGCGACTTCCTACCAATATATCATTTTACTCAGAAAAATGACAAAAGTAGAGTAACATATCTACAGTTGTTCATTGATGCAATGTTAAGGTTTATTGATGATGTTTGTTTGTTCCGATTCTTTTGTGTCACCTGAACGCACCATTAGAACGAGTTGGCCTCTGATTGGCTGAGAGTGGGGAACGGGGCGGGTCAGGCGAGAGTGCGGAAACTGCCTGTGTGTGTGTGTGTGTGTGTGTGTGTGCGTGCGTGCGTGCGTGCGTGCGTGCGTGCGTGTGTGTGTGTGTGTGTGTGTGTGTCAGCTTGGAGTCTAATGGATGAGATTTTGTTCTGTTCAGTAATAAAGTGGCTTTACAGACAAGAAAGTCGTCTTCCTTTTCAAAGTCCTGCAGGAAGTTACAATAGTAACGCACAGTAACTTGGAGAAGTAACTTTAATCTGATTGCTAATTATCGTGTTACCTGCATCAGTGGTAATGCAGATCGATGGGACATTAACAGCCAGGACAGAACAGCCAGCACACCAAATACGTAGAAGTATGTGACATTGGATCGAGTACACGCTCAGCAAACCCCAGGGCTGTGTGACAAGACAAGGGTTATCTTGGAACCAGCAGGACGAGAGAAAATGGGGTTGTCCCAAACTGAGCTGGAAACGGTCAGTGGAACAGGAACTGTGTCAGATGAGGTCAGAATGGAATAAGATTGCCAGATTTTTTTAGAGTGGCACATGTTTGTGGATGCTCTACAGTCTTTTTAGGAGTGAATGGGTTAAATGAGTAAGTACTGCAAATACGGGCACTTTCACACCAGCACTGTTCGGTCCAGAGCAGTTTGTTTCAGTGGCAGTCTGCTCTGTTTGGGCAGGTGTGAAAGCTCACCTCCAGTCTTATTACTGACCAAAGAGGGCAAACTCTGGTTGGACAGTCTGAAAACGTGTGTCTCGATTGACTTACTAATGAATTATGGTCCCGTAAGCAGACAGAGTGAAAGCAGAGGGACTATCCAGCGGACTGAGAGAGAGGACATGATGTAGAACAAATGCTGAATAAGTCGCTGCCTTGCCTGCTGCTCATACCGGCCAGCTTCTTGTGAAAAAGCATTGAAGTTGGAAAACCAACGGATAAATAGAAACAAATTTGCTGTTGCTCCATGGTTTCTGTTGAGAACAAGTCATCTAAAAGGGTTGAATTTCTGCTTTCAGACCAAACCAATCACTGAGCCACATTTCTACTTCATCATGCATTTCTTCCTCTTTGGTCGGTGTTCAATTTGGGTGATACCGCCTTCAAACAATCAGCTGTTGTAAATATGTGACATTGTCTAGTTGTGGTCCTCTCTCAAAAGTGCAGCTTGAAAGCAAACCAATCTAAATAAAGGTGTGGGCACTTTTGGCATTCCCCGCCCAATCGAACCGAGTCCCCAGATTATCCAGCTGTGAAAGCACCCTCAGTGTAAAATCTGGCAAGAACTTTCATTTGCTTAATGTGAAGTTTTGTACAGTTGTGGATATAACCCTTTGTTTTGCATATTTTATTGATCCCTCCTGGGCATTTCAGTTGTCGGTCCATTTTATCTTCTCGGAGAGACGGGTGGCCACAGTGCAGCAGCCTGGGAGCTTCTGGGGGTGAAGGGTCGTGCTCAGGGATATCAGCTGAGATATGAATCTGCAAAGTTTCAATCCCAAGTAGGCCTCTCTCGCACCTCTAGGTTTTGGTTCCAACTGTTTGGAATCTCACTTAAAATATTTTACCACCATGTACAATCTACTTTCAGAGTTGATTAGAAAACACTTCTGGTCTCTTAGACGCTGCACACCTAGTTTTCATCAGCTCAAGTCTCTGCTCATCAACACCAAATCTACTGCAACTTTTTTCCAGTTCCTAGTCTGTCTTTTGCTTGACCTTGTTTTCTGTGTCCTGAACCATTCTCCCTGTCAGTCAGCCTGCCACTTAACTTCACCTTGTCTCACCAACATTTAGCATCCACTGCGTGCCAAAATCAGTGCTGATCGAGCCTCATTCTGCTCTCTTCGATCAGCCCAATTCCCTTTTAATTACAATTTCTTATTATTCTTCTTATTATTATTATTTTTAAGCATTTATATCAACTTAAATACTTGTTTATGCTATTTGTGCTATATTTCCCCCCGAATCCTAAACACTACTCTGGTGAGATGGACTTGGAGGGTTTGAAAACATCTTCCAGCTGTCACAGAGAGAAGGAGGACCCAAATGCACATCCAGATGCAAACATGAGGGAAATATAATGGTAACCAGAACAAAACCCACACAAATATACAGGGAGAATGCAGGGGAATGCAGAACCAAGCAGACATCCACAGAGGAATGCAGATGGAGCAACCAAGACAGAGGGACAGATGGAGGGCTGGAATACATTGGGATGCAGGGCTGACGAGACACACCAGACAGTGATCAAGGGTAATCAAGTGGAGGAGAGGGAGTGCTGAAGGTGGAGCAAAAGGACAGCAAACAAAGGCAGGAAGTGGAACACCAGACATCGGGGAACATGGGAAAAGACAAACATGGGACAGGGCGAGCCACAAAAGCACCAACAGAAGTATGATACCAATACAAAGGTCTCCACAAAAAAGCAGGAGCCTTCACAAATAAAAGCCTCCAGTTTCTGATCTAAAATCTAGTAAACATTTTAATATAAACATATTTTCATGTGTTTTGTTGCATCTATTCTTCTTTATATGCATAATCCCACAGGGTTTAATTACTGCCATTTTCCTGTCATGTGAATGCTTTAAGTTCACACGCTCTGACAGAGCATGGAACAAGGAACCACAAATATTACTGGGTTAGCGGCTTAACTTCAAGTGTGTGAAGACAAAACTGATGTCTAGGATACAGATTGGAGTTCTGTTTCCATATCTAGCTGCCAAATCAAAAACAAATGTTATTCATTAAATCACTAATGGAATGATAGAGCATGTACCGGTACACTAAGTACAATTATTGGTCCGTAATAACAACATGTACTGACTAGTGGCAGCAATGCACGCACACTAAAATAAATAAAGTAGAAAGATAAAGAGGCCATAGATTTCTGTCCCTTCCTGTCCTGTCTTGCCTGAGCCTCAGGCCTGAGCGATGGGTCTCCGTAACTTATGTGACGGTGAAGTTATCGCCTTGACTGATGGAGCCCCAAAGGAATCAATAAGCATGCAGGCCTTGTACCGGGGGAAAAAAAATGCCTACATATTTCAGAGCCATTAAATGACCACAGTTACCACACTGAGAGCAATGTTTCTCAATTTGACCTGCCTTTTCATATCAGGAGGTAGGGTAGATATGAAAAATTAAAGAGTCAGATACAAATTGGAAAGGTGCACACTGCTTCTGCTCTCAGCTGAAAATGTAGGGGGATGAGCAGCAGTGCTGCCGGTCTGCTTCTCGGGTCAGAGGAGATATGTTAACAGCATTTGTTAGATCTGTATTATACCTTTTTAAGTGATAGTGTTTACAGGCAGGCCAGATGATTTATGACCTTGCCTCCCACAATCGCACATCGTCTCCAATTCTGAGATACCACATGTAAAGCGGAGTCAATTAAATGATTGGATGACATGCCGTTTTATCAGAGGGCGACATGTCACAAATGGAAATGGTACCTTGGTTAGTCATTTGACCTTTAATTATCTTCCCTAAAAACTGGATTAGATAAAGCTTTGCACCCAATGGAAACATGTTATCTATCCCTGCAATTACCACAGTCTTTTGATGAAGGGGAGGCGGGATTAAATTTGAGAGATGGGGCGAGAGGAACTCCTTGTAACTGAAGGATAAAGCACGTTGCTTTAGATACATTGATCATTCCAATATTCAATGTTTAAGTGTTTCTTCACTTCTGCATAATGGGGAATTCATCCCAAAGACACAATGATTATCTTTTCTACATTTTGTTCAAAGGGCACAGCCTACATTTTACCAGACAAATTGATAACCCAATATGAATATTACAGGGAACTTGAGTATTGTATAAAATCAGTATGACATTTTGAACATTCATCAATGCAATCGTCAAGACTGGGATTATGCTGGGTAAGCTTGCAGTGAGAGATACAATGAACGTAATCATTAGTGATTAAAAAAGTTATTGTGTAAGTTATTGAATGGATAACTACATGAGATTTCATGAATTCAATTAATGAAAGCACAAGCAAACTGAACAACATCTCTACAAAATGAGTATGTGAGTGAAAGCAAGAATGAAATAATTGATGGACGACCTAAGACATGTACAGTATGTTTAAAGCAAATAATGCATGAATTAACAAATTAATACACCAGCAAACTTGACAAACATCTGACAGTCTGTGAGCCTGCCAAACATCTGATCCTAACAATAAGTGAGTTTGTGAATATATGAGTTCAATGATAAGTGTGTGGATGTATAAATGAATGGAAATGAATCATATTTATTGATTGAACAACTGCATAAACAACTCAATGAATAAACAACCAAACTAGAAAACCTGACAAAGCTGACATTTCTTCTCAGAAAACAGACTGAAAGATATTGACAAAACATATTCTTGATGACTCAGTGTTGACCAAAGAGTTTTGTAGCATATTTAAAAAAAAAAAAAAAAGATCCAATATCACATGGGAGCACAAACGATTGTCGTATCAAATTTAATCACTTTTTTGGAAGTAAATCAGTTCCTCCATAAACAGAATTAACTAAGCAGATGAGCAGGCCAATGAGGGCATGTCCTGTCAACACCAAAGTATTATTGCAGCATGGACACAGAGAGAGCAGAATATTTCCTCCTTGGCTTTGTATGTTATTCTGAGGCCCAAGCAGCTGGGGTTCTATTAATTAACTTGGCATTAGCAATGTTTGGTTTTTGGTTCTGCACCAAGTGCACAAGGGTGTTTTAGGACCGTTAAATCAGGGCTCTGGAACAGGGGAATGCTTGCGCCGGGTTCAGGGAAAATTACAGCCAGTCAAACCACCAGGGAAGAAGCCACTTCTTCTGGAAGCGCTCTGTAATTTAACATGGCTGTCAATCACCGTTTCTAAAGGGCCACTAAATCGTTTAAATCGCTTGTCTGTAGTGGGGAAGAAACGGCGACGCCAAGGATTGGCGACAGCTCTGTTTCTCAGTAAATATTCTCCAAAATCCTGAAAAACAGATGTCCAACATTCAGACTCAAAATAAATGTTGATGGTTGAAAATTGCCTTGAAAGCAAGCCAAATCACCATTATTGGGCGTACCAATTATATTTCTATGGCAGCAGATATGGTATGAATCTTTTTGAACGTTCACTACTGATGCACATGCAGTTAAGCCCATTTTATATGTGCAGCCAAGCCACATGTGAAGACATTTATTCCTGACGAAACCTGAAAGAAGGAAGAGAGAACAAGTGTTGTAACTTAAGGAATCCAACGTGAGCAAAGAAATTTTGCAACAAAAACAGTCAGAGATGTATACAGTATAAAACTAAAACTTGAAAATTGCTATATAATATTATTTCTCCCCATAAATCCCCCATATACTATATCAAACCCATTAGTTCAACAGACTCATTTAATAGATTTAGAGAAACACACTCAGACTTGTTAAAGATCCTATATTCTAGAGCTTTTCAACAATTTCACATGGGTGTCAGAGGTCCAACAACATTGTATTCAAAGTGTGTTGCTTCAAATCCAGCCTTGGTCCTGAATTTCAGCCACTCTAAAAGACCCTTTAGTGAGCTCTACTAAGAACAGACTGTTTCTGTATCTGTACAATGAGCTGTGTCTGTCAATGCCTACTCCAATCTGTTTCCTTACTGGAAACTATGAGTCAGATCTGGCAACCCCGGAGAAGACGTGGCTTTCCAGAACCATACGCTGCTGTTTACGGTGGATTTTTCGCTATGGCTCATGAAAATGCTGTTTTTCAACAAGACCCAGTTTGAATCAGAATCTGACCCAGAAGGAGAATCTCTGGAAGACGTTCAGACTCTGCGGCTGCAGAAGGACATTTCAGAATGATTAATTCAAAATATTGTGTGTCTGAATATGTTGATCTATCGTATGTGTTGTTACAGTTACTACCTAGTAGTTAATGACATGTAAGGGTAATTACAGTTTTTCATATTATACTGAATTTATTCAGTATATCAGTAATCTTTGTAAGTTTATATCTCCCTGTGGGATGGTCAAAGCATGAGTGGTTATTTCCCCGCATGGAATCGTGAAGGGAAAATCTCAGAATTGCCCGTATGGGCATGCATTTGCTAAAACGCAGATCAAGCAAGTGAGGGAGATGACAGACTTTCTTCACTTCAGTGGCCTCATACACAGGCTATGGGGAGACATTAAAGTAAAAAAAATAAAATAAAAATTAGAAAGTGAATTTTGAATAACACGGGACCTTTAAACCCCTTTTAAGCTGAAACTAATCTCAGCATGCTCAGTTCTACTTTTCAAATGAACAGGGCCATTCTGCAGGGGTTTTCATTCATTCATTCACACATTTTATCTTTCTAAATGGAACATGGTTCCTGTTATTTAATGAAGTTAGTTTTATAGTTAAGCTTTGTCTGATGTGTTCGGATTATTCTCACCAGCCTCATGATTCCCAGTAGAACAGGGAGAAAATGTCAGAGCAAGGCAACAATGGTGACAGAATTTAATTGTTAATGTCGGGCTTGAATTTTTTCATGTGTTGTACGCTGGATAAAAGCCTTGCCAGTGTAATAACAGGTGCCCAATTTGTTAATGGCATTTGCTCCAGCCGTGCCGTAAAAAGCATAACAGCTGTAGCTGCAAGCGCTGCTATTTGAGCTCTGAGCCAGGGTTGGATGGTGGGAATTCACGTACATTAATTATTTTATGCGCACTCAATAATCTCTGGTAATTGTCAAGTTTTGAAAAATTACAATTATACTGAAGTTAGACTGGATAAAACTGGAGAAATAAGGTTTTTAACTGCAAGCCTTGTAACACACATCATGTGTTATGACATTTCTTCAACGTTTTGGGGGGAATTGGACTGCGTGTGGTCAGGCTGTGGTTGTTAAAGTGAGAAATATACATTTGTTTTACCGCAGCAGAAGAGGTTTTGTTATCCCCAAACCTAAAACTGTGGTTGTAATTAATAAGTGCCAATTCGAGATGGTGACAATACAGAAAATACCTTCACGTAATCTGAAGTTCATTCATGACACAGAAATACAAATAAACAAATCAAACATCAATAGAAGATATTGATGATTCTATAATTTCTGTTTGTTGCTTCTGCACATATGTACAGGATAATGCAATTCAGTGCAGTCAAGCTGTAAATGTACCCTTTGAAAGCCACTCAATATGTTAAACATGTGACTGGCATCACTTCATGTTTGTGGCAAAGGCTCTGTATGGCTCGCAGAAACTGAATGCAATTCATTGGTTTCTGATTGTGTTGTGAAGGGTCTTCAGAGTGGTGAGTCCCAGTGGGAGAGGCTTCCTGAGGTTCTACTAACTACTACCCTCTGTCATAAGCTCACAAGTGAAGCTCCCACTGATGTGGGCACAGTCAGCATAGGAATTTTTTTTTTTTTCGATACTTAGATGTCCTCATGTGCCTTAAAAATAAAAGCTCCCGTTAAACTGGAAAATAGAAAAATGATAGAAAACTAAGAAATTGTGTGATCCTTACTTGTGAATTTAATCAGTTTTAAAATAACTTTTACCCCAAATCTGTTTTGTTTTTTTTTCCTTTTTTTTTTATATCCAGGCATGATGACAATGTACTGAAACTAAAGAAAATTAGACACTATTGGTTTTCCCTCAATCAGAGATTCACATTAACTTTGCCTTATACTTTTCACATTTTGTGTATCTGTTACTTGCTTTGGCCTTGGTTTGGATATTACAGTAATTTACTTCTATTTTGTCTTTGGAGGGAACCAAATCATACTTGCTCCTTCAGGTTACTAAATTTCTTTCAAATTTTTTATTTTATCCACCTTGAAGTCTCTTCGTCATGGTACAGAGCATTCTTTTTAAATGATATACAAATCTTTGCTACTGGTTGCATGAGGCTTGGTAGTGGGCATCTCAACCACTCTAAAGTGTCAAGTGACAGCTTTGAGCCGCATGCATCCACGCATCCAGTGACAACTAACACACTTTTATCTTTATTTTCAATTTCTTCATGTTTTGAGCGCAAGATCCTCTCCTATTATTGTTGGAACCAAAGGATCAGGCTACAGTCATATTAAAGCATTTCACTTCCTTTTTCTGAAGCTCTCCTCTCAAACACCTGTTACAATTTTATCTTTGGCTTCAGCATCTACGTTAGCTACCTGTATAAAGTCAGCTTATTGCATGAGCTGTCCTCCCACTATATTGAGATTTTGGTTACGTGAGGATATCTAGTTCAGTAAAATGTTAATTTGTCGTATTTACTGATGTAAACTCCGGAGCACCTGCTTCTTTATATTTATTTTCTTATGCCTGACAGAAGAGAACTCCCTTATGAGAAGAAAACTAAATAAAACAAACTAGGCACCTACTCTATATACACACACAGAAACAAGACACAGCAAACAACAATCAAATGTAGTCAGTCAGTTGGCCGGTACTTTAAAAGATTCCCAACATCAGAGATCATCGAGAGAATAACGTCAAAATACAACTGATTGGCTTTTGCTCTCTGGACAATATATGCTAATCCATTCTGCTAAGCTTTACAGTAATTGAAGTATTTAATTTGGGCAGACCAATACAAGGGTATTATGCTAATGTAAAGCGGGGAGAAAAAAAAAATCTGCTGGTATTTTGTAATAATTGCGTGGAAAACGGTAGGGTTTAGTTATGCTGCTTAATTTGTGTGTTTAATCAGGGGTCACAGACGAAAATCTCGTTGCTTCTGTCCGAGGTTGTGCGCACGCAGTGAGATCACACAGGCTTCTGCGAGCCCTCCAGCTCGCATGCATTTTCCTCTCTTTCTGTCTGCCGGTTTAGGATCCTTGAAAATTCTCTTTTCTAGAATAGTAAATGATCTCTATAGAGTAATTCAACCCACTCTCGCACACAGATTCTTCACAAGGATGGAGGCGGGCTTTTTGTGTGCGCTGATGCTACAGGACTATACTGCTGCACACCCTCGGAGCAATCAGAAATAGATAGCTATACATGTTGACCATACCTTGTAGTGATTGTTTGGGGGGGGGGGGGTCCAGGCAGCATCAGTCCAATACCGATCATCAGCACACACGCAAATGCCACGTTTAAACATGTGCACTCCTGAAATCCTCCGTCTATGCGTCCATAAATAAGATGAAAGCGGGAGATTCTGACATCTTTAATGATAAAGGAAGATTCAACAGTAGACTATAGGCAGACAGTCCAGCAGCCAGCTCCTCTCTGATAAATTAACTGTGGACAACACAGTGCCAAAGCCATCACGGCTTGGACAGCTTAAGTAGTGGTAGGTGTAATAAATGATTCAGTAGTCCCAAGAAGTAGGGTGTCAATTTGTAATGTCCTCCAAAATGCCCGACCACCTCTTCCTACAGCCACAGAGCTTACAGATTTGTTTGAAACCAGCTGTAAATTTAATTTTAACGGCACAACACCTTTCGCTGAGTCATGCACTTTCTCCCCCTTCTCTGGGTTTTTCTTTCCCCTCACTCCCCTTTGCGTTTCCCAATGCTGTCACAAAACAGTCTTTCTCCCTGCCTTGTATTATCTCTGTCAGCAGAGGACCCATGGATCTATCAGGCCAAGCTGGGAAGAACAGATAGTGACAGGGGTAATGTGGACCGGGTCACTTCACATGCCTTAACTTGTCCTCTTCTTCCAGCTCTCAATCCTCTGCAAACCACAGGTTGAGAATTTATCTCTATAACTTCCACTCGGCTCTGTGTCATTCGTTTGTTCCTCTATCCAGAGCAAAATGGTTCAATAAGAATAATGCACACACACACACACACACACACACACACACACACACACACACACACACACACACACACACACACACACACACACACACACACACACACAAAATGAAATAAAAAAAGACCAGACAACAACTCAATTTTCTACTTGTGTGAGGTTTTCCATTAAAAACAGAAAACAAAACACCCCAGCAGAGCTATGATAAGATGCCATGGATTTATTCGACTTGCCAAAATACACTTTTGATGTCAGTAATGGTCAATGGGGAGCAAAAGTTCTGCTCTGAGTGGCTGACTAATCAAAAACATTAATCTTTGTTTTTTCCACTCATTTGTGAAGCCCGCCCAGGGCCTTCTAGGGGGTACAGGCAGGCCGAGATCCCAGCATCACATTGTTGGTCATCTTATTACATTGAGAAGGGCCTGAAGATAAGCAGCTATTAAAAAACAATACAAACGTAGAGATTTCTGAAAGTGTTTATATCTTCGCAGGCAATGTATTATATTTGACAATGGGCTCAAACAAAGAAAGCAGCCTTCAATGGTGCAGAGTCAATCAGGGATTTTGTTCTTGTTGCTCAAACAGCGAACACTTATACTATATAACAAGAGCTTTGTTGTCCTAAACATGACTGTGTGGCTATACTCCTGAAATGCTTTCTCAGCTTTATAGTTATATTTTCTGCATTTGCATTTTTAATTTAAACGTTTAAAGTGCTGTTGTGTGCCGCATGTGCAGACAGATGACAAATTAAAAGGGTAAAAAAATAAAAATGCATACAGTGACTAAGTAAGATGCTGGGCCGCCATATGGAGCTCTACTGGAAACACATTTCTTCTGAGAGTTTTCTTTATTTGCTGTTTTGATGATGATCTTGCAGAGTTCTATCCTGCGCCTCAGTTAAAAGTTTCCAATAAGCCCTCCTTGGAAGGGAGTGAGAATGGAGGAGCCAACTGTAGGCCATGTTGGGCTGAAAAGAGAATTTTTCTATCTAAAATCCAAAATTAAAACATTCTTTCACAAAGGGAAATAAAAGCCCAAACTGAACATCAAATTGCACGACCCTGTTATTTTGAAATTCAGACATTTGGCAGAACTTTAACCAAACCAGCAACAAATACAGTGTGACCCCTGCACCTCACTTACTTCCTTGAAATGCAAATAGTAAACATGCGCTCTTATTAAGTTCATTACCAGCATTATGCAATGCAAGTACATTGCAGCTGTGATACGGTGTAAAAGAATATGTTAATATTGGGTCAATCCGTGTCTGGAGACACAGTGCATTATGGGTCCATAGGTTAAAAACTTAATTGAGACATCAGTACTTGTGAATACTTTGGGGATATGTGTTATTGCTAGCATATCGTTATGCAAAGTCCTTGCCCAGGGTCATGTTCTTTTTTCATTTTTCTTTTTCTTTTCTTTTTTTAAATAGATGAGTCATCCTTTCGATAAACTGCTTTTATAGACTCGGTTATCCAGACATTGTGTCAGTTTGCCGATGGCACCAATCCTGGGAATTGAAGTTTACAAGTATGGGGAAAAAAAATATCTTTGCCGACTTCACGGTTGTCACTCAATTACATCTTGAATCACTGCAGTTTATTTATTTTGGTCTGTGTGAAATAAAACCAGGCCATCTTCTTCCTTGAGCAGGTTATGTCCGGGCTAGTGAAGATGCATCTTGGCCGCGCAGAGTGAGAATAGCCTTTTGACTTCACCTCCAAGCAGTGATGTGGAGGAGAGGGGCTTTCCATCCAGCGTGTGGAGACAAATTGTGTGTTTGTTTTTTTTTCTGTCAGTGCGCGCACACACACACACACACACACAGACACACACACAGACACACACACACACACGCGCGCACACACACACACCACCTCCAAACAAGTAATAGTGTTGATATGAGTTCCCTTGTACTGAGACAAGCTCTGACTGTTGTATTGAAAAGAGGGGGGGCTGTGTATGCTGTGATGGCCATGGGGGAGTTTTCGCTTTCATCAGCGAGGTCAGCCTCTCAGCAAGAGCTTGTTGCTGCCTCGTAGTTTATCTGCAATACATCATAGGTGATGGATGGGTAATGGAGAAGCCGTAGCCTTCTCATTCACAGCACTATATCATTTCTGATAAATCTTCCGGCTATCTGTTCTTTGGGTTTCGGCGATAGGCTTCCTCCATGGCCTGCACACTCTGGGTACAAAGGGACACTGGTCTATCCGTGTCTGTCCTCTCAATTTACCAGTCGCTCCCTGCAAGTGAATTGACTGATAATGTTTGAACTGCCAAGAAAATATATATAACTACACTGACGGATACCAGCTGTGCTGCAGACTGTAATTATTATTATTTTTCTTTTATCCTTCTAATGTTTCACACTTTGTATTGGACGTGATGAATATATTAAAGCGAAAAGAATGGCTGCAGTGGGGAATTCTTTTGTCAACTGTTTATTACAGCTCCGCTTTGTCGGCCAATGAATAGCTTAACTGGGGTTGCTGTGAGTTCAGTGGCTAACCTAAGGGCAGTTCGACTGTGGCTGATGTGCTTTTGTTGAGTTTGTCCGGGGATTCGTGCCAATAACTTTGCCACAAGTTTACTTCACTAAAGGGAGGCTGAAAATACAATGTGCACTTCCAGTTATGAGTCAAAGCTCGACTAAAGCGCTCTTAAGTTTGCAGTGATTTACGGCCTTACGTTGATTTATTTATTTATTTTCGATAGACCACTATCTGTATGAGATTGTGAATTTGATCTGTATTTACTAAAGGATAGTCAAAGCAGCTTACGATCCTCATCCCCCAACACAGTTTTTTTTTTTTATCAATTCCACAATCCAAATGAATTAGCAGCCAAACTGTTGGGCACCGACGCTGCCTTGCTATGATAAATATCTTAGACAAAAACACTGATCAGTATCGCAGCGTTACTGTTTACAAGGTTATCTCACCTTTGTAACATTGCCTCTGGTATCACGTTAATTCCTCTTCTCATCAGGGTCACCATTAAACTCCACACAAACTTGTGTTTATAGTACGACAATTGGGTGCATTTTGGAGCCGGATAGATTAAAGAATTAACCCTTAAGTATTTTTGATAATTGTTTTTGCATCCCGTAAGAAGGGGTAGTAGAATGTATATGTTGTTTTTTTTTTGCTTAATGAAAATTGATTCAAAATAATTTCTGGTTAACGTCTTGCAGAATCTAGAGTAAGAATTAATGCCAGCTTGCAAGGCGCGATCCAGAAGTTTGCCACAGGATGAATTACATAGCACAACTTTGATTTGACATTTGGTAAACCATTCTGTTTCCATTCCAATCAAGATTACAGTTACCCCACCCAAGATAAAACAATTGTCAACGAGCTGTCAATCAAACATTTGCTCTCATACGATAAAAGGTTGGACATCCTTGGTTTAGAGCAATAGCTTTTGTATTGCCCCATTTACGCAACATCCCTTGTCCTTCCTGTTTAGCCTCCCTCCATGTGTCTGATTGCGTTAATGAGTTTAACCTGTATCCTCCCCCTCCCAGTGTATATTAACCCCTCTGCCCTGTGTGTCTTGACCAGATCGTCTCGTTCCCTCTGTCATGGCATCCCGCTCCTCTCCTTCAAGTACTCCCTCGGACACCTTCACCTCCTTTAAAGAAAGACTTTATTTTCTTAACTGAGCCTTCAAGTCTGTTTCTGGGTCCAGCCCTGATTCCTGACTGGCAACATTTTAAAAACAGAGATCAGAACCCCTTTTCATTGATTTAAGAAGACACACGAGGGCGTAAGCACAATCTTATGAGGTTTATTGTATGGAAATTAATTTAGTGTCACAATTACAAGACTTCCGGGCAATATGTTTAAATAGGCTTGCCATATATTGCATAATGAATAAATGATAAAAAGAGTAATGTCATCATTATATGTGAAACAAACTTTGAAAAGGAGTGGGAAACAAACGTATTGAATTTCACACCTTATCCATCAGTTACTGAAAAGAAAACTTGAAAAAATATATATTATGTACAATATATGAAGAGACATGGCCCTGTGCAATAAATTCACTTAATTATTCAGATTTTTTCTTAAATGCTGAAATTTAAAAAAAAAGACCCACTTTATATTGCCTTTGGAGTTCAACAGCTGTTGAAAAATCATACATTATCATGGACAAATATGCAGAAAGTCATACGCAGTCATTTAAAAGTTTCTAGTTTCAGTGGGACAAAGCATGAGCAGCAAGATAGTTAGAAAGGGGGTGCATGATGTGATTCAAGCTTTGTGATGAGGGGCTCATCCTCCCACACTTTGAATGCCCCTAGTTCAGAGGAAAAGCATGAAAAAATTCCTTTTGTGAGACAACAAAACATCAAATGCTCTCTCTGAGCAGTTTAAAAGTTCCCCATGTTCACCAACCTTTTGTCCCGGCTATGCAGAGATAAGCATAAAACATAATAAACAGGGTATGATACTGCTGGCACCGGCTTATATTCTAATGCTGAATCTGTAGTGCAGCAGTAGATAGAAGGTAACGTGAGATAGCTTGAGGTAATCTGTATGAAGTATGAGGTATATTCATCCCCTGCACAAAATAATCCTGCCTGTTTTAAATATAGAATAGATAACTGCTGGTCTGATGGTATTCTGCAGCAGATGATAGACGGTGAAATGGAGCCAAAATGAATGGGCTCCTTAGTTGAACAGAGCTAAATTCATTTCACAGGCCCAGTGGATTGGAGTTATCTGAATCAACTGTCCTCCATGGCTGCCTGAGGGATATTGGAGACGGCTAAGGTCAAATTACAGGGGATGGGGGGATGGGGGCGCCCCGTTCATCTCGCATGTGACTGTGGAGAAATTACCTTAAGAGTTTGCAGGAGCCTGACAGGCAGTCTGCAACACCAAGATTGACCAAGACAGAACACAGAGGAAGAAGAAAATGAAAGTATCCTGCCCCCTCCTGCAACAAAAGAAGGTTATATATGTCTGATTCGGGAGTGACTCATCTCAGACATGGATGTGAACTCTGTTTTGAACGGAACGCCGACACGAGAAGAGGAATGACAGTGAAAAAGGCCAAACCTCACGCAGGCAGTCACAGAGCTGAAATAAATGCGATGCTCTCCAGACACTCCCAGGTCCCTCTAATGAGACCGTGCTTAAGGTGTAAATTAGTTACACAGTCTTGCTCATCACAGACACTGGAGCAGCAAATCCACTGGGTTCCTCCAGTTCCACCAGACATGATGGAGATCCATTTCATGAACATCACTCATTAATATGCTAATGGGAGTCATTAATGCTTGATAGTGGATTTAATAGAATTACGGCACTCGGAGGGTTGTGGCCAAGAAAAAGCAGGTCGTATCATTTTGAACCAAAAGTTTTTCTAACACAAAATTTTAAACAAACAAAAAAATCTGCCAAACTTCCAATTCAAACAGTTACTGAAAGTTACAATTTGCCTGACACACACAGAACAAACCCAGTTTCATCCCATGGCTGGCTTTTTTTGAATGACCCCTTTCAGGTTCAGGAGGAAGAATTTAACATTGTAAAATGATTAAAGCAAAAAAAAAAAAAATAATAAATCATGATTTAATCATACTGCATAACAAAGATGTAATAATCTTCCACTTTGCATTAGCAAAACATCACATCCTCTCAGTCGGAGCAACAGATGTACCATAAAAATTGCAAAATGATCAATTGTTGTAGTGTAAGTAAAAGAGTACAGACAATCTTATATAAAAAGAATTTAAATTAGAGGAGACATGTCAAACATAAGGCCCGTGACCAAAACTGGCCCACAACACACACACACACACACCCACACACACACACACACACACACACACCCCACATCATTCAATAAAAAAAGTCTAGAGGTTGTTTTTCCAACCAGTGGTGAGCAAGTTACTAAAACACATATTTCATTATATTTATTTGCTAATTCTTTTTTTTGGAATAAGTGTATATTTTACACACATACTTGATGATGTCATGTTATCGTGACGGCTTCATCACTGTTTGGGTCAGTCTAATGATTCATTTATTTAGTTGAAGCTAAAATGGCAACAAATAGGGCAAACATATTATTTTGTTCTTTTTCAGTTAATCAGCCATCATTAAATGAGAGTAGATTTAATTGCAATTGCTCCCATGAAGGAGAACTCCATTTTTAGTAGAGATGCAGAACTCAGTTTAACACCTGTTTAATAAAGAAATTCATGAAGGAGAACAAGCAGCAACAAAACAGCTGACATAAACACAACAGGAAACAAGCCCTGCAAGGTGGAGCTAATGTTTATTTAATGCTGCTGATGCTTAATGTAGATAATGGTAATGTTACTCATAGTTGGACATTGTTCTTGTTGGTTTCAGGAAGACTTGAGACAGTCCCCCTTCAATAAGCAGGACTTTAGCGTCAATGTATTGTTAAAGAAAAAGCTCTGGGTAATGCAAAAGCTAACAGCAAGCCGCAAATAGAGACAGCAGCTCGACCACTGTTTAACAGCTCCACCTTAAAAGAACAGGTCTGAAGTTCAAAAATTAACTACAGAAGACCATAAAGAAACTATTATTGTGCTCAGCATCTGAATAACTCACAAGTGCACATAGATGCACAGAAATATAAATACAATCAGACAGATTAATTGTGCTTTCCCCGGCATTTTGCAACAAAAACACATTTGCTAGGAATTAAATATATCTAGTGTATATCCTGGAAAGCACAGAAGTTTTTGTAAAAGTTCAACTGAAATTGTTTCCAGCTCCAGACAGCGTGCTGGTTATTCAGCACCATGGTCAGCTCCCCGTCTGAATGCTTGTCATCAATAACCACTGAGGCGGAAGCCTTTAATATGAATGATAAATGAATTAAAAGCGCTCAAGGAGCATACAGATGGGTGGGTGAACTCCCAGAAATGGTTAAATTAATGACATTTTCTAACAAGTTGTCATATTTCGCGACATCGTTCTGATCGAAATTGACAGTCAGGAATATAAATATAACTGGAGCCGGTGTCACGCTGAATCTGGCACAAATCTCTGTTGGGACGCGACATAAATCAACTTCAGCACCACGGACAGCTCCTGCACAGCGCAGCATACTAAATGGACACTGGAAAACATGGGGAACTGGGTTAATTAGCACCACACTGAGGCTGCTGTGCCTGAAGAATTCCAAGAGCTGATTGCTTTCACAGATTAATTTTCTGCTGTTTCTGGGTAGATTTAGTCTCTTTTCTTCAGTTCCAGCAGCACGAGGCAACAAATGAGCCAGAGACACCACACACACTGTATTATTGCATATTATGCTTCATACTCCCATGCAGGGTGCGACTTGTGATGAAAGTGAGATGGTGGCAATACAGTAAGATTAGAACTATCATGGTCTGTTTCATCTTTCTTTTCTTTTTAAATATGAAAGTATCACTCCTTCCTCTATACTGCTTAATCCAGTTCAGTTAAATCAGTCTCCTCCTCTAAGTCTGGTTCTGTAGGTTTCTTCCTGCCATCTCCTTTGCTTGCTCATGTGCAATTATTTGTATTTGTATTTTTATCTTGATTTGGCTGTGTTTCATTTGGTGCTGAATAAATAACATTGGATTGGATTGGATTGGATTGAGAGTCTGTGTTATAATACCTGCCGGACCTTTTAGTATTAAGTTTGCATGTTCAATCTGTGTGTGGGGGGGTTTCTCTGGTGTCTCTGGCATGTGAGGTTAATTGGTGACACTACATTGTCCCTAAATGTGAATGTGTGTGCTTGTCCGTCTCTTTGTGTTTGTCCTCCACTGGACTGGAGACCCATCCAGGGTGTCACCTGCCCTCGCCCATTGTAAACTGGGATTGGCTCCAGCACCCCGAGACTCTGCACAGGATTAAGGGGTATAGAAGTTGGATGGATGAATAGAATGGGAAAAGGCAGGGTTCCATCACAGAACAGAGAGACGATCTCCCATATTCAACTCACATTCATTCTTATTCCAACATAGAACCCCCCCCCCCCCAACTATGTAAGGTGGTCTTACATTTAAATGTTGAATTGCTTTTGACAAGGTTAGATTTTCTTTTAAAAGTAATCAACTCGTTTTGTTGTGAGGTGTAACTGTGTTACTTTCAGACTACTTTGACTTGTGTTGTTCTTTTTGTTGGTGAGGTATCTTTAATCACTCTGCAGGAGGGAAACCCCTTTTACACCCCTCAGTGGTATAAGCATTGCAAAAAAATATAAAAAAAAAGGAAAACAAAACTTGTGGTAATGTTTCACTTTTCGTTGCTGCACGCATATCAGTGTTTACCCTATGAAGACACACAACAATTAAACATTTTAATTACGTTTCAGATGTCATTTCAACACGTCACGTGTTTGTCTTTTCTTTTCTTAATTACTCCTTTCAAGGAGCAGAACTCAATAAAACACAACATATTCCGCCTTCTCGTAAAAAAATCAACTTCCTGCACGCTCTGGCTGAGGTTTTGATGAGTGGACTCTGAAATGAAATGGGGTTCCCGTGCAGCACTTTAACAGCACTGATTCCTGTTGCTATAATGCGTACTGTCATAGTCATTATGAAAATGCCAGCATCCATTCACTCACTCGGTGGCCGCGTCTCTGCTGCGTGGAGACTTTTAGCAGTCGCTGCCTTTGCGGTGCCACTTAATGATTCACGGTTCATGCATAGGCATGCTCCACAAGACAAAACCGGAGAGGATTGGGCATTATGCTCAACACCTTCTCCCCCCGTCTAACTAATGTGACAGCTCAGACAGATAAGGACTTAAATGTTGGTGTCCTCTCTGGAGGGGATTTCTTTTATTTATTTATTTTTTGGGGAGTGGACCAGCCAAGCAGTTATGGGGGCTATTCAATTACTTCCACAGCTCATGCCTTTATAAATAACTGCGGCATTAAAGCGAGCTACATTAGGGCGTAAAGTTAATGACAAGAATGTCATTTCGCTTAGTGCACACCAATGCTTTTCATTTAAAGTGAGGAGGAGAGGGGCTGACTGTTAACAAAACGCGTGTTATCATTCTCTCCGCGTCGGCTACCTTAGTCCACCCTCCTTTGGCGGCTATTACAGAGGGCTACTTGTGTCTTAAACATGTGACCAAAGTGAGAGAGGGGCACAGAGGGAGAGCCGAGGCGCCCATGCCTGTTATCTGCCGTGCGCCTGCCTACTGTTCCTACACGATCTGGATGCTGCGCTCCGACGCGCGCGCACACACTCACACTCACACTCACTCTCACTCTCTCTCTCTCACACACATACACACACACACACACACACACACACACAGCGATGCGGAGTAGGCGGGTCAAGTAGGAGAAAACAGCGCTGGGGCAGAAATCGCAACGGGATATTTAACAGCCATCACTGCGCGTCTGTCCACGGTCCCGGCACCCGCATTCCGACGCATCCGTGCCCCACTGGAACAACCACGATTTTTTCTTTCTTTTTTTTTTTTTTTTGTTTGAAGTAAAGCGTCAGGGCGTTTTTTTCTTTTTTTTTTTCTTTTCTTAATCGTCCGCTCCTTTGCGCTTCTCGAGTCCCTCTCCTCCTCCTCCTCTTCCTCTTCCTCCTCCTCCCTCTCCTCCTCCTACTCTTCGCTTCTCCTCTTGACTACATCTCCTGCTGGATGATTTCATTTTGTAAAGTCATTATCCCCTAGAAAGGTCAAAGCCGGTGCTTCTAGGAACGTTGAATTACTCCGGGATAAGCCGACTGTCACCGCAAGCGCACCCCGACCGCTCTCTCCTAAAGTTTCTCACTGGTGTAGAACCGTGCAACGGATTTGTCCGGAGCAGCCTTCCTCACCAAGCACTTTTACCTCTTTTTTTTTTTTTTTTTTTTTTTGCGGATCCCTGAGTGTGTACCAGATTTTTTTTCTTCCTTTTTGAGTGCTGTTTTTTTTTCTTCTTTTTTTTTTTCTCGCAGAGTTCCTACTGAACAAACTGTGAAATGAGTTTCTCTACAATTTCAGTACTTGAAAGCCATCCAGATTCAACTGGAGAATGGGAAATACTGAGTTAAACTTTGTCTGCTGTTTTAAACCCTGGTGAGTTCTTGTATTTCCGTTTATTTTATCCCTCCCAATCTTATGTGTCTAATTAATTTGATATGACAGTAATTTCATTGCATACTTGTGGGTGTGTTCTCATTGGATATCCTGTAGAACTTGTGTATTTCTCCTGAAAAGCACTTTGAAAGCTGCTGCGCTGTGACATCTGTGAAATGCTTTCTGAGTCTTGATCACAACAATGCATGGAGAACCTGCACACACACACACACACACACACACACACACACACACACACACACACACACACACACACACACACACACACACACACACACACACACACACACACACACACACACACACACACACACACACACACACAAACCGCTGAATCTACTGGTGCCTTCAGGAGAGAATACACAATATTGCTTTTCATGCCTTGTCAGTATATACATGAACACAATCAGACTCATCTGTTTCCTCCCTCGCTCCCTATCTCCTTCCCACTTCTCCCTCACCACACTGCCGCCTTTTATCTGCCTTTACAACAAACATCTCTAATCTATATTCCTCAGGGTGTGTTGGCATTCTCGCCAGTAGTAGATCAGATCTCTCACACTGATGTGTGCAGTGAGCGTGGTTTGCCAAGCGCCAGCAAAGCAAAAAGAAGAAAACCTCGGCACAGCCTGCTTTCAGGATAGGGGGAGTGGGGGGTGGGGGTGGGAGTGCGGGTAAAAGTCTGACTGATTTCATAATTATACATTTCTCCCTCAAGCGTCACCCTCAAAGAAGGGACATGATTCAGGGCAGCCTTATGCCATCATCAGTGGAGGCGGTGATAATGAGCCAGATGCCCTCGAAGAAAACAAATAACAGTTTAAATGCAACCGTACTGGCTCAAGGGCATGTTGGCATAGGTGTTCTTTTCAGTATTATAAATTTGACTTTACAATAAATCTGTATTTAACACCGGGTACGGGGCTCTGCACTGGCATGAGAGCTGTTTTGGAGCCGAACATTATGGTAGAAAAAAAAAAAATAGGAGAAAAAGAAGCTGTGAATCACTGCTGTAATTCTCATTGCCACTTGCCAGTGTTAGGCAGAGGTGCCAAAGCCTCCAACTGTTTATAGGGCCACAACAGGGCCACTGTTCAGCTTTGTCCTCATCTATCCTGGGAGCCTGGTGAACCCGACCGTGTCCAGGCCTGAAAGGCACACTGTCTCCTTCTATGAAAAGAGATTTTTTTTTTTCTCCTTGTATCAGTCACCTGCACCATGAAACACAGAGACGTGAACAGCTCAACATACTTTTATCTTATTCTTTTAATTTACTACTGCTCTGATGTGTGTTTTCTATCTCAATGTTGACTTCTGTTTGAGCTTCTGTGAAAGTTGCCTGCTTGTCAAGGTGCAGCAATCGGGCATGTAGTTGAGGGGAGACAAATTGAGCTTGAAAAACGCCTCTTATAGGACGACTGTGGCTGAGCAGGTCACCGCTTTCAGGCTTCCACACCGATGCCAACAGCAGAAATGACATGCCTGAGAGGGCTCCTTGTTCTTACAGTTTAGTGTACGGTGGATGATACGACTCGATGCAGAGTTATTCGGCGCTGCGATGGCTGAGGAGAAAGGAGAGGAAGGATAAGGGAAACAAACAAACAAAAAAGAGAAATCTGCCATCCTCGTTCAACAGCTCCTGTGAGCACCAGAACTGAATGAAAAGACCCCTCGGAGTGAACGCAGCTATGCAAAATGATTAGTTATTTTTGAGTAGACGGGTGGATGTGTGGAGTGCTAACAAGTGTCTAACTTAATGATTAGGAAGCCACACTGAGTGAAAGACCACTGCAGCTTATTTGATCATAATTGGTTTTTGCTTGGTGGAGTCAGTGGGACAGGGGAGGTAATAAAAAAAAAAAAAGAATGAAATTGAAAGATAATGATGAGAAAGAAAGAAATGAGTTGGATGAAAGGACTAAAAAAAAGACTGACAGAGCAGGTTTTGTTGGTATTTCGAGGTCAAGTTTTGACTGAGCTCTACTTCATATCCTGAGCCCATTATTTTATGAAAATGAGCAAGCGTACAAGTTTTACTTGGAATCCGAAATGATTGCAAAAGTGCGGCTGTAAGGACAGAGCAGAGGAGTGACAGGAAAGTGGAGAAAACCACAAAAAAGAGGGGAAGAAAACAGTCTCATTGAGGGATTTGAGACCGACTTGGACGCTAATATAGAAAGCCTCAGATTAAGACTGACTGGGGTATTAAGGCAAAATCTCTCTGAAGGCAAGTGGTAATTGAATGTTCAGTTTGAGCATATTTTGTTGAAGCTCACAATAGATAGACCCGAGCCTACTGAAAATGCTCAAATTCTCTGTATTATTTAGAAAAAACGCATTTAGTTTGAAAGCACTGGAAACTGGAAACTGGAAAGATAATTAAAATAAACCTAGGTATGATATTATGTTTCTTTAATTGTACCATAATGAATAAATTTACATACCACATTACAGTATTGTGCACAATTCTCTGGCAGAAGTGTAAGTGTGTGTGTGTGTGTGGGGGGTGTGTGTGTGTGTGTGTGGGGGGGGGGGGGGGGGGGTGTTGCTGAAGAATGCATCCAATTATAAAAGTGTTTCTTTTCATCTACATACAAATTGAAATGAAATAAAATAAATCAGGGACTTGGTGTGACCACCATTTCCCTCCACAACAGCATCAATCCATCTCAGCACACTTAAACTCAGTGGTTCTTTTTAGAGAAAACCAACGCAGGAACTTCAGGGGCTTATTTCCACCACATTTCAACCAGAAATCGTATCTGTACAAGCGCCCGTTCATATTTTACCGTCTCTTTTTGTAATGCCAGACTGCCTTCCTGTGGTTGACATTAGAGCCTGTTGCTCTTCTTTATGTCTTGGGGTAGCTCTTAATGACTGTACGCAGAATTTAGAGCCAGTCAGACACCCAGCTGAGGTTATTTAATGGTCGATAAGACACTTTTTCTTTCCACACCTGCCTTAAACTTTTCCGGAGCATATATATCTCCGCTGGGTTTTCCCTAATATTACCCACATCTTATAGTCAGACTTCAAATGATCTTGGAGGCTGTATTTGTATTTTCATCCAGCCAAGCGATTCTAAAGTGGGAGCGAGGATCGTGGGGATTGTCGAAAATAATGCCTCATTTATTCTATTTGTGGATATTTGAGTAGCCAGCGTAGCAGTAAAAAAACAACAACAGACGGGCAGTGAAAATGACTGAAATATGAGAAAACTGAGAAAGGAGTGAGACAAGAATCTGTCTCTTTAATTTAAGAGCAACCTTTGTCCCGGTTTGCACAAGGCCACCAGAGGAAGAGGTCTATTTGTGTTTTACTGTGATTTATAGAAGCTTCTCTCGCTATATGTTCTCGGGCGCTCAGTGATATGCAGCCATATAAACTCATGAAAGTGAGAAGTTTACAGTCTGAGTAACAATCATTAAGTTGACGTTTCCCCTGTTTGCTTTCAACTAGAAGTTTATGTACACTGGATTCAAGTGATTTACAACACAACTCAGGGATTGAAATGAGCATGCTTGGCTTTAAAATGCTTAAATCTACACTCGCACAGACAGAGAGCGAGAGAGAGAGAGAGCGAGAGAGAGAGAGAGAGAGAGAGAGAGAGAGAGAGAGAGAGAGAGAGAGGGGAAGAAGAAAGTTTTAAACCACCCTAACAATTAATTTATGTTCCAAAGAGCAAAACAAATTCAGCTCAATGGAGACTGCATTAATTTTACTTTGGTAATTGCAGACATTTGATTTTATTTACCTGCATTGAAACGTTTGAGAAGATATTTCTTTGTTCAAAGATGAACTTATTTTCTGAAACAATACAGATGAAAAGGTTTAGACATTGATTTGAAATGTTTGTTTACTCATATTTCTTAGTAGAAAAGTGGATCTAAATTGTTTACTTGTGAAAGATATATATACTCTATATACCCCACATTACTCCAGTGATGTGAGTACTTGTTACTTGTATCCCTGATGCACATACACACACACACACACACACACAAATAGACATATCATTCAAAACCAGTTTGATATATCACAGCTATTTCATTTTAAACTATATAATAACAATTACTGAAAACATTTCTACTAACATTTGCTTTGTTGGAGCTAAAATTACCTCTTCAAGGACCTAAAACGGTTCCTGTGCTTATTCTGCTACTTTCGAAAGTCATGGGATTGTTATGTCCATCGGACTGAGGATGTAGAAAGAAGTAATTAATGCATTCTCGTTTAACTGACTGTGGACAGACATAAGGGTAAACTTGTGCTGTTTTTCATGGTCCCTTATTATTATGGTACACTTGTTCATGGAGATAACTTTAGAAAGGAGACCAGAATTCAAAACAATAGAAATGCTCAAATCCTTCATTTGCTCAAAGAACAGTGGTCAGCTCAGTTTGTAGTTTATGTCTTTAAATATGGTGGTTGTAGTACAATATGGCGAGTTGGCCTCCAATTATAATTTTTTTTTAAACTGTAGACAACACCCCCAAAGTTTATGAACATTTTTTAAAGTAATACTTCGTGACCATGGACTTTTAAGGTTTCAAAAATGACTCCAGAACAAAATCAAGACCGTTGCGCTTTATAACAGCGGGAACAAAGTTCCAGTGATGATTCGTAGTACTTGAGGAAAATCGCTATGGTTTAAAACACAGCTATACTGCTGTATTGGTGGGGCCCCCTCCTGCACAAAAATGCTCTTGAGTAACATTTTGTTCTATTTATTGCAACGCTTCAGTGATTACATAGATTTTTGTTTTTCTTTTACGTTTCTTTTCACATATGTACACACAGGCTATGATTTGCTGGAGTGACATTAGAAGATAAACCCTTACAGTGGTCGAAAGTCAAAATAAATAAGTATGCTATAACAGTGAAGCCGGTAGCTATCATGGACAGAAGATCAATGAACTTTGTCTTTTAAGTAGAACGTTTGGTCGAGGGTCAAACTTTGCATTAAAAGCAGAGATAGTCTTTATTTATTGTTGTGATCCTGGCACACTTGTTACACTGATGGTTTTTCACGTTATATTTTGCACTTTCAGTCTGTTCTCATTGTATTTACATAATGAATACCCTCCGACACAATCAAATCCATAGTCAGCCCTCTGAACTAAAGTAAGCTTTAACAGTAGTTTATTTCTATATATTAATTTGATGTAAAACGTGACTGTCATGGGCTGAAGTGACTGGGCACATTGCGCTCCCTCTTTCATTATGAATTATGACTGTAATAAATTAAGGGGCTTGTTTTTCTTCTCAGTTTATGCCTTTCTTGAGCCAAATCTTTCCCCCTGCTTTTGCGGCGAGGGAGGATTTGTCAGGCTGATCTGTTTCCAGAAGTCTGCTGTGGATTTTTTTCTTGCTTTAATAAGTTACTGCCTCATAGTCATCGACAGATTAAATTGGATTGTTTCTTTTTTTGGAGCAAATACAGATTTTCCATGCGGTTCATGCTTTCTTAAACAGAATATGCTGTGTCACCACTAAGCCCCACAGTGAATTTGTGCCAACGACACCGGCCGGTTTATTAGTTTATCTGCTGTCTGAGTCCAATGCTGATCAGACGACTTCATCTCGTACGAGGAACAAAAGAGTCTTTGTTGTGTTGTGACTGTCAGGACAGTAACGACCATGCTGAGCAAACAGATTGTCAGCCGATGACATGTCTTGCAGAAATGTGGCTGCAACTTTCATTTTACAAGCAATACTTAACACCAGGGAAATGATCACAAACGGTTACTTTTGACAATTTAACCTGGAATCTCTATATTTCCAAATTTCACAGACTCTTGACATAAATGCACAATTAAAGTTAAAGTTTTGGTTGCAGAGAACTGATGTTGCTGATCCCAACTAACTTTGAACAAAATTGTATTAGTCTAACTTAAATTGTTACTTTGGTTTTACTGTTGTTATGATGCAGAGAGAACATGCAACCACACTGTATAGTACGATCATAGGAACACGCTAACAACGTTCCAAGTGACAACGCTTTGTTTTTGCGCTTTTGTCTCAGAAATGTTTTGCATTTACACGGCAACATCGGAATAATGATGATCCGAGTCCATGAAAACAATGTATCTAGCATGGCAGGCCATGAGTGGGTTGACTGTGGACACAGAGCATTTTCAAAAAGTTCTACCCTGGCAGCCAGTTTCAAAAATGTGTTCTTTCAGTGACTCCAAGCAGTTGTTGCGTAAACGGACGCCCAAAACACAATCAAAGTTTTTCTTTTTCACTTGAAACCGTGTTTACGGTCGTGTAAACAGGGCCTCAATGTGGGGACATTATTGTGTTTGAAACTAGCTGATAATTGACTGAGCAGGATGGGCAATTTAGAGAACCGAGATTATTATCATAACTCGGCCGATGAAAAACTTTCAGAGCTCAAGGGTTTTGATAAAGTGGAAAAGATCAAGATTGTTATAAATAGGTGTACTTCTCTTTGTTTGCTTGTTTCTCATAATGTAATGGTAACCTTCGGCAAACAGGCACCTACTCAACCTTCATCAATGGCAAGAAGTATCTATCTATCTATCTATCTATCTATCTATCTATCTATCTATCTATCTATCTATCTATCTATCTATCTGTCTGTCTATCTGTCTGTCTGTCTGTCTGTCTGTCTGTCTGTCTGTCTAGCTATCTATCTATCACTGTTAAAATCATTTTCTATTCAGATAGAATCTTTTGTGACTGTCAATGTTAATTAGATCCACAAGCACAAACGTAAGTGCGGTGGTTTCCTGCATACTAGATTGACATTGCAGAATTAAAAAAGAAATGCACCTGAACACGTCGACTCTGCTCACACGTTCATTTGACCTTCCCCAGAGCCGCCAACTCTCTGGTGTTTATGTGTTATAGCTTTTGAGTTTTCGTGTCTAACGCTTCTAAATGCATGTTTGAAGATCTGTAGAAATGTGTGTGTTCATCACAGGGCATGTAAGAGCTTTCATAGTGACGTTTTTTGTTGTCTTTGATGTCTTCCTCCTAGGACACCATGGGAGCTCATCCTTTGTATTTGTTTGTAAGACAGCCGGATGAGTGCAACTGGCAGTCATATTATTATTTCACAAAGGCTGTGTTTTTACCCCCGGCAGTAGTATGAGAGGTATTGTTGACAGTTGTAGTAGAGAAGATAACTGGTTTAATTAAGGCCAAAAACCTCATTAGTCAGCACGGAGGGAAAGATGTAAAGTTTATCAGTTCCTGCTTCCCTACTTTGAGGATGGTTTTAGGGTTGGCTCGCAGACACGTTACAAAGTGGATCCCGTTGAAGAAATCTTAATGAAATGTTTTAATCTACACCCCTGACACACACACACACATGCACGCACACACATATACACAAAAGCCTTCCTTCAATTTTTTTTCCACCATTGTTTTCCTTCACACATGTTCAAAGTCTGAGAAATTACAAATAGAGACTCGCCATTTACATATTTTCTGTGCCAACAAAGAGGATCTGCTTTCGCCAGTGTTCCAGTCATACAAACATGGCACAATTTGAAGGAAAAAAAAAACCACACACACACACAACACACATCTACAGAGACGCACATACACATGCACACACAAGGCTCAGGTAGGTGACCATTATAGCTCTGGCATCCCGCAATGGGCAAGCAGATGTTTGGGGGCCGGATGCTCCGTTTTGTCCCCATCTCCAATGAAAACGGCTGCTGAAATTTGCAAAAAAGATTAGGCCTGAGAGTTCCCACATCTCATCAAGCTGACTGTGTCCTCCAAAAGACAGGGTGAGAGTCAAGATCCAACATTGCAGTCGGTAGCCAGGCCAAAAATCTCTGGGGGAAATGTGTAATCCTGGCTGTTACACAAAGTTACCAGAGGTGTTGCAGTGCAGCCTGAAAGATGTGCGTGAACGTTTTCAGGAGAAAGATGAATAGAATCATTACAGATGTAGCAGATGGGTAAAAGAGGCCTATGAATGAGCTGTTGAGGATGTTCTCATTGATCAAAATCAATGGAGTTATTAACTCAAAGTGGCAACACTGGCAATTTTGTTAATTTAGCTCAAGAAGTGTGTGAATCAATCAGACGCTTGCAAACCAAGTATCAAATATTTCCAAGAATGACAGCTTTCACGGTTTCTATTATACAGTTTGTTTTACCAAATGACTGTTTATTTATTTCCCTCAAGGCTGTTGATAACAAATTTCAAATGTGAGATGATTTGGAAAACTTCAGACAGTTTTAATCGAATCCTTTTTTTTTTTGATTATTGAAGAATGGGTGAAGAATGGGGGTAGGACTTGATTAGCCAAGGCTTCTTCCTATCCCCTTTTGAACGAGTCAAACTGTATTATATCAAAATGGGCTTTTTTATTTATTTTCGAATTATTTTTTCCTTTTCTTTCATTTCCATTTGTTTCATCTAATTTTAAATTGTTCATTCGTTCGAAATAAATAAATAAATTATTCAATTAAAAAAAAGACAGACAAAAGCTTTGTTTCTCCCACATATGTCGGGATAAAAAAGGAAACATGTTGGAATCAAACAGTACACATGACATTTAAAAGAAGGTGTGTATTTCTGTGTTGTTTAGTGGTTCGCTCTCTCGTCTCATAGCAAGAATATTCCCTGGGTTTGAGGTCGTGTTGGTTTGTCTGTGGTGGGTCCAAGTTCTACCCATGCGTGTAGGATTTTCTCCAGGTACTCTGGTTTCCTCACACATCATTAAGAATATTGTTGAAAGGTTATTATTGACTTTAGATTAATTTGAGATATATATATATATATATATATATATATTACATATATCCATTAGTTAATGAAAAATAATTAAATAATTAACTGCACAATTTTATTTTATTAATTGCGATTAATTGCATTGTTTTTCGACTGAAGCTTGTAATAGATATTTAATCTGGGAAAACCACGGGAAATTAATGTCGACTCAACACGCAGGGACTATATTTAAATTCAAAGACAATTTTTATAACGCTTTGCATGAATGCTGTTTCTCTCTAAAATTTGCAAAATAATAAAAACATAAATAAATTAATCAATAAACATCTAACATAAGTCTAGGTATTGTTAGAGTGCAGGTCCACCACTTTGAGAAATTTAGTATTTCTAGAAACGAAGTTGTGAACTTATTACATGAACAAAGTGTCAATAATATACAGTAATATCCACACAGGAGCGACGGAGAGAGAGAGAGAGAGAGAGGGAGAGAGAGAGAGAGAGAGAGAGAGAGAGAGAGAGAGAGAGTAACACTATGTTGGGAAAAGAAAGTTTTCTGAGTTTACTGTGCAAGTTTCACTCTCAATGCATGAGTGGTGACAGCTCAGCTCATCTCCAATTAAACCGTATCCATAACCGCAAATCACGAAATTCAGCAGAAAAAGCAATACATAGACGGAGGGGGGTGTGAGTATCTATGCTAAATCCCTACTGGCTTAATCACTCTGATAATAATAACATTTATTTATATCGCACTTATCAAGATTTGTTTTACAAAGTGCTGTGCCAGAAACATGTGAAACACAGCAAGAACCAATGGAGGGGTATTCAATGTAGTTTATTTGAAATTAATCACACAACTTTGTTCTTTCATTATCATGAATTGGCAGGATGCTGCCCCCCTCCTTTTGTTCAAAGGCTCAGGAGATCAATGACGCACCAAACTGAAAAACATGAACACAATGTGATGAAAAGGATTTAACTACTCTCAAAGCAACGTTGACATTTACCACTTCAGATCAACAACAAGGGACTGTACTCTCTGAATTAATGTGGGTATGGACGTAAAATTATATAAAAAATATTATTAAAAAATAAATACATATACATATATATTAGAGAGCATTTCCTTCAAATTATTAAAGATATATATCATGAATAAACATGCTATAAACAAGCATATTTTATTAAAACTCAATTAAGACAGATTCATATTACAAGATAAGCAAGTGGCAGCCATAGGCGGTCGGGTGGTGGATTTGCATCTTCTCCCATGTGTGCATGCGTTGGTTTCCTCACACAGCTCTGCAAACATGCATATGAGGTTCATTGGTGTTTTTAAAATTTCCCATTGGAGTGAATGTGTTTGACTTTGTGCCCTGTGATGGACGTGGGTTGGCTCTATAACGCTGAGTCGGAAAGAGCTGTATCGGAGCTATCGCTATAGCGCAAAACCATGAGTGAATATCCACAATCTGTGAACCTGTTACACAGTAGTGCCAGTCAATATATCGTTGTTTTTGTCTGTGGATCCCACAAGTCATTGGTATTAATGTGTTTTGATTGTAAATGTATTAAAATAAGCATTATTACTTGATGTGACACAAAAGCACTACCCATGGATATTCTGCAAGGCTATAAACCAACATTCTTTCTTCCCTCTTCGGATCTGCCATGACCCCCGTAATCATAATAATAATACACTTGTACATATTTAACTGACTTTATTACTGGTGGCATGCTGCATCTGGCTCAGTTATACTAATGATACCTGGTGGAATAAACACAAACCTGGTGTGGTCACGATCACTGTTCAACCTGTCAATATATTTGCCCTCTGGCAATGACAGGTCTTCATGAAATGTTGCTCGTTGTGCTTGGTGGTAAGAAAATAGGGGGTGAGAACTGAGAATGAAAGCAAACTCCAGTAAAATGTGATTGTTTTGTTGAAGCACAGGTTCATACTGTATAACTATTGGTCAGGTCCCCCAAGTTTGTATCCCTCCAGACTTGATGGGTGGACTCTCTCTTTTGACCTGACAAGACAAAGGGAAAAAAGAAACCCCCTCCACAATAGGACTTGTCTTCCCTGCAGAAATAAATTGGATGCTGTCGTATGTGTCATTTTCGGGATAAATTGCAATCTGCGTTATTGCTCTATGCTCAGAGAAACATTTTTCCTCCACGTGTGGGACATATTGTCTTTTAAGCATATGGGAGGGAGGGGGGGAAAAAAACGGCCTGTCATATGACAAGGCTAAGGTGATTGTGCACGTGTACACATGCTGACTGTCAATCCCACCAGAGAGATGTTTTGGACCTTGAGGGCCTCATAGCAGATGTTTCCAACACTGAAAAACAAGCCAATACTGTCTGATTCTTCTTCTTGTCTTCTGCTTCAATTATGATTACCTTGGTGCCCAGTGAGTAAGCCTGACAGCGTCTTCACAATCTGCAAAGCGATTATGAAAACATTACGAAACAACAGACACTTGATGGCTCAAACAAACACGGGGAATCAGTAACGGGCCGCGTACGTTATGCGATGTCACATCTCGCCTTTCACCGATATTATTCTTGGCATTTGCCTATTCAGGGGAAGCAGATCTTCATTATATTCATGTGTGGGAAAATCTATTCCCCCCCCATCATTTGCAATCTCGTCACAATTCCATTGAGAGGACCTCACAGGAACAAACAGAGCTTTCATTTCATACAGAGGTTCCAAACGGCCTCGGGGTAGTTGCTGGCCCACGTTGTGTAAAATCATATTTTGAGTGAATCTACTGGAACTCTGCTGCTTGTCGACGGCTTCAAATTAAAAAATCCCTTCCTGTTGTATCAAACATTAAATGTACGAAAAAATTATTATATGAAAGCCTCCTGCCTCCAGGATCAGCATTTTTACCAACGAGTGATAAAAAGAAGAGATTTGCATGAGGGTGGAAATGTGATATGATGCCCCTATAAGGTGAAAGCCATATATGTTTTTCTTATACAGGCAGCTGAAAGCGCTGGTTCATTGCATGGATTTGTTTGGTTGGTAATGTGATTATCAGGCTTACAAAAACTGCTTTAAAGAAAAAAATACAGACAAAACCATCATAGAAGAGCTGTGACCTACTGTGGATGTGATCTAAAACAAGATCTCGGGCCCCGTTTTCAAGATGGATAATATTTCTTGCATTTTGTGTGTCTCTCTGTTCGCACGACAACTGACCAACTAAAAATGCTTTTCTGAAATGCTACTACTGTGTAATGCACACCGCGACTGTAGTAAATAGTTCTTCTGCACGTCCACAAGAAGATGGACAATGACAACCCTGTTTGCCTCCAAAGTGTCATGACTCCCAGTCCATATTGTCCTGGGACTGAGTTTTATAGTCAGTATAGTTGTCTGTCTATAAGAATGTCTTTAGACTTGCCCGTGTTAATGATAAGAGCGTATTGCTCCCTGCATGCATGTGTGGTTTAACTACAAAAAACAAACAACAGCACCCACTAGTGGTCTGGCATACTAACTTAAGTCCTTTCAGTGTTTGTTTAAAACATTTCTGTCTTAACATGAAACTTTTCTGAAACTAAAAGGCAAAAATTCTAAGCTTTCACTTCATACATTGTCCTGTAATGGTCCAGGATTGTAAACTCGGATGAGAGTGGCGTAGATGACAAAACACGGCATATGATGTGAAGGATAAAAAAAAGGAAAAAAGAAAAAGAAATGAGGAAGCGTGGCAGAGAGGAAATCTGTGGTTCTCCTGCATCAGCATTTTGGACAGCTGCCTGTCAGTTGATGGGATTAAAGAGTCTTTTAATGTGACCTCTGTGTTGTGTTTTAATATTAACACTCCACATGCTACCCCCTCTGAGCAAGGTCACTGTATACACAACACGCTCCATGTAAAGCAAGGCAGGATTTCACATAACGTATTTAGTCTTTTCAGAGTTGATGCTGGAGGTAGTTCTGGGTTCAGCCAACAAGCCTGTCTGCATCTGTGGTTTGTATCGAGACCCGTTCCTTAAAGCGGCTGAAGCACGTTTTCACACAGCAACTAACAGTGCTCTCCAACCTTCTTCTTTTTTTTTTTCTTTTTGGAGATAGTAACCCATAACTCTCGTGTCAAGTTTTGACAAATCACACAATAAATGTGGCTGCGCTCGCAGTGTGGCTGCTCAAGAAATACGGACGGACACAGAAAAGCAAAGCACTCAAACAGAGAACATGGTAGACAATAACACAAACGCTACGGAGACCGAGGGCTTGCCGTTTCACTGCGAATACACTATTCAGAGCTGCCTGAATGAGAACCAACATTTGAGATCTCTCTCTCTCTCTCGGTTTAACTGCATCAACAACAAAAGCAGCGAAGGGAGAATGGTGGAGATTTTAGCATTGGGTAACATCATCCCTACCTCTGTTTTATTTGTAGCAGAGCTGTGCAGAATTGTCGCACATTTGGCCAATTCACTACTTTGTGCTTTACAAGGAATCAAGTGCAACGGCAGACTTGAGTGGAGAAAGCAACTTCTGTATTTATCTGTTTAGAAAATGTCTGACTGGATCCGTAATAGTTAGCATGGCCTTCTGATCTTTTTTGTTTTGGGGGGGGGGGTTGTTGTTCCCAATAAGACAATAAGATGCTGAAACAATACTCAGCATATATACGGACCAAGACAAAGAGCCCGGCTTACTCGGGTCGTGGATAAAGCATTTTAAATTGGATGCACATGAAAATAGATTGCCCTTTCAGTCTATGTGCATTTGGCATACAATCCAACTAAGAATAACACCATGACTGGCATCAGTATTCAGATGAGGATTTTGTGTGCATTACGTCTCGAAACTGAATTTTTTTTCGCTGTTATTGTTTTTTTTTTTGTTTTTCTTTGCTTTTTGCCATGCAGTGATTGGCTGGAGAACTGAGTTCCTACAAACACAGAATTAAATATGATTCCATAAAGCTAGATGTGTTAGTGGAGGGAGCATTACATCAAATAAATCTGAATATGGCGAGAGAGAGAGAGAGAGAGAGAGAGAGAGAGAGAGAGAGAGAGAGAGTGAGAGAGAGAAATCTGCCACAAAGAAAACTAATGGGAGAAAAGAGCAACAGAAGAGCCTCAGAAAAGATTGTAGAGATGGGTGAAAAAGCTGTGACTGTCCATCAGCCTTTAAAAGCTCAGATTCTCCCTCAATGGTTCCCTGAAGTCATTTGAAAAGACTTGGCAACCTTTGTTAAATCATATTGAGGCTTTGACATCCCCGCCTGATTGTGATGATCGAGTGCCCCAAAATATAAGATTCTTATTCTTACCCTCTTTTTTAATTTATGTGGGACGAGACTGGAGGGATAAAAAAATAGAATTTTCATTTTTTTATTTTTTTATTTTTTAACTTGTTGATTCCGACAAATAAAGAAAACCAAAAATAAAATATTGTTGGACAACAGAAAATATCTTCTAATAATGGATGTCTTGGGGAAGGGGGATGTCTCTCACCACAATAACAGCACCTCTATTTCAATACAATCGTATCACAAACATTGTAAATAACATTATGTGTTGTATCTGTCAGCGTAGACTCGGCCCAGGTTATTGATCAGGAACGGATGCCTGATACTTTATATTGGTGCCACATTATACACACCTTCAGTAGTTCTGGCCTAAAGTGGTTCTTTAATTGAAGCAATGCCTATTAAGCTTTGAGTGGATATAGTGTTAGTGGTATTCATGATCACGTTTCCATTGACTGCCATGGTTCAGCAAATTTAATTAAGTAAATAAGCAAGGAAGCTGATATCTAAAGTAAATAATTGGAACGGTAAGATCATTTTAAATGTGGTCTCCTGTCTTCATATTAAAAAGAGATTTCAGGCAATATGGCCATCTTAGATATAATAGTTTAACCTCAATGTGGAGTTAATTATCATGTTGAAGAATCAGCCTACTCCCTTCTGGTTTTGCTTTGATGGAAAGTCTTTATATTTTTCTTGTTTGTTCATTTCTGTTGGCTTTATTATTGATACAATTTGTTCCCTTTTGAGGGATTTGAGACTTGCATACTTTGACTTTAGACACTTAAAAACCCCAACATTTTGGAATTTGGAGCAAAAAATGAGAATATAATTCTGAACAGGGTTGAATCATCTCAGATTTGAAAAATGTATTTGAGACCTATTGTGATGGATTTAAAATGTTGCATTCAAGTTTGAAATGTCGGGAAGGAAAATAACAAAAGACCCCAAAGGAAATGTTTAAATGAGACAAACATATAAAATGAGTGCGCATACACATTACACATGTCCCAGCAAGCTTGAGTCTCGGGAGCGATGACAACAGAGACGTCAACCTGAAATCAGTTTCCAAAGAGCCAGCTCGTCTCATCTCATCTCATTGGATCGACTAAATTAAAGTCCTCCCGTGTGTTTATCTTTTAATAATTAACCCTCATGTCCTTCACTTTCTGAGAATGGAAATATCATACACTTTGGTGTCACACGTGAAACCTGGTTTTTATGTTTCATCTGTCCACCCCCAGCTGTTGAGTGTTATCCCTGAGCTGTCGTCCGTGTTATCCAAGAGTAGTGATTTTTCAAAAACCCACACACCCACACATGGTCATATGGCTGAGTTAACTTGACAGATTGTCATCAAAATACTGTAATGGGACTCAAACACCCCCACCACCTTCCATCCATACCAGATACACACACACACACACACGCACACAGACGCACAATAAAGAAAAAGTGTCTCGCTGTGGGGGAGATGATTGACAGGACTCAAAATGATGGGAGAGACTAATACGAACTGAGGACAACTCTCTGAACAGCAGGTAGACTGATAAATCACAACAAGGAATGTGTGTGTGTGTGTGTGTGTGTGTGTGTGTGTGTGTGTGTGTGTGTGTGTGTGTGGCCCACGCATGACTATATTTATTCCTACTTCCTTAATTTGCATCTTGGTCCAACTTTTAATCGTACTGTTGGGCTTTTACGGTGAAGTTTTCTGTGGACATGCATATAATTTAGGGAAGAAATTTGAAAAAAAATTTATAAAAAAAAAAGCAGCAAAGCAATTATTTGTGAGGATAAAAGAATGGAGTTGCAATTAATAGCATAACCTCTTCCAGTTTGAAGGCCTTTTCTGCGTGCAAAACTTTGTCATATAACTAATAAAGTATGCATAACTTTTTCTTGCCTGTAAATATTACGTTTTTGCTTACTGCACAAGTGTCTCTCGCCTCCAGGAGGTTTCCAATGGATCATTAGGAGGCTACAGATTAGTGTCGTGGTTCACACTCTTAAAGAATAGCGATAAATCTATGGGTCGAGCGCAGGGGATCTTTCTGTGTGGAATTTGCACAGGTTTTTTCTGTGTACGCCAGTGTAATCCTACAACCTGAAATCATGGGTTTGACGTTTATTGGTGCTTTTAAGATGTTCTGTAGGTGTAAATTTGAGTTCGAGTGATTTTGTATTTGCCCTATGATGGACTTTTGGCCCATCGTTGTGTAACCCGAACTCTGTTGCTGTTTGCGTGATAAAGTGGATAAAGTAGTACAGAACAGGGACGTTGTATTGCACATTTATGGTCTATTTAACAAAGTTGCAGCGAGTAATGCAACATTACAGTCCTACTGAAAACCTATATCTTCCTTTTATTTGTTAATCACCTATTGTCACCTAAAAAGGCATTTAATTTCACAAAATTAAAGGAATAATTAGAATTGATATTGAGTACAAAGATGTAATAATTCTACCTTTTTCTTCTGACATTTTAATAAATTGTCACAAGGGCCACAGTGAAGGCAGACTGAGGCCACGTTTAGCCCACGGGCCACAAGTTACCTATGTCTGGTAAAGAGAATGGATGGATTATTAGGATCATTAAACACTCTGCTTGAGAGGGGGGGAAATCTGCAAAGGGCACTATAATGTACCATGAATATGAATCTGTCTTTCTATAAAGACAGCAATCTATAATATTTTTTAATCTATTTTTTATAACGTCTATGGCAGGGGTGTCAAACATAAAAGCCCGTGGGCCAAAACCAGCCTGCAAGCGGCGCCAGTCCAGCCCACCGCCACACCAGCCCACCGCCACACCAGCCCACCGCCACACCAGCCCACCGCCACACCACCAAGCACATTTTAAAAGGTTCAAAGGAAGAATTAATTTGTTAAACAAATGTCTTATGTAGCTGGACACGATACAACACTGAGACCCGGGCTGAGATATATTGGCATGAAAGCTCACTACCTCATTGCTGTCCAACTGGTAATAGCCTCAAAGCCATCCTGTCAGGGTGAGTTTGTAAAAAAAAAAAAACCTATAATGCAACAGCTATAGGAGACATTTTTGCACATTTCACAGCATTTTAACCAGAAGGTTTCATTAAAATTGGCTTTATGCTGAGATTTCCAGAAGTAATTGTTTCATTTTGTAAAAAAAAAAATCTAGACATTTTTATCATATATATATATAAATATATATTAGACAACAAGAAAGAAACAATAGTTTTAAGGCCTTGTTTAATTTAGTTTAAATCTAAAGGTTATTATAGCGCTATTGTTCTGGTCCCATCCACTCAAGGTGACGTTGCGGACGTGGCCCCTGAACTAAAACGTGTTTGACACAGATTAACTTGCATGTAACGATGGTATTATTATTTATCTTTTCTGCAATTGAGCTTTTGTATTAATCACAGGATGATTTCTTTTTCCTCTTTTTTGTTATGTTTAGGAAATGAAATCACAATGAGTAGGTGAAGTTCTCAGTGTTTTGTATATTCTAAAACGTCCATACTGCATCTTCCTATCACAAAAAGCCACTTCAAACATTTTTTTTTTTCTCACCTCCTTATTTTCATGTTTCCCGCTGGACTGCTGCTATCTGTTTCCATCATTAACTGTGTGTTTGTTTACCTTTGTAGGTGTTTGGGGGTCGTTGAGGTGATGCAGGTCCCCCGGTCATCCCAGTGGAGGAGCCAGCTAATGACAAGTGTCTTTGGCTGCTGAACACCCCCCCCCCCCCCCCCTTCCCACCCTCCACCCCACCACCACCCTCATCCCTTTCCCCCCTCCCTCCATCACTGATGGCTCTATGGGGCGTCGTCAGCCTCAGCCTTCATTGCTGGGTGTGTTTACGGATCGCTGTGGCGGCAACAGCAGCGACAGCGAGCCTCCCCAATGACAAACCCGGCGGACCACTGGACTGGCTCTTGTCCGATAAGGGGCCCTTTCACCACTCCCCAGAGTACATCGACTTTGTGGAGAAGAACCGGCAAGGCTTCTCCACCCGATACAAGATATACAGGTGAGTCGTGACTGCGGGATGAAGTGGCAATTTATGCTAATTACTGCTGCCAAATCACTGCTCCATTGCTATTATGTTCATGGAAAATCCCCCGGCAGTCACTTTAAGTAGTCTCCACAGTCAACCTTTGAAAGCTCAGCTCCATGTATAAATAAAGACAAGGTAATATCAATATGTTAATGTGTTTACACAGTTAGATTAGTTTAACTCTGTCATAACATTGAGTTAAAAAAAATAAAGCCACACCGACGTGTACGCCTTCTTAAAAGCCACTTAAGAAGCCATTTCTATCAATATATTTATTTACTACTAGAGTATTAAACCAAAATGTTCACTTTTTAAATGTTTTTTTTAATGAATGAAACCTTTATAAAGCACTCTTTTTAATGAATATGGCATTTGAAATGATGGGCGGAAGTGATGGTTGATGAAGTTGTTTGATGGATGAAGCCAATGTCAAAGACACTTTTCAGCATGAAAATAAGAATTAATAGCTGTTTTTGTCTTCAAAATGTTTCCATTTTTATTATTTGATCCACAAATTATGATATGAACAATTAAGCAAAAGGAAACAACCCACCCATATGCAGCCCTGGTAGAAGGCCATCAAAGGTATTGAAGGAATCAAAACCAACCTAATTTGACATTTTTATCCCAAAGAGTAAAGTCAGCGTGTTGTCCCGTCCAACCAAAACACTGCTCTCCTTAATTTAATGTCGTATCCAACATAAACCACAATAATATTGTCTTACAAGACATATTGTGTGTAACTTTATAAATGGACATAACATCATGTCAGAAGTTTGATTTGCACAGTCCACACAATCAAATATGGTGTCAGAATTGTTTAACCTTTTCATTTTCTTTTTCTTTTTTTTAAATTTACTTTGAAAGCATCAATCAGGTGGACAGCCTGGAAGGCAAAGCAAAGAGCCGAAGAACTAGTATTGCCTTATTCTCGAAAGTGTAAAACAAAAATGTTGTGTTGTGACTTAAAAAAAATCAAACATAAGCAAAATCTATCTTGTGGTTAGATCCACTTATAATCAGAGATGGCAAATGTACTCAGTTGGTTGAGTGTGTCATCTCGCCAGTCCAATTGTTGGCAGTTCTATCATCGATGTGACTCTGTCCATATGTCAAAGTGGCCTTGGGCAAGACACTGAAACCCGGATTGCTCCTCATGAAGGTCGAGCACTTGGCCGTTGTCACCATTGCTGTGTGAATGAATAAGTGAAGTTTGAAGAGCATTGGGACTGTATACATGAAGTCAATACGGATTCACCACTCATATTTAAGGCTCCAATTAAACAACCGTTTTAAGTGAAAACGAAAAACTCTCATGTGTGCCTTAGTGGTCCGTTTACACGACAGTGGTGCTTGGAGCCACTGAAAACAGTTCTGAAAGTGGAACTTTTTGAAAATGCTCCGACTGCTCCGCGCATGTGTGTGGTTTCATAAAGACAACCCACAGCGCCAACTCATGGCCAAGCATGGTAACTACATTGTTTTCAGCCATTTATGTGTAAATGGCAGAAACGTACATTGTTTTCAAGACATTGCCGTGTAAACACAAAACATTTCTGAAACGAAAACACAAAAACGATGCATTTTCACTTGAAATGTTGTGTAAACGGGGTGTGAGTTAAGAAAAGTAAAAAAAAAAAAAAAAAAAAAAAAGTCAGAACATGCCAGCTTGAAATTGTTCTCAAGTACTTTTTAAATTATTGATTTGTTTTTCTTTTTGTAACAATGGGGGTTGGTGATGCAAAAATCCCACATAGATCATAATCAAACTTAGTTTTGAGCAAATCTGAAGTAATAAGAAAAGCACAAAAGTGTTTTTAAATAGTTTTAGAATTGTTCAAATTGATTGTTATACGTTAAGCTTCATATCATAAATGCAATGAGGCATTTTAAGAGCTATATTGAAAACACTATGATGTGAAACAGTAACTCCGAGCAATCTCAATAAATACAGACTTTCCAATATTTTCAAAGCCTTCTATTGTCTCCTGTTACGGAAACTGCCCTTTTTCCTTGTGGCATTTCCTACTCCTTTCCAAAAATCTATTCTGAATTAATCAGACGAGGGGGCATGAAAGCCAAGGGAAGTAATTAGGAGTGAGATTTTGGTGATGAGCTTGGTTGTGTCGTGTTCTGATTTTTGGTAAAATGTGTCGTTGATCATCACTAAACTGGAATCAGTGTCTATGTTTTGAGATTTTTTGTTTTGTTGGTGGCTTGGGTGTATTTTTTTGACCTATATAAAATCTATCTAATCGGTCCCTTATCAATTGTCTTTTTGTCATACTTCCGTCTCTGGTTTACCCTTTTTTTATCAACTCCCACCTCAAATAATCTCCTTAGCATCTGTTCGTAATAACAAAGACACCCTCGAGATTTCTAATCCCAGTTTAATTCAGTCTTCCATTCATGATGCTCTTTGGCTGTTGTTTTTCTTTTGTTTGTTTAATTTTTTTTACAAACCATACACTCACTGGACTTGATAGTTTCTTTGCTTTGACACTTTTCTTTTGTTAAATTCTATTAGGTAAAGTCTTCTGTAGAGGTCAAAATGATCAAGGAGCCAGTTTTAAAAATTCAAGGAATAGAAAATACACAAAGGACGTTCTAGTAAAAAGTCATATAAACTAATACTCAAACAATCTACTGAAGTACAGGATATAATGCATAATTGCATAAACACAATATAATAATGTCAGAAGAAACAAGAAGAAAGGGACCAAATGAGGCAGTTTACCCATAAAAAAGGTTTGAAAATTTATTCTCTCAAAGAATTATTGTCCCTGCGTTTTGTTATATCTCCTGTGGTGCACAGGTTACAGAACAGATTAAAGTTGAGGAGAAGGTTATTCTGAGGACATTTCATTCTAAAATCAAGGCTATTTGAACACTTGTGTAACAGTAGTGGTCACAGCTGCATTTCAAGAAGGCTTTTATCAGTATTTCAATGCCTTTTTTTTTTCCGAGCTTCCTTTGTCATTGTAAAATGACGATGCATCTGATATTAGAGTGCACAGTGGACAATATGCTTTATTAAAAAAAAAAAAAAAGTCCCATTCATTGCTATTTATTAAGCAGACAGTATTATTTGGCTTGTGTTGTCATGCAGAAAAGGTCCCTCACGGCCAGCTTTCACAAGACACCCGACATGCCGAGACAGAATCGTGATGTATTGCCTTTGCGCGTGTTGCTATCAGCCGGCTGTATATCACTTTCCAAACCCTTGGGGAGTCACCTGATCATGTGTGTGGATGAGATATGTTGATTAGCATTGAAAAAAAAAAAAGAAAATGGAAAGAAATAAGACGATTTGTCACGGCAGAAACACAGTCTGAGGTATCGGCATGTGACCAAATTAGTTCAGATTGTGTCATGAATCATATCCGTCCGGGTTCAGGGAAACGCAGTCCACACTTCTGGAAATGGACAGACAGGGTTCTTGACATCTATGGATCGGTGCAAGGATGCTTTATGGCCTCTGTGATCGGTAGCCGTGTTAGAGCTTTTTAATATTTCCTTCTCTGGCAAAAGGCAGTGGTCCATTGGAGCTGAGCTGCATGGGCGGCGAGATTAATAGTCTTATCATGTGGCCAAGTGATTAGTGAGCTCTTAGTACTTATTACTCTGCATTATCACAGAATCCCCTGAGAGGCTTCTGTCAGCTGCAAGGTTGTGTTTGAGGCCCTCTAGATTACCACAATGCGGCATTGATTAATAGTGATGATATTAAAAGGAAAAACTAACCTAAAAAGTAAATAGCCTGTAAATCTTCTTAAATTGAATTTACTTGGATGCGATCCCATTCGATTTTCAAATGCCGAAGCAGACAGAAGGGATACAGCTGTGTGTTTCTTTTTTTCTTTTTTTTTTCCCCCCCTTTCTGTTTTTGGCAAATAAATGCTATTCACCGCTGCTTTTGGTCGAATGAAATGCGGTCATCATTTTGGCAGCTAACACCTGGAGGTGTGTGTAAAAAAAAAAAGATCTGCAGGATTGTGTTATTAGAGAAAGTGGACCCACTGTAATATTCTCCAAAGGCGGACCAAACTTCATTGCCGTGGCCCTGGTGTGCAACAAAGGTCCTTACATTTTCAGATCATCCTCTTTGCTGTCGTACAAGAACAGGCAGTGATGCGCTGTGGCAGTAATACCTGACCTTTCTGTCTCGTAAAAGGCAAAGTAATATCTACTTGCCACGCCTCACCACCTGAGGTACGGCACACTGAGCTGTGAGCACATCTTTGAAGACGAGCTGTTGTGTACGAATTGTATCAGCCTACACAAGCATGGTTTTATGTGTACTTTACATCAATGGTTTCCAACTTCAGATGTGTGGCCCTTTGGTGGGGCACTAGGGATCAAGGGGGGCTGAGGCATTGTTGTTAAAATTGGATTTGCACCCCCCCCCCAAAAAAAATCTAGAAACTTGTGCACGGCTGTAAAAATCTGCTTATTGTTTTTATTTCAAAAGATCCTGCTACTGTACGTGTTAGCATGTTTGTAAGCATTTGGCTTTACTGTACTACGTCCTCAGTTTGCAGCATGTGGCTTGATAAGTGTGAACTCATTGACCCCTTTATTAGGTACACTTACAGCTCTTCCATACCTTCTGCATTGTGCGTCTTTAGAACACTTTGACACTCTGTTTCATTTATACTGCATTTCAGGGTTCACGTTGGTACGTGGTCCATAACGTAACATAACAAGCCTGAAAATATTTCCACTTCTGGTGGCCGGCGTTCTCCTCCTTTCTTAAAGTTTTTGATATTTTATGAGGACATATGAGCCATCTGGCTTTCTTTATGTTCTTTTAAATTAGAATTTTACAGATGGAGATACCGGCGGGTCTCCTCCGGGTCCATTGTTGTTCTTGACCTGCACACAGTTGATCGCAGAGGGGCATGCATTGGCCTTCACGCGCAGGGGTGGATGACGATATTTATGCCACAAGGACCAATCAACGTGTAACCTGTCGACACGCGGATGCTGAAAGTAGGAATTGGCCTTGCTATGCTGTGAGTTGCAGTTCAGTGGAGCAACTCTATCATATCTTTTTTTACAAACTACTATTATTTCAAATTATGTAGCTAACAAACTGGTACAGTTTCTCCCAACCTGGGGTTCAAACTTAAGCCCTGTTTTCACAACATGTTCAAGTGAAAACTGAAAACTTTTGTTTTTGCATTGTGGAGGTTGGTTTACACAACAATGGCGCTCGGAGTCTCCATGTAAACAGAGAAAATGCAACTTTTCTGAAACTCTGCTACTGCCCAGGCACACTACAGCCAGAGTAAATACTTTTTCTGCACATGCACGAGTTGATGGACAATAACTACTATGTTTCCTCCAGAGTGTCATGACTCCCAGTCCATATTCTCTTGGGACTTTGCTGTTACTTTCTTAAAAGACAATGTTAAGAATAACATGTCCACAAGAAGGGCCCCGACATTTTATTCCCAGTCTATCTTTGAAAGTGGAAGTATCCAAACACAGTCAATGGCTTATTAAAAGGTTAGTTGCATACACACACAAAAAAACAAACAAACTTGAAGACATATACAGATTTACCCCAAATTTACAAATAATAAGGGATACATAGAAACAATAGGAAAATAAACAGAGAAAAAAGGACAGAATATTAGTGTGGTGATAGAAGCTATATAATAAGTAAGCTATAAATACGATATAAATAGATGCGGATGATTCGTTGATGTTTTGAACTTGCTGCTGAAGTTTTGATGAACAAAGCGATAAAAAGTTCTGTTTTTAATCTCAAATAAAGCACACTAAATCAAAACTACAGCTAAAGGAGCCCTTGAGGCTTTGCCAAGGAGGAATGTATAAATGTGTGTGTCAGTGAGCAAGGCTTTGCTAATAAGGAATTAAAACAATTGGGCTTCTATAATTATCTGTGATTAATGTATTATGTCAACCTGAGCACGTACAGCACCCCCTCCCAAACACTTTGAATTGAACCTGATCAAAAGCAAGCAGCTTTTACTGTTTGATAGGGGCGGCATTTCAAGTGTGATGAACAGCAGCAGATTTTCCAAACCACAGGGGAGTCTGCAGGTGCTCTGAAGAGGGTTGAGGTGAGTGTTTTAGAGCAGACTCCCCCAGCGCTGCTTCTCAGCATCCCACTGCTTCATTCGCACTGATGTTCTGTGTCTTATCTTGTCTCCTGAAATTCCCTCAGAGGTTTCAGCAAACTTGGTTTCCCCTTGTTGTAAATAAATGAGAGAGAGAGAGAGAGAGAGAGAGAGAGAGAGAGAGAGGGGGGGGGGGGGGGAATTGTAGATTTTCAGCTTTAAACAACTGTAACAATTATTTAAAATATCTGATCTCACGGATCTGGATGTCATAAGAGGAATGACGTGAGTCGGTTTAACTCCATTAATTGATCTGCGTTTTTCACGTTACCCCTCAATGGTGTGCAATTTTAATGCTGCCTACTTAATTTCAGCAAATAAAACTAACACCGTAGAAAAAGGCGATTTTGCTGTGAATGATGAAGTCTCTTTTTTTCTCTATTGCTTTTCATGGTTGTTTCAACCAGATTCTCTCACACAATGCCAAATGAGACTTGTATGTCTCATTATCCACAGGCAAGGTGTGACCCGTGAAGAAACCACATTTTCTTAAAAGAATCATAGTTTATATTTTGTAAAACATGCATATTTCAAATCAAATCAAATCTATTGAACAGGATGAACCACTGTGCAAAACCTTTCATGTCACAGTCATTGCAGTTACAGGGTGTTTCTAAAGACATTACAATTTCAAACCCATGTAGCTCTAACACATCAGCAATTTATTTTAGAATCACAACATTGGCGTCACACATAAACAACTATATCAGTATCCAAACAACTTTTTCACTGTGTCCCCGAGAGTCATAAAAATTTAAATATATGCAATTCTGTGTGGCAGTTTCTTTCTTTCTTTCTTTCTTTCTTTCTTTCTTTCTTTCTTTCTTTCTTTCTCTCTTTCTTTCTCTCTTTCTCTCTCTCGTTAGTATTATTCAAATTTTTGTATTTTTTTATTGCAAACAAAATGATAAGGTTGCCCTGGGTGTTGGTGTGTTGGACCCCTGCATCATAAGCTCAAAGCTTTTTAAAGTGTCCTTTTTTGCCCCACAATGTTCACATATTCATGCACAAGTCATAATCCCTGATTGTATGTGTGAAATAGTATGTTAGATGTGTCTAGAGTCAGTCAATATTCAGATCCACAATGCAGAATTGCACACATAATATCTGTGTATACTATATAATGGCACAAAGGACCAGGGCCTCATTTATAAAACATTGCGTAGGATTCCTTCTGAAAATGTGCGTGCGCCCAAAAGCTGAAAATGGCGTGTGCCAAAAGAAACTCGGATCAGCAAAACCTTGTGTACGCACATCTGCACGCACTTTCATTTTATAGCTTACAGTCTGTGTTTTCACAGTCACGGTTTTTGCATCTCAATCAGCCCGTTGATCGCCGGCATTTGACGCTAAATCCTGACAGAAAAGACGAAGAAAAGGAATTTTACTAAGAGTGAAACAGTCATGGAGGAGGTGGAGGTCAGGAGAAGATAATATTTGGTGGTCACGTTGTGGAATCACTATTAAAAGAAAAAAAACAAGCGATCAGCAGCGTGTCATCACTGCTGTAAATAGTGTGAGAGCCACAAAGAGATGTGTGACTGCAGAGGTGGAGAAGAAGAGTCTGCTCTGAAGGCGGAGGCCAGAGGAGACTGACATCATGGAGGCCAGGCAGCACCTGAGCACACTGGACATCAAAACAGCCGCCATGGTTGTGACGGCCACCGTGTGTCAGAGTGTCAGGGAGGAACGGAGACATATTTGGTGGAGACACAGCGGACCGATAAAGTACAGTTTTATATGTTTATTAAATGTGTGAATTAAATATTTGAACAAGGACTTGTGAAAAGGCTCAGTGGACTTTATGTTTTGTCCTCAGTCACTCCAGAGTTGGAAGCAGTGGGTGACACGGAGCTCATCTGTCTGCAGCAGTGGCGGTGCAGAGCATGCACACTGCAGCTTTACGCACGGCTGTCACCGCGCTATTTATGCGTTTACTCTGAAATTAGACTGATTGTTACACACTTTGTCACAATTGATAATTAATCAGTTCTATCCAACGCTCTGTATCATTTGAAGATGAACGTTTGACATATGATTCAGTAGTAATGTTCCACTAAAGAAGCACATCTATACCACTGCACATTGGCTGGTTATGATTCCGTGGATCTAGAAGTCTAAAATTTGAAGCTATTAAATGTATGAGTGCAACTTGGTCATCTGTCCATATGAATGGTCATGTATTCATTGTTGTTAAAGCTTATAGCCTTTTCTACCCTATGAGCACGTGTGTGTGGTTGCATTACAAAAACAACAAACAGTAGCAACTCATGGCCTGGCATGCTACTGTAACTAGATTATTTTCAGCATTTCTGCTATTTCCGTGAAAATGGACATTGTTTTCAAAACGTTCCCATGTAAACGGAAACTTTTCTGAAGTGAGAATGCAAAAACGTTGCGTTTTCACTTGAACTTAAATGGGTTCTAAGGATTGTGTCTGATAGATGAGTGCAATAACACACCATCCCTTTAATGCATTTGTCTTCAAAAACATGGAATATTGGGTGTCTCACAGATCATGCAAAATACTGAGATTATGCAACTAGATTTTTATGCGATGTCATTTCGGCAACTACTTGTGTTCAACCTTCTGTAGATATGCTGCTCTTCTTATGGGGAGATCCATTTCCTCTACTGGTAGACGAACACACAAACAATGAGTATATTAGGCAGTAGCCTTGCTTTATTTAAAATACACATGTCCAGTTTGCTCGTGAAGTAGCATTAATCACTAAGGGGATGGAATAGATTATATCCCCCTTGTGATGAAGATAATTCATTAGTCTTGCACTCTGGCTAAAAGATGGATTTACCTAAAACTGTGTTGAAACATTGAAACAGCTAATTACAGTATATGACCTACTATGACCTGAACAATTTTAGTGTGAGCGAAATCTTAAATGCTTAATTCGCATCCAGTTTTCATGAAGATTTTGTGAATTGTTCATATTGGAGTGGCATTTTGAGAGGATATGAACAGCATTTTACCCTCCTCTTCCAATAATGGGCAAACGTCTTATAGTAGTAAATGAATAATAAATAATTTCAATAGTAGCGCTGCCTCATCTGCCATCACTTCATATTCTCTCTGAAAAACAACTCAATTTTTCTTGTTGATGTTTTTCCATTATGTTAATTCAGAGGAACTATTTCTGGTCATATTATGTATGAGGGGCCTTCGTTTCAGCGAAGTGCACATATATGTTTGTGTGCTTACGTGGAGCATAAATGAGCTTCAAACTGTCTTTCACTGCCTGACAAAAATGAGTAATTAAATATTTTCATATTTAAGTGATTTGTGTGACATTCACTGCAATGGACTCTGGAGCTTATTGCTGTTGTACAATGATTTGATGCATTATTGTCTGTTTTGTTTATACAATAATGAAAAACACTCATTTTGGCTTTCTGCTAACCAACGTGCATGGATTTTTCTTAACTGCTACCATGAAAGACTGTACTTTAAAGGGTACTTTAAGCCAATTATTTATTCATTTTAGGAAATAAATGGACTCCCAGGTTTGCTTTGGGGTATGTCTTATAATGATTGCACATTATACATGGGTCACAAAACATTGCTGCAGAACTGATCATATGTGTATTATTGATTTTCTATGAAATACCAGTTTTCATGAAAGCAGTGTGCATTTACATATGTGTTAATAATCACGCAAGCTGCTAAATGTCTGAAACATAAACAAGGATATGGCACCTTTCACATCTGAAATCTGAGAAATTAGCTGAATTACTTTCTCTGTTGGTTACTATCAGTATGGTTCTTAAAATCAAATCAGCCAACACCAAAGTGTCACTGATCATTTTGCGAAGACTTGTAAATCTTGCTTGATCTTGTGATTGTTTGAAATGATCCATCTTGACAGTTTGGTTGTGGTTGAAAGGCACATCGCTGGGTTCAGAACACAGCTGCAGAGGTGATTGAAAGTGACAATATTATTTTCTGGTTTGGTCTTCCTCGCGTGCAGTTCAGATCGCTGCTAAATCCTAATAAATGCTCAATGACAGGAGAAGATGAATTACCAGAATTGGTGCGCGAACTAGCAGCGTTTGAGCTACCTCAGCAGTGACGGAGTAATGGATTCACACCACATTATGCCTCTGCTCAATTTCCTACTTTTCCCACTGATTGAATTTGAAAGATTTTTTAACAAGTCCTCAGAAGGAAATGAATGAGCGTGTGTGTGTGTGTGTGTGTGTGTGTGTGTGTGTGTGTGTGTGTGTGTGTGTGTGTGTGTGTGGATTCAGTGGAGAGCATCATCGTAGCTTCCAAAGCAAACACAATGTGGGCCTTCCGCCTTGGCCACCTGTTCACTGTAAAGATTGCCAAGGGAAAGCTGCCATATTCACCAGGGTGAAGGTAGGAGTGTTGACATGCATTTGGCCTCGTTCTGAACATATTGCATTAGGATAATGAATGTGATTAATTTTTATGAGATAGGATTTCATTTTAAATAATGTCTAACTGTGGAAGATTTCACCGCGCTGATTAAATGTTATCAAACGGTTTCATTATTAGGGCCACATGCCAGCAAATAAACGTGGGTGTACAAATGATCAGAACCACAGTGGCTGAAGATCTATTTACATCCTCTACATAAAATGTTGACAGTAATAATTCCACTCTGATACAAATTTAAGTGACTTAAAGTTCGCCAGACGTGTAAACTTTAATGTGGTTTAAAAAAAATAGAAATAAAAATGGTACTTTTAATCTACCTGTTGTATATTTTTTAATACTAGCAAGGTACTCAAAAATATTACACACCTCACATTTACCCTTACTGTCGTTCTTTATAGTGCAAAATTTCAGTGTTTTACCTGTCCCTGTTGTCTTTTTCAATTAATTCCTACAACTGTATTTATACTAAATGGTACTTCTATGACAATCAGCAATAACTGAAAAAGAAAGAATTGCATGAAATGAAATACAATGAAAGTTACAATGTACACCAAACAGGCTCATGTCAGATACTGCAAATAAATGATATTTTGGGAATCAGAACAACCAACAATAATGTTTGTTTTGTGCTATGTTTTCATAACTGTTTTTATGTGCATACTGCTGTCCATATATATGTTTTCTGGGAATACAATCGATGTAATCGCTAAAGTTTTATTACGTCTGGTAGCTTTGTGGCAATGAAAGTACATGTTTTATGATGTTTATAGCACACTTCCAACTATAACTTGGTAAAAGATTTTTCTTGCTACAAAAAAAACCCAAACATTCTTTAATTTAAAATGTTTAGTATTAGCGCTTTACCCTCATGGTTGAAATGGCAAAATCATGAACACTTAATCACTTATATGGGATACCATCTTAAGTTTAAATAAAGGTGCCACTAATATTCACTCCCAGATTAGTTTTAAAATGTACTAATAGATGTAGCACAAACAGTGTCGCTGTAATTATTTCTTTATTTGATTGTGTATTGGCATCTCAATAGTTAAGAATTTTCCTTTTCTCTTCACTCCGCCACCAAATCTCACTCCTACTAGTAGCTGAAAGTTTGCAACCGTGATGCAACTGATGTAGCCCTGTGAAAAGGAGCAATGAAATTGATAATAATAATGACTTAGCTGGTTGTGGGAAGGAGTGCAACCTTCTAAATTCAACTCTGTGGTGAAACCCATTTCATTTCATCCGTTCCCTGCAGGATGAACCATTTGGCCTATCGGGAGTTTAAGATAAGACAGGGCTAGCTTATCACCGTCAACGATAACTGAAGAAACGAACGACAGCAGGGATTTGCGAATACTTTTTCGGAACCTGTCCTCCAAAGCTCGCCCGCTCCCTCCCTCTTCCCCTCTCTTTCTGTGTATGCCCCCCCCCCCCCCCCCCCCCCCAAACCCCTCCCCCACCGCCTTTCCCCTCCCGCAGAATGTGCAGTAGCTTTGAACTACTGCTTTCTCGCTGCAAAGTGGAACTCAAGAGACATAGTGTCCCATTTGAAGAGGTCATTTATTTGTATGGCGTGAAATGAGGTGAAGATTAATGGCTATACTAGATATATCTGAGGCAAAGATTAGTCAAAAGGCTTTGTGTGAGTACTACAGAGTCAGCAAAAAGGTCAGCAGGTACCACGTATCCATTTAACATTGTTATGTTTACTTCCAACCGTGCCCACAGTTTCTGCCTAATATTGTGCGAATCAGTCTCCCGCTTCATGATTACGTAACAGAAAATGATGCACTTTGCAAATCTTTGGCATCAGCTTGTTCTAACTTCTGCTTTCAGCGGTCTGCGTGCCAGGCAGTTTATGCTTTGTATCATTTAAACATCTGTGTGTTCAAGCTTTCCTCATTACTCCTGCTTTAATGTGATATATACCCTTTTCAAAAGGCCACGCTCCCTTCATCCATCATCTGCAGCCAAGGTTGTTCAACCCATTCTGATTACAGAACTCAGGGGTTTTATTTTTTCCTTTTACACCAAACAGAGAAACGCAAACATTTGACTGGTTCAACAGTGCAGTGCATATGCATTTACTAATTATTTGTTGTTTCATGTCTCACGTTATATCATATGAATGTCAGTATTTCTCTTTTGTGCTTTTGAAGTTCACACAGCATTAAAAAATAGGTTCTTTGAGAAACTACCACCCCCCTTATTTTATTTTTTTTCTCACCCAAGCAGGAGTACATTGGGGGCAGAGCCAAAATTGGTGCTGCACACTCTCATTCCCGACCAGAGAAGTTTCAAAGCAATCACAGTCGATCTGTTATAATTACAGCTGCAATATCTGACTGTGACTTCATAACTGTCATATTTAGAAAAATCCATTGCCATGCAGAGTTGAAAGAGATATTGTAGTCTAAAGTAGTAATATTGATAATAATGGGATGTATTATCTTTAGCTATTAACATGACTCTTGATTATGAAAAAAATACACACAACATTAAAACAAATGAAAGCCTTTGCCTAAACAATAGTTAATAAATGATTGATACATATACTCATGTAAAATGAGGCCAAAAACTGATCGCTGTTATTTCAGTATTTTTCTCAGTTTTGTGATGAAAACAAGCAAAAATTATTCATAATAAGTGATGCTTTGTGAAAATGCATTGAAAAGAATCATAAAAAAAAATAATAATACTTGACAAAATGTAAAACTTCCCACATCCAGGAAGTGGGGAGACAATGAGGCACAACTGACAAAACTTAAGGGTAATAAGGATAAGACATATGATGGACGGTGTCAGATTAATGGAAAATATCGAAAGAGAAATTGTGCATGGTGACACACCACAGAAATATGAAGCTGATTAAGCAGAAACAATTTAGGCAAGACATTAATAAAGATAAACATGACCACAAACGTAAATGTAAATGTTTTAACTGAACTCACAAAAACATTAACATTAAAAAAAGAACAAAAAACAGTACATTAACATGACTAGGAGAGTGAAATACATTAATACTGATAGGAAATGATACAAAACACTCAAACCAGACCAGCAAAATAATCGCAACAACAAGACAAGACATGAAACTCAATGAGCGAGAGAAAGGTGGGGCAAACAAACGGGCAAAACAAATCCATGAAAATCATGGAATTGGACAGAATAGAACATTTTACACCGGGGCTGTAAAAGCACTCCCCCTACAGGAATGAAAGTTTATAAAACAGTCAATCAAATCAGGTGGGAGAATGAATGAAAGTGCCCCCAAAAAATTATCTACCAACCAAAACATGAAATGTTTACAGAAAGGCATACATCAGGCAGGACCGGTGTCCCAGGCAGGGCCGGAGCTACCAGTGAGGTATTTTTTCCGATGTGCATGTAGTTAAAAATAGTTAAAACAATACATTGGAACTGGGTGGTTTTATGAGTAGATTCACACACACACACATATTCACAACATATATAGAAATCACTTGTTTTAAATGTTTTAATTTAAAATAAAAGTTTGGTCTTCATTTCGGTCGCTACTTGGAATAATTAGTGGTGGACCTCAGTATCTGTGAACCTCTGGTCCCAGGGCAGGGACGCGAACAGATGAGGCTGTTCTTACAACAGCAACAGTCATAAAAAAGACAAGCCAGATCTTCATGGTCCCCCTCAGAAACTGTTTCCTGACAGCTTTCCAATTGTGGGTGTTGTGCCCTTTGTGTGTACTGTGTGTGTACTTTGTGTGTTCTCCCTGAGTGTGACGAGGTTTCCCATGTGAACACTGGCATCTTCCAACAATCCAACGACATGGATGTGAGGTTCAATAGCGCTTCTAAGTTCCCTGTAGGTGCGTGCGTGTGAGTGTATTTGCCCTGTGATGGCCTGGAGACTTGTTCGAAGTCCAAAATGTACCCCGGCTCCACCCACATTCTTTTAAATATAGAGTTACATATTAAGAACTCCTGAGCTCGCTACTTAGATTTCAGAGTATCTTTTTTTCTTTCTTTCAGTAAAGCAACCTGTTTTGACCTCACATTTTTTTGATCTTCTGCTGCTTTAGTCATATGGAGTTTTGCCATTGGTTCCCTATTTTCAATTTGTTTTGACAGCAGGTTAGCAGTGGCCAGAGTGCAACTTGTAGCCTGGACTGCTTGGGGCCAAGTGGCAACTCTTTCATCAAAATGAGTCGAATTTTCTTTGGGAGGCACTGAGCTAAATGACCTGGCACGGCTGCCAATATGCTGGGTTTATATTTTTACAAACACTGGAAACTGTATGTGTTTGTGAGAAAGTGTGTAGCTACAGAGTACTGCATGGGTTTCATATCAAACATTCAAAACTAAGCTTTACACATGCTTTCTTAGTTATGCCTTTCACTTAAGATGGTATACACGATTATATATTTACACCCACATATCCAGAAAGTTGACACATTTTGTTGCCTAAATAACACAACATGATTAATAAAGACAGAATGTGTGTAAATGTAATAAACCTATATTTAATTAAGCAATACAACAATCTCAGACGTTCAGAGCGGAATATTCTGTCAGTGTAATTCAATGTCACACGTTGACTATCTTATTTAGTCATCTTAATATCTTATGAGTTGTTTTCCATTCGGACTTTTACACTGTGCCACGCTGTCTTTTTCATTTTAATATTTTATCCTATTTATTTGTACTTTTGCTTTCATTTTCACTGTTAATTACTATTGGTGTTGATATTTGTTCCATTTTATTATTGTCTTGCATTCAATGATTCCTTGCCGTCAATTGTTTCACTGTATTATCATTTTTTGTTGGCATTAACCTGTATGGAAAGCTGGCTTGATAGGTCCTGCCTTAAATGGATTTTACACAATGAAAGGCTGTGCATACAGTATATCATTTTAGTTAACAGTTGTGGTCTTCGCAGAGTTTTATCTCTGCTTATTGTTGTTTTTTCTTTCATGTTATGAATGATTCACTTTCTACTATCAGTTTAAATTAATCTAACGCTATCTTGATGACCCAAACAAAAGAGAATATTGGGTGACTTTTAAGTTTATTTGATCAGAATCTAAATAGGACAATGTTTTAAACATCACTGTGACTATTTCAATCAACACACTTTTAACAATATGGGCAAATTCTATCCATCCGTCTCTTATGTTTTTATCTTTTAATTATTTTACACTGCCACCTCCAAGTGCTAAACATATTGTCATTGTGCTGATTCAGTTATATCGACACTTTGTCTAACTTGCAGGTTGCAGAGATCATTGCCAGTGCTGAGTGAGTCAAAAGGGCACATCCCTGGACATGAAAGCTTGTATATAGAGAGACGCATTCAGATATACCAACACTCACACTAATAGGAAATTAAAGCCTCTTTTATGCTTGACATTAATTAACCACACCGATATGGAAATAGTCATTTTGCACAGATTCTGTTCCTATTTCTAAACATCTCCTGGAAGATAAAAGACCAAATGTTGCAGTACCACCAGGACACGTGGGGGGCAGTGTTTAATGGCGAATAACATAAATTCTGAAATGTTTCCGAGAGTGGCTGTGTGACACCTAGAAATGTTAAAAAGCCTCACAGGCCGTTGTTGCCTGCCTCCAATTGCAACCCCTCAATATCAACATCAGTGCCTACTTGTATAAGTCTTCTTCTCACTTCCAAGTGGCACAGCTTTCCTTTTTGTAAAAATGCATGACCATAAAAAGGTAGTTATTATTGCACCATTTCAAAGTAGTTATTTGTATACATGTGTATGTTAGACATAATCAAGCATTTAGAGTTTGAATATAACACATATCTTTGACTTGAGGGAGAAAGCTGGAGAAAAGCCTCACATGCACCAAGACAACAAACAAAATCCACACAAAAGCAGCCATGAGCACTATCACACTGAGTACATCTTGATGTCAGCCAAGACTGGTGCCGTAAAATGTAGCTATAGAAAAAAAAGAAAAAGAAAAAAGCCTTTCAGTTGAGAGATGAACACATTCAAACTTTACACAAAGCATTCATTTTAATTGTCGAATTTTCCTTGTCATTCAAATAATATGTACGAAGGACGTTTTTCATGGAAATACCTCTTGAACGTCTTGATGCTAGTAGGATAACTTTGTTTCCAGTCAAAGCTCTACCAAGCAAAATATCAGTTGAAAGAGCTGCGCCTCCGGCAAATATTCAACAAAAAAAACACTAGACCGGAATGCAAGCAGGGTGCCAGGTTTGGCCTTTATTGATGGAACATCAATCATTTCCTTTGTCTCCTTGAGTTTTGCTACACTTTTGCAAAGCATGACACTTTTGAAACTGTGTTTATTCCACCCCTGCGTTATATTTTTACATGACAGTGGAAAAGCAGCTTGAAAGCTGTACGATTTTTTCCTACATTTGTTGAACTGTTAGATTCCATCATATACTGTATGAACATTGGCAGTTATTATGCAATCACTCAAAGCTATCAAAGGCAGAATATATAGGCTATAGTAGTTGAGGTCAGGAAAATGTTTCAAAGGGAATTCAACACCCAAGAAACTAACTTCATCAATGCCTCATTCACCATTTTTTGTGGGATTCGTGCTGCTACTTTGTGTTCTCTGTCATTACGTTTTGTATTTCAGCATTGGGGCTTTTTTTTTCTTAATCCACCTAGTGCTCTATTTATTTTGATGTGTTATGTTACAATGGAGCTATTAATGAAAACATCAGCCAGCTGAGTGGCGAGAGCACATTTCCATCTCATGTGGCAATCATGGTTTCAATCCATATTTCACCTGTATTGTCATGCTCAGTGTGTATTTTAAATGTCCCCTCGCTCTTTTTATTTCACTTTTTGTTGTGTTATATTTTGAATCAGGCTGTGTTGGCTTTGACAGATTTCTAACATTACCAAAGCAGCCTGACATAGCAAATTGAATTTGCCACTCTGGTTCTCTCATGAATTTTCTACTCTCAATCTCGAGACATTTCATCTTGTTTTACTAACTAAAATTTAGATGAGTACATACAGTACATGTAGGCTATCAATCAATGTTTAGGGATACACATATTATAAACTCCTTGTCGGGCTTCTATAAATATTGAAATGATGACATCAGTTTTTGGTCATATAATAACCCTTGTTTTTTTTTTTTCTTCTTAGTTGTTGTTATGTTTAATCTACACTGACAATAATAGTTTTTGATATTTGAAAAAGTGGATAAAGGGTTTTTTGGTAGATTAATAAAACCTGCAATTTAGCTTGTATGAACTTTTCTCAAAGCAAAACCTTGTGGACAAACAATCACTCATCATTTATTGATTTACAAATAAGTATACAACAAAAGCAGATGATACAGTATAAAAATAAATTTTATTTTATTTTCCATATGATGTATATATGAATACAGTAGAAAATAAATTAAACAAGAAAATCCTAGTGTACCCTGCTTGGAAAAGCAGTAGAAGGAAATATACACTACCTCAGTAATCCTTGAAATGTTTTTTGATCAGTTTTGCTCATAGAATGCATGTTAACCTCTCGTGATTTTTTCCTTTCCTTTCCCAAAACCTTTCTAGGGAGTTTGGGAGATGGAAAGTGAACAACCTGGCAGTGGAAAGACGAGATTTCCTGGAGTCTCCATTACCTCTGACTCCCGAGTTCATCAGGAACATTCGACTCTTGGGCCGGCGGCCCACCACCCAGATGATAACTGACAATCTCATCAGGAAGTATGGAACACACTTCCTGTTGTCAGCTACACTGGGAGGTAAAGAGAAACTCAAACTCTTTATTTTGTATTTTATTATTGTGATAAGCATTTGTTTTTAATATCATTCTATAGGGTCACAGGTGGTGGGATTCATTGCAGCTGATGCTGTGTGTGATTCAGATTACACCATGGACTGGTTGCCAAGTTACCACAAGGCTTCCATAAGAAGTCAGACAACCACCCACACACTCAATCACATTTTCAGATGATGGAGATACCCAATTAACCTATCATACATGGATTTCTTCTATTAGAACACAAAGGATATAAATCAAAGTACAACCTCCACACAGAGCCACGCATGTCCTACAAGTTAAAACTCTACTCGACCTTTGGACTCAAAGAATACTTCACTGCCATGCTACCTGTTACAACCTTGTCTAATCAAATTAGTTTGTTTACCTGACAGCAGTGTAGAAAACCCCTGACCGGGACAAGCAATGACAAAGTTGCTTTGCAAATCACTGTGGTGCAGGCTCACGTGTAGAGAAAATGGCTGTATCGACGGATTTAATCCACACTTAAGTATGTAGGTATTTAGGTATGTTTGTATGTGCATGTTGGAGAGTTTAAAGAAAATTATAAGTGATCTTAAGTGCACTTAAATTCTGTATAAACAATATCAATTTTTTTTTTAACATTTTATCAAACTTTTTGCCGGTCTTGTTTGTGGCATGTGTGGGGAGTCAAATTTGGGTTCATTGCAACAAACAGTACACAGCATAAGTTATACAACTTCCCCATACAGATTACAGCAAAAGGAGAAGGATATTGTTTAAAACCTGCTGGGTTGGTGCTATTTCAACTGGTGCAGCTCTTCTGTTTCCTAACACAGGACTATATTGGCTGAGGAAACATGCAGACCAATCACATGCGTATTAGTCGCCCCACATGATACCCCTCGGGTGATAAATACAGCAACTCCAAAGCCCAGACATACAGATATGACTTTATATAGAAATATAAGGTCAGTGAAAGAATACATTTTTAGATGAAATAATAGAAATAAAAAATAATAATGATACAATGGTACAAAACAAAAAGAGAGATACAAATGACTGAGCAGGTGAAAGTTGAGAAAAATATGGAGCACACTGCACTTTCCCAAAAAGAAAAATTGCCAGTGAAAATAGAGAATATATTTCAGAATGGACTGACTAATTTCAGTTTGTACTGAACCAGTGTGTCTCATTTGTTCAGAAACAATGATGCTTATGAAAAGTGCCAACTTGAAACACCAATATGAGAAAAAAAAAAGTGTTTAATAGACAGAACCTTTCAAATCTGAAGTGAGATCACGTAAATCGAGTCGCTACCTAACATGACCAGTTCACCTGAATCCTGAGCCACACATTCAACATGATTATCAACCACCTGGAGAGCAGCTCACGATTTTCTCTTTCTCTTTCTTTCTTTCAGTAATTTCATCCTAAATTAGAAATCCCTAACACAACATATGTTATTAAAAAAAATACAGAAGCAAAATGATACACAACCCCATCAGCATTCTTTTCCGTTAATAATTCATGTAGAAAATAGGAACTGAAGGTGCAGTCTTTTCCTTCGATGTCAGCCTAATAGTACTTGTTGGTGCATGTATTACAGTACAAGAGGGGATATGCCTTTTAAGGAATGACTTCCTTCCTAGATTATATGGGCTTTAGTAAAGTATACAATTTGTGATGATAAAAGCTTTTAGAATTTGTTCCCATAGCCGTTCCATATGGAAAACAGATGGACATGGCACAATACACCAATTCAGTCCGACTAACTGAATAACACACCACAACCAAATTATATGCTACTGGCAGCACAAAAATTGGTCTTCAGAGATGTATGAATGTGAAAGCCTGTGTACTGTACAACTGCCACTCCCACTTCTAATCTAAGTCACCCCATTCTGGGGTTTCTTACACTCTGATGAATGAACATGCACTAATGGTCCTCTTATGCAAGAAAAAAGGAGGAGGAGGAGGAGGAGGAGGAGGAGGAGGAGGAGGAGGAGGAAGGAAAAAAAAAATCTAATTTAAAATGGCAAAGAGGCCCAGGCGAGTCTTGAAAAGCAGATCTGCCTTTACAGAGCAACACTTGTCAATTACTTCAGACCGAACTCCTGGCTTTGAAAAGGTCGCTGTTGTGAGCGGCTGCTTTCTATAATACAACCGTCGCAGCTGCCTGAGCTGATGCAGCCCCTCACTCTGGCTCCTGGCCAGCAGTTGGAGGTACGAAGAGAGGAGAATGAGGAGTTTGCCTTGGCTCTGTGCCAGAGATATGCCTCTGCAGTTCTGAATAGATTGCCTCTGTGTTCGGAAACATATGGACTTAATGAAATTAATAAATAGATTGTGATATTAAGAGTGTGCCCTTCAGCGGCCGAGTAAGAAAGGCAGTGGGCAGAAAAATGCCCCCAAAGCATTACCACTGCATTATGATGAGAAATATGACGTGCAGTGTCTTGGGAACTCTCGGGCAAAGAGAGAGTGAGCCGTACCGTGACCCCTGGACTTATGAAGAGCTGATTGCTTTGATCAGTAGCTGCAGATAGAGAGTGATGCGGCTCATCCACATTGCGGTCAAGTGTCCTGATGCATCAGAGACGCTCGCGTTTACTGCCGCCGTGCTCGTAAACACCTGGACGCTTTATGTGTGTGTCCCTCCTGGAGGAGAACAGGTGGTTTGAAAAGCTGCCGGTGTTTAACTGTGGATTCATTGGGAAGCCAGATAATTATATAAAAATAAACGTGAAAAGGCATCATGCGCTGTGTTCTACTAGGAAGACGGTGAGCACCGAGGAAGTCTGACCAGCTCGGTGATTGACAGTTGGCTTGTGGGGGAGTGCAGTGTACAAACACCTCACAGATAAGTGCTCAGCAATGGCGACTGAAAGAAATAGAAAAGATATCAACACATTAATCATCGACTTCTTGTTATTCTTCCAAGAGGCTTAATGTGCGATTGTGCTTTAGAAACCTAAATAAACATAGTTCGAGAGGGCCAGACATCTGCCTTACTTTAAACAATATATATGTACCCCAATAGATATTTAGAAGATACTATGCATTTTGTACTAACTTCAATAACCCCCCAAAAAACTTGATTGAATTAAATCCACAAAAAATGCTTTTGCACATTAATATCTGGTTGTTGTTGTTTTTTAATTATTGTTATCGTGTGTTCACTTGCTGCTGCAACAATGCAAATGTACCTGTTATGGGACAAACAAACGATCATCTTATCTCATCTTACATTTCCCCCCCAAAATTTTTTTATCTATTTTTACTGTGAAGCACTTTGTGACTGTGTCTGTGAAAAGCGCTGTACAGATAAATTTATTTACTTACTTAAACATTATATCCATCCCTTTATGTCTTTTAAAATAGTTTGGTCAATTTAAAAAAATGAAAATGTAACCTATGGATCAATACATTTGTGTCAGATAGATAACAGCTGATCCACTCTAAGTTATTTATTGAACATACCTTTTATATTTTGATTTATGCAACTTGACCCTCACCAAAACAAATCATGTCGAGGACATTTTTTCATTTATATTTTTTTCATTTATTTTGTTCTCTCTCTCAATAATAAAACTCAATTGCCACACTTTTAACAAATGCATTTTCTTCTCTCTCTGTGCAGGAGAAGAGGCCTTAACAATATTTGTGGACAAAAGGAAACTGAGTAAGAAAACAGAGGTGAGCGACTACTCTGGTAACTCCTCCACTGTGACTCTGGAAGCTCTGCACCAGCTGGCTGCCTCCTACTTCATCGACAGGGAGAGCACTCTGCGGAAGCTGCACCACATCCAGATTGCCTCCACTGCCATCAAGGTAATAACACTTATTTCTTTTTTCTACGCTGGGTTCTTGCAGCGCTTTCAAATGTAGCAATATTAGAGACTCAATCTACTTTGATCTTTGGGTCTGTCATCAATCACATAAAGCTCATTACACTCCAACAATAAACTGAATTTCTTACATGGCTTGAAGCTAAAACGGCAGTCATCTCTGTCTCTTTTTTCGTCACTTGCCAACTTTCGTACTCCTCCGAAAGCCGACTGTTACTTCTGTACGCCATACAAATACCAACAGTGTGCTTCTGCGATGTTTTGCAGATTATTACACAAGGGCCAGGAAAACCGACCAGTTCAGAAAACTCCCCAAAAGTATATAAGAGAAATTTTGCTCAATTTACATGACTTGTCAAGTGTAAACATTTTTGCATTTTTGTTTCAGAAAAGATTTGCATTCAAACATGACGTTTTGAAAAAAAGTGTCCGTTTACACAGAAACAATAGGAATCCTGAAAAAGATGTAGTTCGCATGTTTGGCCATGAGTTAGCGCTGTTGGTTGCTTCTGTAATAAAACCCCACACACACAAGTGTGCAGGGAATTACACTATAATATAATACACTATAAACATTAATAGTAAATAGAAATGAACTTTCGCATAAACAACAAAGTTGATTGCTATAACACAACTATAAAACCCCCAAGTCTCAGGAGAATTTGGACCGGGAGTCATGACACACTGGACATTGTTGTAACTGTGCAGAAGAATTATGTACTTACGGCCGTGTTGCACATGCGTGGTGGCAAGGATTCAAAGCTTGCATTTCCCCGTTTCGAATGAGAGCGCTTTAGCCTTTTTCAAAAAATTGCATTATTAGTGGCTCCGAGCAGCGTCGTCATCCAAAAAGCGATGGAAGTTTTTTGTTTTCACTTGAAAATGTTGTTGTGTAGTGTGTGTCTTAGTCAAGTGAACTTGTTATACTGTCTTTATACCTTTGTCTAGTTACTCATCTCATTGGCACTGGTGTCTAATTATCAAGTGAGACCTACAAGCAGCATTTCAAAGGCACCATTAGCCTTCACACACTTAATATTGACCGCACACACCACTGCAAGCAGCCCGAATTCACAGATGCATGATCCTGTGCTGCTTGTGCGTTGCCCTCTCTCTTTGTTGTAAATCATTAGACTTGTTCAGATGGAATATTTCACCATGGGCTTCAGGAATATATTTTCTAGAGCCAAGATGTCTCACTCATCGTAGCTCAGGTACAACGTACAGATTGATAACTTTATACTTCAAATCATCGCTCTGTTTTGTGGATGCACAATGCCTGCAGTATATCTCGGAAGCTTCAACATCACAATCAGTACTGCTTCTGTCTATTGTTCCGGTCTGGGTCTCTGGTATTGTCATTTTTTGGGATCCTGAAAGGACAGATTTAGCCTACAGACAATAGTTTATACACTTCTGATTCTTAGATGTAGATGGTTTTCAGTATTGGTGAAAACTTAATAAGCACAATGAGGAGTTATTACCGGGAATAAAATTGAATACATATTTAAAAAAACAACAAAGGTGTCAAAAACATGAACAAATAAATGGTTTCAGATAATAGTTAAATTTCTTTTATTAGGTAATTTCTGAAATACACCAATTAAGATTAGGTAAAAAAAAAACGCAATACCCATGAAGGCCAACTATATTCAAAATAGATTTTAAATATTACAAGGGATTTTAGTCCTTCCTGACATTCATCTCATGGTAAACCGAGTGAAAATATGATTCGAATTAAGTTGAATCACTGTGCAATCCATGCCAAATCTTCATCATGCAAAATCTAGAGACCAACAAAATGTATGCACCTTTAGACCAGTACATACCTTCTACTGGAAATACTTCTATGTAGAAACAGAATCTTGGCATCAAATCTTGTTATGAAATGCTTCCATGAGCTTTTCATGCACAACATTTTTACTGTAAAAACAAAAACAAAAAAAAAGGAACCAAAACAATGGTTAACCAGGTAGCACAGGCTTCATATGTCACAGATTTCAAGACAGTTCACGTGGTCGTAGGTACAATTTTTATTGTTACCAATTTCCTTGTTAAATTACCACCGGTGGAAATAAGGTAGAATATTACCCTTTTTATCTGCCTTCTTGGGATGAGATATGATCTGCAGCTGCCGTAAGCAGAGACAGTCTGGAGGAAGCTCCGTGATGAGCACATATGGTGAGGGGAAGATAAATGAGTCTTGTGAAACATGGCTGGTGACAGGCTTCATGCCTCCGGTTGTCACCTTCAGGTAGCGTGGGGTTAATAGGGTGACGGAGGGGAGGATGACCCTCCTTTCTACCTTTTTCATTTCTCAGAACACAGTGGTAGACGTCTTGAGAAGTGTGACTTTCTCTGCTGTAGTAGAGCATGCATTAGACTCCCTGTGCTTATATCAAAGCTCTGTCCTCACACTGCAATGTGTTCAGACTGGATTGAGCATTTTTCTTTTTTTTTTTTACATTTAAAGGTGGCCACATCTGAGCTGTGGAGGCAGATGCTTTTGTCTGTTTCATTTCTTGGGAATTAGTTTTTTTCTTTTCTTTTTTCCCCTGCCACACAGAGGAAGAGAAGACAAGTTAGTGTGCTTTCATGCTCCAAAGGTAGTCATCAGGCGTAACTGACAGGTGGGAAGTGGGAAGACAGGAGAGACTCACCCCCATCAGGGGTGGAAAGAGAGTCAAAGGCGCGACAGATTCTCCCACACATGTGCTTCATTTCCGCAGGGCGTTGACCCGAACCGTAGCAGAAGAGCTACAACTAAGCACTTCTTTGCATGAATTTGAAATTGAAAAGTTTGAGAAGCGAATGAAATGAGGGCTGGTGAGTCAACGTCCATCCTCCCCTGCTGTCTCAATGCGAGGAGGAAATTGAAGCCCATTTTACAAGAAAAGCGTGTTACGCACACTTTTTATTTTTTTTAAGAACAAGTCACGGCACTGAGCGCAGTCTGTGATTGGACCAGCTTGTTTGTACAATGACTAATGGCTCCAGTTGTTGGGGAGCGAACGAGAGCATTTCTGTTACAATTTTAGAATTTCCTAGACTGAATCGATGGCGGTATCCCCACCTGACTCAGCCCATATTTGCCAGTTTGTCTTCACACAGTGATGAACAAGGCGGCAGGCTTGAACGAGGAAACAGCAGGATCCTCTGGTTTCATATTTTTATTCTCTCATGGGCAGTCTCTTGATTTATTTTCACTCTTTTTATAGCGGAGCAAGACATACACAAAACACAATACACAAGCATACACAATAATACAACGGAATCAGTTGGGTTTTCATACAGTCGCCAGACAACTACTGTGATCCCCTGTAATCACACTTAACTTTATTTGTGCTGTGTAGTTCTGGCACAAAGTATATCAAATAGAGAAGTAAAGTAATACAGAGCTGCTAAAAAAAACAAGGATAATGTACACATCAGAATAAACGCTGCTTTTATGTTGTTGTTTTTTGTTTTGTTGTTTTTACAGCACATTTCTGCTGCCATCGGTTCTACTTCCAGTTGTGAGAACAATTTTGCCAAACAAACTGATAAGCAGACGTTTTCGAGCACAAAACTGCAAACAAGAAAATCAGTAGCTGGCAAAGAAAATACAATCTAAAGTAGGAGATTGTTTTAAAGGAGTGAAAGACAGCAAACCAGAGCCAACATGAAAGTGACTAGTGGAATTATTGTGACCAGCCTTGTCAAGGTAACTGATGAAGACACTTAGACTTAGACCTTAGACCCTTTTTGTATTTATTTATTTGTTTATTTATTATTTAACGATGTATTCTAATGCATTCTGCACTACTGAATACTACATTGTGACATGTGAATTGTGCTTCGTAACCATAACATCTTTCCTTTTCTTCCTGACATTTTTGCTGATGCTTCCTATATCCTTTCTTATGTTATTTAAATGTTGCCTTTTTTCATTTAAGGTAATTCATTTAACTGAATATTACATGCCTATTAGTTATCTGCATGCTACTGATAGCTCAGTCCCAAGGCCTTAGAATGTCACAGTCACACTTTCAAGCATGATTGTCAATACTTATATCAAAATCTAAATTTTTACAGCAAAGAATATTTTATTCTTAAATGAAAACCATGAATGATGTACGGAATTAAACATGTGTCAACATTTTGGAAATGAAAAATTATTTGGATCATAGGTCCTTAGAATTAGTCCTACCTGTGTGGATTCTGCAGATATAATTCCTCAGCAAATTCGTCCTCTCTGCTTCAGCATTTGAACGCATCAGGATGAGTAAGAGAATTACTAATCAATCAGAGGCCACCTTTCAAAAATATATTTACCACATGGTAGGAATTGACCATTCACGTTGCTCATTACTGGGCGTAATACAAACCCCGAAGTCAGTTGCAGGTTGTGTACTCGAGACGATAATTCGCTATATTTCAGTGAAAAAAGATGGATTTAGACAAAATTAGACAGTGACAAGCTGGGGAACCATTCCAAATCCTCATCGTATATTAGATCTCACCAAGGTGTAGGGAACACACCAAGAGACAGTACTAACACGAGCACCTCCCACGTAAATTCGCAATTACAGAAAGATTCAGCAAAATTAATTGACTTGGAACAAATATCTTGATTAGGGGTGCAACGGTACAAGTAGCTTGTAGTTCGGTTTGAAACTTGGTTATTGGGCCACGTTTTTAGTAGGTGTTTTTTCGCTGGTGTTAACTTCTCAGGTCTTCAACTGTCACACAGCGTTACATAGGGGTGCTTACTAACGATGGACAAATGAAGCTTCATGAACCACTGTCTTTATTTTCTGTGTGTCAGTTTGGAGGAGAATGGAGGAGCAGGCCGGTTCTGTTCAGTCATAAAACGGCTTCACAGACAATTTAAAAGTTGTCTTGGAGAAGTAACTTAAATCTGATTACTGGTTTGTAATAGTAACGCATTACTCGTTACTTAAAAAAGTAGTCATATGAGAGTAACGCATTACCGGTATGACTGACTCAAAGTTAGGCTATTCATTAAAATTCTAACTTAATTTTAAACCTAGTAAATTATGAAATACTGGGCTGAAACAAAAAGAAAATCCAAGTGTGAGTGGTCCATTATGTCAAAAAACTCAATTGTTGTTAGTTTTGTCAAAAACTGAGGCAGACTTTGCAACATAAATAGACTGAAGGCTGATTACAACTGCAGTTTGCCTACTTAAACAGTGATTAATTACTACCTCCCAAGCTCATTTGGTAGCTATGAGTAACACACACACACACACACACACACACACACACACACACACACACACACACACACACACACACACACACACACACACACACACACACACACACACACACACACACACACACACACACACACACACACACACACACAGTTTGTTTTCATTATGATTATATCAATGGATGCACAAATGAAAGCATATTTGTTGAAGGGTCAAACTGCTGCTCAGATAAGTGGCTATAGACATTTCTTTTTTCCAATAATACAATATAACAATGTCTGCACTGCCTTCTGGTGACTACATGCTGCTTTGAAAAATTGTTCTACAGTGCAATGTATTTATACTTTCTCATCATTTGCTTTTTTTGTCTGACTGAGCACATTGGGGCTATGCCATTTGCATTGTACAACCTGGACTTTTAACATCCATGAAAATACAAAACAAATCATCCACAGAATGAAATCCTTTGCTTCTCTGCCTCATACAGTGATGTGCTAAGATACAGGTGGCCAATAATGTCCTATTAAGTATTTTGTAATATACCAGAATGTATCTACAGTGAATAGCAGCTGCTCTGCAAAGCGGAAATTGAATGCTCTGCTCATCAGTCATTGTTTTGCCATATGGCATATCATATGGCATATCAAATAATTCCTTATATGGATACAATATCCATGTGGTTCAAAACCTCGGGTTGTATCTCACTTCCCACATTCATATCAGCATTAAATCCCCCATAAGGAAAACAAAGGCTTTATGTTATGTAAATGTTATAGCGGTAGAATTTCACATGAATTGTCCTCATTTCCCTTTTTTCCATCGGTGGAGGATATGTATTCTTGCTCTCAACCCTCTCCTCTGGATTAGACTTTTGATTAAAGAGCCCCATATTGAGTGTTCACTCCCCTGCAGCTCAGGGTTCATATGAGCTCTCGAGCCCTTTAGCCCTCGATGATGGTGTTACTGATCGACTGACCCTCATTGTCTCGCCTCATCCATCTGTCACTTTGCACCAACTGTCCTCTGACAAGCCTGACCAGGACAAATCGCTGAACAAAATATGGTGTGCCACAACCACAAAGGGAGAAAAATGGGAACAGCTCAGGTGCTCCCTGCTATGTCACAGCAAGAAAAAGCGGAGCCCAGAAATAAGATCTCGTTTTGCAAATGAAGTGAAAAAGGTGCTTTGTCGGAGCTGCTTTGTGGCAAAGGTCAATCGAAACGTCTTCAATCAGTTGCAAGACAAAACAGAAAAAAGGAGAGAGAAAAAATGCAGCTGGCTTAAAAAAAAAAAAGATTTGGAGCAAAACTCCCTTACAAAGCCAAGAAGTGCCGTGTTTTTCTGTTCTTCTTCACACTCAAAAGTACAATCGATTAGGTAGACATTCGCTTAAAAAGAAAGATCAGCCACAAAATTATGGCCACCTGCCTGGTATTGTGCAGGTTCCTCTTTTGCTGCGAAAAGGTCCTGCTGGGACATGGACTCCCCTGGACCTCTGATGGTCTTCTGTGGTATCTGGCACCAAGATGTTAGCAGCAGATCCTTTGAATTTCACAAGTTGTGATGTGGGCTTTTCATGGATCGGATTTTGTGCAGCACATCCCACTCGATGCTCGACTGGAGTAAGAGCTGAGTAATGTGGAGGCCAAGTTTACACTTCAAAGGAGTTGTTTTGTTCATTGACCCATTCCTGAACCGGTATTGCTTTGTGTCAGGGCGTAGTATCCTGCTGAAAGAGCCCACCTCCATATGGGAATGGTATCTACATAAAAGGGTTGACATGGTTGGTCGCAGAGTTTATGTAGGTGTTACATATCAAAGTAACCTCCCACATGGATGCCAGGACACAAACTTCCCCTGTAGAACACTAACCAATAAAGCATCATGTAACTTCCTCTGGCTTGTCTTCTTCACATAGTGCATCCTATGTGTTTTACAGTGAGCGACACACACGCACTACCATCCACATGACTTGATTAGTGACTGAAGGACTTAAATCTCACTGACAATGGGTCGTGACTGTGGGACCGTGAGCAAAGCTCTCAACCCCCGAATGCTCCTCAGGCTCCTTGGAGATGGGGACAACACAGAGGTCAAATTTCACAGCACTGTGAATTTATTTGGACGTTGGTCTCCTCCTAAAGCCGTGAGGCTCCATTCTCCATGACACAGCTTGCAACCTTTTTTCATTCCCAACAACAGCGTCTGGCTGCTGCTGAATCTCCTCCTCTACCAGGGTGCTCTGTAATGCACCGACATTTCAATAAGCAAAACAACCAGAGCGCACAAAGCAATGCATGTAAACAACAACGGGAGGGTTTACGGCAGAGGAGCTATTTAAATATTGCTGCTTGTCAAGAGTGACGATCGTCACTTCCAATCAGCAGACGGCTGAGTTGTTGGTCGTCCTTATGGGACCTGCTCTGTTGTTCTAAGTATGTTAGGGGAGGGTTGACGAAAAATCGTACCATCCACAACTTTTTTTTAGTGGGAACACGCGAAAATCTGTCCCGGCTTACACTGGCGGCCGTGTTTAAATACGCCCTGATCCGGATTTGGTGCTCATGTACCCATTGTTGGGACTTTCAATATTAAACGAGAGTCAGCATGGAAACTTTGACTAGTCTCCAGCCAGGGGACTCCATACATAACCAGTTCTGTCACACCAGCAGTTTGATCAACAGTAGCTCATCTTTTGGATTGAACCTCGCAGTACACCAATTGGCTGATCATAAGCCTTTCATTGGTTTACTAGATTTTTATTTATTTTAACACTTCTGATAGATACTGACCACTAGAGTCCACGTACTTGTCAAACTTGCTCAGATCCTCACGCTTACCTATTTTTCGTATTTTAACACATCACCTTTTTGGACAAAAGGTTCACTCTCTGGCTGATGTGTCCCACCTCCTAAAATGTGACATGATAACCTGTGTTATTGACTGCTGCTTCAAGTGGTCATAATTTAACGTCTGATTGTTGTGTTGCAGAATTCCCTTTTTGTATTAGATTATATGAAATACCTGTTGTGTAAAGAGGCCTAATTTAACTGTGTGCTTGCCCCAAAATTGTGAAATTTATAAATAAGCTGTTTCTTTTTGTTGTGCAGGTGACGGAGACCCGCACAGGTCCTCTTGGATGCAGCAATTACGATAACCTAGACTCTGTCAGCTCTGTGCTTGTTCAAAGCCCAGAAAATAAAGTTCAACTGCAAGGTTTGTGTCTTTTTCTTTTTCAGTTTTTGTGACAGTCGTAGAACCTTCTTTTTTGGGGAGGATCAAGCCTTCCCTTGCAAAATTTAAGCACATGAAGCAAACAGCAGTAACTCTTTGGAATACAAATATACAGATTTATGGATTTTATTGAGTAATTTATAAGCTCAGCCACTGCTATGCTGCCACTACACTTTCACTGTCACTCCCCCAAGTTCACACTTTGATGGCAGCACTAAACCCAGGTTGGTTTTACAGGCTTGCAAGTGATCCTTCCAGACTACTTGAGAGAAAGTTTTGTGCAGGCTGCTCTCAGCTACATTGCCTGCAATGGAGAGGGTGACTTTGTGTGCCACGGGAATGACTGCTGGTGCAGCTGTGACCCAAAGTTCCCGGAGTGCAACTGTCCCTACATGGACATCCAAGCCATGGAGGAGAGCTTGGACAGGATCACGGAGACATGGGGGTTGCTCTATAAAGAATTTGAAGAATCAGGTGAGGAAACACCCATGAAAAATAATAGATTTCTGCTTTCCCTTCTCATCACAAGGCTTATCTTAAATGCAAGAAAAGCTTGGATTTTTTAATATAAATCATTTATATGAGGGGAGGTGGGGATGAATTCGAGTGTTTTATCTCCACCATTAAATCTGAGTGGGAATCCTATATGTATGTCCCTCCCTATTTTATGATTTATGGTTGAACTGTAATAGCTGGTTGAGAATCCTGGATCTGTGCACACTATCTGCATACAGCAAATTAACAACGCAGCATGACCAGATGAAAAAAAAAAAAAAAAAAAAATCAACAGCTCTCAGCTCAGGTAGTTTACAATATGTCTGGAGCAGATTAATCAGCTATAAAAACCCATTTATTTCCAGTCCAGCTTTTCATATCACCGGGGAAACAGAGTTTGAATGGAAGCTCTTAGCATAATGTTTGGTTATTATTGCTGTGCTCGGTCACCCTGCCTTGGCGATTATTACTCAGGTGAAATCAAAATGGATGTCCATTTTTTTTTTTCCTACTCTTCAGATTTGCTTGAAATATCCGTAAGTGCAATTACTTTCAAAGTTTATGTTTTAATAGCTGGCTGTGAGGCAAGGCCAGGAGCGTGCCCAGAATACAGACACACCTCAAGTGTCGTAAACTTGTCCTTCAGTGAGCGATATCACAGACTTCTAACCTGCTGTTTTATCACCGTAAGAAGATGCCAGAAGGTTCATCCGCTGCTTCGGAGAGGAGACGGGAAAAGTGACTCCTATTGTTAACTTTGATGGATACACTAGGCTCATATGAACCGTGGTGTCTTGCGTGGCTGATGCACTCAGATCAAGTCATGCGTGCATTGAATAGCTTTAAGCCTGATTTGAACCCATTTTTAGCCCGATTTGAATCACATCATTGGGATGATTGTGCTTTGCTCTTGTGTCGTTACCTGTGCTGTACCCAGCCAATAGAGGGCAAAGATAAATGTGCTGCTTCAACAAGAAGCCAGGAGTCTTATTACCACTGTGGAATTGGTGACAAGATGACAAAGTGGTCAAGGACTCTGAGGATGACTTTATTTCTATTAAATTGTGAAATTCATTTCAAATCAGCAATACGTAGATGTAAAAAAAAAAAAAGTATTCAAATATATATGTTTAGAACCTAAAGGAAAATCTAAATGATTGAAATTATACAATAGTCTATGGGCCCAAATCAGCGTAGCAGTAGGAGTCCAAAGAATACACAACAAACACACCCTCTCCCCAAACCACTAATACCACCAACCGATAACACAATGCACAAGAGAATTGTAAATTGGACATCATGACTAAAAGCAAGCTGATCAACACAGAGGAATTTCCCATTACTACAAATTAAAAACATGAGTCGGTTGTTTATAAACTCACGAATGGATGCCAAATGGATTTTCACTTCAGCAGTGATCTCCTCGGCTTCAACACTACCTAAAATCAACTTGCAGCCCAAATACCTCCCAACTTCCAGTGTAGTGTCTGGCGCAAGGATGTTTGACACATGGACCGGTGGAAGTGGGGGACAGAACCTGCAATTGAGCTTAAACAACTGAGCCACAGCTGGAATATAACAAAGTCCTGAAACAAGGAAAAAAAACATTAAAAAATGTTTTACATTCTTATGGAGGGTCTGCAAAGATTTGAGGGGACGGTATATTTGACTCAGCCTTCTCTGCATAGCACACCTTGTCTGTGATTAATCCGATTGGGTTGAATGGTGAAAACCTTTGTTGTTTGTCCTGCAGCTCATGAACAGATAAGAGGGACACAATTTGTCTTTTCCATTAAAATAGTTGCCATAATTAAAAAAAACAAACCCAGTGGCAGATTGTCTCGATCGCAATTTGGCCCTCTGGTAGTGATGATACATTTTTTTGTGGCCTTCACAATGATCCCTGTCATAATGTCACACTTAACTGCATATTTTAGCCAGAGGTGTGAATTAACAAAGTAACCATACTGTTCATTTTCTGTACAAAAGATCATATTTAATAACTTTTATTGCTGTCATTTAACACCAACTGATAAGTTCATAAAAGTGGAGCTGGACATCAGTGTTACTTGTGCAGGAATTTAAGAAGATAGAAGAATTAAAAAAAATAGTGGACACTTCTGTTGAGCTCTTATTATAAAATGAATATTTTGTCTTGGTCCTGTGACACCATGTTTTGTTGTGCATATATAAAAACAGTGAATGCAACTTTTTGAAAATGAACCGGCTCTGTGCAAATACAGGAAGTTTGCAACTCTTCTGAAATGCATGCAAATCATGTTCACAAATGAGGGGAAAACGCAACTTTTGGAAAATGCTCCATCTACATGTAAATGGAGGAATATTGCAACTTTTCTGAAATCCAACTTTGTCGTCTTTCTATTCAAATATGTGTGTGTGGGTGTTATTCCCAAAACAACCACCAGCTCCAACTTATGGCCTGAAATGCTAACTACGTCGCCTTCAAAACATTGCCATGTAATCGCAGAATTTTTTTGAAACAAAAAGGCAAAGATTATTGCTTTTTCACTTGAAATGCTGTTGTGTAAACGACGCCTTAATGTCAAAGTTCCATTCAAACAAAGACATAAAAATTATGGTTGAATAATATGCAAAAATATACTGAAACAAATGAATCATGGCGTCGTGAGCACATGTAATTGGACAGTGGTAATGTCCTGGAGGTATAAAAGGCATCAAACAAATTCATCTCATCTATAGAGCAATCAGCGGGGCGAATCTGGAAAATACAAGGAGGGGCAATCAGGACGAGTTCATTCAGATGTAGCTCATCCTCAATCCTGACACACTTTGGTCCTTCCTAATTCTAGGTCCTATACAACGAGCCGCAAAGAGTGTGGGGATTCGTCACTAACAAAATCCAATGTCAAACTACATGATTAAATGCAGGGTTTTTTTCATTTTCTGATAAAGCCTATTGCTATATTAATTTATCTTAGATAACAGCAGTGGCAGCCCACACCTGTGTTAATGAAGTGCTTCAAAATGTCTCCAGGACAAATGTGCAGCTTTCTGCTCTGACCTCTGTGTTGCATTTCCATCAACTTTGTGTTACACAGTTTTGTTCTTTAAGCTCTTAAAACAGTCTGGTTATGTTCAACGGTCAAGGGTTGCAGCAACCAGTAATGTACAAATTGCCAATACCATAATAATGTTGGCCATTTTAAATTGTATTTAAATTGTTGGCTGCAGTAATGGCATTTTTAATTGATTTTGTAATGCTATTTCCATGATGCACGACGCAGCCAATATTGTAATCCAATTGTTATGTTATTGGCAGGTGATATTAGCTAATGGCAATGTTTAAACTTCCTTCTTGTAGAGCATTTGCACACAACTCCAGTCGCTTTAAAAGATTATTGGGTGAAGCCAGAATTTCTTTCTCTCCTAATGCATTTTCCACAAAATGTGCCTCTCATTGCTGTTTAGTGCCTCATAGTTACATTAGATTATTTTGTATTTTTGTGAAAATAGTGTGCCTGAGATCATAAATGAAGGTGCGTGTTTGTGTTTCATCCAGGAATTCACAGCAAAGCAGCTATTTACTGCTAACAATCCTTGACATTGTAACAGCATGCTGATGTTTTTTGGGTTTTTTTTAGGATCAAACAACAGATCACATAAACAACAATGCAAACAACAACACAGTAACATTTGAGCAGTACAGTACTGACAAAGCAAAAGTGCTCAAATTGTAAATAAATAAATAAATAAATAAAAAATGTTGGGCATGACAAGTACTAAACAATGCAAAAAATTACAATTAGGAAATCAATAAAATTATTCACAAAACAAATGTAATATTATAGTTTTTCACTTTGCTACTTGATATTTCACAAAGGCACTGAAGATTCTCTGAGAAGTCCAGTTCTTGTCCATATTTTTTAAAAAGCGGATCCCGAATCTTATTGGATTTTTATTAAGAACCCATTCTTTATGTGTGGTTTTCCAAATTGACACACTTCAGGATTTGTCTTAATCAAACTGTATGCGATGGGGCTATTGAAGCTTTTCAATTAAACGTGAGGCATGTAAGGTGACAAAAGAAACAAAAGAGGAGGGTGGCATCGTCGATAACAATACACCAACTATTGTAGTAAAAGCTTTATTTTATCAGTAACGAGCACTGATCCAAAGAATTGTTCCAATAGGACAGCAAAACAGCGGAATTTATGAACACGTATCACATGCAAGGTGCACGTCTTTATAGACACACAGTTGAAAAGCCCTAACCCTAACCCTAACCCTAACCCCCATTTAGCTTTTGAGAGAGCTTAACCTCTGTGAGAAAGGTGCAATGCTCAACTTTGTACTTGAATCAATCAGTGTTTCATGCCGTTCCTCCCAGAGTTCCTCCTTGATGGCCTCTCGGCGATCTGTCTCGACTGCCTGATTTCACCCATGTCCTTTCTGTGTGGTTTACAGATGAATTCAAGGCCTTCTATGGGAGGCTGCCTCAGAACTATTTCCTGAACGTGTCAACTATACAACACTTGTGGTCACTGGACAGCCTGTTTCAGTGGCGTTACGAACAGCTGGAGAACAGCATGCGGCTCCTCTCCAGACGAGCCCAGAGAGTCATCTTCAAGCTCTTCAGCCTCAGTAAAAGATGTCACAGACAGCCCCAAGTCCGCATACCCAGAGAACGGTGAGCGAGCAACTACACTTTCTAATTGAATTCAATGCAATTTGTATTTTTCATTCAATAGCACCAAATACAACGCAGTCATTTCAAAGCAGTTTCATAGCAGAAAATCTCAGCAATCCCACATGAACAAGCAGAGCAGACGGTGGGAAGGAAAATTGTCCGTTTTAAGAGGAAGAAACCTACAGAACCAGGCTCAGAGGTACAGATTTTTTAATAGAACCAGGCTCACAGTAAATAGACTTTTTTGCTGTTCCAGTTGGGCTTAATGGATAAAAGAAGAGAAAAAGATAGAACTAAGACAGCTCACTGGGTGTGATACAATTCTGGTTCAGGTAGTGACCTACATTGCTTTGTGCCATCTATTTATTCGTTTTTGTTTTTGTATTACTCAGCGATTATTGCAAATTTCTAAAGCTTTCATGTGTTTCCTAATTAAGAACTTTGAATCCCTCATCCTCACCTGATTGTGGCACTTTTGGGACATTTTATCTAACCTTTTATAGATTTATTTTTGGCCCTTCTCCCCTCAGAGTCTGTTGCTTATCCCAGAGGAGTGAAGCATAAAGGTTAAGTTATTGCGTAGATTCACACAATGGGATGGTTCTTTGTATTTCAAAGGTTACGTTAATATAGAGAACCATGCAACTGAGTGTCTTTAGTTCAGGTATTTGCAATTCACCTATAATATATTGAAATTAAAGAAGTAATTCTTTAGGAACTTTTTTTAAATGATAAAAATTCAGGTGGGCTTTCATCAACGTTTTTCACCCAGAATACTTTCTACTACCTGCTCCAATAGTGATCTTCAACAGGAGTCCACAAATCTATGTTTCAATCAATATTTATAACGCTTCATCCAACTTTGATGAATCATAAAATCTTGATTTTATTTCACTGGACTTGATCTCCCATGAAATCTCCTGAAATGTCTCCACACCTAGGTTTATGGCTGCAATAAAAAAAAAAAAGAGTTGTTATAAGAAATTCCACAATTTGATAAGTCCGATTTGAGTTGGGAGAAGGACAAAAAAATTTTTTTTTTTAATAATTTCCCAATTTGTGGCTCCATTTCAAGTCAGCCAATCAAATTGATAGATCATTACACAGCGATTTCACACTCTTTGTGGAGCTTAAACTAAATGATTGGGTTCTTTTCCTCTGAAGTCTCTATGGTACAATCGATTTCAACACTGAATCATAGATTTGTTCTCTTGTCTATATCATTTCTTTGCAGATTTTCTCAGAATGACCAGCAGGTTTGTCTTAGTTTCCCTGAGACAAACATTTTCATTTGTACATTTTCTGAAGTCTGACTTTTTTATCCTAGCCTCGATTTATCAGCAGAACAAAAACTTGTTTAGCCATGGATTACCTTTACTCTGAATCCAGTTTTGTTTTGGAATGAATTTGAATGAATGAATGAATGCTGAAAAAAGCATCTCCCTGACCCCAAGTCTTTCCTGCTCTTCACCTGCAAGAGGTCATTGAATGTTCTAAGAACCATTCCTGGAGCGTTTGTGACAAACCAACACTCACAGCAACCTTCTGTTTTATAATTTAAGGGGGGGGGGGGGCAGTGTTACTCAAGAAGTGGACTCAAAGGGAGCCACCACAGAGAAAAGAAGATTCAATTGTCAAATCATTGCTCTTTACCCACTGTGCAGACACTTAAAAGACAGTCTGGCAGCAGCAGAGTCCCAGAAAGTCGTTTCAAGGTCAAATATGAGGAGGAAAAGAAAGGCTGCAAAGCTCAAGTGACAAAAAACGGAGACAGTCTGGCAGCATGGAGGTAGAAAGCAGGACTTTAAATACATGAGTGGCTGAATAATGAACGAAGAACAGGTGGCAGTGGAAATTGGAGGGGAAACCAACTCAAAAAGGAAGTACACACTAAATGCAACAAAAAACAACACACAGCCAAGAATAGAGAAAAACTGAGGGCTCACACTGCTGACTTTCTATACATTAATCAGTCTTTGTATTAAACGAGGTGAAATGTATTATATAAATAATTCAAAGTGCTTAACAGACAGAAGGTGATTGAGGGAAAACAACTCTGGCTGAGAAAACAGTAAGTACGAGACAAGAATAAAAGGCATTAAAAAAAAAAGGCTCAATAAGAATAAATAGTACAATGAAGTGCAATAACACTAATATACAAATAAATTATTAAAATGCTATATATAAAAATGGCCATGCAAAGCTGGTCTTATACAAGAAGTAAAAGTCAATTTTCAGGACAAATATAGAATAAAAAATGAAATGATTAAAAGTTACTAGGACAAATAAAGCACTGAAATAGCTCATTTACTTAGAAGAAGTCTGTTTTAAGTTTTATTCAAATGTTTTAACACTTGCAGTTGCACTCAGGAAGTCCTTGAATCTTGGAGCGTAGCCTCACTAAAGGTCCGGTTGTGACATTTTGAAACTGTTAGCCGAGGGTCTGAGGGAACAACCTGGCTCAAACACTGTGACCATGTGGATTAAATGTCCTGAAAGGCGAGGGAGTGCTTTAAATCTGAAGATTTTAGAATACGAAAACTTCCTAAAACTCCCTGGAGATAACAATTTAGAGTTTTTAAACTGGTTGTAGTTGGGTTCATTTCTTATGATATATACAGTATATATATCATATATAGATATAGATATAGATATAGATAGATATAGAGATATAGATATATATACAGTATACAGATAGATAGATAGATAGATAGATAGATAGATAGATAGATAGATAGATAGATAGATAGATAGATAGATAGATAGATAGATAGATAGATAGATAGTCATTTTTCACATTTAAAGGTTGTCAAAATTAAAAAAAGAAAAAAGAAAACACTTTTATTTCAATCAGATTTTGAGTATCCCAATATTTGAATTCTCTTAATGTTGTTAGCATTTCAAATATGTCCCTATGTTGTCTGTTCGCATAGTTAGAGAAAAAAAAAAACTTATTTTTAGGCCAACTGAAAATACATCCTTTCTGTTTTCGTTACAGAAAAGTTGCACGCTTGCATGGCAACATGTTGAAAGCGACATCTGTTAATTAAGAGATGCATTGAAAACATTGTAGTGCTCATGTAGGGCCTCCAGTTGGAGCTGTTGGTCATTGTAATAAAACCACACACAAAAGAGAACAATTTGCCATAAACATTACCAGCGGCGAGTAGACAGACATCCCTATGGACAGACGACCATTGTTGTTATTGTCCGTCTACTTGCGCATGTGCAGAAGAATTATTTACCATGACCACGGTTGCCATGCACAGTAGCAGCATTTCAGAAAAGCAACTTTTTCTCTCGTTTCAACAGAGAAGGAGTCGGAGCGATTTTAAAAAGTTGGGTTTTCAATGGACACCCAAAACACTATGACAGTTTTCACCTTTCACTTGAATACGCAGTGTAAATGGAGTGCAAGTCTTTGTAGTTAATGAATTACTTATTGATTGTTTTTAATCATGCCAATCAATAGATTGGCCATTTCAGTTGTTTGATGTGTTTTCCGATAAAGACCATTTTCAGATCTCGTAGTTTTTGAAAAGACTGACTAAAATATTACCTCTGGAAATCTTTATCCTCCAGAAAGGGTGATTTGCAAAGGTGATGAATCCCACTGTCACTGTCAGTCACACGGCGCTCGCTTCGGCTCAGGAGCGGCAGCAGTAATGGTGGCAACAGTGCATAAGTCACATGTCAGATTAATCTATACAGTGCACTCTGTTTAATGTCCCTCGTCCTTTTCTTCTGTGTTACACCTCCTTCCTGTTCCGTGTCTCTAAAGCCCCCGTTGTTCTTATTCTCTTCACTTTGACAAAACATACATTAATCATTGATCTATGCGGCTGCTAGTTCTACCCTCTTCCCAGAGAGCGTCGTCGCCCTCATCCCACCGTGTTTATCTATGTTATTACTGCCGTTATTATCAGCTGCGGAGCTTTTTGTTTTCTCTCATCATAGGAATCTCCAAAGGAAAGAGATTGGGAATGCTGTGTTTGTCAGTTTGCCTACAAGAGAGAAGCGGAAGCTCTTGAGTAAAAAAAAAAAAACCTTCACCCTCTCTTTAACATCCTGTTTGTGGCACTTCAGATAGATGAGAGATGCGCGATGCATTCTGCATCCCGGGGGCTACTTTTTCCACCGCGCTGACAATTATGAACAGTGGAAACGGCTCTCAGCTTAGCTTTTGTTTGGCGGGTAATGATAAGACAGCACAGTACACTTTGTGCTGAAACTTTTGCTATTAGGTATAATGATGCACATTGTCATTCCAGTGATGTTTTCAGTCCTGCTTTAATCAGCTTAGAAAATGCCTTTCTTCTGCATAGTCTCTCAGAAAAAGGTGCTTTTTTTTTTTTTTTTTTCTTTCTTCTTTTTTCTCTCCACACCTACATCAAAGTTGTGAGCGCTGAGCTGGAGAAGTCCTCTCATCTTTGTCTGACAAATTATAGAGTGCAATTAAGATTAGGCTCTAAAGGTGTTGAATAGCTCTTTAATGGCCCTTTCAAGGCATTCTATAGATTTTACCAATTTTGTCCCCACAGCTTCTCTGTTTTAATCACATCTATTGGTACGGTGGGGGAGTTTAAAAGTATAATTGGTGCACCTCATACGTTTGGCCTTTTCTTTTGTCACATCCTTCATATTGATTACTTTTTGCTGCCTGCTTTAGTATTGACTGACTAGTTGACTTGGCTGAGGAAAAAATGCCAATAATAGCATGATAACACTTTATAGCAGTGGTTAATAACGAGTAAATCGGTAGTTAACTGCACCTTGGACAATGGATATTTTATCTTTAACAAGCAATCAAAGTTAAAGGTTATTGCCAATTATTAAAAATGCTTTAATTGTCTTTTGGTCCAATGTAAAGACACCACTCAGTGTGTCGAGTGCTAATTACAGAGGCTACATCAAACAGTAATTCAGAATTCATCAAACTATATCAAAGTATCTCCTGTTTTTCTTTCTTGTTATTATTTTTTTTTTTAGATTTATTCCTAGAAACAAAATATTGCTATAGTTGCAGGTCAATTATTATTTTTTTTTTTAAGTATATGTATTTCAAATCATGATTGATGGCAATTCATATACAGAAACTTCCCCTATCTGGATGGTTTTTGTATTTGCAGTTCTTGCATTCTTCTATAGATATATATTTTTAGAGTTTTTCTTTAGAGTTTTTGTTGCATGCTTGGAGACAAGACACAAGAGTCTCACTCCATAGTGTGTGAACCGCTGTGCATATCAGCCGTGCACATGACAGTAAATGTCTTGAATCTTCCTCTCAAAGACAAGTGATATCAAAATTGCTCCCAGCATTCATGTTGTCTTGTTATTAATATGTCATAATACAACACATTTATCCTGCCAATACTTTATTATTACATTTTAGACAATTATATCGTGAGAAATATTGTGCAATTAAAATGTTTAACAATGACTAATCACAATCTTACATACAAATTGAATTATGAATTTAAAAGTATTGAGTGCAGCACCTTAAGCCCACCAAATATACCCCTGTTGGTTGAGACGTATCGTGACACCGATCTCATGGCAGTACTGGGAAACTTACTGCAGGCGCAAGTTCTCTGGACTGCTCAAAACCTCTGTGCTTGACACTACCCAGCACCCCTTTCATGTGAGCTAGAACAATGGATTGGGGGCATTATCGCTCAACGTTATTTTTTCTGAACCTCAGTAAGGTTCTTTTTCTGACTTAAATGGAGCAAATCCCTACAGTCATGTTGCAAACTATGCTTCCTTTTACACAAGCGTGGAGCTTTTTTAAAGTCACACAATGAGAAATGGGCTGCATCGTCGCATGTCTTCTTCCTTTGAAAAGAACATTTCTGAATTCACAAATGGATAAAGAACTAACTGAAGTGAAATTGGTATTGATTTTGTTAGAATGCTCTTTAAAGACGGGCTTTAATGCAATTGTCATGAAGACAAAAAAAAAAGTAATGACAGGGGGTAAAACCACGAGTGTATTAAATGTGATTGTTGCAGACTTCAAATAGTCACAATGACTTTCAAGATAAGAACTTTTGAGCACACCTCAATGATGTTTTGTGTTAGCTGCTTTTTTCAGAGAAGACTTCCACAGGCTTGTTTTGACCCATTATTAAAATGCAGCACAAGCTCTGGTTATTACATAGCTTTAATTACAGAAAAAAATTTAGATAGATATTATATATTTTATTCCTTTCTCGAAGTCAAGAATAACTAAACAGAAGTTAGGGATACATGGACCACAGAGTCAGTACATCCATTTGCATTTGCAAAAACTACTTTTACTAACACACAGAAGTAGAAAACTTCCAAATGACAGACGAAACATGAGAAGTGCCCATTTGAGGTCTCAAGCACCCGGCATGTATTATCGAAAATATTAGTTTTGGTTTTTTTTTCAATAGTGTATAATTTACAAATGGAAACTTATTTCAGGGTGGATCTAGGGAAGACTTATGCTTCATTTTTATCTTGGACCTTATTGACAATGTTAAAAGTGGACAAGTTAAACGAAGGGAGCAGAATGTGGAGAAAAGGTTTGTTGCCGTTGAGACGCAAAGCAGCTGGAAACAGTTCATCTTCCTCGTGATTCTGCTCCTCTTCCACCTCCTCCTCCCTTCCCTCTTTCTGCTTTTCCTCCTCTTCCTCCTCTCCTACCTCCTCCTACTCATCCTTCTCTTTCTCCTCTTCTTCATCCCCCTTATCCTCCTCCTCCTGCTGTGTGCCAGTGATAAAGCCCCCACAACCAATCATCCAGCAGGTGTCGTGGACCAATCAGTGAATTACATTTACACTGCCGTCATCTGCTTGTGAGTTGGGGAGAGACTCACACAAAGACAAAAAAAACTCTCCAACAGAATGTGACCACAGTCTTCACAGCGTATTTCCTCAAGCCTGCTCAACCTCTAGAAAGTTCCTCAGTGTGTATTTCTTCACCCTGTGCCAATCTGCTTTTATCAATACGCACCCTCCCCACACCACCAGATCCAACAACAACTTGATTACAGACTCAAGGGCGTCGTTTTTTTTTTTGTTTGTTTGTTTTTTTAATCAGAATCCACACCTCTATATTTCCTTTATTATTATCAAAGCTCTGCGCTCCTTGCACTCCAGGAGTGAGAAGACACACAGATTTACAGCGGTGGTTCGGAGGGAGAGTGGTGGGGAGCAGCGGGACTATACGGAATCACCCCGGGACGCTAACACTGCAGTCTTGTCTTGGCGACTGCTTTGCTCTGCTGAAGCTGCTGGAGGTGAAACGCTTTACCCACAGGTAGCGAGTGATGGAAAGGAAGAGTGCCTTTTGGTTCATTTCCCATGACCGCTTTTCCCATTAGAGGGTTTTGATATTCAAATGAACGATTTTGTGAACTTAAGCTTGGTTCCCCACTGCCGTACACAATGAGATTGTGATATAGTGGAAAATGCCCCAAATGTAATCCAGCAAACATTTTCAGATTTCCATAAAGTTGTTGTTTTTTTTTTTAACCTTGGTACACCCTCATCAAAGAAGATTTTTTTTTTTTCTCTTAAAGAAAATCCAGCAGCATATGCTGCACATTTCTTCTCCTTAGCAAGCAAAGCGGATAAGAGGCATAAAGGGATCACAGTAGAGGAAGTGCTACAGACGGGAATCAAGCTGCATTCCACATGAGGGAATTGTATTTGTGTCTGTAAGTCACCCTACGGCTGCAGTTTCACTTCGAATATTTATGTCAAAAACTGATCAAAGCCTGTATTCTCTGTTTCGTTTCTATCACTCACTTTCTCTGACTTATTTTTTTAAACATTCCTTGTGCTGATATTCTTTTCATGTGCAGCCAACTTTAATAGAGCACAGTGGGGTGATAAACACGCACAAACACACACACACACACACACACACACACACACACACACACACACACACACACACACACACAGACACACACACACACACACACACACACACACACACACACACACACACACACACACACACACACACACACACACACACACACACACAAGACTTCCATAAAGATCTTAAGCCGGAGTGACTACATGAGCTCAGGGAATTACTTTCAGTTAATTCTAATGATGCTCTCAGACTGCGAAGTCTTGTTGATAACCAAGAAATAGTAGTTGTTTGAAATAAAACTCTCAATGCATAAAATCCATGCAGGACAGCCGTTTTTGATTTGAAATCTCACCTCTTTGGTGATAAATAACATTTTGAAGCAACATTGTTTTCCAATTTAACTTTAACAATGCTCAAATGCAGGTTTTTTGACACACAAATGGCATAAACCACGTTTACTGAAATGATCTCAAGACACTGTGTCTTATATTTTTAACAAGCAAGCTGTCTGCCAACCAGACAGGTGTCCAAGGCTCAGTAAAGTGTTTCCCTATTAAACCAGCACATCTTTAAAAACCTGCTCATTAACTATTCCCACTTGCTTCCCTCTTCTCTTTCCTGTTTCGTTGCAGGCCTCAGTCATACTGGCTGAGTCACTTCCAGTCTCTGCTGTATTGCTCGGAGAACAACCAGCTTGGTGCATTCTCAGAGGAGCTCCACAGCTGTAGCTGCCGATACGAGCACAGCCCCTGTCAGCTGCCTCCACCCTGCTCCGTTGGCGAGGGCTCGGCCTGCGCGGCGTGTGCGCCAGACAACCACACCCGCTGCGGGAGCTGCAACCCAGGTTTTGCTCTGTTGCAAGGGGCCTGCAGGCCAATGGTGGCAGACTCAACGGAAAACTACCTTGGATTTGAGACGGACCTCCAGGACTTGGAGCTGGGCTACCTGCTGCAGAGGGCCGACCGCAGGCTCGAGGTATTTTAATCTGTTCGCCCTCTGATTAATCACGAGATGATCACATTCATAGCAGGAACTCATGCAGTGGAGTAATTCAGCACTATTGCCTGTTATGAAATGTGTGTTTTTAGTCACCATTTCATTTTAACTTATTGTAATGCTTGGAAAATATATATATTTTTTTCTTTTTATAAGATGACAAATGTGCCAAGCTTTGGTTGACTTGCCTCAATATTGGTAGTCATGTAGAGCTATTGAAACTAAACTGAGAGAGTTTCACCATTGCGACTAATAATACAGTGAAATTTATCAAACTTACATTTATCAAATTATGGTGATGCACTGGTTAAAGGTGGAGGGGCTATAGTCTCTATAAACATCACTGTCTTTATTATCTGGGTGTAGGATAGAACAACATTGACAAAATTGAGAAATATTTTGAAAATAACAAAATGAAAAAAAAGTTAGATTTTGAGTGATTTGTAACGATAAAACGATGTAATGGGGTAGGATTAAAAAAAGTATACTTCGGCTTACCCTCTTTTCGAACATGTAACACAGTCTGTGTCGAGGATCTCTGGATTACTCATTTGATTGAGTGTCTCTTTTTTTTATTCACTCTGTTTGTTTCTCTTGTTACTTGTTTAATTGTTGTACACGTTTAGAAATTAATTACTTAAAAGGACATTTTGACCCCTGGATTATTGCCCAATTGTCATAGCTCATACTATGACCCCTATTTGCTTGATTGCAAACCTTTAGAACAATGCAACCAAATAATCCATCTTATTAAATCTGTTTATTTTAGGCAAAAGAAATGATTGTGTGTTTCCATCTGACAGGTTCATGCAATCTTCATCAGCAATGACATGCGACTCAACAGCTGGTTCGACCCGTCATGGAGGAAGCGAATGCTTTTGACACTGAAGAGTAATAAGTATAAGTCCAACATGGTCCATATGCTGCTGGGAATATCCCTTCAGATCTGCCTTACAAAGAATAGCACCTTGGAGCCTGTCCTTACTCTCTACATCAACCCCTTTGGAGGGAGCCACTCAGAAAGCTGGTATATCCCTGCCAATGAGAACGGCTTTCCAGACTGGCAGGCCACCAAGCTTGACCTCCCCTTTGAATGTTATAACTGGACTCTGACATTAGGGAACAAGTGGAAGACGTTCTTCGAAACAATCCACATCTACCTTCGGAGCAGAATAAAGACTCAGGATGGAGTGAATGACAGTGTTTATTACGAGCCTTTAGAAATGACTGATCCCGCCCGGAACCTGGGCTACATGAAAATCAACAGCATCCAAGTGTTTGGCTACAGCATGCACTTTGATCCAGAGGCGATCCGGGACCTGATTCTGCAGCTGGATTATCCATACACCCAAGGTTCACAGGACACAGCCATGCTGCAGCTCTTGGAAATACGGGACCGGGTGAACCGGCTGTCCCCTCCGGGTCAACAGAGGTTGGACCTCTTTGCCTGTCTTCTCAGGCACAGACTCAAACTGACTGCCAGCGAAGTGGTTCGCATCCATGCATCCTTACAGGCCTTCAGTTCACGTCTGCCCAATTCTGTGGATTATGAGACCACCAAGCTGTGCAGTTAACAGCTGCTCGGAGGGACTGCTGGACTGCAAATGACCACAAGGAGAATTCTTGGACATATGAATTGTGCCCTTTGTGGTGCTTACATTTGTGCTTGGTCTCTATGGATTAACGGACTGTAGTTAATCACGAGACCACCAGCTGTGGACAGCTGAAGAATGTACTCATCTGGTTGGGGTTGGTTTTTTTTGTTTGTTTTTCTGTGCCAATTACCTTCAGTGCTATATTATAAAGAATGGGCCAGCCCAGAGAATTTTGAGGAATTGCACAACAGTTTCTCCACAGCAAACTGTTAAAACAATCCTAAGGTAGAAGTACAGATACAACTACATAAAACTGAGTCACCCTGTTTCAATATGACTGCTCATTTATACTTGTAAGTACCAATGTCAAATGAATGGACATTTTATGGGGGAAAAAAGGTTTAGTCTGTTCGTTTGTAATTTTTATATGTTCCTTTGCTTTAGTGACAGTGCACTTTCCATAAAGACCAGAATACAGTGGTGTCAGTTAAGATTTTGTAGATAAATTGATATTAAAACATCATGTTATAACACATTACTGGTGTTTGAAACATTTTTCAATGGTGGAAGTTTCAAGTTATTGCCTAAATGATTGCATTGCATAGTTATATCCATCCATCTTCTGTTCCGCTTGATCCAAATTTGGGTCACCGTGTGCTGGATCTGATCCCAGCTGACTATGAGCCAAGGCAGGGTTCACCCTGGACAGGGTGCCAGTCCATCATCGGGCAAAGGCAGAGTGAGATAGGCAACATCAAGCAAGTTGTGTTCATACCTATGGGTAATTTCAACAAGAGCACTGTTTGCACTTTGTTTGAGGGTGTTTTTCATGTACTTTCTGAAGAATAACACCATAAACACACCTGAGTGATTAGATGAAGTGCTATGCCACCAAATGGAAAATTGCTACCATGTAGTTGGGGAAAATACGAATTTAAAAATTGAAAATGATCTATATCAACATCAAAGACGATGCACAAAATAAATGTTATTGTAAAGTCAGCCAAAAAAAAAAAGTCATGGGCATCCATCTGAGGAAATGCCTCTTGCCGTAATAACACTTGCATTTCTTCAAAGGCTGAGCTGATTTTCATCTCCTTCTCAAATGCATTCGATACCAAGCAATCATATACAACACAAATGATTGCAGATGTAAATCCTATGGGTGTTGCACTTGAACTGATTGGCATGAACTCCTCCAAAGTATTTTGTATGATCTGGAACAAATTTCCGATATCCTCTTTTCATGAAGCCAAACACAGTAGTGTGTGTAATTTTATGTATCAGTGTGCACCATTCCAAAAGTTTGTGCACTCAATTGCACTTATTTCCATAAGCGCAAAGCTTTAGCAGGTCAGTGTGGACTCATGGTTGGTATAGTCTGCTGCAGCTTGGACCTCCTGAGCTAAACTCTTACCCCCTGCCTCAGTGGTAAATGGATTTTTTATTTATATAGCGCTTTTCCACCGCTTGAGTCGTCCCAAAGCACTTTAAACAGTTAATCACATTCAGCCATTGCCATCCAAGGTGCTCAATCCATCCATTGAGAGTGAACTGGGGTTGTTGTCTTGCTCAAGGACACTTTGACATGCAGACAGATAGGGAATCAAACCCGCAACCTTCCAATTGAAAGACGACCCACTCTACCAATCAAGGCACTGTGGGTTTGATTACAGTGACAGTGCACACAGTTAATTCTGACAAATTATTGAATTATTTGCGATCAAATACACCAATAAAAGTACGTTGATCGTATCACAAAAGTCTTATTTACAAAAGCTTTTTCTATATATTAATCTATGTTGGCAATTTCAATTGTAGTTAAATATTTCACTCACTAATCATAAGCGGTGAACATAAGCGTGCATGCTCGTCGGACAATATTTGACTCAGTTGTGAGGAAACCTTTTATATTTCCCTTCTCTAAAAGAAGTGAAGTAAATTAAAAGTTAGCTGAGGCAAGCCAGTGTGAAATTAAAACTATAGAGTTCAAACTGAAGAACGTCATTGTGGGTTTGTGGTAATTTTGAACGTTTTTCTGACAAAGCTGAGAGCTGAGTACGCGGCAGAACAAGTCGAGTCTCAACTTACAGGTAAGTAAAGAGCAAAAGTCTCTGTCAGTACTCAAATATAAGTGCTTCGTGCAGATTTCAGCTCATTCAGCAGGTTCAGGTACCAATCGTTTCAAATAATTTATTCTCTCACTTTTATTAAAAAAATTTTACATAACAAAAACACTGACACTGATTAGTTAAGCCCTTTCACCTTAAAAGTGTGATGGAAAAGATACAATACATTTCAAACCAGGACTGTCAAACTCATTTTAGTTCGGGGTCCACAAATAACCTAATTCGATCTCAGTTGGGTCAGAAAAGTAAAATTATATGAAATGGTAACTTCACGTTTTATTTTTGTTTTAGTAACATAGCGTATGATAACACCCTATACATTCATTTAAATTTTAATTCAGAAATGTGTCATAATCTTAGGCCAAAATAATTGAAATTCTATTCCAACAAAATTCTTAAGGTTAGGCGAGACGACGCCACACTGAAACCAAAGCTGAGATATCAGTGATGCTGCCGTGAAAGCTTGTTACCTCCTCGCATTCAAACTATCCTGCCAGGGTGGGTTTGTAAAAAATATGCACAGTACAACAGCTCCCGCATAGAAGAAGGGTTTTTTGGGGGGGAAATTAAATTTTATTAAAATTGGTTTTATATTGCGATTGTAGTCATTTTCCGTACTAGTTGTTTGGCTTTGTGAAAATATGGACATTTTCATCACATACATTCTGCACCACAACAAAGAAAAACTTTAACTCTGTCACTATTTTAACGGTCTGACCCCCTGAAGATTAAATCGGGCTGCATGTGGTCCCCTGGACTAAAATGTTTTTGACACCACTGCTCTTGTGGCTTGGTTTTTGGCACGTTTGAACAAAGCAACCTGCTGAAGGAGACGTGTACTGCCTGGTGCCCCATACGAGTTTACTAATGCAACAGGCCTGCAGTCTTTCACAGCACTTGCCGTTTTCTCATGCACATCGGTTCTTTCTGTATTGGCCCGAGAGCTCTCTTCGGCTGTTCGTAAGAACACAGCAGTGAACGGATAGAGTGTAGACACTGACAGGGGACAGCAGCTGCTGCTATTGTGCTGCCGTCATGCCGCTTCCGCTGTGCGGCCAGTTTAGACAAGGTGATGGGACCAAATACCAATTAGCTCAGGCAGCACACAGCGCTTTTTGTTCAACTCAAGCAAGCCAACAGTAAACTGCGCCTGCAAGAAATGTCTTTGTGTGGTTGTGTCAGCATGTCAAGGCTGCGGAGAAGAGGGAACACACAAAAGTTTTACATTAAACATCAACGGCCATCACTGAAAGACAGTGAACAGTGACCTTGCGTCATTTAGACGCGTTCTGGAGTAATCACTGGCTCAGGGGCACTGTCACAAATATTTGACTTTGAAATCCCCATATTCATTCAGTTCTAGGGATTCAGGGAGGTGCTGGGTGGAAAAGATATGTCAGCACTCATGCCAACTCAAAAAAAGATGTCAGAAAAAAAAAAAGAAAAATAATATGATGGTGTGCCGAAAAGCTGTGGTAGGTACACTCTGGCCTGAACATGTAATAGCTACAGAATTATGGTAGCTGCATTTGAAAGTACACCACAGTTTGTACAATTTTTATTTTTTTTTGCCTTTTTAAGTAGATACCTTGCTGGCTGGTTGGCAGTTTTGGGTTGTGCATTAAGAAATTGGCTGTAAATGGTCACAAATGGCAACTATGACCACCAGACCAGATATTTTTTGAGACACTTATGATGCCGCTCCAAGGTCCAGACTGAAGCTGGGAGAAGTCTTCACTCTACTCGATTTTTGAGATTAATCACATCGGCAGTTTTAAGAGTCCCGGACACATGCTATTCTGCCGTAGAAGTGCTATACATGCTGGGACATGACATCCATCAGAAACATAACTAACAAGTCACATACAGCTTGCAAATTATGTGGTGTCAAATTTCACTGCTGAGCACAGCAAATACTAGTTGCAGGAATGAGGCACATATGAAGCCTGTCACCTCCTCTGCTTTGGCCAATCTGAGAAATTCAGTCCATTTTGAATTCAGGCTTGAATCATCGTGCAGTCCACTTGTTTGGTCTTCACCAGAGGTTGAGAAAAAAAAAACAAGAGAGAATTAAAAGAATTATATAGCTGTGCTCACACTTTCACAAATAGAATCCACTTGCGACAAAAGTTTGGGATAACAATATTGATTTTATTCAAATAGTTGGCTTTAGAGCTGTTATTACATCAAGGGCTTAATAAAATTATCGGCGTATATTTATCTGTTTGTCTGTATGTCTGTTAGCAAGATTACATCAAAACTACTGCACAGACTTTGTCAAAATTTTCACCACGGATAGGATAAATATTCAGCTGTGGAAGATTCTATTGAATCTTGGAAGTGATCCGGATCCAGATCCGGATTCTGGATCAGAAATTAATTTTATCTGCATTTTAAGGATTATATCAAAACTACAACTACACTTCTTTTTTGACTCTTGATTTTTTTGAATGTGGTGACAAAAACCTATTTCATCCTGAAAATACAGTACATCCAGGTGTCAGACAAAATGTCATGCTTTCAAATGTGGCAAACCGTGTATAATATGAATGAACTTCTGAAATTACTTTAACCATCATGAGAGGGCATTTTTAACCCTCGGAGCGATGGAAATAATTGAACAGTAGCAGGGTATGTAGATCCAGAGGGGTTGTGTACCCAACAAAGTCTCATTCTGATATTCTTTTGTTGTTGTATCTTTCACAAATATTACTTAACCTCCCCATTAATGGAAGCTTATTTATCTTTTAAAGGCTCCTTAAAGTCTTTCCTTGGCAGACTCAAAGAGTAACACATGCAAAAGTGTCTTTTAAATACTGTTTGTATGTATTCAATCTCACTGGCTTTCTGAGTTGTTGGACAGCAACAGGCTCAAAGACCAAAAGTGGATCTTTGCTCTTAGAGCAAATTGCAAGCTCTCACAATAACATGCAATTTAGTGGGGTCTAGAAGCACAGAAGTATCACGTTTTTCCCCATCGAGTGATATTTCCCCCAAGTGCACCTGAAGATGTCGTGAAAGTGGTGGTATCTTTTCAAGTTGAGGAACGAAGGGGTGAAGAAATGAGGTCGTGCATGGTCCATCTGATGCTAGAGCACGCAATTTGTTTTAGTTTTTTTAAATCAGGCCCAAAATCAACAATGGCATCCATGTTTTTTTTATTGGGACCAAACTCGGACCAGATGAGACAAACACTGCTACCAGGCTTTACAAAAGCACAGTAAAAGCTTCATGCTGATCACACCCTGAATGAACCAAAGCTCCTGGTTGTGAGCATGCACGCTAAAACATTTTAGTACATAGAGTATAACCTGTATGGTTACATGAAACTACTACAGAGACAAGATCAGCTGATTCAATTTTTCCTGGCATGGGATTAACTTCTTTTTTTATTGGTTGGGTTAATGTCTCTATTAACTCTTTTATTTGAGTCCTGTTGCTGCTGACAGAATTTGGCATGCGAGTTCCTCCTGACCATCACTTTAAGGGCCCGTTTACCCAAGAACAATCTGCTTGAAACGAGGTCATTTTTTCCCATTTTTGTTGCTACATTTTTACAGTGATCGTTGTCTACACAGGTCTATACAAGCAATGTTGAAAAACCCACCATAGTCATTGGGTTGTGTTTTTTTGTAATTGTGTTTTTGTAAGTGGCTCTCGACTGAGCTACATGATTTTGCAGTAAATGTCAGTAAATGTACACTTTGTGCTGCTCACCCTTTGGACTTTAAAAGTGCTTCTCCAACAAACATCGTGGACTCCTCCATTGCTATTGTTGTCGATCTCCTTGCAGGTATGCAGAAATACTTAACACTGCAACTGTAGTGCAAATTGAGTTTTCCATGTTTAGCTGGAGACATGGGGCATTTCTAAAACGTTTCACTCTGAAACAGAATACTGATCCATTGGAACTGTATGACTCTGTAGCTTATCAATTTCTCTTTTTAACTCTTCCTAATCATCTGTACTTTTTCGGTGTTGATGTGACACTACTGTGTGGCTGGATTTCTACTCAAGCAGAAAGACGTGTTTGCATTTACATTGGAAGATAATTTCATAGTTTGCAATCAGTTTTGAGTCATAACCTGCAAGGAACACAATCAATATGCTTATTTAATATTTTATGAATTGAATAGGACCCACAGTGCAGCAATCCAGACTTTGACACAAAAGGCCTAAACGTTTAACAAATATTTGATGGAAGAATCCAAGTAAAAATGTTCATCAAACAAAAATGTAGAAATGATGGGGAAGAGATTTGACAAGCCAAAACGTCTGGGTTTCCTCCAAAAAACTAATCTTCATAGATGAGGGATTGGCAAAGCAGCGGAAGCTGGTTTATTTTTGAAGATGTGACCTGAAGCACGGGAGCGTTCCGGAATAATCCTGAGAAAAATGCATATACAGGCAACAGAATTACTGTCTCTTTCAAGGTCTCGAAAGAGGAAGGCATTTTTAATGTCAGAGTGTTTGGCCCTGCATTTAAGGTGTCTGTTTACACAAATACAGTGATTGGAGCTACTGAAAACGCAAGTTTTTGATAATGCACCATCTCAGTGGAAACAGGAAAATGAAACCTTTTGAAAACATTGCTACAGCGCATGCCCACCGTTGAGTAAATAGTTATTTGGCACATGTGTAGATAGACAATAACAAGAATAGCGGCCTCCAGTGTCACGACTCCCAGTCCACATTCTCTTGGGAATTGGTAGTTTTATCATTTAGAATCACCCGTAATACCAATCCAACTAGTCCATCTGTCGATTGGTGGTGTGCATGTGCAGTAGCAGCATTTCTGAAAAGTTGCATTTTCCCCTTTTACATGGAGTTGAAATTTTTTCGAAAAGTTCCACCTCGGGAGCCGTTGTCAAAAATTTCAATTTTAACTGACTCCGAACACTGTTGTCCTGTCAAAGGACCACCAAAATGAGTGAAAGTTTTACATTTTTACTTGAAAACATCGTGTAAACGGAGCCTTAGTCACGACGATTCAAACACCGACGTGGGCAGCTCGATTGTGGGGTTCAGTGTCTAAAGACACAATTTATGGACAGACGACAGATTTAATCTCCAAACTTCTGGTTGCGAGATGACCTGCTCTACTAACTGAGCCAAAGCCGCCTCATATCATGTCCACAAAATTCAACAACTGCCCGAAATCCAATAAACAGTGCTTGATTGTCGTTAAGTTGGCCCCAAGACTTCTGCATTATGACTGTCTAATCATCATCGAGATTCACCAGCACATCTGTAGAATGATTTACTCAGTATTGCCGGACACACACTATAACATAGGAAGATTTTAGAGATTTTAGAAATTGAAATGGCTGCAAAATAAAAAGAACGGCAGGCATCCTCGTCACAACAAAGTTCAAACAGTTATTGATCGGTGTTGAGGCGATACATAAACTTTCGGAAACACTTGACTTTTGTTAATGTCACTGCTCCAGCACTGTTGTTTTCCTGTATTGTCGGTGAAGTATTAGTGGCGTTATTAATGTCAGGAACAAGATGTCATCTCCTGTCATGTAGGCCACATGTCACAGTGACACGATGGACCAAAGGGAAGCCAAGCATCTGTGAAGGTTAACAGTCATCACCTCAATTTGTCTGATCTTGCCATCAAGTCATGTCAAAAGCTCCGTTGGATGAGGGCTGCACATGGATGAGTAGTGTTTGATGAGTGGTTTTGTGAGGGGTGGAATGCATTACCAAATGTCAGCACGTCTTTGTCTGGCTGCGGCGGTGTCAGTTACACGGAGGAGAGGGGTGCTGCAGCGTAGCATGAAAGTAGCAGCAAGGTAAGAGTGAAAGACATCGCTTCTGGATGTTTGCGAGTTGGTTCTGACTTTGTTTCAACTTTGAGCTCATAAAAGCAATCTCCCATCTGGGTAGCAAGTCCCAAGGTCATCGAACATAAATGACCTTGGAGGGAAAGGCATTGCATAAAAGTTCTCACAGCCTCGTGTACATTATAAAATAATTCTTAATTAATGCAAAGCATATTTAAACATGTACAGAGCCAGAGTAATTAGCGATATGAAGGGTGTTTGCAATGGAAAAATGGAAATCGAGGACTAAAAAAATTGATCTTCCCTCCCCGCAGTATTTGTTCCTCCACCAGCAAAATAAAATAAGATCCTAAGGTAGTGTAGGGATAATTATGGTGTTTAACAGTACTCTGCTCATTGTGCAATTACCAGACTGGATTCTAAAAACCCTTTCTGCAAAGACAGCGAGTCATAATTCATTACTGCAAGCTTGTAAAGAGCTCTTTTTTTTTTTATAGCACCAGTGCCTCCAGCCTCCCTTGTGACAATGTTAGTGGGTGGCGTGAAGGGAGCTTTGATTAGAAAAACCGACCTTTCCTTGTCTGTCAATCAAAGGTATCACAGACATGTAAAAGCCAGTCCAGTTCATTGTAAATCTGCCTAATTAAATTCACTGCTTGAGATTTACTGAATTTCTTCCTGTCTTTTTTTTTGTTTGTTTTTTGTGATTATTCAGTTTCAACTGAACCTGAAGAGAAACTTTACCAGAGACTGAATATTTACACTGCTGCTGACCTTGGATATCTTAAATCAACATCTAGGACAACAACTCTTTCTCAAATCTGAAAAGCAGAGACGTGCATTTGTTCAACTCTTTTGTACAGCCGACTGTAAACAACTGAACGCAGTTTGAATTTGAATCCCGAAACTAATATTATTTTTCATGTAGGTGCATCATTAAGTTATATTATTTCTGAGAACACATTTTAGATTAGTGTCAAGATCTGGTGGGTCAGATTTGTTTCAGAACATGTCCAAAAACCAGGAGTGAAGAACACCATGAATTTTTATATTGTTTTTGTGTACTTTTACTTATAAGAGTAGTTTCATTATATAATTGTCATTCAATTCAATAATTCAATAATTCAATTTTATCTGCATGTTTGTATCCAATGAATGCTTATACATCAAACCATTTTTTGGGGAATATCCATATTTTATAGAGGTCAATTTAATGAAATACCTGCTACTGATAATGCATTATGTATTTGAAAACAAGAAACAGGCTTATAAAAAGTATGAAAAAATATATAAAGGGGCCAAACATATAATGAATGGATGAATGAAACGCTAAAAACAATACTTTTTTTTAAATTTCCATTTTTTGGAGACGGTTTAAGCACATCTCGTCCTACCCTTCAATTCAAAAATACTTACTTGTATTACCAGTTATGAATAATTTTAATTGCTATTATGACAACAAGTAAAAAAAAGACCTCTACCATTAAAGAAAGGATTTGCAAGTGGTGGCCATAGATCATTTTCTTCTTTGGTCCTTTGTAGTTGATTCATGGCTAGTTATGTATTTTTTCCACTGTCCTCACCATTCGTGGCATCATGAGGTGGAATCTGCTCCTGCAGTATGGCACACCCATACATGTAGTGCCGAAAAGGTTTGCCCTGTCCCCCAGCATCGTGTCCAAAGCATGGAGGTGATACGAGGAGACAGGCCAGGACACCGGAAGACGTAGAGGGGGCAGTGGGAGCGCAACATCCCAGCAGCAGGTCTGCTATATGCTTCTTTGTGATAGCATGATAAAAGGGGGTACTGCCAGAGCGATCCAAAATGACCTCCAGCAGGTTACCCAAAATGCCCAAACTGTCAGAAACAGACTCCTTGACGATGGTATGAGGGGACATTACCAACAACTGCATTCTGTACTCACACCCCAGCACCAGTATGCCAAAACCAAAACCAAACAAAAATGTCGCATTTGCCACTGGCACCCTATTCTTTTCACAGATGACATCAGGGAAACACGGACCACATGTGACACACAAGACAGATTCTGGAGACACCTTGGAGCTGTCCTGAATGAAGCATCCTCCAGCATGATTGGTTTGGTGGTGGGCCAGGGATGGTCTGGGAAAGTCTATCTTTGATGGGCTGCACAGACGTCCAGGTGCTGGCCAGAGGTACTGATTCTGAATCCAGTCCTCAATGAGTTAATGATTTTTGGTTTCCATGGGTTGTTCTTCCAAGAATTTCTTCTCAATGGAGTGCACTGTTCAATAACAATTTTCAACTGGAATATTTCACTGGCTGTTTGATTAAGTGTTCCATGTACAATATATTGTCAAATTTTAATCTCTTGTATAATAATAATAATAATAATAATAATAATAATAATAATAATAATAATAATAATTATTATTATTATTATTATTATTATTATTATTATTATTATTATTATTATTATTATATTATTATTATTATTATTCAATGAATAAGCTGAATATATGTATATATTCACACGTGTAATGGTGCTTTGTTTCTGTCATCATTCTTTTCTTTTGATTTTCTCATTTCAGATGTGATTATAGACAGAAGCAAACTATAATGGTCAATGAGATACAGACATCATTGATATACAAGTTGAATAATATTGGCCTAGCATTGATCACTGAGCCACACACATCCAAATATTCTGACTGATGTTCCTGCATCTTCACAAATTGTTGCCTCTTCTCAAGGTAGCTCCTCACCCAAAACTATCCCTCAACTTTTATAGCAATTCTATTTTAATCAGTGTGATTATTTATTGTATCAATTGCTTTCTTTGAATGTGTATGGCTCTCAATAACTCATTTCTTCTTGTCTGTGGAGTTGGTGATTGCTTCAAAGAGTTCAGTTAAGTTCTGTTGATTTGTTCTGAATTGATATTGTCATTGAGTAATTTGTGTTTATTTAGGAATTTGCATAATCTGTCATTAAAGATTTCACTGTTATCTGAGAGTTATCTGAGAAATGTATGTATGTGCTTTTAGACCCTGGAGAATAGCAGATAAGTTTGTGTGTGTGTTTTGATTTCTTATAATCAGATAACTCCTGTCATCTAATAAAATCTCATTGCATTACACTGTTTGTATTATGACTTGAATAATCTGATACGTCCAGGAATATGATTAGCATACAGATAATGTTTAGACGTTCCGTGTGCTTGTTAATGTGCTCAGTGTACTACCCTTTTTGTCTTCAGTCCAACTCTTGAATTTCTGACAAAGTTTTTGCAGTTTTTAGACAATAATTACAAATATCTACAAACTGTACTACTGAAGACAGACAAGATGCTGAATCTACTGAAAGACTCCACAGGTTCAGGCGAGCTGGTTAGCTTGCTACAAACACACAAACCTACAGCTCAACAAATATGCATCGATGGTATGACACCATGAGCGTTCTTTACGTTAAAGAGTAAAAAAAATTTAAATAAATCATGACTCTAGAAAATTCCCTGAATCCAAAGAAGTTTGCAGCGCAAGCTTTGGCTATAGTCCTGCTAATAAACTTGCCCTGTGTTACTCGTCTCCAACTGTTACTGCCTGTAGCCATTTTTTTGTTTTAATTCTTGCCTTTTCTGGCATATTGGTGTTTACTTTGGCACAAAACCACAACCTGCAGGTCAGAGGAATATTGCGTAACGACTGAACAGAAAGGAGCACAGAGTCACCTCTGTTTGCACAAGATAAACAGGAAGGTAAGTCATTCATGCATCGGTCGCTCCTCTAGTGTAATTGCAGGTCAAATATGTTACAAACACCCTTTATATCATAAGAAAATGCATAAAACCTATTGCCACACACACACATTGCCACAAATCCTATGCTTTCTCAAACCTAAATCAAGATGCTTTAGTAGCTTCAATCTAAAGGTATGCCTGAGGCTGCAGTATATTGATCCATACCTTCAATAGTCATTGCTTTTCCAATGTTTTTCCAGGCAAAACCTTAATGAATAATAATTGAGTCTATGTGTAAATCCAAATGTTCTGTATGGCACTCATTTATGATTAGAGTTTATGTAAAATAAAAAGCTTTGAGAGCGGCAAGCTGTTCTATCGGCAATATCTGGCCAAGTCCATTTGCTTCTGTTCTCACATCTGCCACTTTGTTTTCCTCCACTTATTCCAGCACACTGTTATACAATTACGTTATTATGATAACTCAAGCATATTGTTGATTTCTGGGATGGGAGATTAGTATTGGGGCAGTTTTTTATCATTTCAGACACACAGAAAATCAACAAACATGACAAACTGCACATTCCCGGAGAAACCTACATGTCTCAATCAATACTTCTTGCATTGTATTTTTCCAGGGACTCTAAATCTGTGTCAGTATGGATGTGCAACGCTGCAGCACAGTCCAGGGCTTCAGCTCTTGCACAGACCAAACTTTTTCTCTCCGGGGATCCGGCAGCAGAATGAAACAGAGAACAGAAGTAGAAGGCAAAAGGTAACTGTCGCCCGCCGATAAATCAATAGGCTGCTTTATTACTTCAGAGAACAAAAGGCTCTGCACTGAGATCGATCGCACCACTGAGGAGCCTCCGATAAGAAAATAAATATTTAAATAAATAAATAAAATTCTCCTGGCATTTGGCTGCTCTGTCCCCACGACCAGATCAGCATCAATTTATTACTGATGTGATGGTTTCCGCCTGATGTGTTTTTGTATAAGCACAAATCAATCCTGAGTTTATTAGCCACTATGATGCATTGTAAAAAGACATTACTGGAGGTGCGAGATGAATGCCATTCATTAGGAGGTAAGGCTGCATCGACTCAGGGTCTGCAGACAATAAGAGAGACAAAGTGAGAAATGTACAAGAGGTAAACTGTTTTGATGTTTGGGGTGACCTCACATTTTATTGGTTTCTGTTTCAACTTAGAGACGGATTATAAGATGTCGCAGCCACTGCTTTATTATTATTATTATCATTATTATCATTATTATCATTATTAGTCAATCCGTTAAGACCCCACAATATCTCTGTGCTGACAAAATATAAATAATCCATGTAACATGTATTTTAAACAGCATCATTCTGCACCAGACAGTCTTTTTTCATGCATAAATTCTCATTTACGCATGAAATAGTGTTCATCCGATACACTATTGGGCACTGGCATTGGGAAACCATCGGAAGTCGTCTCTGAACAGCCACTTTTGCACTGCGAAGTACCAGAAAGTGGCCCCATTGCCCAGCTCTGACAATGACAAATGACCATCACTATCTGTCAATGAACTTCCATGTGGCAGTTTTTTTTTTTTTTTTTTCATTAGAACGGATGTTGTGGATCTAATTTGAAAAAATGAAAGAAAAGGGCTAACATAATGACCAGCTGTATTCATGATGCAGAATGGTGGTTGTTATAGCAGTTTGTAACACACTGTTACTGTACATGAGAAATATATATTTATTCTGATAATATAAAACATTCATTATATTGCGATTTTTGTGCTGTTTGAGCACATTAATGGCAAAAACTGATTGTTTTTTGTTTTCTCTATTTTGCACCCAGGATCAAGCTCCCAACCACCGAGGCATGAACCAATATCAGGTTGTACATTTTCTTTGTATTGAAACAACTTGTAATTCTGTTTTTTGTCTTTGTTTCTTTTCAGAAAAGAAGCAATTTCTACCCATGTCTCACTTTTGCACTTGACTCCGAGTTGTAATTTCCTCATGTATTCTTGAGCCTTCAAGCCAACCCTGAGAAAAATATCCTAGAAACAAAAGTTATTGGAGTGCAAGTTTGAAAAGAGACAAAAAGTCATTGATGAGACACCAAAAGGTTTGCAGAAAAATAATAAAGAAAAAACTGCATTTAGCTACTTAAGCTATGAAATCCTTAAAACTACTTCTTTGTAGGTGATTGTGATGCCAAATTCCAAAAGCACAAAGTAAAGTAAACCCAATGGAAAGGATGAGAGTCGTGAGAGGTTTTAAAGTATTTCATACTATTAATCCCCTGTGATTGAGATTCTTAATTGCTTGCTTATTATATTTCTTTTATTTCATGTAAATCTATTATGTTTTGTTTTGTTTTTCATTTCTTTGTGAAGCACTGTCAATAGCCTTGTGTTTGAATGGTGCTCTATAATATCTCAATCTTATACAGTTTGAGGTTTTATTTTATCCAGGTTAAATTAAAATAAAAATGATATATATATATATATATATATATAGAGAGAGAGAGAGAGAGAGAGAGAGAGAGAGAGAATAATTAAAATGTCTTGCCTTGTATGAGAACCTATTGCCGTCCATAAAAAAACTGATCTATTGTACCAAAAAAAGAAAGGTTATGGACCATTGCTCTAGAATAGGGTCAGAATTAATGAATGAATGAATTTTATTTCGAACATATAAAAAAAGAAAACGTCATAAGTATTTACTGTTTTTGTTTGTAAATCACTGTGAATTGCCTTGTGTTTGAATCATTTCAATTTGACTTGCTTTGCCTTGCCTACATTGACATGAAAATTCCCCTCGTGCTTTCGTCGTGTAGAGTCAACGCTAAGATGCACTGAGTCTCAACTGTTTGGTTTTTCACTGGGACATGTATTGTTTTTGCCCTTATATTTGTCACTTGTCTCTGCATTGCATTATGGGACAATCTCTGTTATGTTACTGAGAAGAAGTAGTTTATGCATAATGCATAGAAAATAGACACAATGAACCATAAGAGCAACACTGGATGGCAAATAATTGTGAATAATTATTCAAATGAGCACAGAAAAACACTCAAACATTTCTTTTTTCAAACTTTATTCCATTAAATTAATTATTTAGTTTCTCAAGCAGGCTCTATGTTTGCCTTCTAAAACTTCAGAATGAAGTGTCCTTGGTAAGTCACATCACACTGAGATAGAAACAGTATGAGAATGTCGTCATGGTGGGACGAGAGTCCGACTTGGTGCCTCTATCTACTTTCATTGTAGAAATGACCACTTTCACACATAACACAGTATTAATGAAATGCCTTAAAAACATGAAAAGAACAAATGCTACTCACGAAGAAATTGAAGCAGAAGCAAATTTTAGAGTGTTATCTTAACTGTAAGAATACCACAGCATACATGCAGTTGTGTATGCAAGTGAAAAGTAGCTTAACAGTGTTAATCTAATAAGATATACAATTTTTGGGTCTCTGATACATAATTCATCATCGCATGAGGTCTGCAATGCATTTAAGTCTGTATCATTAAAGCTGTCCCCATGTTTGGTAATTTCCTTCTGTCATACTATGGCAAATTGTTGACAATCAGGGATTGAATTGTGTGCATGCGTACTCAGCACTTTCTAAAGCTCCTGGCCTTGCTTCCCTTCCATCTGGTCTGCTGAACAAACAAAATATCTACATTTCGTCTCTCTATCATGTCGGCCAGCTCTCTGCCTTTACATTGTCATTGTCTCAACATTCACGGCGCCGAGTCTAACCTTCACATTCCTGCCTTTCCTTTTCTCTTGCTGTCTCCTAACACGCCTTCTTCCTCTCCTCCTCTATATTCTTCGACTGGCAGTAGTCCAATATCCACGGGCACCCTGTTGATCACCAGCACCGGAGGTGGTGGTTGTTAACCGATCTGGTATGTTAATAAGATTAACACGTAACTAGGATGTTGCTTCTTTTGGAAACACAAGTCTTTTAACTCATTACAATTAGAATTTTAGCTGAATCTACTGGAGATTACACATTGAAACGTGCACCATGACAGAAGAGCCATGGAGCGTCTCTCTATCTCTGTCCTGCCTCACTGTGTTTAATGGTGGCTTTAGTGTAAACCAAAGTTTTGGTGACCAAAATACCACGTGAACCATAAATTTCACCTCCAGCCGTTTTGATTTCAGCTGGACAACTTGAGAATCAATCAAAGAGCTGACCTATGCAATTCTAGCAGCACAATACTATTCATATATAGCTAGTATTGCTAAGAAATATTTACTGAGAGAGAAATTTGATTTAAAAAAAAAATGTAGGAGTTCATTTTCTAAGCGACTTACTTTTTTTTTTTTTTTTACTTTTTTCTACAAAATGAGAAATGTAATTTCATTACATATTAAAGTGTAAAAAGTACAGGTATACAGTACTTCACCAAAAATTAGATGCCTTCATCATAAAACATCCAAAAATGGATGTGTCTGATCTCATTTCAACTTGGGGACAATTGCACTGGAGAGTAACTGTATTTCCCTCATTCCACCTTTCCCTACTTTAACTACTGCCGGAGAGAAACTTGCACTGCTGCTATGTCTGATAAATGTCTCTGCAATGATTTATTTCCACCAGATAGCCACAACGTCACTGTTCTGTCAAATTCATTCACTCTGATCAAGGAGCAATTTCAGCAGATACACTAGAAGGGCTTTTTTGATTTGGTTTTTGACATTTTTGCCAATATGTCTGACATACAATATATGCAAATTGAACCTCTCTAATAAGCATCTTCTTTGGTTCAATTGGTTCAGACCTTTTTTCTCTCGTCTGACAGTCTGAGCGTCTAATTTTCGGTCATGAAAATAGCCTTATTATTTTCTTGATAAGGGCATGCCTATTGAGATGTCACTATTCTGTTCTTGGGGAGCAATCACCTTATCCATTCAATTTGGATTTAAAATATCACTTGCACTTCTCATGGGAGACTGTTACCTTTCTAGAGCATGTAGGTACATGCACAGATGCACACATGCACACACATACAAGCACCTCATCATTGTCATCAAAAATAAGACTCGAATAATGGATGGTTTTGCCATGTATTCAAGGCCAAATGGGAACATTGAGTTCTCTTCCCCCACTCGCCAATTTTTCAGTGTCTGGTCTGCCAGCAAGAGCAAAATGCAATGTTAATCCATGGCAGTGGTGATTTCCCCTCTTCTCATCAGTATTAAAACAACAATGATAAAGTCAGGGGTTAGTCTGACATCCTTTATCTGTGGAGGAACAACATAAGATATATATCAACATGCCTTCTTCCCCAGGGTGGCTCTGATTCCACCTTGCATGGTGTCTGCACTCCCTCTGTGTGTGTGCTTGGTCCCTTTGAGAGGTTGAAAAATGAATGGCACCAAAGCCAATCCCAGGAACTGTTACAGAGCAGCTGCACTGTGAAATTGATATTAATTGAAATTGATTATTCAATCTGGGACACATGGGTCATTAATTTCTAATCTCTTCCTTCAATCAATAATGTATCCCTCTCTCTAAAAGCATCTTTTAAAGCTTTTAACTCTTGTTTATGAATAAAAAAGTTGACAATGATAGCGTTCCTTAATTAAAGCTGCGGCCTCCGTGCCTCATCATTAGTTTAGTGAAATTCATGCCTCTATCGGGTCGAGAGAAAAAAAATCACATTGATTAAAGAAATGTGTCATTGGAGTATATCCCAGCTAACTCTGGTCGAAGGGAGGGTACACAGTGGTACTGGTCACCAATCTATCACAGGGCCAACCTGGAAAGACAGACCACCACACACTCACAGTGACACCTAAGTCACCAATGCCACATGGTGATTTAATATATTTCTTTGAACTGTGAGAGAAAACCACGAAGAGACAACCCATGCACACACAGGAAGAACCTGCAGACCATCCATTGCCCCGAACCCCTCAGTGTAACCCTCGATTGTAAAATAGCTGCAAACTTCCGGAGCTTTTAGCACTTTTGTTATGCGGGTGATTTCATGGGCATTCATTGACAAATAATGGGCTGTCTCCAGCGCCAAAGAGAAAACTGCAGAACCCTGACCTCCCCGATTAGCTAGTCCTGACAGCAGCTGGTGTTTGGCATTGAAGAATGATGATTTGTTGGCACATGTAAGTTAATAGGTGACATCACAGCATTTAGTAGGGCATGAAACAAAATTTACCATGTGAATAAAATACACATTAGGATTATATTGTGCAACCAATCATATTTGATAACTTTTACTGTTTCTCCAAACCATGGATAGAATAGAAGAGGTTTTGTGGACCCTTCCACCTCATCAAGGCGAAAACAGAGAAACTTAGAAGGAGCTTCTTCTCCTCAAGTTGTCCGGACTGTTACCTCTGACCTCCAGTCAACACCTCACAAACAAGGACCATAAAACACAAATACTTCAACATTTCACATGAGCATCACACAGACTGCACATTCCCTGCGTGGATGCACATCCTCTTTTTCGCTCACATGCAGCATTTTACACTGTGAATTCCATGGGTGTGTCCATTTTGTCTCTTGTGCTTCTTGTGTGTTATATTTTACCTACATGTGTTTTTGTCCTGTATTGTTTGTGGGGGTTTTGTTGTACAATATATGTATTGTCTATTTTCTGTTTGTAGAGCCTGGTGGATGGTCGCTGCGTTGCACTGCCACGTGTATGTGACAAACAGAAATCTAATATAATCTAATCTAAAGGACTGACTGATGCATGTTGTTCACAAGGAACTGTTCTCCACTTGACCCAAGTACTATTCAATAGTATTTGCTTCTGTATAGCTGCATGCTGCATGTTCTTTCAATTTGTTTGTGTGTGTACCAACTATTATATACTTTATAACTCCACCTATTAGGAATGGTTAATTGTTGGCAGGATTATAAATATTCACTCAAGTTTATACACTGAAATATATGTACAAATCTTGTACTTCACAGTCTCAATGTAACTTAGTCATTTAGTTTTTTCAATGTAATACCACACAAAACGTTGTAATGCATCAATATCACTGTTCTGATCATCTCTATTCAGAATAATCACCTCGTGATACCAATAATGTTTGTGTGTCAACTTGTTTTTTTTTTTAATTGAAACAGTACACAATTGTTAAAATGACTACAGTGCTGCACATGTCACACATAACTGTAACATCTGACATCATCTATTTGAAACTGTAAATCTGTATGACAATGTGAAAACTTGCTGGAGACGACAAACTAACGTTGAGCTGCCAAAACTCTGAGGGCCAGACAGGATTAACTGGATTCTGTCTCTTTTCCCAAGATCACTTCAACTTTCAATATCTGGCAGTTCGTCAATGTCGCTGTGTTTTTGCCCGTGGTGAGAAAATTACTCATGTTACACGATCTTGAATCTGGGCCAGCCATATTGCAGTTTTGGTGGCTATGATAATATATCAACAAAATATTCCATGTCTTTGTTCGGGTAGTTTTTGAGTTTTCTGAATAACAAATGGTTTGGGAGTTTTACTTAATGAGAACTATGTATAACAAATCTGGTCAGTAGGATATGAGTGAAAGGAAAGACTGTGCACGTTGCTTATCTGTTTGTTTGTTCCACCCAAAAAATGTCATTCAAACTAGTCACTTGGAGTATGAAAATTTAAAAAAAATTTTTTAAATGAATCATTGGTCATTCATTGGGTCATCCAGAGCAGCAACATGTGCACAATGAAAATTTTTGAGTAAAGGCTCTTAAAGCTTCGTTTTTAACTCAAGCATGGTTGTCAGGGTTCAGTCTTGTAACACTATTGTATGAGTTTTAATGTGTATTGCCTCAAACACCACTTCTAATTTTTTTTTTTTTTACAAAATCTGTTGTTGTCATTTGGCTTGCTGACAAAACGAACGTGACCGACCCAAGAGCAGACGGACACGAGTCGTCAAGTACAAAAGGTTTATGAACAAAAAGTCCAGCGGCATGATATCCAGAAGGCGAAGCAAGAGGGAATCCAAAAACAGGCAAACACGAGAGGACACAAGTAAACACAAAGAATACGAGGAAAAATGACACAAGGCGCTGCAGGAAGTGTGAGTGCAGAACAATGGAGACGATCTGGCAGCGTACACATGAGGGAAGTTGGTGTTTATACACAGGAGACGAGAGGAGATGTTGGTGAATCACAGACAGGACCAGACTGAAACCTGACAAAAAGCAGAAAGGTGAAAATTCTCGACAAATGAGAATAAATATAACAAAGCAAATTCAATCCACTGCTCACCTACATATTCTGCCAATGCAGTATACCTTATATAATAATGAAGTACAAGATTTCAAGACCTTCAAAATCAAGCAGTTTTCTCTTTTACCTGGTCTCAATTAATTATACATGGGAAATGTTTACCAATTTACTCCTGATTTAAAACAGATTACGATGAGTATGTTGTTTCAGTGGGTAAGTAACGAAAGCAGAGCGTTCGAAATAATGTGTGGGATGTCCAAAACAAAAAGTCTTTACCCTTGAATAAATGTGCTGGTAGGAGAGGTGAGACAGGGCTTACTAGTCAATCCTTTGAATAGACTGGAGCCCAAATTACTCAGGTATATGCAATTTCCTCATGTCAGTCCCAGTTGTTTGGGGACTCCTGGACCAGGAAACAAAAGTGCTCAAGGAGAAGGCCGAGAGAAAAGGGTTTCACAGTGAATCGATGCAATTAAGCATGTTTGTACTTCATTTGGTGCTGAATTCTGTCAGTTGAAAGGTATGTAAACAAAAACTCTTGGCACACAGATTAGACATTCAATGAATGGCAAATGCAACACAAAAAAAAAAGCCACTGCCAACAGGTTTGTGGCTAAATGTTTTTCTTTTAAAGCCCAAAGGCTTATTCAAGGCAAGTTATGTTCTCAACACCAAGCACTTTACATGGACCGAGAAAATTAACATAGGCTTCTTCAGGCAGAGTGGTTCGGCACAATACAGCCTGATTGAGCGTTGATTATGTTTGTTGGTTCAACCTTAATTATCTCGGCTGTTTGGTCCGCATCTTCTCCCTCTGATTGCTTGCACATATCACCATAAGGTTGCGAGGAAGAGCATCCTCTGTGTGTCAACAGCAACATCTCAAGTGCCACTAAAGCTTCTAATGATCATTTTGCAGCACTTCAGACTCCTCAGGATTTGATTTGGTGGTGGTGGTGTGTGTGTGTGTGTGTGTGTGTGTGTGTGTGTGTGTGTGTGTGTGTGTGTGTGTGTGTGTGTGTACTTGAACATTTTCAGGAAACACTCAAGGATAGCAAAAATACTGCTTTTTTTTCCATGAACATTCATATTTCTTTTATCGTTCTTCTTAAGGAGAACGTCACCTTATTTCCGAAGTGACTGAATAACCTTTTTATCTATTTTTAATTTACATCAGAAATAACGTGGGTAAAATGGATGGATGGATGGATGATTTGTTTCTATGCCTTTTCTGGTGAAAGGAACATGTGACCATCATGTAGCATTGTGCGAAAGTAGATTTTAAAATGGCTATGCACTCTAATAAGACAGATTTGAGAATTTTGGTTGTAATGAAGACAAACTTTAATCATGATATCAGTTTTATCATAAAACTATAGTTGTTTTCTGAAGCCCTTCTTAGCCCCCCCCCCAACACACACACACACACACACACACACACACACACACACACACACACACACACACACACACACACACACACACACACACACACACACACACACACACACACACACACACACACACACCAATACTGTTGACTGATTCATTATACAGCAATGCATCAGGGAAAGATTTGCAGGGAAATTTGGATTGATTGCAATCTGACTTGATTGGTAATTGAGATTTAATGAAGGTAAAGCATTCTGTCAAAGCATTGGCTGTCTTTTTATTAAAATGGACAATGTATCACACATTATCTTTTATGTGTGCAATGTAAGCCTTCCTCTGATCAATTAAAAACCGCCCTGTAATGTAACAAATTGAATACAATGATGAGCCATTCTCCATCTGAAGATGCATACCTATGAATGGCATGAGGGATGAGTTGCCATTTCACTATTATCAAACTCCTTTCACAGTTGATTTCCTCTCTTACACAAGATATATTCTGATAACCCCATCCATTCTTTATTGCGTCCATAAAATATTACAAAATTAGCTCAATTTCAATTTCCCTTTTCGGTCAAAATGATCATTATCAAAGGACAATTCTCACCTTTGATGAACATTAAATCGGTTAGTAATTCTTTATTTAAGCGTTGCGGGACCACAGGGTCTCAATGACCCAGAGAAAAAAAAGAAATCAGGCTGAATTGATACCCAACTCACCTAACACACACAGACAGACTCAGACATTGACTGTGGAGCGGCAAATTTGTGAAAAAATGTGACACAAATTCAAATAATTCATAAATGACCTTGTCTCGCGCCGGTGCCTCAATCCTCTGATGAGTACATGTCACAGCAAAGGATTGCCTAATAAGTGATGCAATGGAAAGCCTGAGCCCAGTATCCCTAAAGCAATTCTTTTGTAATTGATGTTGCAGCATAAAATGGCTCTCAGTGGGCCTGGCTGATTGGCTTGGTTTTTGGAGGCCGTCTAGCCACTCGCCTCTCACAAACAGTCACTCACCAGGTGGAATGACAGTTTCACATCCAATTATCCCATTAAGGCTGATCGCATTCTTCTTGTGTGTCTTCTTGTGTCTCTCATGCCTTGTGCAAATCTGTATTTGCAGTCCAGAAGGACCCACATTTAAATTTCAAAATCTGCTTATTGACTATTGTGCGCGTTGATGAGCAGAAGAGAAAATGAACACAAACATGTATATTTTATTTTGCAGGATTGAATGCAAACTATAAATTATGAAGGTAAATATGGTGGTAGCAATTATCTTCCTGTTACACTCATTACTTCTTTACTGCTTTATATTTTTTGCCACATGAATCTGAGGTATTAAATGTCTTGGTATTCCTTTTATTCTTTAAGAGTTTTTCAAAGCTAAGCAGATGTGTGCTCAGCAACTCACCTTTTCTTTTAGCACATGGAGAAAACAAAACATTGGTGGACACAAAGCCATTGCTGCACATAGTAAAAAAGAAAGCGTGTTCAAAGATGTTGAGGTCTGATCCATATTGTATGATTAATGTACGAACTGGCTAATATTGGTGTGTCTGATTCTGCTGCTGTCTGGTGTAACTATTCATACTATTTCATAAAGGACTCAGTGTAAAAAATTTTATGGTTGCTTTTTTGATATCCGGTCTGTCAAGAAGGGAGTGCCACAGAGCTCTGTATTAGTTACCTTGCTATTTAATATTCATATCAATAATTTGAGAAAACAATGTCCAAAATGCAAACTTCCATTTTTGTTTTAAAAAAATAGGAGCCCAATGTCTGCCTTTGAGCCTTGTACTATAGTATATATGCTGCTAAAACAAAAAAGATGATCTTCACTGGATCCGGAGAGAACGCAAATTGTCGCTCAACTGGTATGCACACATCAAGGAACTCCTATTGATTTTGTTAGTGGTTTCATATATATATAGGTATAGGTATATGTAGTTATCTTATAAATATTGAAAACATGGCAAAGAAATTAAACATGAGATTGGGCTTTTATTTCCGTTAAAAATCTTGCTTTTCGTTGGCCCAAAGAAGATGTTCGTTGCTGCTACTTTATTTGCATTAATAGACTATGGTGATGTACTATATATGAATGCCTGCTTTACCTCATTGCATATTTAGGATGCCACTGTTCATTGTACTCTGAAATACTTTACGAGTTATAAGTCACTCACTCATCAGTGTACTCTGTATGCTGAGGTAGGATGGTTGTCTTAGTCTCCTCCACTGGCACACCTTAATTTACAAAGCAATTATTGGGCTGCTCCCATCAAACCACTGCATATAACTCACTTTCAGATCAAATTCAACAGACAGTTTGTGCACTTCCAATCTGCCTCCATACTCCGAACATGGACTGAGTTTGAGATGAGGACATTCATTTATGCCATCTGCCTGGAACATTGTTCAAAAACCATTAAAATTACAGGAATTATTCATCAATAATAAAGCAGCTACAAAGGGGAGGGCTTTGTGTACTTTTCGTACCGCTCCCAAGCCCGGGTAAATTGTGAGGTTTGCGTCATGAAGGGCACCCGCCGTAAAATAATTATGCAGAAAACACATTATTGCATGTATTTTAGACTAACGTACTTTCTAAAGTGTGCTCAAAAGTTTGTATGCTCAAGTGAAAAGATAGTGTATTTAATTAATGTATGTTTTGCAGATGATTTAAATAACAACTGAGAGTAACACCATGACAGACATCATGTACAAACTTGAGAATTGTTATTTGGGTTTTGCATGCATTATATCCCGTTTAAACCAATCTAGTGGAAATGATATGCGTTAGATTGTATGGAGGGTTGAGTCCCCATGAGCACAGAATGGAGGGAGAGAAAGATATCAGCAATATTGAACTATTACAGCAAAATCAAAGTCTGAATTTGGATCAAATCAGATGCGCAACAAAATTCACAAACATAAAGTTCACAAAAAAAAGCTGTGGGAGTCCAGCTGAGACAAAGCCTCTATCAGAATCCGAAAGATGTTATTGCCAGGTACTATAAAAGGTATTGTTCTTGTGGCATGAGGTCCTGGTCTGGAGTGGCCTGAGCCTTTTGCCAGAAGGGAGGGGCTGAAAGAGTTCGGCTGCAATCTGGGCTGCTCGTCTCCGGGTCCTGGAGCCGTACGGCTCCTGGAAGGGTGGGAGGTTGCAGCCGATCACCTTCTCAACAGAGTGAATGACCTGCTGCTGCTTTGCCACAATAACAGCAGCATCTCTGCTAAAGGCTGAAACATTTCGCACTATATATATATATACATACATACATACATACATACATACATACATACACACACACACACACACACACACACACACACACACACACACACACACACACACACACACACACACACACACACACACACACACACACACACACACATACATACATACATACATACATACATACAATAATAAATTAAGCCAGCATTTCAAATCACATTGCATGTTGTACATTTACATATTACCACAGGCATCTCTGGCTATGTTGCACAATCTGGAAAACAGCATTCATTACATATTCATGAAGCCAAACACACTTAAATGCTTGTCTTACTTTGCACATGGTGTAAGAAGCAACCGTGAATGGGTTAGTAGACCCACTTCCACATTCCTGTGTATGCAATATCAGGTTTATACCATTTTTTTACCCGTCAGACTTTAACCTGAACAGATCAGATGACACAATTAATTCTCTTCAACATGTTATTTGTGTATATTTGGATTATTTGGCAGCTAAAACATGCAAAAGCAAAATCCTAATAGCGTTTAAAGAACAGGAAATTAAATAAATACCATGTATACAACACAAAATCAAACAAGGGTTTGACAGAATCTGTTAGTTCTTTTTTTTTTTTTTCTCTTTTTTTTTTCTTTTTTTTTTTTTCTGTTAATCTGTTAGTTCTGAGTCAACATGCCATAATGTCAACGGCTATCTTCCATCCCACCACTTACTGACTTTGGTAAAACTGCTCAATGGGCCAAAGCCCATTACGCGACAGTATTCACTGAATAATCTCCCTATTTGCTCTTGCAGAATGCTGCAGTCTGGCAACCGGCTCCCCTGTAAGGTGGCGGTTTTGGTCTCAGGCCTCAGTACAAGTTTTCTGAAAGTCATCAAAGTGGTTAAGTTTTCAAGTGCGGTAAGAGGAGACTTCTGACGGATCAGCCCTGTCTCAGATGGCTCCAAATCGCCTGGCAGATCCCTGTCAGCCTCTGTCTGTGATGCGAGCTGGAGGGCCCCTAATGTCAAGTGCTTTTGACATTTAAGACAAATGATGTTCTCGCTGCACGTTCAAGAATATTACAACACTCCAGAAGGATCCATGACAGACGAGTTCATGCACAGACACCTTCAGGAAACTAAAGAGAGCTTTTATGTTGTCATCATCGCAATCACTATCATTTCTGCATTCACAGGCACTTTTTGGAGAAAGGGAAGGTGGGAGAAACACAAAGCCTTATCGTTGGTGCAGGTACCGGCACCTTTCAAAACTTACAAGCGTTAATTAAGAACCTATTATGAGCCCAAATCCATCAAAAATGTGCACATTATGCAGAGTGACACCCTATTATTTAAGCCTACCTTGTATTTTGTATGCGAGAGATGTAAGAGTTTCTTGCGGGTTTATGTAAAAAGAGCAGCAAAGCCATCTGTTCATAGTGGTTTAGGATGCAGAGTGAATATTGATAAGGACTCCAGTGTTCTCGCTAATGTGTCAGCTCGCAGTTCTATCAGATAAGCCTGAGCAGCAGGATATCATGTAACTTGTGTCATAACTATCAATCTGACACAAACAGGTACAAGATTTGTCATTCCACCGGGAATCCTGCAGATAATGACGTGATAAATTCAACTGAATTACAGCGTATTTGCTGTGGGTTTTCTTTTATTTTTAACCCATTCCTGAAGGCATTTACTGCTTTGCCGCTCTGCAATTTCCATTTAAGGAGACTTCAGGCCTCACAATGCCTGTGTTCAAAGACAATATTGATTTTTTTGTAGTACCAAGGTGGGCATACCATTCACACTCAGGTGTCAGTCAGATACATGTCAAGATGTGAACTCATGCCTCAAATATCCATTCAAAGACAAACCTTTTCTTCTATTTTAACAGGGTGAGTAATTGGCTCTTTTCCAGCTTTGACTTTATATAATGAAGTCTCGCCTTCTCAATAGAGCAAGGTTATTTTGAATGTGTGAGATTGGAGTACTTGGAAAATTTTGAATTTGTTCAGGTTTCCAAAAGGTGAGGCTTTCATTTCAAAGTGACACCATTGGAAAAGTGGGCCAGCACGATTGCATTGAATAAAAAGGACCCTCAGGAATCTCCAAAATCATCAGGGTGATGCCATGTTGTGTTACTGGAGGACATTGTTCTTTAGAGTGATTACATGTGCACCACACTCAATTCCAATGGTTACGAGACCAGCCAAGTCAGTAAAAAATCCAGAAAAAAAATCTGCCGACAGGTCACGTGAAAGGTGCACAGATCGACCCACACATCTTTTTAAGTTTGCACAGCTCTTTCTAATCTTTATCTTCAGCCTTCATACTAAAATCAAACAGGGAGCAGAAAACGACAGAGAAACAAGATTCATCTCAAATCCCTCTAAGCCTTTATCGAATAAATGCTCACTCACAATGAACCCAGCACTCTGGAACAGATGTAAACAAAGAATTCACACACACACACACACACACACACACACACACACACACACACACACACACACACACACACACACACACACACACACACACACACACACACACACACACACACACACACACACACACACACATACACACACACACACACTAACCAGGGAGCCAAAGAGAGCTAGGATCTATGAAGAAAAGAAAAAAAATAAAGCTTCACTGCAGATGTTTTTCGTTATGTACAAAATTGCAGTTTGCGCTAGGGCTGCAAATGAAGCATCATTAGTTCTGTCGGCACACTAAACTTACATTTCTCTTGGGTGATTGGTACCAGGCATCTGCAGTATGTTGAGTATTGACTGGCTGCTCCAAGCGTATTCATTACTTTTTCGAGCCTGGATATTCAAATGTGATCCTATTCGCCACCAACACACATGCAGATGCCTTTTACTGCTGCGGCTTCCTGCACCGCCTCAATCTCCTTCCATCATGTCCTGCTCATGCACGCGTTTGTTGAGTGTGATGCGCGATTTTAAGAGTCTGACTAAGAGTGCCCGTAGAAAAACAAAGAGAACCCAGAAAACATTTGTTGAATTATTTATTTTAGTTCGCCACCTGCGTGCCACTGGCATCACCATCTCTCAGTGAGAGAGACAGTTAAGAAACAGATGAAAACACATTGAATAACAAGGAATTAAGTCACCGGTCACTTTTCAGTCATGTGACTTAGCCGTCTCTGCATTAAAAGGAGTACAGTTACCTCTTGACAGGCAAAAAAAATTGATTCACAACCCCATCCGTTTCACTTAGTCAGACCACCACAGCAAGTATGTCTACTGCTCTCTGCTGGTAGTACTGCTCTACATACACATATAGTTACAGCACTTAAATAATACAGCAGAACATGAAAATACGGTGCATCAGCAGGTGTTCAGCTACCGAGATGATTTTCCTGGCAAAAGGCTGTAATCAACTGGTCATATCCCCTTTCACACATATATATATATATATTATAGAGCGAACACCTCTCAGCCTGATTCTGCAAAGGTTTCTTCCGATACAAATGGGAGTTTTTCCTTTCCACAGTCGCTTAAGCTTGTTTATGTGCAACAGTTGGGCTTTCTCTGTAAAAGTGCCCTAAACTGACCTTGTTGTTTTTGGCACTATATAAATAAGGGCTAATTAAATCTATGTATACGTCTGAAACAAGGAGATTTGCCATTAGGTGAGTATGTTGCTGTTGACAGAGTTCCAACTTGTAAATCAAAATCCTGAGAAAAAACTCATGAAGTCTTTCCCTATATCTGTTCCTTTTTTTTTTTTATAAGAGAATAACTGAGCTTAGTTTACGAGCAACAAGGTAGCATCACTTACATGTCAGCTCGGGTGTTTTGACCACTTGTTACGACCCGGTTCTGCTAAGAGAAAGATGTAGGAAGTAACAAAAACCAGATGAGTTTGCATGAAGTGAGGGTTTTTGTGGTAGTTCTCTGGTTTACAATAATCAAACAGAACCCCAAAGTTTTTTTTTTGAGGTCGTAAGTAATTTTATCTTTTGCTTTCTCTTGATGTTATTAGTAAGACCAGTAAAAACAAGTGAATGGTGCTCGTGTTAGAAAATTAAATGACAAATCAGTTTTGGCACCCCTCAAAGATGTGTCACATCAAATATTTTACATAATACACATCTAGTTATCTGGTTGTCAGGGCCACATTATCGTTTGGCACGATTTTTAAGCTAATGTTGGCAAATAAAGTCGCACAGGACATTTATATCTATTAACATTTGTCGTGGATAACAACCACAAATCAGCTCTTGAAGAACCAAGCTTTTTGCCAAGTCTACATTTAATGTCAAAATGTCTGGAGAATTGCGATTGCTTTTGGAATTACTGACCCAGTTGAGGCCTGATTAAAGTTAATTGCTCCCCAGTGCGCTATGACCAAGCATGACAGATTGCATGGCTATGTACTTTCGCATTTACACCTACATAGCGGAGTCAGAATGAATACCTCTGTGGGTGCTGCCAGGAGGGATTGCAGACGATGGCTGATGTGAAAGCTATCCATCATGTTTTGATCACTATATTCCTGAAAGGTGCTGAGAGGGAACTGATGATAAACTGCTTAAAATCTACATAACCCACTCATTGAGCCAGGGAGCAGAAGGTTTTACTTTATAGCAAAAAGATTATTTCATGCTTAAAGTAATAAGCTATCGTTGCGCTATAGGAAGGCTTCTATTTACCCACATCTCACACGTCAATGTTTTTCTTAGATGGCTCACAACATTCTCAGCTTGGCTTCGAAGACATATACAAACATGTGGGATCCCTTCACTTTTATAACAAGAGGGCGTTATGCAAAAACTGTGAGAAGAAAATAAATAAATCAGAAGCTTATCATTTGATTAGGCCGGGGTAATTCTATGGTCATTAAAAATTCAAAACTATGTGTTCTGTCTTCAGCTTCGGATTCTCGTAAACACTGTGATGCGTCCTTATTATAAAATGCCTGGATAGGTTGCATGTCACTGACTAACATATTGTTTTTGGGGGGGTGGGGGGGTGGGGGGGGCACATACAGCCTAAATTCATCTTGAGTGGGCCAGACTGGTGACATAGTGCCACATTAACCTTTAAATTTGAACCATAAAGTTGTTGTTTTTTCCTTGTCTTTTGTTGTGGAGCACAGTATATCTATGAAGAAAAATAATATATATTCTTTTTCAAAAACATTACTACAGCCAATTACTACAATCTCAACATAAAGCCAATTTTAATGAAAGTTTCTCATGCAAAAGACAATAAAATTCCCCCCAACCAAAAATAAATTAAATAAATAAATCTGGTATAGCTGTTGCATTAATGTTTGGTTTTACCAACTCACCGTGACATCATGACTTTGAGGCTAAAGCTAGTTTGATAGCAATAAATTAACTAGTTTCCACGGCGGCATCACTGATATCTCATTTATTTTCTTTGAAATGTTTATTACCATTTGTTTCGTAGTTTTGGACCAAGGGTCTTATGTTTGACATCCGGGGTTTACAACCTCTGGAGGACTAACACAGAGAGAAAATGTTACAAGCCTCTTAGATTTGAATAAAAGGCTTGAATGAGAATTAAACAGGTTTTTGTTGTATAACAACTTAAAATGAGTGTTGCTTTTATAATTACTTCTCAGATAAAAACTTAATGTGGAAAATATTCTTTGTTTTAATTAAAAAACAATTTAAACTGTGAAACTTTCAAATATTCACCTTTATGAAAACAAAAATACTGTTTCTCAAATTATTGTATATTCATAAGATCAGATGTTTTTTGTTTTCTGAGCTATAGACATAGAAATCACGACTAAAAATGTTGACTTTATTACATTCAAAGTTAACTGGAAACCCCTAGATTGAATTAATCATGCAAATTTTATTTTTAATTAATTAAACTCAACAATTCCGTATTTATTTAAAGTTTAAAGAGCTTGAAACATTTCTTACAAGCGTGTTTCCTTTCTTAAAATATATTTTCCCTTTTCTACACAATGAATTCCATCTGACAATTTAGCTTTTCTTGTTCAGGATAAATCACACAGTGGGTTGCTTTATGAAAAAAAAAAAAAAAAAAAGGAAATGTATTTAAAACTCCAAATAGATCAACATATGGAAATTAGTTGCGGCTCATCTTTTCTTTATTTTTTTTTATCAATTCATAATGGCTCTGGAGTGGTTTTAATTATTTTCCAATGCATGGAAATAATGATGCTTTTTTTAATTAAACATCCCTCTCTAAGGTGGAATTCCTTCACTTCAGAGACCAAACACTCGCCTTCTTCAAAGAAATTGTAACAACAAAGATGTGAAAAAGTTCCTCTGGGAGAGCAAAACCTGCTCCAGTGATGCTTTTGCTTGCTTTAAAACGCAGCAGAGAAGCATGCAGCTGCTTATCGTGTATTAAGACATTTGTTTAATTACTCTTTTACATGTTTACTTTATTATCCTCAAAAGCACATTTGCTTTCCAGGAGGTCAATACTAGTTGGGTTTTTTTCTTCATTTATTGGGTCTCATACTGAACATGTGGTTTGAGCATAATGGAATAAAATCGTTTGATTACAATGCATGATCAAATGCATCGTCGTGGTGTAGCACACGTACAGAATGAGAATGAAACCAAAGTATTACTCTGTATCTTTTCTGCAGACAATGGCAGAACTGAGGGCTACAGTGTGATTGTATCTACATGTACAGTTGAGTTGTTATTTCAAGTAATGGGAGCACGCATAATACTGACACGATAAATCCAGATTTTTCTTTTTTGTCCCTCCCCCATCTGTTTTCTTTTCATAGTCAAAAGATTCTTCACACACTTGGACTAACCTAATTAACATTTTGAGTCAATCTTGATGTACTGATTAATGTCTTGCATAGTGAAAGCGGAGTCTCACAAATGTAAAATGCAGCATTCGCCAAAGAGGACCCAGACTCTCTTCTCTGCATTCACACAGGAGAGGAAAAATAAAGACTACATTTATGTACATGATGAACTCAGCAACATTTTACTCTGGCCAAACAAAGTGGCCGCTCTTTGAATGCGGATGACGAGGTCACTTCATTTTCTCTCACTGACCTTTTTAGTGTCTTCGGTCTCAAAGGGAGCAGGGAAGCTTTCTTTGTACCACACAGAGCCGTGAAGTATCCTTAAGCGAACAGTAAATCTCTATGCCAGCTCCAGAGTGGCTTTTCAGTGATGATCTCAACCACGGGCTGTCATGCAGAAGAGGATAGTGGGAAAAAAAACATTATTTATGCTCTCATCTCATAAAGCCGCTCTATGTATTCATATCTGGTCATAACCAGTTAGTAACCTTCCTACAGTTTAACTCCATGATGTGAAAAAGACATTTTAGTGGCTCATAGGTAAAACCTTGCAGCCTACAGCTGCTCGACTGAGGACCACTTACACAACAATTTTTCCGAGTGAAAAGAAACAACTTTTATAGTGTTTTGTGTGTTCATTTACACAACAATTGTGCTCAGAACCATGGAAAATGCAACTTTTTGAAAATGGCTCACAAACTGTACTTTTTTAAAAAACACTCCGTATCCGTGGAAACGCAATTTTTCTGAAACTGTGCTCAATGTGTATGCGCACCACAGTCGTAGTAAATAGTTCTTCTGCATATATGTGTGTTTATGGACAATGGCAACAATGGCGGCCTCCAGAGTGTCATGACTCTCAGTCCACATTCTCCCGGGACTTGATAGTTTTATAGTTGAGAGTCACTCCTAATAACAGTCCAACTTGGTCATCTGTCTATAATAATGTCCTTGCACTCGCTATTGTTAACGTTAACAGTGTATAAAAGCCAATGAAATCAGTGCCTGAATGCCTCCAGCATAATGGACCTTTGAGTGCTTCCTAATGAAACTCAATGGATGTTGACAAACCGCAAAAAAATACAGATTAATCATGACATTACGACTAATTACGACTACTGACATTTGAAGTAAATGTCACAGATCATCTGTTTTTGTTGTAACTGCAAGTAGGTGGGCTCTGATGGGCAGCGAATGAACATTCTGTCCTCAAAGTTGATGTGCTAGATGGAGGAAAAAGTCATGAGTGAGGATCTGAGCAAGTTTGACAAGGGCCAGACTGTGATGGCGAGATGACCAATCAGAGAATCTCCAAAACTCACTGTTGCCAACTTGGAAACTCTCTTCCTAAACTTCCCAAATCCTCTTTTTTTGCTTGTTTTTCATTGACCAGAGACAAATCCAGCTTTTTCTGGTGATACTGGAGACTTTTGGAGACTCTGACATGAAGTCTTTTCCTTTCTATGTGCCCCTCAACCCATCTCAAAGCACTGAAGTACTGAAAGATGGTCCAGTTCTCACTCAGCAGACCGTCCAAGCTGCAGTCCAAGCTGAAGATAGCTTCAGACTGCTACTCAAACAACCACCCCAGGATACAGCAGTTCTGAACATATATTGTGTGTATTATACTCCCTTTCTATTTCTCTCATATAAGCCCGTTCCTATCTCCTACAGTGTTCATCACAATTATATGTACAAGGTGAGAAATGCAAATCAGTCCTTTAGTGACTTCTCGTGACAATTAAGACACCTAATAGCGACTTTCTTTACTGATGTGTTGGCTACACTGCCAAAACCTCAGCTCTTTTGAAGGTTTCGGTCGGCAGTGATCAATATCAAGAATGTGGTCTTGTTCTATCCCATATCATGTGGATGACCGACCTCCTGGGCAGTGTTTGACTTGGGAACGCATGTCGCCAGGGAGTCAGTCTGAGAAAAAGGCTGGCAAACAGAGCAATTTATTGCTTTGGCCAATTTTCAGCAAGGAAGCCCCATGTCCTGCGAGCCATAGGGATTTGACTTTGACACATACTACCTAGTTAAGCATTGTTGCGGATCACATACACCCACTCAAGGAAACAATATTCCCCGATGGCAGTGGACTCTGTTAGCTGGAAAATGCACCCTGCCACAAACCAAAAATGGTTCAATAATGGTTAGAGGAACAGAACAATGAAAATGAGGCGTTGCCTTGGCCTTTTCCAATGTGGTGGACAAACAAGTCCGATCAGAGGTCCCATGGAGACCATGCCTCAATGGAGCAGAGCTGGTTCTGTAAAGTAAAAGGAGAACTTCCATAATATTAGCCAATTGGCATGGCTAATTGCTGTATTTGCCAGCTTAAATCATTTACACATCGCATAACAACATCTGCTATTCTTGTTCTCATTAGAAACATGTTTTAAATCTGAGATTGACATGCTCAGTTCAACACAATATTTTCTGTGGCAGTTTACCTGCTCTGGAGCTTCAGTGACCGAGGTTATGCTTAAAAGCAACAACAATAACAACAACATAAGAACGAATTGTATACGAGTACCTCAGAGCTGTACAGAAAGTTTGATATGAAGAGAGTGAAGGAGAATTTAACACAAAGCAGGAAAACAAAGAAGCCAGTGGATCTGTACACACACACATGGTCCCTGCAGTGTCTTTGTGTTGAATACTGTGATCATTTGTACCCATTGTGACTCTTCAAAATCGAATATTCATTGGCATATTGAATATTGCGGGAACTTAGACCTGGCAGCAATAGTCATTGCAATGCATGATAGCAATTTTGAGACTTTAAAAGAGTTCAAACTTGTTGTGTCTGTGAATTTGAGCTAATTTTGAGTGTGATTCTGTGCAGCTTTGTCCTTATCATTTGGGTGTTATACAGCAGGTAGTGCAGTTTTAGGAAGAGAACACAACCATTCATTCAATCATTCATACGTCAAACACAGAGAGACACACACACACTCACACAAACTCACAGCCGAGACTCGTAGACAATTTTCACCAAACACAACTAAGGCACCATTTACACGACAACATTTCAAGTGAAAGTGTAAAATTGTTAGCATTTTTATTTCCGAAAACGGTGTTTGTTTTTAATACAATGTCCGTTCACACAGAAATGACAGAAACACTGAAAATGATGTAGTGCACATGCCAGGCCACAGGTTGGTGCTGTTGTATTTACAGTATTAGTCAATTTATTGCGTTGAATTATTAGAATGAGGAAAATACGTTGCTTTCATTCTTTTTTTATAGCGTAGAAGCTCATTGCTTGTGTTTAATCTTTGCAGCTTTATATTCATGTCTACTAGTTAATCCTTGAGCACGACTATGACGGGGCCTTCAGTAAATCAATGAGTAGAATCAACATTACCTGGAAAATCCAATGATGGTGTATGTCAAAAATGATTGTGATTTATTAAGCAGTGTGTTATAAATTGTTCAGCTTCATGTCTTCCATCATATCCCCCCCGTCTCCCTTACACGCCCACATTCAACCATAAATGATCGATACGAATCACTCAGTAATGATAATGAATGAAAATGTGCCAGCTGATCAATGATTTCTAAATGGTGAACTTGTTCTGCCATAATTTCATTGCGAGTGTTAAGTTATCCAGAGCATTACAACAGTGAAAAGAGAATTAACGACATGAAAATATAGAAACTGCAAGGTTCAATAAAAGATTGGCGGATAACTCAACAAAATAAAAACAAATAAGAACAAAAAGAATCTGTGTCATCATCAAATTCAACACATTTTAATTTATCTGATATAGTAAAGCTATCATTTCATCGATTACAACATACTGGAAGCAGATACTCATAACATTTAAGCCACTCCAGCCATGATTTAGTGTTTTCCTATCTCGCCTCTTTTACTTCTTCTTTTATTTTGAAACGTCCGTGTCTTGTCTCTGTTTCAGGTCACTTGTCTCCATGTTCCACTCTGCCTTCCCTCCATGTGTGATTAAATGACTCTTCCCCAATGTGATTCTCCTGTGCCTCCCCCTCCTTAGTGTATTTAAGCTTCTGTTGCCAGATTGTCTTTGCACCTTTGTGTCTAAACATCTGGTGTTTCTTCTAGCGTTTCCTTGTGTGCTGAACATATTCATTCTGTCACCTGCATTTTGCTTTAACCTTTTTGTATACCAATGCTTGTTTGGAAACTGTGTTTCTAAAAGTGTTTTTTTTTTTTTTTTTTACTTTTTACCTTTGGGTTCTGCAAGTGATAGTTACACATTTTGTACCATGATGTTCCAAGTTGTACAATAGTAGAAAATGGTCAGTTATGCCAAATGCTTTATGAAAATAAAAAAAAACATTAAAATATATCTCTTTTCTACCGCTTATGTATGTTAATACCAAAGTACCAAAGATGCTGTCTCCTGAAGCCATATTGATGACCATCCAGTAACTTGTATTTTTCAATGAAATTATCCAGTGTTTACAAATGTTTTTTGAAGTATTTTAGCAAAACTGCATCAACAAAGACACAGATCTATAATTTGAGATTATCTGTTTGTTTTCATTTTTATACCGGTTAACAATTATCTATTGCGTGTATTAGTAAATGGCAAGTCCATAAATGTATGAATAAACTATAAACATAAAATATGTACAACAGATTAGAAATGTGTGAATTGAAATAAAACATTTTAAAAAAGCTACAATGTGTTAAAAAGAAATCTTGTTTTGTCTCATAAAGAATGCATGTAATTTTGCAGTCTGTGTTCCAGGATGACCTGTGTCAGCACTGTTGGAGCCTCTGTGCTACTTGTGGTGTCCGTCAATGCAGACTCAAAACAATTTCAGCCTTTAAGGAGGCGGTGTCTCATTTCATTGTTTGTCAAACTCCTGGACAATCATGTGACATTGTCTCTTCTCCCTGAGGTTTCTTACCAGGACATTCTCCTGACACAATGCTACAATTGGCTCGCGCATGCTTATCAAGGATTGAGATTGTCCAGTTGTAGTGCAGGAATTCAGAGATCTAATGGTCCGTGTATAAAAACTGTTACTGAGTCTTTAAGTCCTACATCTGAAGGACCTGAACCTCCCGCCTGAGGCCAGAAAGTTGAACAGCAACTTTAACATTCCACAAGGTGTGCAGCCATTTTGAAAACTGAACACTGTGTCCTTACAGCTGCATGGAGTCACCCCTGGGGATACTGGGAGCGGAAACAGAGCAAAGATTTTATTACTTTCATTCCATAACATAGAAAACAACCTTGAATCCCAAAGCTTAGAGTGACTGGAACACATGTCGGGGTTCAAAGTGTGGGAAAAGTGCTGGAAAACGGAGGACCACGAAAGATTACTTATTGTGTAGTGAGCCAACTTAAGGTATGACTGGAGTATTAATAGACAAAATCTGGAAAGAGCAAAGAACTCAAGATGCACGGCAAAAATGACTTGAAATGTAAATGTCAAGCAAATTTTATGTTTGAAGGAGCAAAATCTGTTTTTTTTTAAAAGAAGACAAAATACAGACAACTTTTGGAAAATGCTAAGTAAAAAGACTTTCTCTGGCCCAATGTGGTGTGCTTAAAACAGTGGCAGGAAATCACTCATCACTTCTAATAACGAAATTCATTTCTTAATAATGCTCCAATCAAGCAAGATAAACTCAGCAAAGCTCTCTGTCAATACCGGATTCATAGAAAGAATAAATTATTGAGTATTTAGGAAAACCACATTGATTTAGAGTTTTGTGCTCTTTAAACTCATCCTCCTGTTCATCTTGGTCTTTAGGCAACTCCCTCTAGGGCTCTCCACTGCAGCTCATCTTCCTCCTTCCCAACATATCCCTTGTCTCCCAACCATTTCAATGAATCTTCTCTGACAAGTTTTTCCTGTTCTCCTCCGACAGCTCAATCTCCCAACATCTTTTGTTGAACATATCCACTCTCTATCCTCAGCACAAATCTGAACTGTCTCAATGTGGCCTCCCAGGCTTTATCTCTAATCTGCTCAACATTATCTGTCCTTGCGATCTAATCCTGTCCATTCTGGTCGCTCGCAATCTCAGCATCTTCATCTGTCGCATCCAGCTCCTCCTCCCATCTTTAATACGGTGCCTCTGTCTCCAAACCATACACCGCAGCAGGTCGCACTGCTGTCTTGTGAACTCTCCTTTTCACTTCTCGGTGCTATCCTTCTCTCACATATCAACACTGACACTCGTCTCAATTTACTCAATCCTGCATCCACTTATCCTTTGTTTGTGCACTGTCCATCAAGACTTTCCTAATTTTTTTTACAAAATCCATATGTACAGGTGATGAGGTGATTGGAATATGTGTGTTGAGAAGATATTAACGTCTCAGCAAAGCACTACACGACTGAAAGTCAGACTTTATGAGTGTGTAATTACTGTTAAACTAACTTTCTGCTTCATTTGAAAGCTATTTGATCTTTTCTTGGTGTTTGGGTGTTGCTGTTAATTAAATCAGTTAGCCCAGTTATCATGAGTAAAGCTAACAGGCTTCAGTAAATTTATTCTTAATGTCAGTGGGAGGCATGCCAGACTTTCCTCAATCCTGCCCCCCTGCCATATCTTGGCATCACATTGCAACAGCTGCGATGTGCGCCACAACTCACCACGGACGTCAGAAGCTCATAGACCAGTCCTTCCTTCTGCACTATGAGGATGGCATGTGATGGCGTGTGCTGTTGGGCAGAATTTTATTTGAGATTGTATTTGGTCAATGCCATAAGAGTGCTTTTGGAAAAGTTGTGGCTCATTTGCACAACTACAGATAATCTTGTTACATTCTGTGCTATTTGGGATGTGAGGTGAAAATAGCACAGAATGTAACAAGATTATCTGTAGTTGTGCAAATGCACAACTACAGATAATCTTGTTACATTCTGTGCTATTTGGGATGTGAGGTGAAAATATGTATGGTATACTGTAAATAGAATGGAATTAAATATCCCACTTAAGTGCACACATTTTGCTAATGTAGCAGAACCTGATTTATAGTCTGTCTCACTTTGATAATTCTCAATAATATTAAATTATCTCCAAACCGCTGACATCGATCGTCCGCTCTTGTCTACCGGCACTTCACGTTGCTGACGGATGAAGTCACATAATTCTCGCTGGGTTCTATCATGGATCTTTTAAGAGTACAAGTACAATTATGTTTTGTAGTATCGGACCCGATATCTGATACATTCATTGTATTGATGCGTCCCTACTTAATAACAATTGTTATATTGTTTATATTCTGGATTCAGTAAAACTATTCGTTCATATGTCTTCCAAAATGTTCATTTTTCATCCCTGATGAAACTAACCTCCAATGACTCATTAGTTTGCAAGAGTTATGAATTCTTATGCAGGAGCAATTAATTCGGGAGTCAGACATGCTCTCTAAAATGCATTTTGTGCACACAATGGAGAGTTTTCCTTCCTCAGATGTAATCACACTATAAAAAACAAAAAAAAAAGAACTTAGAAAACAGGTTGTTATCACTCACAAAATGTCTTTTATGTCAAACCTCAATGTCAAAGGTATTTTTGAACTGATTCTGAGTGCGGTCATGTTCAGAGTGTTGACCTGTTTACTTCAGATTTTCAATGACAAAATGTTCCATTGACATACCAAAAACTGTTCACACTCGAAACTTAGTTTGCAAAATAATCACTTATGCAGTATATTTATTTTAATGGTTACAATAACTGTAAAACAAATGCTGGCAATCACTAAGAGAATGGGATAAATTGTGTACGAGACTGTAGCCAAATTCAGCCGCTCCTTCGGGAACCTTCAAACTGCAGGTCCTTTCAGACAGCTTTGCTGTGATCAGCACCAACTCTGGAAAAAAAATAAAGGTGGCCTTGCTTAAACATACCCCAGAGCAGCGAATGCAAGATTCATGTAGTAAAATATGAATCATAAACAGGGACACCTGCAAAGTGAACCACCAAAAGCAATATTCGTACATACTCCTTTGAACCCAGTTCTTTTTAGTGGGCTGTTTAGTGTAAATGCGCGCTATGAAAGTTACTCGGAAAATATTAATTGCTGGATTTGCTGCACCTGCTTATTAAAACACTGCACAATCAAAACTGTGGTTGCATGAACTGACGCTCCCTGGGAAGCAGCAAGGCTACATTTTCTGAGTCATTACCGCTGTGCCACTTCAGAGCGGGTCACCAATTCTCAACAGAGAGGCCAAGCAGCAACAAAGGATACGGAGCTGTTCTCACAGACTGAAATGAGTATGCTGTTAATATTTGTCATTACTTTATCAAGCAGAAGAGGTGTGTGTTTTCACTGTTGTCTCAATCATGCTACACAGATTGCTGGAGAAAAAAAACAAAAACCCTGAAACAAAACTCTCCATTCTTTCAATTCAGAATTATTCATTCTTTTTCACTCTTCAGTGCATCAAGGAAATCTGCACCTCGCTGAACTGTGAAACTTATTATCAACATTGTACTCGCACCGCTGTGTAGATTTTCCATCTCCGTTTTGAAAAAGTAAGAAAAGTGCTGTTTGAATGACTGTATATTATCATCGAGTTTTGTTTTATGTGGAAAAGAAAAGCCTCTGACATGTTTGCCGACTAGTTATGGAGATGTTTAATTATGCATGTGCAAATCCTTGAAATATGATGTTGGCTTCGAGTGTTTATATCTGTCCTGCCAACATTGTTTTCTCCAAATACAGACAGTTTTCCCTAGATATTTCTCCTCTGCTCTTCAAAGCAGAAGTAATGACTTTGAGGTTAGTGGAAGGTAAACATATACATGTAAATAATGAAGAGTTAGATTGTGCAGCTGAAGGTTAGTTGGATCCAGAAAGGATCAAAGTATATAACACAGGGTTACATAGTAGTGCTTAGCACTTTCTATTCATCTTGAAAATGTTCTCGGTTCAAGTCCAGGTTGGATTTGAGAGTTTTACCATCAGTGGGTTTTCTTCTGGTACTTCAGTTTCCTCCCAAAACTATGTTTACTGGTGATACTAAGGCTACGTTCACGCCGCAGATCAGAAATCCCATTAAAACCATAAATCTATTACAAGTTTAATAAAGAACACCCCATAAACACACAAAATAAACAAAGTTAAAAGGTAAACGAGTTTTATTTCCCCAATTGGGGGATACTGCCATATCTGGCAACACTGGTCAGCCCCTGAAGATTCATTTTCAAGTGGTTGTCAATACAAGTCGACAAAATCTAAAAAAAACATGATGTGAGAAAGATGAAGGAGAATGAGGAAAAAAGAGAGCACACCTTTTAACATTTTGGCAGAGCCGCTTCCTCCGGTGCTTCTCCGTGACATCAGTCACACATCAATGACGAAGCAGTTGCATGTAGAAAAGTATCAGAATTGGTACCACATACAAATGAGGCCTGGGTCTGGTGTGAAAAAATCGGAATTGGTGCTTTTCACAAGGACACAGAACAGGTTGGTTGTTGTTCTAAGTTGTGAGGTTCTGTGCTTTGGTGACCAGTCCAGGATTTGACCTGTCTTCCACAACAGTCTCCTGAGATCAGCTCCACGACCCTGAATTGGACAAAAGATGGTTGGACTCAACATCTTCTTTTTTACAAAGGCATTAAAAGATGAAAGTATGCTCTTGGGATTTCATTATTCCATCCATTTAATACAATTTTTTATACATTGACAATTAAGCTTCATACTTACTATGAGGTTTGCAATGTCCCTGAAAGATGGTGTGAAACACACTTCCAGTCATCTTGTAAGAAATACAAGTATTTCTACTTAAAGATGAATTATAAAAGCTGGTTATGACCCTTCTCATATTTCCAACGCATATCACCATCATGTTATTACATGTTCTGTCTTTATACAACATTTCAGTGCTCTTACATACTTGAGATGCATAAAAAAAAAAAAATTCGAAAAAAAATCCTCGTGTTTTTGTTGCAACTCCTCTCTTAAGCTGCTTTCTGAAGCCCCTCCAAGACCAGGTCCTGTTGTTTCTATCTTCATAGGGGACACATAATCAAAAAATCGCTTTATGATGGAATGGGGTTTTTCGAAGGTATTAACAAGACTTTTTGTGAGCTGTCTAAGAATAAATCAATGGTTCCGTTTCTGCTGTTCAGAAAACTGTGTGAGTGTTATGTAATAGTCTGAACAATTTGCATTAGACACGCACCATTTTTGTGTTTTGGTCTTTAGCCAATATAGTGTAAAAAGCATGTCAAGAGCGAAAAGAAATATATATTCAGTTTTGTCCTGTTAAAATGTGTCTTTACGCAGCCTCCCAGCCGCACAGAAAAAGCCTGGTGTCTGGATCAGTTTAATTCATGATGAGAATATGCCTGCAACTGAGGACAGAGGCCTGCATGCATGTGTTGACGAATAGAACAATTTAGCACATCAAGAATTCACCTCAGTTCACCATAGACCAGTGGATGTGACTGTCAGCATTTTAATAATTTGACTGTTCTTTCGCTCAGCCTTATATTTGCTACAAAATGCTAATAAAAAAACAACAACATTTAAAGTAGGGAAAATGTATGTTGACATTAGCATAATGCCCCCATCTTCTATGAAGTAGGCACTGCACATATAAAGTTAGTGCAAGTGAAAGTGTATCTACCCCTAGGCACAAACCAAAGAGTGTCAGTTAGTCATCGACGGTACAGGGTAACATGGGGAGAACATGCAAACTCCACACAGAAAGGTACAACTGGTATTTATGCCAATGACCTTCTCATTATGAGACCAGAGTCACGGGTCCAGTTTTCAAAAAGAGAACACGTTGCAACAAAATGATGGCCAGTCGGCAAACTGCAGTTTGGGGTGGTTTTATTTACACCAAAGTGCTCATATTTACAGTGCAGGATTTCAACTAGAACAAAACAAACAAACAAATAATTCTGTAGAGGACATTGACTTTCCTTATTCTCAGCTCGACAAACCACCATACTCCTAGGCTCAGCGACAGCCCCGTTTAAGTGAACAGAGCTCTCCTTTATACTATAAGCCCCTCCCTCGGGCAAACCAACTATCTATTACCTGGTTTTCTTTACACAACTTAAGTAAATGACACAAAACATTCTGCAAACAATTATAAACATTTACATAATTGTCCACAGGGCAAGCCCTTTTTATACCGGTTTCTTCAGGCCGGTTTAAGCCCGGTACCATAGGGTATACCAATTATACGCCCTATAATGGTATCACCCTGGTTCTTTTTGCGCGCCACTAGGCGCTCTTAACCGCGAACCCGGAAGTACCTCGGTTTGACAGTTCCAGCCGCAGGTAAGCGTGTGGGTGTGTGTGTGTGTGACGTGTATGTCGGTGTGACGTGTAGGCAAAGAGTGTGCACCCTCCTTTGCCTACAGCAGGGAAGCATGTCCAGGGACCCGGGAAACTGTTTCTGGAGTTGATCTGTCCCACAACATTGACAGCGCTGTGCGCGTGCTCCCAGCACCGGCTCTCTCCGCCAGCGGAGAGAGGAAAGGCGCACCGCTCCGGGCATGACGGTGCGTTCAAGAGCGCTCCATTCCGGGCATGACGGTGCGCTCAAGAGCGTTCCGTCACAGTTAACCACTGCTCTATACAATGCCCATATTTTATAAACAAACTTCTACAGTGCTGAGTGTTTTACACTGAGATGTGGGAACATGGAATTTCCTTGTACTTTGGTCTTGACATCCCATATCTTCCTTAGCGTTACCTGTTGCTTTCCCATGTTTGGATAATTCATGTTTCTGGGTTATCTGCTCCTGGTCTGACTACGCCTTCACTATTTAAACTGTGAATAATTGTTAAAGAGGATACAGAGAGCATGTGGATCTTTATTTATCTATATCGTACATTCGTAATTTGAATGGTGTCACAACATGTGACATCATCTGCTATGCTGCGATAAAAAGTAGATAAACATGGTAGACAGTTCTTCCACTTCAACCCAGAAAAATACTTTTTTCATGGGTAAACCAGTTAGGCCAAATGTTATGATACCTTATGTGCATTTGGAATAGAGCCCTTCAACTCCATGAGAGTACCTTATGATATATAACACCAATCACTGAGGAAATAATATTTTCTATCTCTTACTCGAAGCAGTAATAAATGTTGCTGAGTTGTTCTCTGCTGAATGAACAAAATGAATGAATGAAATCGATTCAGAAATAAAGTGAACTCACACTTCAGCAAGCTAAAGGATTCATTTCTTTGTAAGGCCTTCTCCCACACTCACACATTATCACTGAGCAAGGTGCCTTTTCCAAAATGTTCCACAACAGAATTTCCTTCAGGCATATTTTTGCCCGAGCACCAGAACTTTAACACAGTTAAGCTGTTTCAATGCCCTCAGCCAAGAATGCATTCTAACCTTTCACAGAATAATAATGATTTGGCCAGAGCTTTGTTTTGTGCTGGCAAATCACTCCAGAAGAGTCGAGGTTGGTATAACACTGTGCGACTCACCCACATGAGCAAAGATGTGGAAATTATGACCATCTCTCCTTAGCAAAAATGTAATAATCCATCAAAGAAAAGAGATGCAGATGACGTATCATGTTTAGTCTATTAAATTCATTAGAATACTGATTATTTTGACTTGCTGCAGTATAAATAACTGGAAAAGATATAAAACACACAGTAAAATGTTGTGCTTATTCCTGCAGGCATTACAAGTGTGACCCAATTATTGTCTTTTTTTGCCATTAATGATGCCTGAATGAATGCTGGAGGGGTCTCAGCCCATTTGGGCCTAACATGGCAGAGCACTGGACACTGGTGAGATCAGCTCTCATTCCCTCTGCACTGAGATATTGCACTGACCTCTGCCGCCCACATCCCAAGATTACCTTGACATCTGCTGGGTGGGTTTCAAAAAGCTAATTAATCCCTGCTGACCTAAAGTTTGGCTGCTTGTTCTGAAAGCAGCTCCAGTCTCAGGGTAAAGACCCACTATAGGTCAGCGCACAGCTCCCATATGATTTATTTGTGGAAAATGGTGTGAAGTTTTTCTTGAACAACTCTTTGGCGAGTCAGAGAAAATTATGTCAAATATTTGTATTTGAGAACTGACTGCTGATTTTTATTTTCTCCCCCTGAACCTGTTTCTTTCCAAGCATGGATGCATGCGTGCGCGCACACACACACACACACACACACACACACACACACACACACACACACACACACACACACACACACACACATCGACACTGGATAGTCGATTAGCAGCTGGATAGCAGAGTGGTTGGTGCCCCGAACTTTCACCTGGAATTCCAGGGCTCATATCCAGGTGTGGACGTGCATCATCCAGTCAGATGATGACCAATGCCCCTACTTCAACCATGACTGAATAAGGGACAAATACAGTCACACTGGCCCAGACATCACTGCGTCAATTGCTGGGGAGACAGGGGCAATCTAAAGACAGATGGGCTACTGGGCTGGTCACCTGATAATGACCGACACGTCATCACACGCCAGATGACGCTCTGAGGATGGTTGCAGATGTCTTATGTCTAGCAGACCTGAAAAGTGACCACAGTAAACTCCCAGACTAGACGGACAAATCAACAAGTTGGTAAGGGATGGGAGCGATCCACAGTGGTTAACTCAGGGTTGAACAATGTTAATCAAGAAAGACCCCCAGAATGGAACCATCGCATCTAACTACCAGTCGGTAACCCGTCTCTGTACAATATGGAGGCTCTTGCCAGGCATCATAGCAGCTAAGGTCAACTGGCACATGACACAATAAATGAGCGAGGCACAGAAAGGAAATGTATTTATACAAGAGGAGCCAAACACCAGCTGCTGGTTGACAGAGCAGTTTTCACAAACCAACCTGTGCACCACCTGAAATGATTACAAGAGGGCCTATGACTTCTTGAGGGTCACTTCTTGAGTGACGTCTTGAGTGCCATGCATGTGGATACTGGAATGTCTGTAACTGTACAAGATAAATAGGACACTAATAGCCTTCATAAAGAACTCCTTGAACCCAACTCAAAGCTCATCGCTCAAGTTAACATCAAGTGTAACATTTACCAAGGGGATGCACTGTCACCATTTCTGTTTTGTATTGGCCTCAACCCCAACAGTCAGATCATCACAAAGACTGGCTATGGATATTGATTTACTCGGTCAACTAAATGGATAACATCAAGCTGTATGCCAAGAATAAGCATGAAATCAACTCACTAATCCACACCATCAGGATCTACGGTACTAACATAGGGATGCCATTCTGGTTATACCGGTGTGATTGGATTGTATCAAAGAAAGGCAGGATGACCAGAACTTAAGGGGTTGATCTTCAAGAGGGGAACATAGCGGATTTGCAGGATAACAACAAGTACCTTGGTGTCCCACAGGCTAACGAAAACCTTGAGGAGGCTGCAAGGGCGTCAACCACAATTGAATACCTCCATAGAGACAGGCAAGTCCTAAGAAGTTGGGTGAATGGGAAGAACACGGTCCAGGCTGTCAACATGTATACAATGGCAGTCACCAGACACACAGCCGGGATCATAAGTTGGCCAGAAAAGTGGGAGGCCGAGGAACAGTGACTTGGAGTCATCATCCAAGTTGCAACTTATTATTACTTTTTTTAACTACACCGTATTAATACCCCATGGGGAAATTCTTTCACGAATTGAATGATTGCAATGTTCTTCTAGTGATTCATGATTTAGGGATTTTACTGACTGAGTCACAGCCACAAGAGCCCACAACTCCCACTTTGCATTAATGGGTATCATTTTTTTTCTGGGAGTTTTTTTGTGTTCATGCCCTCTTTCAGCCCACTGAGTACTGCAAACAGTTCCCACCAAGAGGCAACATTAATATTCATGAATGGTGTTATGCAAATAAAAGAGCACATGAATAAATAAGCAGCCAATGCATTTGGCAATGTCAATCCCTAAAAAGTGTTACAGGGCCCCTGATGGCGCTCATGATTTTTTTTTTTCCTCCATGACATTTGTAATTTTTTGTTTCATATATATATATAAGTTGAAGGCCTCAACGATATTTCCAAAAGTCCTCGCGGGAAATTCATGTGCCCCTGTAGAGGAATAGTTACTACAGGTTCAGAGAAATGGGAATACTTGGAGATATTTGCAAATGCATTGCTCTAGTTTTCAAGCAGGTGACGAGAGCCTTGGGCAAAATTAGGTTTATCTGAGCGATGTTTGTGGGGTATTCTGAGGGGACCAGATAACCCTTTCCGTTTGTCATCGCAGAGACGAGTGTGCTCAGCTGCTGCGTCAAGGGAAATTACTAGGTTGTTGTCTACATACAAAATCCACCTTTGAAATTAGTTGGTCCTCAGGCAAACATGTCAGGTTTTTTCTTTTTCTATTTATTTGTGCGATGGAGAGAAATGTGGTCTTTGGTGCCAGTGAAGGTCAGACAGAACGCAAGTATGAAAGGAATTTTTTCAAAACCTTTGCTCCATTTCCATGTGAACAGCCTTATTTACATGAAAGCTTGTAAATGACAAAATACATAAATGACAAATTTTAGAGGGTTTGATTTTTCTTTCAAAGGAAAATGTTTTTTTCATGACACTCTAATTCTAGCTTCAGTTTGGCTATAACTGCACAATTTCAATCTATATTGAAACACTGTATTGTTTGAAACAGGATGTTTGCTCAAGCAACACAAGCAAATGTGTTTCCTTGCATTTGCTCCCAAAAATGTTACTCTTGCTCCTGTAATTAAAATTATGTTCACATATTTATCTGCATTTGTACACATACATTTGAGTTGAACAATTGAGTCTGTGGTCAAAACAATAAGAGTATAGATAGTGATTTGAAAACTAACTTCAAGTATAAAAATCTGGTTAACTTTTTGTTTGTTTTAACTTGGATTGAAAAGTAAAGTGAACCTGGCACTTTTTGTCAGGGATTTGTTGGCGGACCCACTCATACAGTTAGGTTTTATATTTTTATGTCCCAGCCTTCTGGTGATTCCCTACCTCCTTCCACACTGATGGTAAAAGGTAAGGGTGACCTCTCGGTACACACACAGATAACTCTGACACACTCACAAACACTTTTCCCACATACTGTATCTATCCTGGATATTTGACATTCACCTTCCCATTTCCCTCCGCTCTGGGCCTCTGCTTCACCACCCTATCTCCCAACCTCACCCATCCCATATCTGCTTTTTTGTCCCTGGATAAATGAGAACCTCTGACTCTGTTCTTACTTTCCCTTGTGGTATGCCCAAGCACTTGTTCATTCTCTATCGAACTCTCTTCCTGAAATACACAACTAATGGTCTCTGGTATAGTATAGTATAAGAACACACTAAGGGAAAAGGAAACTGTAATTGCTCTGAAAACAAGATGGGGGGTAAAATGGAGCAGTCAGTCCTTGGGCTTTTTAGTGCAGGCATGGAAATATGGCACTTGTCATCTGTGATGCTTCTTGTTTGGCAGCTAGGCACCCTCAAGAAATGGTCAAGGAGCAGAAGTGTCATGAATGAGAGCGGCGAGAGTATTGTAAAGGTGTCAAACTGTTAACACGAGGCCTGAACCTATCAGCTGGCGCCACGGACGGGGTCAAATTGTCTGCCGCTCCTCATTTGACAAGAATACAAGCCTGATGTCCTTCAGAGTAAGTGCATATCTTTAGATGGAATGAAACACAGCCAGTGACTGATTTGGCAATCGTGAACCACTGAAAGTCAAAAGAACCTTTTTTTCCCCCCTCTGTGTAGGAAGAACCTTTTGTTCCTGCTTTTGCTGTATTGAAGTCTAATCCCCATTATGAGAAGACAAAATAAAGTCCGTGAGAGTGAAGAGGACAAGTCTCATCTCTGATTTTGTCTCTCTCCACTTATTGTTTGTTTTTATTGTGCTGACAAGCCAAAAACCATTTGCATTAAGTACATATAAGGTTAATGTATCATGAACACTCCTGGATTCACTGATTTGCATATTTAAAAAAAAAAATCTGATTTCATGGATGAACAAATTAATCTACAATACACTAAAATGGGAGGATTTTCTATCATCCATGCAAGCTCATATATAAATAAATGTACCATGGGGATTTCTTTTACATATTTAACCTGAACGCGTCACACCACCTAAAAACACTGAGGATTATAATGGGGGAAACAACGTACTGTTTGCTTCCGTCATATGAATGCTTGACGTCTTCCACAGCAGAACAGTTTCTCAACACACTAGAATACCAATGGATGAATTAGCATGTGAGTGCCATTGTCTCAGAGCACTATGACACAAAAACTGAATTTATGAAACTAGATTAACTTTCCAAAGACAGCTAAGAGGTTCAAAGATTTAAAAACATGTCCACAGATATTTAATTATGCTATATATCATGGCAAATACAATTCAAATTAGGATTGAGAGCAAATGTTAGCATTTAACTGTTGGTTTTAGTGAAACTAAAAGGACCAATTTAAATGTAATACAACAACAACGTTATTACACAACACATTAGTAGATGAGAAACAGTGAGACCAGCCATGGGGGCTCAGTCTACACTAAGGAACCTTAGATCTATTAGATTAGACCTTAGATTTATTATAAAACATACTAGCAGTCATGCAAATGCAACTCAAAATTATTTCTCTACTTCTTGAGGAGTCCAGTAGCAGGATTCTTAATGAACTGGTGTTTGGATGAATTAGATCTGGTGAATAACAGTACAAAAGTGTTAAATCATATCTTGGGTGTTTTAATGACTTTGCATCAATGACTATTTGTTCTCAGTTGACATGGGTGTGCAATTCTTTGACATTATTCTTTGCAATTATTTATTTTATGATTTGTATTATGTTGAAGTCAATTATTCAAATCTGATATTAATCAAGGTTTCACGTTAATGTATTAAGTGTGTGTATAAAATAGATCAAGAGACAGAGTTGCATGTCGTCAGCATAAAAGCGGACACAGTTTGTAAGAAGTGAGATTAATTTGATCCCAGATACAAAGGTTTCTCTTCAGGTTTCCAGCTTCGTTGTGAACATGACAGAATATAACTTGGAACTTGTGAATTAAATTTAAGATAACCAGCAAAGATGACAAGGAATGCATATTTAACCTATGACGCGTTAATGTAAAGTTGAAAAAGATATCTAGATATTAATGTCATAATGGCACATATAGATTAGAAAAGCAGTCAGTTTGTTTCGTGTCTTAAATATTTCACTTCACATCTGCAATTGCATGCATAGTTACAGTAGATTAGTTTTGTTTTGTTACAGTAGACTAGTTTTGTTTTGTTACAGTAGACTAGTTTCACCATGTAACTAAAACTATTGTGAGTGCCCTTTTACTCTATTCTGATCCAAATTGTCTCTAAATCTTGTACTTTTATTGACCATCTTTCACAAATCCCTATTGTTTTGTGCGAACTATCCATCTGTATATCTATTTTTTGCTGCTTTACACAGCTTTTCTATATTTTTGTTTTGCTTGTATCCCTATATTTTCTTTTAAATAAGCTATTACCAAAATAAAAGAACCTCATCAAATAAAAAGTACAGGTTGTTGCTCTATTTTTTGTTATTCTTTGTTCAATAAAGAGCTTATCTGATGATTACCCAGTTTTTTTATTTAATTTTTTTATATTACAATTTATTGATCAGAGGTCGAATCTTTTAAACAGCATGTTGGGTTTAAGAAAAACTTGTATGCAAAGTGAGGGACATTTGCAGCACAACATTGAGAAACTCCTTTCACAGATTGCCTCACTGTGGGTTGCCATCACGAGGCTGCAATGTCGTGACACACAGCGAGGGTAATGTCCCTGGCCTTGCTCACACCGCACGGTCCGATGCACAAATAGACCACCCCGGCATGCCTCTTAAAAGGCCGCAGGCATCTGAGTGTGTAATGACACCAGGGGTGTGAGACACTTTACAGCCAACTATACCTTCACCCGCAACTGAGATTAATTGCTGCTGATTGACTCTATCAGATCTACTTCTGTTTCCTGCTTCCTCATTTGGAACACCCTAGAATTTATTGGATGACCCCTGCTTACTCAATATATATTGAGCTCTTATCAGAGAAGGGTCCAATTACGTTCCTTTTTCATGTATTTATTTCTTCCTTTATTTCCTTCTTACAGACCCGTGGGCACAGTGCAAAAATCTATTAATGTGTTGACATGTGGTCAGCTGTCTCTTGCATCAATACATTACACAGTGCTGACAGCAATAATGCCAGAGTTGCTTGTATTGGCGTTGCATACATTCAGCGGGAGAAAATGGCTTTCACAATGACAGATCACACATACAAATCAGGTACCTTGCATAATTACAGTGGTGTAAGTAGATATAGAGATAAATACTCTTTAACTCCTCCCTGTGGAAAACTTAACAAGTTCTCTGCATTTGACCCATCCTAGAGACTCGGGAATTGAACCAGCGACACCCACATCCCAAATCCCCTTCTCTAACCCCGGCCATCGTTGCTGACAAATAGTGTGAACAAAGTCACATTTGATTATCTGGCTGGTAAAGATGTCACAAGACAAATGTTAGCAGGTTAGAGCAACAATTTTAGGACGTCAAAATTTGTAGAATTTTGTAAGCAATTGTGTTGCTGAAAAAGACTCTCTTTGAAGAAAACAAAGAAATATTTGGAAACATCAAAGTAATGGTTTGAATGAAGATGGTTGTGGGAAAATATGTAAAAACCCTTTCGCACAACTTCAGATGTTCTTGAAACAGCAGTCAGCACTACTCGTGTACAAATTCAAAAACGTTTACACATCAAGAACACATTGTGTGAAGGTCTTGGGTAGAATTACAGCGGCCGCTGCTCTTTCCAACCTCTCCCAGGTCTTATTTAACCTTTTTGCCAGCATGTGACTGAACATCTGCATTCTTTTTCAACAGGAAAGTGCACTACGAAATACTTTTCACACACATGCCTGCACAAACTCACACACGCTAAGCACATCCACTTGAAAGAGCTATTGTTTTGGTCAGCGTGGGAGATTGACAGGAGTGCACATGCAATTACTCCGATGCTTGTAGTTTCGTGTCATGCAACCAGTTTATTCACATGTCAATGAATGAATCTCCAGCACAGATCAATCAAACTGTTCAGCAGTTCCACAGCCGGGTGCAGCCAGGTGACGCTAGTGATGTGATTAAAACAACAACAACAAACAAACAACATTCACAGCACAGTGATGCATCAATAGAATTTGCCATACAATGAACAAGAAATCATTTGTCTTAATTAATTGAATTTAAGCTATTGATATGCTACACTGCTCAGATGATTTGCCTGCCTTGTAAACAAATGAATTATCCTGGTGGGAGAGTCTTACGTTTGAATTGGGACTACAGGTGGATCACACGGAAATAAACAGGACACCATTCATTTTGGAGGAATAAGAACTGTGATGAATGTCAGTGATGTGAGGGTGTAGAAAAGGTAAAACATATGCTACTGCACTGATCAACATATTCAGCAGAAAGTAAATACTGGGGGACAAACATAAAGGAGAGCTCATAAAATTTGTTATGAAAGAACAACCATATTTTCTGGACTCACTATATCATTGGTGTTTAACAACATTAATTTTTATTTCCCGAATGTAACTGGTCTATTGGTAAACCTGGTCCAGTACCTTTTTATTCCTCGAACCTTCTGTGAATTTGTTCCCCATCTCAGGTCTCCGTGCTTTTAGCCTTATTTGTTTTCCTCATCAGGGTAAGTTTCTCTGTTCTCCCCACTCCGACGCACTCTGACCTCGTTCTGCTGTTCTCTTTCTGTTTCCTGCAGCACGTTTTATCATTATTACTTTAAATTCTGCTGTGCTGATTTACTTTTATAGTAATATCTTTCTTGCTCCGTCAGTCAAATACAGTATTAATGTAAGTGTTTTAGTGTTACTGTAGCAGCACTCTGTTGTCAAACAGTGACATCTCGGGCTCACAGATGGTATGTTATTATATTATATGTTTGATTTTATAAGTTGCATTTTAATATAAATTCCATGAATCGACAAACAACTCACACAAGAATTGTGAATTCTAGTCCAGACAATATGATACCGTCATTCCTAAAACAAAATTAAAAAGTACTCTAATCTAGATTATTATCCAATTCAGATTTATCTGGTCATTAAAGTAATCTTGTAGGTGACATAATATGATTTTCTTTATGAGATGACAGCAGCTATCTCATCTTTACAAAGCAGTATAACACTGACATTTCTCTCCACTACACTGACATCTTTGTGCATGATTACAAAATGTACCCGATTTTTTGTTGTATTTTACGCGTAAAGAAAAGAAAAGGAGCTTCTTCTCATTGTCAGCCTGAGATAAAATACACCAATCATGAGCACATGTGAGCGCAGCAGGAAAAGTCAGCAAAAACTCCCGTTTGGAGTAAAGACAAGATGAATTTCATGGTAAATGACATCAGGACGAAGAAAGCTAAGGCTGTATTTCCATCACCTTTTTCGATAGACAAGAAAACATTTTGAAGATAAAGGAGTAAAACAGGTAAACAAGGGTTTTCCAATTGGAACATCTCTGCTGTGCATGTGATGTGTCAGATGTGATTGTTATATTTATCTCATATTCCTCAGAAATCAGTTTTTCCATTGTTATTTAAATGGCCTGTGTGTGTGTGTGTGTGTGTGTGTGTGTGTGTGTGTGTGTGTGTGTGTGTGTGTGTGTGTGTGTGTGTGTGTGTGTGTGTGTGTGTGTGTGTGTGTGTGTGTGTGTGTGTGTGTGTGTGTGTGTGTGTGGTGAAGGTGACTCATTGCAGTGTTTTTTTCTTTCTCTCTTTTTCTATTTTTATAATTTACGTGATATTTTGGATATTTGGCACTTTTGCTGAGTTGAGCTCAATAAAGATTCGCCATCAGTACACCAGCCACTAGACCTTTATAGAAGCCAAGTCAGGCCTGAGATGGCCCTGATAATAGGATTTTATTTTCTTTGCATACTTTTACTCACAAGGGTCACTTAAGTGGCTTAGAAACCAGCTTTATTACTTATAAGGAACCATCGCTTTACTAACAAATCCAATTCCCTGACTAGGAGTAACTCATCGCCTTCAGAAGTCTGCAAAAGTTTTATTCAGAAGTCCAATCCCTAGAAATTATATAGTGTAGCATAGAGTTAACAACCAGTGTTATTACTCAGTTTCAGTGAAGTAGGTGATGTGGATTCCTGACTGGTGATAAAACCGCATTTTATGTAGATAAAAGTAATCAGCCTGAAGCATAGCTCATTTCGTTTCGTATTATCCTCCACAACTCTTTTTATCTTTGCTTCCTAATTACTTTAATTATAGGCCACATTGCCCAAGCTTCAGAAACGGGCCATTTATATGTGCATGCAACCTCTTGTGGTTGATGTTGGTATTACACAATTCAGGAAGACGTAATCTTCTCTATCATAAGACAAGACTAAAGTCCACATGCAGAGAAGAAGGATGGAGACGTTAAAACAACGACATTCAATGCAGAACACTCAGTTTCAAGGTTAATGAGAACATGAAAGTCAACTCTTTTTAATAGCATCATGAAACAAACAGCTTCATGAAATGAAACCACATTTGTTTTGCTATGGTATGGAAATTTTGAAATTCAACAGCAATCCTATATGGCTATTATTGTTACTTTGTGTTGCTTGTGGTGACCTATTTGTCTAGAACAGTGTATACGAAAATGTAGAAAAAAAAAAGAAAACAATATGTGTGTGTGTGTGCGTGCGTGCGTGCGTGCGTGCGTGCGTGCGTGCGTGCGTGCGTGCGTGCGTGCGTGCGTGTTTGAAATATTATCTGGAGTTTTCATGTTTTATCAAAACAAAGTGGCACAGCTTCAGCGTTTAAGTAGACATTATTGTTCCATAATATCACCTGCATTACGTGTATTTAATAAAAAAAAATATATGTTAACAGTATATCAATGAGACATAAATAGCAGTCCATTATTCTTCAACTTTCATGAGTGATGTGTTTAACTCATAGTGTTTTATCGATGTCATTTGCACGCATTGTGACTGGAAAGTATTTTGTTGAGATTGTGTTTAGTTTTCACCATGAGCCGGATGTCACTGTCGACAAATATTAGTATTCAAACAGACCTCCTGTGTGCAGACACTAAATCACTTCATTTACCGTCTTTGATAAGATCCCTGAGTTTTTTTTTGCAATCTGGCCATTTATTTATTGCTGCATTACAGACATTCTCCAGTTTTGTTTTTGCATCAACCCTACTTTTTTAGATAGACACTGTCATTAATTACTGAAGATAATTGAATGTTTTTTGTTTTTTTCTAAACTTCATTCAAACCTTTCCTCAATATGAAAATAAACTAGTCACACCTTTTATTCACATACACACAATATTTGATTTTGCAATGTCCAGTTGAGTAGAGGTGCACAACATATGGGTGCATGCGTGTGCGTGTGCAAACTCTTAAATCCAACCCCTAAAGTCCTAACAAGACTTTGGGAGAAATTTAGCACACTCAGAAAATATCCTCAGGGAGAACATTGAAACCACAGCTGGAGGCCCTCATCAGGAACGTCAGCAGATTATTTTGACCGTGAGGCAAAAGTGCTATATTTTGGAATTTTATACTTATTTTAAATACGTGTGTATTCGAATTCGTTGGGTTTCTCTCTGTTAAAAGCGTCTCGAAATGACTGTGTTGTATGTGGTGCTATATAAATATAGCTGAATTGAATTGGAACTGAATGTATGAATATGTCCACATAGCCTCGTAAAATGAGATTACATGTGCGATGTGCCGATGAAAGGTTATTCTTATATACTCAAACCACCACAGCGGCGGTTCCCAGTGTTGTTTCCATGAAGCCTCGTCTCGCAAGAATTCTTGCACAAAAAGACTGCAGACCTTCAGTTGAACACCGGTGGCAATACCCACTTTCATTTCATGCCATACGTCTGTTTTTATCGAGAGAAAAAACATTTCTTAAAACATTTAATAAAGGAAAAACATAATTGTGGACGTAATTGAGTCAAAAGTAACTCCCAAAAGGACACACACACACACACACACACACACACACACGGAGGTGTCGAGGTTAAGAAAACCTTTGAATCCAGACAGTTTCACTTCTGTACTGACGCCCACATAAATGTCATGGCACAATCCTCCTTTTGTTGGCTCTCGTTCCTTTTTTATTCTTACAGGTTTTCTCCTGTGAACTCTGTTGTTAGACCTGATTGACAGCCTGCTGTGTTCTCTCACCTCCCTCCAGGTGGCTGCAGGGACAGGTGACCCGTCTGGTATGAACTGCCACACAGACCTGTGATTTTTATAGGGACACCTTGCTATGATAAAAAAAAATTTTTTTTTTAAAAAGTAAGAAAGCAGGGGGGTGTCTGTCCTTTGGAAGTAATGACAGGGAAAGAAAAGAATAAACGCAATGGAAGCACCACATCTGAAAGCTCAAAAGCAGCCCGAGATCGCGTAGTATTACGACTGAAGTAACTGATTTGCCTCCAGAGGGAACTAATATAGTCACACTGTTGGCCTTTTGTGTTTAGAGCATGTTCCCTGCTGCGCCTGGAAAATGTGCCAGTGAATCCACGCAAGCTCTAAGAAAAATGTGATTGGCTGACACGGAGAACAAAACAATACATGATTACTCCTGAGTAATTTGTAAATAATGAAATCAGCTCCAATTTGAGGTCTAATTTGGTCTTGTAGGGAACCTCTTGCCTCTGCTTCAACGTATTGCTCAGTCAGGACAGTTGTTTACACCCGAAATAAATCACTTATTATTTGGCAATCATGTATGAACCTATATGCCACATCCCATTAAAAAGGCATTAGATTTCAAATAAAAAAAAACAATTAACAGACAATTTATTAAACTTGTTTTAGTGACAAATTGAATTGAACCACATCTGGGAGTAATGAAAGAGACAGAATTAATCCTGATTCAAATAATAAGATATTTAATTACTTCACATATTGCACCGGTGAATTCTGGAATCCCCACAACAATGTCTGATCCATTAAAGAAACACTGCTTGCAACATTATTGTTTTAATGTTTTTGAGAAAACTACACAAAGTGTTTTGTTGACTTCCAGTGGAAGCGTATTTATTAGGCCGACCTTCACCACAGACGAGCCATCGGTGGGTTGTACTTCTAGTCTTCTTTTGTGTGTGTGTCAGTCCACTGCCAAAAGAAATTGGATGCAAAGTTCTTTCCGGCCCTTACATGTGGACAAATGCACGATAAAGTGATGTGCTTACTAGCAGCTCGAGGTTACATCATCTCCCACCTACACACCTATGATGAGGTCCACTTAGATAAAGGCACTACCACAAGATGAATGTTTAACCCCGCCCCACACACACACACACACACCCACCCACCCACCCCCACCCCCACCCCAACACACACACACACACACACACACACACACACACACACACACACACACACACACACACACACACACACACACACACACACACACACACACACGCTGTCACCTTTACCCAACAACATCGCCTCTATGGTGAATCATTCTGAGCTCACACATGACCTGGTGTGATGAAATGCATAAGCACACGGGTGGGAGAGCGAGGAGGTGTGAGGGGGCTGAGGTTTCACAAATGCCCACCATCTCTGTCTACTCCTTTTTTTTTTTTTTTTTTTTTTTTCAAAAATCTTCAAAGAACATGTTCCAAGAAGGTGCACAATTTGCTGGCAGGTGAATATGTTTCTGTTTGTTGGTATCATCAAAAGCAATGCAGTAACACTGACTGATGGGAGGAAAGCTGTAAAGAAACCGAGGACACGCTATTAGGACTCAATTTTCACCCGGTACAGACAGAAACCGTGCTGCTTCAGACGTCAACATTGGAACTTAAGAATCTAAGCATTGAGGGTGTTAAAACTCACTGATTCCCATTTTTGTCATTGATGAAGCCTCGAAATGTCATATGAAAGACACAATCTGATGTTTTGCTCAATCTTGCGTCACATTGTGCAACCTGAAAACTGAAAACAGACCCACAAGAGTTGGTTTTTTTTATTTATGTCTTTTTTAAATCAGTGTACATTATGGTCCACTATATGGTGAATAATTGAGAAGTTAAGCCTCTGCAAAAGGGGTGCGGTTGGTAGAGCGGTCGTCTCTCATTTGCAAGGTTGCTGGTTCGGTTCCCATGTCCACCTGTCAATTTGTCCTTAAGCAAGACACTGAATCCCAATATCACACGCTTGGTGGGCGGTGTCCTTCAACCGCAAGTCTCCAACACTTTAGTAGAGGACGGGGCCTGTCTGCTCCTGCTAATTTTCCTTTCCCACTTAAATGGATTACTTTGTACTGCATTTTGAGTCACTGATATTTGTTGGCAGACTTCCATGTGAACTTAAGTTGAAACTTTATTATTTTACCACATGGTCTATCATGGGAGGAAAAAAAAGAGGCTACAATGCCACATTCTGAAGCTTTTGGCTATAATGTTCCGTCAAAAAGCAACAAGGTAAGTGATCTAAGAGTTCACGGGTATTAGAGACATAAAGCAAAAAAAAAAAGACTGGGTGATAAAAATGGCAAAAATGGCTGCAAGACATGGTTGGGTGAATTTGGATAGCGAATCTGGATTAGCAGTGAAAGTAGCCAGTGGCAGAGTAGAGATCCGTAAAGTGGCAGTAATTGCGCAATTTAGGGAGTAGTTACTGCGAAATAAATGCTATCGCACTTCAGGTTACACACCCACTCCTGTGTTTTACCTTTCCCATCAAATTGTGCTCAGTGTGCTTCGGGGATATCTCTTTTTAACGTACTCTGCAATGTAATAGCCAAACACGGGACTTGACTTGTGAATTTGGTTGATGCAGCAATTATATGACATTAAACCTTCCTTTTCTTTAAACTTACTCTCGCGAATTGTCCTGCGCAATACTGTAAAAAAGCTGTGAAAATTTCCATCATTTCCTGTATCGCCTTTTGCTGTATCCGCACCTTATCTGTAGAAATCTGTGGCTCACAGACGAAGATGCTTTGCATTAAATACTATGAGGGACTCCGCAGTCATTTTAAAGCTTTGTAGCATTGAATAACATATTAATATTGTTTTTAAACATTTATTGGGTTTTTCAACAAACCATGTTCAAACAAATAAACATAATGGTATTTAAAATTGAAAATACTCCAAAAAAAGAATGTCAATTCTAAATAAAACTATATTTTTCTCTAATTCAAATGTCTTCTGTAATGATGTTGGTGTGATTATCAAAGGTCGTTGAAGTATTGCCATTCTTTACCTAAGTGACTGTTTACATGACAAATGGGCTCGAAGCCACTGAAAATGCTTTTTGAAAACAGCTCCCAAGGTGGAACTTTTTCTAAATACTCCAACTCTGTCTCCGTGGAAACGGGAGAAGGCAATGTTTCTGAAACACTGCTACTGCACACCACACTATGGCTGTGGTAAATAGTTCTTGTGCACATGTCAAGTAGATGGACAATAACAACAACGGCAGCCAAGGAACATTTGGCGGACATTGTTGATGATTTTATAGTGTTGTTTTCTGTGGGCGTGTGTGTGTGGTTTCATTATACAAATAAACTACAGTCTGTTTTTGTTTATCGTTTCAAAAATGTATACCGTATTTTCCTGACTATAAGCCGCTACTTTTTTCCCACGCTTTGAACTATGCGGCTTACAATGTGGTGCGGCTTTTCTGTGGATTTTTCTTCACCCGCCAGGGGGCGCTGTAGTATAAAGTGAAAAAAAACGAGACAGGTGAAAGTCAAATTTTCACATAAAAGAAGAAAGTGCTAATTTTCATTTAGCACATGCAAGCAGCAGGCACGACAGAGATTTTTTTTCAAACCCATACCCCTTCATCATGGAAACCACACGAAGAAGTTCATATGATGCCGCATTTAAGTTGAAGGCCATCGATCTGGCAGTAAAGGAAGGTAATAGAGCTGCTGCACGTAAGCTTGGCGTGAATGAATCCATGGTTCGGCGCTGGAGACGGCAGCGGGAAGAACTCATGCAATGCCAAAAGACTAAAAAGGCTTTCAGAGGAAATAAAAGCAGGTGGCCTGAACTTGAAAATGTTCTTGAGGACTGGGTTAACACTCAGAGAGCAGGCGGCCGAGGTGTGTCCACCGTGCAAATCGGGCTGAAAGCCAAATCAGTAGCCCGCGAAATGAATATTGAAGATTTTAACGGAGGACCGTCCTGGTGTTTCAGATTCATGAGAAGAAAAAGCTTGTCCATCAGGGCACGGACAACTCTCTGTCAGCAACTCCCCCCGGACTACCAGGAAAAACTTGCAAATTTCCGACAATTTGTTGAAACAAAGATCGCGGAGAACGCCATAGGACCAGACAACATTATAAATATGGATGAAGTGCCACTGACATTTGATCTGCCTCTGACCAGGACTGTAAACAAGACAGGTGCATCATCCATTATGGTGAAAACCACCGGGCACGAGAGGACACATTTCACGTGTGTCCTGGGCTGCACCGCATCTGGAAAGAAGCTTCCACCGATGGTCATTTTTAAGCGCAAAACTATGCCGAAAGACCAATTCCCGAAGGACATTGTGGTTAAAGTCAACCAGAAAGGATGGATGCAAGAAAGTCCAATGAAGGCCTGGTTAACGGAGTGCTACGGAAAGCGCCCAGGAGGATTTTTTCACCGTAAAAAGGCGCTGCTTGTTTTGGACAGTATGAGGGCCCATGTTACCGATTCAGTGAAAGCAGTCATCAAGAGAACCAACTCAATTCCTGCTGTGTTTCCTGGAGGTACTACAAAGTTTTTGCAACCCCTGGACATCAGCGTGAATCGAGCGTTAAAAGCAGCACTCCGCTGTGAATGGGAGACTTGGATGACGAGTGGCGATAAATCCTTCACAAACACTGGCCGCATGCGAAGAGCATCATTTTCTGATGTCTGTCAGTGGATCCTAGCTGCGTGGAGCAGCGTGAAGGAATCCACCAGCACCAATGGGTTCCGAAAGGCTGGACTGTTGCGTGAAGAGGGCACTTCAGCTTCAGAGTCAGCTTCACCCCGGGATGATGACATCGACACGGAGAGCGACACGGAGAGCAACACTGACATCGCCACAGAAAAGGTGTGTGACGAAGCTCTTCTGAGGCTGTTCAACTCCGACACTGAAGAAGAGGACTTCAATGGTTTCAGTGCGCAGGAGGACGACGAATAAAGCAATCAATAACTTTTCTGTTTTGTTTGATAAGCACTTTTATGCTTTGGGCACCGTTCGGAAACTGATCAGTTCAGTTAAACTAAATATTCAGTTCAGTAGTTAACCGCGGCTTTTAGGCCGGTGCGGCATATATTAGTACATTTCCAATTTTTTTTTTAAAACTTTGTTGGTGCGGCTTTTATTGAGGTGCGCTCTATAGTCAGGAAAATACGGTATACTTGTTTTGAAAGTATATGAAAAGGAAAGGGAGAGAAATAGCCAAAAGATCAATATCATTGAAACATGTCTTGGATTATTGAGTGATATTATACATGATTTTATTTATAATATCTGAATAATTTATATTTTAAATGAATACTGGACTATATGATCTCTCTGATTAAAAACGAGAAAAAACAAAACAAAACACATGTAATAACTAGGATGGACTTTCTATAAAATATGAAATTTGTTGGAAGTCCTTCTAATTCTGAAATGATTACAGGAAGCCTGGTTAAACTAAGTATCACATCATTACTTGGATTTTCTAAGTATAGTTCTGGAATATAAATACTTTGCTACTTGCCACCTTGCTGATTCAGACCGTCTTTGTTGTGTAATATATTTTGTATCTCTGCTCTAAGACAAACTAACTCAAGTTGAGCAATCAGATACCAATGAAAATTTTTTTTAAATTTTTGTTGCAGGACATTTCTTGTCGCAGATTGTCTCCTTGTTCCAGTGTGTGGCAAGTCCAACCAGATGAAATCCCTGTCGGCCGTGTCACCTTATTCCCGTCCAACCCTAGAATCCCTCTGAATTGTACGAACACAGAGCTGTTATGAATTTGTCACCTCCTGTCATTTTATCTCGGTCTGCAGGCAGTCTTCGCTCACAAAGCGACACAGTGACTGCAAGCTGTGCTCAGGCGTTTCCCTTTTCTTTTTTCTTTTTTTTTCTCCTTTCCGTAGCCTTTCTCCAAAAACTAAAAGAGTGGTCTCAATGTTATCAGAAAATTATTCAGCACAGGACGTAGGCCCTTCATATCTCACTGGTTTGAAAGCCACTTTTCGTCAAACGTCTCCACCATTTGGGTAAGCCCTCTTGCCCAATTAGTCATCCTTAAGCCTTTGTACATGTTGGACAAAAGCAAGACGAATGTTTAATGAGCTGATTACTCAGTGGTAATTATAGGACGTTCAAAAAGCACATCTCATCTCTTCTTTCCTCCACCGAAGCAGCAAAGACGGAGAGAAGACATAGAGAATGGTCATTTAGGCAGACTGCACTCCATGGTGAGCTTCTGACTACAACCACACATACTTCAGCTTTCAAAGATCAAGACATAATGAGCTCAGTAAAAAAAAATAAGATATGTTTTTTCATAACAAACCACTGCCGTGTCCTATTCCGTACATTTCAGATGGAGTGCATTTCATGAGTGGTAAACATGGTGGTGTCTGTCACAGCTGACTATGAATGCAGGCAGGGTACATCCTGTACAGTTCACCAGTCCATCACAGAGAGACGACAGACAGTCAAACACACTCACATTCACACCAAATGAAAATGCCTCGGATACCCTGGCTAGCTCAGTTGGTAGAGCATGAGACTAACAATCTCAAGGTAGTGGGCTCGTGTCCCACGCCGGGCACCACCTTCCTGTGGACTCACCATCTGCAGGAAAGGTTCTTAATCGGTGCAATGTGATCTGGGTGACAGTGCTCAGACTGCCACTGAGAAAATATCTTACAAACATATTTAAAGAATGGAAGAGTTCAAACAAATAGACAATAAATAAGACCGCATAAGGTCAATGAATGATCATTGATTAAAAAAGAATCCAGTCATAAAAGTTATTACAAACTGATTTTATGTCATCAAGCAGCCTAATAGCAGAAGGAATGACAGTTGGATCTCCATCTAGTCATCTTCTAAACAGCTTTACCCAACGAAAGGTTTCTTCAGGTGCAGGAGCCAATCCCGGCAGACTGTGGGTGAAGGCAGGGGACAGGTGATAGTAAATCACACTGCGAGCACAGAGACAGACATATCATAACATCTGCATTGAGAACATCTGGGATAACTGAGCAGCTAAAACTAGATTTCTGATAAATGGCTGGCTTGCAGAGCAACATGTGTTCTACCCAAAGAAAACGTAACTGTACCGTGGGGCGACTGCACCACTGTGTCACCAACCCTTTCTGCCTCTTTGTAGGCTTCAAACAGCTCCTGACAAACATGTACAAATTAGTTTGTAAAATGAACACAGATGTTAGGAGTTAAAAAAAGAAGAAGAAGCAACTATACTTGATTTAACCGTTACAATGTATTATTAGAAAAAAAAAAACAATATTGGGTGTCTCATTTTGGCAATGATTGGCAATGATTTTAATTATCTTTGAATGCAATGATAAATTATTCAATATCCTCCTGCCAATAGCAACATCAGATATGTTTTGTGTTACTCCAGGGTGGGATGGCAAACAACATTTCTGGTCATTATCCTTTTTTTTTTATTGAGACATGATGAGGATCTGTTTAAATGGGCCCTGGCATAAGGCCATTACGTGATTCTCATTGTGCTTTAGTGGTGCATGCAAAATATCTCAACTGTTTTATTTTATTTATTTGTCTGTTTCAACTGAATTAGCAAAAAAGTTAAATGAAATTTGTGCGTGTGCGTGTGCGTGTGCGTGTGCGTGTGCGTGTGCGCGTGCGCGTGTGCGTGTGCGCGTGTGCGTGTGTGTGTGTGTGTGTGTGTGTGTGTGTTTACAGCCCCCCGGAGTCCTAGAGTCTCAAAACTGTTATTCTTCTTAGTTTGCAATTAAAAAAAAAAAGAAAAAAAAACAAACTAGAACTAGAACTAAAGATCCCGGGAGCTTTAGTTTGCTCACCAGACACATGGAGAATTATTTCTGACAAGATTGCAGCTCAGGTATGATGTGGCCACATTAACAAAAAATAATACCTGCATGTGTATTTTAATCAAAATATGTGATGAGATTAGTTTTTCATCTTCAAGAAGACTTTTTTTTTTTTCGCTATAAAGCGAAATGCAATAAATACAAAATAAATATTGTATATAACTACACACACACACACACACACACACACACACACACACACACACACACACACACACACACACACACACACACACATACACACACACACACACACTAATAAGTATGAGCAGTTACAGCTGCTGCAGAACTGATCTGTAAGTTGAACATCTGCATCCCAGATCCAGGGATGTTAGCCTTTCTGTCAGCGGCTTAGCGAATCACATGGGTACGAGCTTGTGACTCAGCCAAATGTCACTTTCTCTAAAACATTTAATGCCAGCTGTAGTAAGCGAAAGCTGCTTTAGCACTTCTACTAAACGCTCCCTCCCCGAGTGTGACATTTCCTCAACGTATGCTGGATTTACAATATTTTCAGGAGAAAAACAGGGAGATGATCACGTTTAGAGGTGAGACTAAAACCTGATTGTGACAAAATTTAAAGCCAGCTAGTGAAGGCTATAGCTTATCTTTACACTTCTATGTATTTGTTTCATTACAGGCATGACATTTGCACGACACATGCTGCATACGAGGTGTTTTGATCCAAAATAGATGATCGAATACAGAGACGATTCATCCATAGAGAAATTATGCCAACATTAGATCTATGACTATATGACAGTGTTTGAGGTGAAAAAGCATAATTTTTGCATTTTTGAAAAGTTCACAGTTACACAGCAACATTTTGAAATGTTGCTGTTACCATGCTAGGCCATTAGTAGGTGCTGTTGGTTGTTATGGAAATGAACCCACACACATACAAAGACGAATATGCTATAAGCATTAACAATAGAATTGGAGCGTTGGATTGGAGAGTTTTCAAAAAAAAATTGCATTTTACACATTTTAAATAAAGTTGAATTGTCAGGCAGTCTGAGCACTATTGTCACGTTGTCCATTTTTACTTGGAAGTGTTTAAGGAGGGCCTAAGCCCAACTTGAGGGGTTGGCCCCAGAGGTTTGGATTTTATAAAAAAAAAAAATGTTTTTGTCCTCCAATAAAATGATCTCCTGTTCCACCAATGGCAGTGTCCACCTTCCAACAAACCATGACAACAAAGGATGTAAATCAGTTGCTACAGCAATAAAATATAGCTCCAATTTAGCTCATTCTGCTTTAAAAACCAGATGTAAAATATGATTACATCAGGAATCTTTCCAAAAACACCCTTTCAAAAAAAGCAATACTCATCCATCATTGGACATTTAGGGAAATTAGTAGCCAGAGGAAAAAAAAGTAGGTTTTTTATTGCTTTTAGTTTGTACTAATTTATTGTTGGTTGGTTGCAGTAGATCTACAGCCGACAGCTGATGCTGAGAATACTTGGCTTGTGAATGTCACTTGTGATGTCCTCACCTTCAGAGTGGTATCAGCAGAAGGTAATGTGTGCAGAGCGGACCATCTGGCCCGCCTGACTGGGAGTCATCAGCTGCCGCTCAGGCCAAGTGACCTTGGCAGGGACCGAAACCTGGAATAGTCGGTGATGACACTAATATAACAGTTAGACCCTGGAGATTGAAAACACAGGAAATTTTACCCAGCAAGAAGAAAAATGTTCCAGAAACCAGAGTAGCAGTAGAAGTATCTCCTGAACAAAATACACCAGCACTTCTTGTAAAAGTTAATTCGTTTAATGAGCTCAGTATTTTAGCTTTTAAAACTAAATGGATTATATAAGCTGTTTTATAAAGAGGCTTTGGCGTATTTCATTTAAAAAAAAACAGGGAGCCATGGTCAGAGTTGATTTACGCTAATCTAATGAATAAAGCCTTCAGTGTACCTTACATTACAAAAACTATTTGGTTAGAAAAAAAAAAATTAAAGGCCAAATGTCCTTCTCAATTACCTCCCCCAATGTTTATTTCATACATTTTGCAGTGACTATATAAATAAATTTGTTTTTGTCAAACAAAGAGTCAAGGCTGTGCGCAAACTGTCTGTGACTTCAAGTTATTAAGTAGGACTTTGACGCCCTTAGTGCAGGACTCTCTGAAGTCTGTGAAGCCGTCCAATTTTACCTCGCCGAAATAAAGGAATGCAGAGTTTGGGTGACATTTCTCTCACAGTCTAAAGCCTAAAGAACATCCCGGTCCAGACGATTCATTTCTCAGAGCAAACAATTTACTGTTGTCTGCTGGATTCAGTCAACTTGAACGATCCTTGTGATTCCCTGAAGGAAACACTCCTGCTGAAATGGAGCATTGTGTTTCATGGACTGTATCCTAATGACTGATGACATTTTCGCAGACACATCCGAAGACGACCTCCAGCCAGTCTGAAATACTGCCTAAATGTTAAGAATTTGCCTCATCAAGACTATTGTAGACAGACATAACCCAGTGTATCAGATTAGCATGTGGTTGCAATTTAACAAGTTACAAAAAGTTATTATCAATACATATTCTCAAAGCAATGATAAATATGGAGTCAAATAGCAGTCTCATCTCAACAAATTAGATCCATCACATTTTGTTGGTCTTAAAATATATATAAATATTTATTAAAGCTTTTCAACACTTTTACATGGGTCTCGTTGGTCCAAAAACATTTATTCAAAGTTTGATGCCCTAAATCCATATTCTTTGTTTTCCAGCCATTTTGGATCTGAAATATTGAATCATAGGAGCTGCATTCAGAATCTGCTGTGTCTGTGTGAGGTGGACTGGCTCCGCCCACACATGCCCATCTTGGGAAGAGGAGGAAGTACTTCCTCTCGTGGTGCCATGTGCCAGAGCAGAGCTGCTTAATTATGGGAGGAGTCAAGGGGAGGGCCTACCTTGAATGGGATTGGCTAAACCCCCGATGACACTATATAGAGTTTGATTTTTGATTGACTGGTTGGAGCAACACACTTTTTAAAAACTGAAACAAGCCAGGGAGAGAGAGGACAGACTGTCTTCACTTCTGGAGCGTCATTCCAGGTATGGGGACGTGGCTCGACTATGAGTCTCTCCTGAATGAACGAGCTCCTCACTCTTTCAGGAAGAGTGACGCCCGCCACCCTGTGGAGAAAACTCATTTGTGCCGCTTGTATCTGGAATCTCATTCTTTCAGTCATGACCCAAAGTTCATGACCATAGATGAGGGTGGGGATGTAGACCGACTGGTATAAAGAAAGCTTTGCTCTATAGCTCAGCTCCCTCTTCATCACAACAGTCCGGTACAGTGACTCCATTACGGCAGCCACCTGCCCAAAGGGAACGCTAGAGGCCATCATGCGATGCTGCCAGGAGGACAACATCATCCCTCAAGCGAGTACGATAGTTTGAACCTCAAATATTATATATATAGTCTGGAACACTCCAAACTGTTTTTGCACAAAAGCTTATTCTGTTATTTCAACTTGCCCCCTCGGTCTTAACTCCCCCAACTTCTCAGGTGCCCTCCTCAAGAGGCCACACTTTGAAAACCTTAAGGTTATAACAGTTCCAGTATATGTGATATCCACCCTTTACTTCTATTTAAACTTGATAACTAGTACAAAATGAGTGAGCATGACGTTAAATTCTGAGAGCAGGCTGGTACCGCATGATCCAATCACTGTAGCAGCAGGACGTGCTTCACCTTTACAAGCCTGACAACGCACCCTCATTTCATAGACGTTTAAGGAGGACAAGCTCATCCATAAAGACAGCTGTCTCAACCATCAATTAGCATATGTGCGTGTCAAGGTCATTTACATATCTGTCAGAATGCACAACAATGATGGCCACTTTGCCTTAAAAAGTCATTAACTTCACACCGGATGCAATTACAAGGAATCAATTTTGCTCTGGCCTCTGACATTGAGTGTCTGCTGGTCCCTTGATGGCTGAAGATAGATCTGACTGGGAGGCTAATGGCTCCAGTGACTCTCACACAGCAATGGGGTGTTTACAGCATGAATCCCTGAAGTCCCGCGGGTATTTCTTTGACTGTTTATCTAAATCAAAAGGTTAATGTTGATATTTAAACAACAGACGCAACAGGCGCAGCATATGTCAAGTGCTTCAAACATTTATGTACATCAAGGAGAAATGAATTGGTCTCTGTGGCAAAGCAGCACAAGTGGTGTTTCTGAAAAATTCACTTTTTTTTGATGTGCCATTGGGAGTCTGAGGATGTATTAGGTGTTCTGTCTGTTGACAACAAAATACTTTAGTTTTTTTTTTATTATCCAGACTGTGTTTGGTGTTAAAATGTGCACATAGTATGTCTATTTCCCACAAACAGCCTGTTTTATACTCAGGATTCACTTTATGATCAAATCAGATGTTTTTTTGACAATTGGGGTGGGGGCCAGCAGGAATTGGTGTATTTTTCCACGTATCTGTTATTTCTTGTAATTTTCTACAATAAACCAAAAACTCTAAACAAAAGGACCACGTTGTGTTAATAAGCATTGTTAAAGTAAGCAACTTTAGAAATATGAGTAATGTCGATGTAAAAAAAAAAAAGGCTTTAATGTAAAATAGTACATGCGATATTATATAATACGCAATATGCCTACCTCAATGACTCTCACTTCAAGTGAAAGTCTCTACCTCCAATACATCTAATAATGCTTTTTATTAGCTGTGGTATACGATCGCCTTTGACAAGAAAATGTTGAAATCTGTAAATCTTACTTTAACCTCCCCCATTTAACCAGTACCGACAGAGTGCAATTTCTTGGATGGATGGGAGAGAATGAACCACACTCTCCAGTCTACCTATATCTCTTATGCACACTGACGAGCAAATGAAGTGAATCAATTGCCAACTTCCCTGTGTAAATAGTAAAAGTGACGTAGTAGCATATTTTGGTTGATTTAGGACTTCTTAAGTAATTTACCATTCAAATATTTGTTAGCAGCTGCTGGGTGCCATAGGCATAAAAAGGCATTATCAGAGGTGTGCTAGTTTGCTCTCTTCCATGCTTTTCATGTTGGCAGTCCACTTGGTCTTGAAATAGTCTGCCAACGGAACTAACCAGGGCTTCCAATGGACAGAGAAATCAAGGCTGAAAGGCTTGGACTCTGGCAATGACATCACCTTGAGAACAGAGGACAGCACAGATTGACTAGAGTTAATAACCTTCAAATCAGCATGATTAACACTATCAAGGTGCACATGAGTCTTTTACATACCTGCACAGCATCATTCAGCGATAGTGACTTCAAGCTGGTCGTCAATTTAAAGATTTTGTTGACAGCTATACAGTTCAAACACATGGACCCAATTTAGTCTAAGGCCACATTTGCATGACAACATTTTCAAGTGAAAACAGAAAACTTTCATTGCATTTTGGGGGTACGTTTACATGACAGTGATGGTGGGAGCCGCTGAAAAGGCAACTTTTTTAGTTTTGTTTTTTTGAAAGAAAATGCAACTTTTTGGAAACGGGTGTCATTGTGGAACTTTTTGAAAACACTCGGGTTCCCTCTCCGGTAGACGGCATGCGTGCATGCGCCCCGCGGCCATTCTTCATCACATGTGAGAGTAGATGGGCAAGAACAACAATTTATAAACAATTTATAAACAAGGTTTATAGCGTATTGTTGTCTGTATGCATATGTCTGTGGGGTTTAATTACAAAAACAAACAACAGCACCCACGAGTGGCCCAACATTTAAAAAGTCCATTGTTTTGGGCACTTTTGCTCTTTTCGTGGAAACAAATTTTTTTTTCAAAAAGGTTGCCATGCTACACTTTTGATGCGTTTTCACCTGAAACACTGTCGTGTAAAAGGGGCTGAAGTCCGTCATCTATTGTCAGTCACCTGTATGCATATGAAGCTGCGTTTGTACAACAGCATTATACTCACAGTTGTTTGTTCCTGCAAAGGCATGGAAGCGTGCGGCCAAGACAGACACGTTTCTGAACACTTTATTCCAAAAGGTGCCTATTAAAGATCCTGAAAGTAACCTCGCGAGGTCGCATCAGAAATGAAGAGATCCTGTGGAGAACAAAATGACATGCACATCCTGACATTGTCACAAAAGGCCGAGTCCACCTGTCAGGTCAAACACGGTGCCTCCAAGGGCATCGCCCATGAAAAACAGCAATGACGTGGACGCCACCTGGGGGCAAGCAGAAAAAGAGATACCTCAATGTGACCCGATGGCAGACAACACAAACAAACCTTAGAACCTTAGAAGAATCTTGGTCATGTAATGTTCTTAGCTCACATTTCCATCGCACTCTTGACGTACACCAAACCTCAGTATGCACCATGTTACAATGTGCGTGGGTGCGTGAGGACCCGTTAAACGCTGCTTGCAGCTTAATTCCCTTTGCTATTATAATGGTTAAAACAAATCCATGAAATAAATATTTGCTGATAGACGTGTCCATGGCTGGTAAATATATACAATGCTTTTTTTCTTTCACTCAGTGACCTGGCTGACATCCTTCTCTTATAACTCAGACTTCAAATTTTACATGCAGTCTTTGTTGTTTTTCTCCCTTTCTTTTGCTTTGGTTTGGTGCATTCACAAAGTCACATATCTTTAAGTTTGGCCTGCCTTAATTTTTCCCCTAATGAGCCATTTGTGTCTCAAAAAGTTTTCTTCTTTCCCTAATGATACAGTAAGTTGCTGCATTTTTATTAAGAAGCGACCTTGGATTGCCAAATGGTGTTGTCATTATGTCGGGGGGGGGAAGCTTCTGGACAAATCCACATCACTTCATGCATTAGTGACTATTTCTACAATTAAGAAACGTGATGGTAAAAACTTCAGTTTCCAAAGAAATGGAGGATCGATCTTTAAAAATGTGGTGGGTTCATGAATAAGTGGCGAGGAGAGAGTAAAATCCTCTTTTAAATAATCACAACATTACTCAGACTAGCTTGTTTGTCCACAAAACCTTCTTACCCCATTGTTGATAGGAAGTGGGTGGTTTTGGGTGGGACTGACCTGGACTCTCTTTTCATCCGTCACCCAGGAACTTTGATTCTGAAGCTCCACTGTGTGGATGACACCCCTGATCCCACTTCTGCAGCGTCACAAACAAGCCAATCTCTACCTCTTCACAACCTCTTCATGGATTTGTTATCTATTGTGTTGACAATGTGAGGATTTCTGGTGTATAGAATAATAGATTTGTGTAATCCCTTCACAATTGCTCATTTGCATAGCCGCTCTGGTGCTCGGCAACATTAATCAATATCCGAGCGGCTCTGAGGGTGAATGTCTCTTGTTTCTCATCACTGCCAACTGATTGCGATAAAGAGATGTTTTTGGTTTGTCAATGTGTTCTTCGACTTCAGCCAAATTACACAGAATCAGTCCTCCAGGTGAGGCCATTATACTGTAGGAAAACAGCCCTCAACGCAAAAATATACCCTGGTATAATTCAGGCTGCTTTTTGAGAGGAGTCATTTCATTACGATTTCAATTCCCTCACAGCCAAACAAATGAGCCGCGTTCCCAGATATTAAATTAATTGTTAGGCTGGCTATGGGCTGCCATGCAGGGCGAGCTCTGCTGTCACTGTGAAAATGTAATTTATGCAGTGTAAATGAAGAAGAATTACCATGCCATGATTCTAACACCAAACACTGCAAAGTACATGTTGCGCTCTCAGCAACTCCACTTTTTTTTTTTTTTCCACGAATACCAAGCAGCTCTTTGCAGCATAATGTATTCTCTATGTGGGGCCTGTTTCCTTGTTAAATTTTTAATTCAAGTTTGTACCCAAATGTTTGATTTCCTATTCAGCCTGGGTGTTCTTCGGGTCTGCATTTCATTTTTAATAAAAATCAAATGAATTTAATAAAATAGAATCAGATTTACTGGGAAGGTGTCACAGATGAAAAACAAGTATTAAGGGTTCACTATTTGTTTGTCTTTATTTAATTCATATTTTCTCAACTGGTTTGTTGTTATTTATGTAGGATCTTTTTGTTATTAGTTTTCAGAGAGTCATAGGGTGCCTTAAATCTTCCGCACTGAAAATACAATTAAAGCTGAAAAGAGACTGCTGTGAATTTTAATAATGACTGAAAGTATGAATAACCCAATGCACCAATCAAACATCTGACTGCTGTAAAGACTCACTGTTTCATAATATCACACCTGTGAGCTACAATATGAAAATATGTGAATTTAATGTGCAATCCTCCTAATAATACATCTGCTCCGGATATCTGTAGAACAGCTATGATTCAAATGAATGTTTGCATTTCTAAAATAATTATGAAAACAACAATGCAAACAGTAAAAAAAACAAAAAAGTAAGTCTGAAAGAGAGGAAATTGAGTGTCAAACATCCAATAGTGTCCACTGAGTAATGCTATATTTTCTGTTCCAGGTGTAATATGGCTAAATGTGATTTGATACTTCCTGAAATTTATCTTTATGTTAATTTTCTTATTTTATGTTTTTGTACGTACAGAAGAACAAAGAAATATATATTTCATACACAGAACTCCATACAGTCCTAGCTCACATAGTTATGTGTTCTATATTAACGTTGACAAAGAAACTTCCTGAAACGTGGTGCAAAGTGTCTTTTATGATTTACAAAGTTTGATTTACTAATCTGTGCAGAAGCATAAATAGTGCACTCAGACTGTCGGAACACGCAACACAGCTCCTGATAGAAGCTCTTGTCGTATTAAGCATGATTTCTCTTGGCAGACTACCTAGAGAGCGCATTCAAATTTGTGCAGAGGTCACATGTCAGTGTGTCTGGTCCCAGTCCACTTCTTTCAAATCCACACATCCTTCAGTTCAACTGTGCTCTATCAATTAAAAGGTGTCTGGCGTCAAGCTGAATGCGTATTTGTTGTTCCAGGTGGTGGGGCAAGCTATCAAACCCAGTTTGACCTGCTGAGTTCCTCTCGACCTGTCACATGATATTCAAAGCCAGATTTTGTCACTGTCTTTGTACATAATGAACATGGGGGATTTCATTCTTCCTCTTGTTAAGGTTTTCTTTGTTGTTTTTTTTGTTGTTTTTGACACATTGAACTCAAATGCAGATTTGATTTGAAGTTTTTATTTCGAACATGTGAAAAAACCCCAAAACAAAACCCAACAAAAAAACAGAATATACAATTTCATAAACAACATAAAAGGGCCAACACCACATGTGCACAAATCTCCTCAACGGACCGCAGATCATTGAGAACTCGGGCGCCCAGATCATCACCCGCACTAAATCATCTAACCACGCTACCCTGTTCTCATCCAACTCCATTGGCTCCCTGTGCAATAAAGCATCTACTATAAAAACCTTCTCCTGACCTAAAGACCTCTCCACAATGGGTGCCCAAACCTTCAGCTGCTCAGCATCAGGACTCTGGAATTCCTTCCCCCGACATATAAGACAGTCAGACTCTATCACATCATTCAAGTCTCAACTCAAAACCCACCTGTTCAACCTGGCTTATTCCCTTTAATTGGACACTGTGCTCTTCACTTGTTTTTATGTTTGTTATGTTCATGGTGAATTGTTGTCACGATGTCTTCGATCATTTATTCTTTTACTCTCTGTAAGGTGACCTTGAAAAGTGCCCCCAAATACATATGCATATGCATATATATATATTTATATATTTATTTGTGAACCAATGTGCCTCAAAAGTACATTTAGTTGTAGTTGTTTGCATATGTGTGCGTATGTATAAAAATTGCTTATACATATACATCTGAAAATGTCATTGAGAGTGCTTTTATGTGCCTTTCTGTCTTTTCTTATCAATTTCTTTCTCCTTATATCACATGGCTTCATGCCTGTTACTCTTGATGAACACAGCTGTTTCAAGAAATTATTTAGGCTGTTGACTATGAAGCCATTGGTGACCTATTTTATTTTATTTTTTTCAAGAATTGCCCTCAATTGACGCAAAATGGGGTCAAACTTGAGGCACATCGGGGAAGATGGAGAATTATTTTAGAAAGGAAGTCATAGATTATTGACTTTTGTGTATTTGTTATCTTTACTAGCTGAAATAACATCTATCTATCTATCTATCTATCTATCTATCTATCTATCTATCCATCCATCCATCCATCCATCCATCCATCCATCCATCCATCCATCCATCCATCCATCCATCCATCCATCCATCCATCCATCCATCCATCCAACTATCTATCTATCTATCTATCTATCTATCTATCTATCTATCTATCTATCTATCTATCTATCTATCTATCTATCTATCTATCTATCTATCTATCTATCTATCTATCTATCTATCTATCTATCTATCTATCTATCAGCCAAACATTGTTTTTTATTCTAATGGTTGTTTTGTTCGTGTCGCAGAATGTCAGTGGCCTCCCATTTGTGAACAAGATAGAGAGGCACCTCCCCAGATCGTTGGCGCTGACTTGATCAACACCACCTGCCATCTGTTCTCACAAGAAGCAACTCCTCATGACGGATTGCATCAATAGACACAAGCAAAAGCCTGCTGCCTCCTCATAAAGAAAGCACATGCTTTGCAGTAAGAGCCTTAACTTGCTGCATGTTTGCATCGCTGCATCTCTTTGGAGAGAGAAATGAGTCCTGGGGGGGGACCCACAAGGGACACAAGTGTCAAACTACACACTTAGAATGAGTAATGAAGCAAGAGACCCATAAACGCCTCCCGTGACCTTTAGGTATTCGTACACTGCGCATAGCAAAGACAGTAAACAACAGGCCAGCTTTAATTGCTCCAAAGGAGTATTGTTGTTGGTTTTTTTTCTTGGTGTAAGTAAAAAGTGGAAAACATGTGAATTTAGCTGATAAATGCAAATGAGGCAGTGGCTTCAGGTTGGACCCGAGTTGAAAGTTGGCTCATGTGTACGGGAGGGGATGGGGGGTGGGGGGTGGGGGGGTTAAATCTGTGGCAAGATTGTCGCAGACTTTGTTGCTGGCTCGCTCTCAGTGTGACAAAGTCAAACTGTGTTGCCTGGGATTCCTGAAGACATATATTCCTTGGATTTTCTTTTCTCAGGCAATGCCAGCCAGATGAAGGAGCTTATATGAATTCTGTGTACAGCTCTTTGTTTCTTCTCAAATGCCGCTTCTTTTTTTTTCTTTCTTTCATTTTTTCTTTTTCTGGCTGTCACGGGGGAACAGATTGATTGTGCATTACCTTTGATTCTCTGGCTCTCTTGTCATTTTGAAGTCAGAGATCAAAACCAACACGGTACACAACAATGACAGTGATCTGCTTCGACCGATCAAAAGCTTCAAAAGCCATCTCTGAAGAGGGCCCTGTGCCACACACACTCAGTCATCCAGTTGACCCAGTTCTCCTGCACTCCGGTGGCAAACACAGTGACGGCATAATTCATTCTGAGACGAAAATCCTTTGTTGATCGATGGAGCCATCAACGGTCAAGTTCACTGTTGCAACCTGTGCTCCCATCATCTATAATGTGGCCGGTTTGTCCTGTGCTAATTGGCACTTCTCAGTTCATGAATTACCTAAAATAAATCTCCTTGCAGCCCCGTTCTCGAAGGCTTACCAAGCTGCATTCAGAATGACCTGAACCTTCTCATTAAGGAGGACATACGGTATACTCCTCCAGTTATCTGTGCTGAGTAAACTGCCTGACTATAGTCATTTGGAAATGATACTCTGGGGTCCTGGCAATTAAAAGTGAAGCAGTATGTTTTTCATTGTCAGTTCCCATGCTGCTTTCTGATTGCGGGTAGCAGGTAGGATCACAAATAGGAAGCGCATGAGATTAGTTTACATGCACCAGTGAAAAGTAATCACTGGCCAAAAAGGGAAGGAAATAAAGAGTTAATTTATTCCCACACTGTGGCAGTGCATGAGCACATTTCATTAAGTGAACATCATTGACATTCTCTCAGACCGAGAATGTAAACGGAGAGTGCCTCTGCAGAGCCTTTCAAACAAATACGCCAATGCATGACTGACCCCATTTTTAACTCTGACACTGGAACATCATTTTCAAACTACTAATGGAAAAAAAAATATTTCAGCACCACAAAAAAAAAAATAAAAAAAATAGAAAATAGCCTGACACAACCACAAAACTGTTACAACTGGCATTTAAAAAAAAAAAAAAAAATTACTTTCTATTCAGGACCTCCAGCTTTGCAAATGATCATTTCACCCAGGCTGCAGTTTGTCTTTTAATTACCAGCTTCCAAGAATGACTTTAGTCAATTTGCCCAGAGGGGACCTCCGAATATTAGATCAGGCAAAGCATTATTTCATTAGTTGCGATAATATTTCTTTAGTCATTGAAATTTATGGTTGCAGAGTCTCTCCACAGCGGGTTGGAGCTGGAGTGGGTGGCAGCTCTCGCTGGTGGCGGCTGCGGTGGTGGGGGCGGTGACACGTTTCTTTTCATAGTAAATAATAAGCTCATTAAATGGCTGAAATGTTTTTAAAAGCCATTATCTGCCCCATTTCACTTTAATTAGCCAACTGTCTCTTAAACCTGCATGCGTGGCTCACACAAGATTTATTTTTTTATTTTTTTCTTTTCCTTTTTTTGTCAGACGACAACTGAATGTTGAGTGAAGCTAATCCACCATAATGGCAATGCCAGTGGTTTGACAGGTGGAAAACAATTGAGAGTGCTATCTTAGAAGGAAACACCTCGATGTCACATGATGTGACAGTTAATAGTCAGAGCCACCCCTGGACAAATGGAGAACCTAAATAAAAAGATATTATGAAGCTCCTCTGGCCAGCTGTGGTCGTACCACCTTACCACCTAACCACCTAACCACCTAACCCTACCACCCTCGTACCTCAGCATTATGTACTAATGGTGCAAAATGTAATAATGTAATACATTTTCAACTCATAATGTAATAATGTTTGGAATAAACTTTGCCGCATTTTGTAATAACTTGATACATATTGCCACAGTTATTACAAAATGCGGGTGAAATGATTAAATGCACTCAGTGGTACTTTACAATCCGGAAATGGCTGGTGGAAATAGTGATTGGCTTGTAACTTTAAAAATGTACCAGCCACAATGGCAGGTGATATGAAAAGTTAAACCTAATTTAGAGCCCTGCATTCTGCCATCAGCACGACATGAGCAAAAGCAAAGAGTGACATATAATTTTACTCCAATTGAATCTTGATTTTCTTCTCTCATGATTAAACCTAAAGGACAAAATGTGTTACATAATGCACCAAATGATTACAACTTCCTAACCATAACCCACATATTTTAATAACTGTTGCAATATGTGACAAGTATTTACAAAAAATGCAGCAGATTATTACATAATGAGCTGAAAATGTATTACATCATTAGATATTGCTGTGAAACGCGACAGTGTATCAGGTCTCATACTGCACAGAATACTTATACTCAAAAAATGCTCCCAAATAAAAACCTGGTGAGTATTACACACACATCTATCAGCAACGTCAGCAGCAGGCAGACAAGCAATGTCAGCAGTTTGGAGATTCTTTAAAATCAATGAGAATGACGGCTGTAAGGCAGACTGTAAATTATGTTCCGCTCAAATATCAAGATGAGGTGAAAACTAGTTCGTACAACACCGGCAACTTAATCACCCGTGGCATTTGGACCACCAGAGTTAGCTGGAAGTCAGTTAGTTTAGCTGCTCCAGGGATCAAGGAGGACTTTACCCAGAGCTACACGCTACATGCTTTAAGAGTGTCGGGGTTTACACAACAGCGACGCTACATGCTAAACAAGATTAAAGTATGACTTACACACTCATGAGTTGGAAAGTGTGTGTGTGTGCATGTGTGTGTGTGTGGGTGTGTGTGTGGCACACAGCCAGCTCAGTCCCTCAGCCTTCAATTCAACAGCAGGGTTCGGCAACCCGCTGCTCCGGAGCCACGTGCGGCTCTTTTGTCCCTCTGCTGCGCGGCTCCCTGTGGTGGGCTGTGTTGAGGAACGACGATGACGAAGGTCCTTCACTTTTTCGCGCTCGCTGCCACAGAAAGTGGCAATTATTCACTCAACATTGAATAATCAGGATGTACAAAACTGAGCGGCGTTGAACGTCAAGCCACTCACACATAGTCTTAGTCACTGTAGTCCCGTGGTAGAATGCTCACCTGCCTCGTGGGAGGCCAGGATTTGATTTCCAGTGAAAACGATTTTTTATTATTTTTTTTAAATCAAAATATGTTATATTCATTTTAAAGGTGCAGTTTTGTTTCTTTTATTTGTTTTCTTTTTTTGATTGGCTATCCAACAATGGATGTTCACCATAGTTTTGTATTTTTTGACAAATCTATTGATGCAGTGTTATCTTTATTTATATATCAAAAGGGTTTTGTGACTCCCAGTGTGATCTTTTCAGTGGGAAATGGGTCCAACAGGCTCTTTGAGTGTTGAGAATTGCCTACCCCGGTCGACGGTACACATGAAGCAGCGTGTAAATTAGTGTTAATGGCATTTAATAAGTACTGGTATTGGTACTCTGTATCAGAACTAGCCTCACTTTGTTCAAACATGGTTTGTACCACATGGTGGCGTATTGAGACATCGTAGTGTTGCTTAACTGCAAGAAATCACATCGCCACAAGTAAAAACCAGTTACTTGTCATCACTATTCAACACAGAGGCTTTATTTTCATTTTACCTTCAATACACAAAAAGTCACATGATTTTATTTTATGTTTTGTGATTAATTATCTACTAAGACCAACCCACTATATGCCACTGAGAATTTTTATTTAGTTCTTTATTTCCAATTCAATTGTAAACAAAGAATATGAGTACAATATTGCAGTTGAAGGTGCAGAGGCTTGAAAAATAAAAGAACATCCATTCTGCTATAACTCCTCTGAATGTCTCAGAAATGACCCTGCAGCTGTGAGCTGAAGGTAATTTGATGTTGTAATTTTCCCGGTTGGAGGAAAGACTATCTAACACCGATTGGTCATTCTGTTTCTCAACAGGGCTCATGAACGGTCCTCCTAATGAGAGAGCTGCAGGGATGAATTTCCAGTATGAATTATTAAATTCATATTAACAATAGAAGGAACTAAATTAGAGCTTCTGCAGGTACAGTCCAATAGAGAGAGAGAGAGAGAAAAAAAACCCTGGTCAGCCCATGGTCAGAATGCTTAGAAAGTGTAGTAGCAGGTGCACAGAGAATAAAAGTGTTTCCTGTTGAGCTGATGCGGCCCACTGCCTTCTCCAAACATGCTTGTGTATGACAGCAAGAAGAATAAGTAGTAGATTTTTATTTTTTACAGATAATGGCAGACAAGATGATTTTGCAGTTCAACAGTATATCTCTATATCTTTGTTGCATTATGAAAGTAACTGATTTCATAAGATGAAAGATCCATTGTCAACAATAGAGGTCTTTGCACGAGGCTACACTATTATGAAAAACGAATTACAAGACTGCATAAAAGACAGAGAAACATTGTGCATTAACTATGAACAACTTGGAGAATAAACAGAAATGATGGGAATTTCCAAGTAAACCAGTTTTGAATCTTAGTAAAATGATCTTTTACACAGAATGCCATTTTTAGTTAAAGTGGTTTCTATTTTCACAATATTCTAAGGCTGCAGACGCTTATATAAAATTAATATTTCCTATTACTGTTACTATCTTAAATGCTTTTTTGTTGTTGCATGTATTGGTGAATTGAAAAACTTGCATGTTCAGATGGCAATGTTTGGAAAATTATTGCTGTACACATGAAAACACCAGAAACATTAAAAATTCTGTTGTCTGAACTTCATGCCACGACTTGGTACATTTTTTATTTATTTATTTATTTTTAACACAACTACCTACCCAGTGTTACACACAGAAAACACCATATTTGAGTCACTCTTGACAAGCTCGCAATATCTAAATATCTCATTGCCATGTGACTTTTCTGTTGTTGTTTACATACTCCACTTTGCACACACTGCTTGTTTTGTTGACTCTTGTTTTGTTGACTACTATTGCGTATTGATGTCACAAACCTGAGTCGCTGACAACCCCACCTACATTTTAACCATACTCTCTGTGGTGGGACCGCGCAACAGAGTTGGGTCTGGGTACGTTTTGCTTTAGCGTACCATCCCGCCCTGTCACACTCTGTTTGTGAAATCCATTTAACCATTTCTCCTCAAGAGTGACGTGGAGTAGGCATAGACAGACGTTGGTCATTGTACAGACACAGGAGAACTCACCAGACGGACGTTTAAATTCAGGACTGAGGCGGGATTTGGGGCAATAAACCTTGAAAACAATGTTGTTGGATCTCTGACACCTATGTAATATTATTGAAAATCTCTCTAATATTGGACCTTAAAGACAGTGGCAATCCAATCTGCACAATCTGCACTGTAGTTTATATTTGTTTCCATTGATTTCAGTTTAATTCCGAAACATAAATGTAGGCACATTTAAATTACCTCCTCTAACACAGCCGTGACTATAGTGCAGCTGCCGTAGACCATATAAAGAAGACATTCAATTATACGGAGGCAACAAGAGGAAATGATTAAAAGTGGTTACCGAGGAACAGAGACAGGGGAATTAACTAAAAGTCTTTAATTATACTTGGCTAGCATTAATCACACTGAGAGATGAGGTTCATTTCCAGCTCATCTTAATCTTCATCACAGAGGGGATGGTGAAGAAGACTCCTGACTGGGCCCAGATGCACCGTACGGCACATTCAAAGAGCGCCGTCCTCTTTCTGGTGCCCCAGAGACAAGAAAATGAGAATATGTTGCAAATTGAAACGTCTTCCAGAGAAGTGTCTACCAATGTTACAGCCATATAATTCAACACAGCTCAAATTAAGAGTGGCTTTAACTATGAATGTGTTCATATAGGCACTTAGTAACAAATTCAAAGGAAAATCACTCAATTAGGGATTTATCTTTATCTTCTTATATATTAATATTCATTGCTAGTGAGGTTTTGCTTTCGGTAGCACCTCTGAAATCACAACAACCCCACATAAACACAGATAAAGTAATGCTGACTCTGCTCCTGTCTTTGCCTGATTAATATTTTCTCATAATTACTTGGGCTTGTATTTTTCAGCCTCTGATATTAAACTAATTACTGAAGAAGATATAGAGCATCTAAAAAAAAAAAGAAGAAGAAGACAGGTCTCTTTAGGACATTGTGCATGTTTAGTTGTGTTCTTTTCTTAATGCACACGTCATAGAAATGACAAGACACAGAACAAAGAGGAGAATCCTGGATATTTTTTTTTTCTTCTGCCAAACATAAATGAGAACATCATTATTTATTTAAAACATTGGAGACATTTACAAAATGGGAAAATGTTTGTCATTAATCAAAAACGTAATCAATTATCATTGAGGTACAAAACAATTGCTTCAACCAACAAACTGCTTCAACCAATCAGATTTTGATATTGGCGACTCAGCGCTTTCCGGAAGGCCGATCGTGACGTCGGCATATTCAAGCCCTCTGATTGGATAGTCAGAGAGTTCACTCCCCAGCCAGCTGACTGCATCTGTCTCAAGATGCGTGAACAAAAATATAGTTGTGTTGATTTGATAGCGGTTTTGTCAACCTACAATGGCTAAAGGAGAAGATAAAGAGATTTGGTTGCAGATTTATTGTCAAAACCATTTTCAAGGGGGGCTTTTCCAAGAGGTCCTTGAACGCACCACAGCACTCCAAGCACATGGAGGTCCGGGCAAGTTACCAGCGCTCGCTTCAACTTCCTTGGCAGAATTCAGGATTATGTCATTTGCCATTATTTTATTTCCAAGACCACGAACAGCTGACGTCCCCCTCCTCAACCCCCAGAACTTTTGGGAATACCAGCCGCTTCTTTATGCCGATGCAGCTGAAGGAGAGACATGAACTCGGATTATCGTCTTCCCTGGACGGAAAAAACCAGCCAGGTCCGCCACTGGTCATAAAGGTATTTATTCTGGCTACACGAGTATCTGTCTGTATTACAAAGGCTTTTCGTACTGCATTTCTGCATGGCAACATGTTTTTTGTAGCCATAAAAAAGTTATTGAGTGGTGGATTGACTCCGGCCAGCACTCGTGAAGGCCTCGGTCTGAAATGCACAGCCTGCCACTGATATAAGTAAACATCGACGACTGACAACATGTGCCAATACAGTGGTTTTCATTTTAGGGACTCGGATTTAGCCGTTTTTGTTGATAAATGTGAAAGTTGAATATGCCTCACATCCTACTTTTGTCACGTCTCTTGGCGCTCTCACTGCAATTGATTAATATTCTGCTTTTATCCTCAATTAATCTCATCTTGAATGTATGTGGTTGAGTTAGCGTCTTCTAACTATGCATCCATGAGGTTGGTGTTTTGTTGTTTTTTGTTTGTTTTTTATATAGAGAGGATTTCCAGCTTGTTTTGGTCGAGGTGGACATCCAAATCAAGAAAAGTGGTCATACTTCTTCCAAACTCACACTGATGAATTGGGCAGTAAAGGAGGAAATAGGTGTTTGTGCGGAGATGGATGCTTCTGGAAATGTGAAATCCTTTGACAATAATCCAGAATGAGAAAATTCAATAATGGAAGTATTTTGAATGAATGCTGAACAAAAAGGGTTGAGGGACAGTGCCATCAAGGTGTCCTGCATAAACTCTGATATTAATTACTCATTGCAACTGAGTATGTCCGAAGTCGGGACATATAATCAACCTGTGAGTCTTCAGGATCATTATGGCCCATGTCTGCTATAGCAGCATTCAAGTTTTCATAGCCAGCTGTGAAACTCAGGCCAACTTCGAGGACCCGAAATTCAGTTCCTAACATAGTTGCATAGATGAAATGTGAGCATAATCAGTGTTTTAATGTTTTTCTTTAAACCCTTCAAGGAATCATATGTAGAAATCTACAACGATGTTCCCTTTCAGGATGAAATCACAGTGTTTCTTTGTAGAACTAAAACAGTTCAGCTTCTGTGACACTAGCAGATGTTTATTTCTCTAACGGCACATGTAAAACCTGTTGTGCGATAATAACTGTATTTGTACTTTAATTTAGCCCTCCGTATGATCCAAATAAGGGTGAATGTGTGATAATTTCACAATTTTCTTAATGACTGCTTGTATTGAGATTGCTGCAGTTTTGTTTGTGGAGGCATCTGTTCCCATGTGACATCTTTCCAATTGTACCTTGTTCAACATGTGATTCAAGCGAGTTTTGTCTCGGAACATCAAGCGTGATGGGAAGAGTGGTCAGCTACTTGAGTCGCTCGGTCACATTAACACAGAGTGGCTATATTTGACTGTCCAGTAATTCAATTCCCCTCTTCCACCCTCAATGGCTGACCTCTCTGCTCGTCAAAAGAAGCTGGGAGAGTCGCAAAACAATCACTTGCAAGCAGAGGAAATTCAGCAAAAGGTGGAAAAAGTACAGAAATCTTTTCCCCTTAAGAATGTTGAAATTAACAGTTTTTAAATTCAAGTTAAAATTCAGTGTAAATTACGATTACAACAATGCAGTCCACTCTAATACACTTTCAAGCAAACGTACATTATAGTGTGAAGGAAAATCCACTGTTGTTTGATAATCCCACCACCTGACAACGCGGTCTGTAACTCGCAATGCTTCTTTTTAAAACAAACCTGACAAGCAACAGCATGTCTACATGCTTTACCTGGCTGCATATAACATTCTAACCAGCTTACTCAGTTCTGTCAATCATCTTCCTTAAGGGTTAAAGAACTATTGCACTGTAATCATTTGTGGCCAGAACGACTAAGACAGTGTGGTCAAACATCTGGTTTGCACACACAAAAAAAAACAACTTTCTGAATAAAACACTTGACATCCCCTTTCTGACTAACATAATTCAAGTCACACACCTCTGCCTGTACAACGTGTGCCTCAGGCTTAGTTCTTGACAGACAGCTAGAATTTCATAATAACACATTAATTCAATGAGTTGAAGATGTTCTCTTCGAAAAAAACAAACAGGAAGGTGTGAGGTCTGAAGCACAACAAGTGCCGCGTGAGGAAATGCTGGTCTGTCTGACTGCTCACATCCACTGCCTTCTGATTTACATACCAAAGCACTTCAGCATCACACACTGCAGCTCAAAACCCTGATGGGCTCAGGATGCATTTTCCAGCAAACTGGTCCAGTCAGCATAATACTGTGCACATCATGAATCTGATTAATTCACCTCATAAATAGATGTTAAATTCGGGTTAAAATGGCCACTGTCGCTTATCTAGAATACTGCTGAGGATTTTGTGTTTGCAATGTAAATAGCAAAACTATTGGAATGTAAATTCAGAAAACCTGGTCATTTATGAAAAAAGCAGAATTAATTTTAAATTAGGTCCTGGGTAACGTTGCATGTTCGAGCTCTACCAAGTGCCTAAGTACATTGTTCTACTGTCTGTATATTAGTTGAGCATTTCATTTAGATTTCTTTTTTTTTTTTTTTTTTGATTGAAAAGTTTATTTTGGCGTGGACACAAATGAGATTATTCAAAACAACAACAAAATTAAATAACACAGAAAACAAATAAACATAACAGAGCAAAGCAAAACCAACCCAACCAAATCCGAAAAGGAGTAGGACGAAGCCTAAGCTTATTTATTTATTTATTTTTGATTTTAATTTTTGTATGGTTTTTTTGCTTGGATACTGCCTGACCTCCACCTCCAATCCATTCCACAAACTCACTCCACGTATTGAAAGACAAAATGATTTTAAAGTTGTGCCAAATCTAACTTTAAATCCCCTCTCAAGTTATAACCACCACCTCCATATCATCACTAAGTTAATCTCAAATACGTATACTTGAAGCATCTTGTACATATTGTACAGAAACTGACTCCTCATTTTTCCAACCTCTACAGAGGATGACCTTGCATCACAACGGAGAGAAAAAGGTCAACCATGGAAAGACGACATCCAGTTTGGTGAGTGCAAACAAAACCAGCGGCATGGGTGAAGTTCTTATGATGGGGTGGCCATAGAAAGCGTTGGCTTTCAAAGAATCCAAATTGTATTAATATACAACTTACAAATGTATTAATTTCATTTAGTTTGTTACTTGAAACCGTTTTAGCTGTTATATAAACCCGTTTAACCCAATACATAGTTTACATACTTTCAATTTGTCTTAATTATGACCATGATATATTTGACTGAAAATCTATATTTTCATCAGTAATTATTAATAAAAAACAACTTTTATCGATTTCACTAATTCAATTACAATTGTACATATATATGGTGCCAAACACAACTCAGTTCAGAGACTTTTTCAGAAAAAATTTTAACATTTCCACATGAGCAAGCAGAGGGGATGGTGAGGAAAAACTACATTTAAACAGGAAAAAAACCTGCAGAACCAGACTTAGAGGTGGAGAATTTCTAGAGAACCAGACTCAGAGAGAAAATAATGGATAGACATTGTTATATTGGTGATATACAGTATGCAATATATAGTTTTATGACTGTGTTTTCCAGACTTTAAGTCACACTCTTTTGATAAAACATTAGAGTAAGAGTTAGAAAAGTGGACAGACAGACAGGCAGACAGACCTTTGACGAAATGGAGGAAAAATAGAGTGTAATCATGGGTTAAAAGCACATTGAACAGAGCTGAGGAACAAATTAAATGAACTGATCTGGATCAGCAGCTGCTGGACCAGGATCATCAAAGGTTACATCTGGACATGGAAAATAAATGTTCTAATAAACCAGTGCAACTTGTGATAATTAAAAAAATAAAAAATAAATAAAAATTCGGAACTGTTTTGTGACTTTGCAGAATTGCACACATATTCGACCTGTCCTGTCGTGCTGCAATGTTACGTGCACGTGGAGAAATCATAGAATATGTATGCTTCTCTACAGCCCTGGTGCCGTCACAGTCTGATGATGTAACGTGCAGCATGTGAGAGAATTAAAAGTGTCATGCCACGTCCATATCATTACATTATCCTACCTTTCCTTTCTGCTCTGAACACGAAGGGGATGAGCGACTCTCTCTGTAAGTGAAATGGGAAAAAGTTTGAAGCCACAAATACTGCAGAATATATGAAAAGAAAAGAAAAATAGTATTTAGATCAGAAATGGAGGTCTGCTGTTAGAATTGTGTTAGTGTGTGTGCTTTGTCTCAGCCCTGCTCCTCAGGTACCACCCTTGTTTCCTCTTCCTGCACGTGGCTGATTGAGCACCAGTGTGGCCAGTTGGCCAATCAGGACCTTGTGAAGCTGTAACTTTAAAGCATTTAAAGAAAATCCCCCAAAAAGCAGCACTGTCCAGCCGCCCGAAAAGCTTTTGAGCTGCGTCTTGTAAATGCTTTTGCACTTGTGCACCACGGTTGGTAGTTAGGTAGTTAGTTCTTTTTAACTATAAATGGGTTGGGTTCTTTGACGTTCGTGTAATGTGACATTTATTTGACTCGCCCATTGGTTGTGCTCTTTGGCTTTTGAGTTGAGTATTTTTGTGTGCGTGTGTGTGAGAGAGAGAAGAAAAAATAGATTTAATCATCCACTTTTATATTATCCGTGGTTTCAAAAGCAGTATACTATTCAACAATAGAGGGCAATTATATCACCCTTTTGTTGTCATGGTTACAGTATCACCTAATTATTATGGAAAGTTGAAATCAATGGAGGTCTCAGGATCAGTTGACCAACCGTGTCTTCACCTCCAACTTTTCTTTTGTTCCCATTATAACTGCTATAAGAGGGTGATTTCACAATGGAACAAAGGCAGTGGTCATAATGTGCAAAGAACCTGTGGTCACTTTTTAATGAGAAACCAGTATTTGAAATATTGATTGGCCATCCCACTGACCCACTCTCCTGACCAAGGGAAACCAAAGCCGATGTTGCCCAAGCTAATGTGGAAAGAGAGTGAAATTAAAGGTGATCAGTATTATTTATAGTTCTTTTTCAACAATGTTGTTCTGTGTACTCTGTTATTGATGCTGAAGTAATACATGTGTGGAATACAAAGGTATAATACTCATTTAAGCATTAAAAGCAAAATGTCATGAAGACACCATAAACAGCAGCAGTTTAATAGATTGAAATACTTTATTTTGAAATATAAGTAATTCACAAACATCACTGATTGCTCACAGTCAGTGTGTATTATGTGTATATATATATATATATATATATATATATATATATATATATATATATATATAAAAGCCAATATGCATGTCCAAGAAAGCAGCTTCAGTAAAATATAGAGTATTCAACCACAGTATGTAATGTAATCTAACTGTATACCACCACTATATGTCTATTCAAAATTAAGGGGGAAAACAAATCAAGCGTGACTATTGGCAGCCTGACGTTACTCACTTTTTGAAATACATAGATTCAGTGTATTTTGTCCAGTAGTTCTATATGCTTAGTGTTTGTTTGTTTTTTTGTCCATGTTGCAACAGAAATAATCCAACAGAAGGGGGATACGCACGCCTATAGCTCGTGCTTTCACCGTCTGCCACTTTGAAATAAAGCAGATCTCAAATTGATCTATAAGATGAAATGTGGACTATTTTGCTTATAAACACAGATCTCTCTTTAATTGCAGACTGTGAGGATGAAATGAGTCTTTAAATACAGAATCTATAATAATAAATAATCTTTCAATAAGTGTGTGTGTGTGTGTGTGTGTGTGTGTGTGTTTATAAGTCTTTTGACACTGTATAACAGTTGAAATGCACTATATAGAGGAAGTCAGTTTACCACATAGCCCTTAAAATATGAAATGATATTGCATTACTAAGTCTACTAACATTAATTTCAACATATTTCTTCCAACATTTTGAACTCAGTTAACACTTGTGAAGGTGAATGCGGCGCTTTCCGGAGGTACAGTCTTTGCTGTAGCTATTGAGACTTTCTGTCCTCTGTGGGAAATATCCCTCACACCCATCAAGTGAAATATATTTTTCGCAAACATAGTAAATTATCTCTTTTATTTCTACTCCGGAAACACTTCCCAAAAATCCAATTGACCTACAGCTGAAACCTTCTGACATTTGGAAAAAAGAAAAAAGAAAAAATGCCTTGCTGAACAGAAGTGGCATTCATGCATGTGCTTAGGTCCCATCTGTGGTCGAAACATCTCATTGTGGTAACTTGAATGCAGCACAGAGGAATAACCTTCTGCAGCTATGGTGAACACTGCCCTGAACTCCCACTCTCTCTCTCTCTTTTTTTAATAAATTTTTTTAAAGATGTGGTATCATGAGAGCAAATGCGTAGTGCACCGGAGTTATTATCCCTCCAAATATGAGTCTTCATATTTATGTGCTCCGTCAGTACATGATAAGATATAACTGATTAACTGGTTAAATTCTCCGAACAAATGTCAGATGCTCATGAAGCAGAAGGGGCATGGGAGCCCTTTTAGATTGGATCTACTTTTTTCTCTTCTTTTCCAGTCAGTCACAGTTACTTTGTGCCTCTGTGCCCTAAGTCTAATTGAAGCCCAAAAACGAAGGGAAGAGATTGAATTGTAGATTGAATTGCATCCCAAGGTCATTTGAGCATTGAAGAGATGCAATAGAACTGTTGCCTATGGGCACAGTATGTCCTCACTCCCTTCTCAAAAGCAATTATAAAATCCACTGTAGTTTTTTTTCATTTTTTATGATTATTATTTCTCTGTGTATTTGGCTGTTTTATTGCCTGTGTGTTTTTTGAATAGTATTTCTCGGAGCTGTATACTCTATTGCCGTACACTCTGAAGCATGATGTGACTTTCTGTAATTAATGATAAAGAGTTTTACTCCTTAAAGACCATGATAAATGGAGAAACAACTCAGAATTGTTTATTATCGAAAGAACATCGTGACTTTAACTTGCAGATTTCTGTATTTCTGTATGTTTTCCTTTTTTCTTGTCTGAACCTCTGTTGCAAGTTCGAGTCCTGCTGGTTTTACACGAGGCTTCACAGCTCAAGCTCCTTTTCAAAGAATTTGAGGGTGGATGTCAATGAAGCTGAAGATTTTCAGAAGTTTTTTTTCTACAAGAATGATTAGCTGTGAATGTTTTTCCATTTTTCTTTTTGAACAGTAAAACTGGCAATTGGCAGCGTTGAACTGCACCACAAGAAACACTGACAAAGACGCGCCAGGCCAATGAGGGCGTGCTGAGAATGTGACCGTGTAGAAAAGTAGATGTAGTCTTTGTTGAAGAAGCACTGTCAAATTGACTGATATCTCATGTGGTTTTCTGGTTTTGAGTCCTGGTTTTCAACTGGGCAGCCTGAGGTCGACTCCCAGTCTGGGAATAATCCTTAAGAAAATGTCTTCTTGGATTGGTGTAGTATTTTCTTTACTGTTCTTGAAACTGAGGTGTGAAACAGCTTAGAAACTTTGCATGTTCATTAACCTGAGATGAGAGTGCTTCCAGAATATTGTGCTCTGGTAGCCATTTTTAATCAGTGCTCTTTTCCTGGACTTAAAATGATATAAAAGTTTAAAGGAAATGCCAAAATGCAGAGGAAGTTTACCATTTTCACACAATATTATTATAAAGATTACTCAGACTGGCACATTTATATCACAATATTTTTTCAGATGAATTCATCAAAACATTGTGGGTGCTTGGGTGATACCATTTATAGACTTCTTTTAAACATTGAGTCAATTTGCTTTGAAAACATTCCGGTTCATTCCACCTGCCTACATCTAAAACACAGGTACAATTATCCAATTATTTTAAATAGGCGAAAACACATGTAGGTGTTCAGTCTTCTGGAATTACAATATTATCTGCATGTATAAATTTCCCATTAAATGGAATTGAGATGGATGCAACCCACACAGAGTCAAAGACAAGTTAGTATATGTACAGTTTTCAACAGCAGGGTTATTGCACAGATGCTTGCTTATAAGCTTTGGCTTGAGACAGAACATTAGCTCTTGCCTTCCTATAAAGCAAGCGCAACATAAGACATGACCTAATTATTCATAGAGACATACTGAGCTAACTTCCATTACTTCCATTAGTGATCTTTGAATACAGCAGCCATTGACAAAATAAATGACCTCCAAAATATTCTTATGTACCCGAATTAATAAATGATTTGAGTTTAATTCATCAAAACTGTGTTTTTATTTGGACAGATTGAAGTTATAGGTGACCAAAAGGCAGTGTGTTTTCATTGTTTGTAAGGTGAAATCGTTGTGACTGTATGTCAGGTGTTAGAATTATCCCACCTGCAAGTCGACAAATGTTTTGGCATTGCCCATGTGGAATAATCTTTAAGCATATGTGCCTGTTTACTTAGCCTTGGTTGTTTGTGCCTATGATCATGAGTGGATCTGTGCAAAAAAAAAAAAAAATCTAAGGACATGCATTCACACAGAACAATCAGTAAAGTCTTGTGAGGAAGGTTGTGATGCTTGACTTTGCAATATCGAGCACGGCACGATTCATCACAGCCACTAATGACCAATCATTGCCGCTCCTCTTATCCTCTTTTAAAGCAGTTTGCTGAGCTAGCGAGAGAGTCCACTGATGAGGAGCAAGCAGATTGTAGAAGGCAAAAATATCCAGCAGCCAAAATGTTTTGTTTTTTTTTGTTTTTTTTCATGAAGCATTGTAGCAATGGTCCATTTTGAAGATTGACTTACTCTTTTCGAGGGATTGAAACGCTTGACCCTGACTAATCAACATCAAATTTAATCAGAGAGCTTTTTTGCAAGATAACCAATATTTGTGATGTACACTAACAGATAGGTGTAGATAGATAGGCCGTAATCTACTACCTGCTTCTCAAAAGAATCTGCCTCATCATCAGGATTCTGGCCAGTCGGGTATAATTACAATCCCAGAAGAAGGACAGTGACATGGGTAACCCTTGTGACAATATCAGTCCTTCAGTATGGTAAATCTACATGAACTCTGCTTCACACATTTTGTGACAAAACATTTGTTTCAACAGATGTTTGTCAAAATGATAGAAATACCCAAAGTCATGTGGCAAATTGTATATCAGATTATTTCATCAAGTAAAATGACCATGTTGTTTAGAGTGTATGTTTGTGAAAACAAAAGCAGTAGGCCAAGCACCTTTTAAAGGGGTCATATGATACAGCTTTTCGTCACTTTCACGCGGGTCTTGTTGATCCAAAAGCATTGTATTCAAAGTTTACCGCCCCAAATCCAGCTTTTCCTTGATTTTCATTCATTTGAATATTGGATCATAGGAGCTGCATTCAGAATCTGCTGTGTCTGTGTGAGCTGGACTGGCTCCGCCCACACCTACCCATCTTGGGAAGAGGAGGAAGTACTTCCTCTCATGGTGCCATGTGCCAGAGCAGAGCTGCCTAATTGTGGGAGGAGTCAAAGAGAGGGCCTACCTTGATTGGGATTGGCTAAACCCCCGATGACGCTACATAGGGTTTGATTTCTAATTCAATCGTTGGTGCACACACTTTTTAAAAACTGAAACATCATGGAGAGACGACAAAGTTGAATTGCTAATCCGGCTCACTCAATTATAAAACTACCAAGTCCCAGGAGAAAATGGACTGGGAGTCGAGACACTCTGGAGCCCGCCATTGTTGTTGTTGTCCATCAACTTACACAATTGCAAGTATTTACCAAAGTATTTACTATGGCTGTGGTCTGCATGTGCAGTAGCAGCGTTTCCAACATCTATAGGCCATACGGCCATGTGGATGCCTGATCCCATCAGATCTCAGAAGCTAAGCGGGGTAGGGCCTGATCATTCCCTAGATCGGGGATGGTGAGGGAACACCAGGACGCCTGGGTGAATGTAGTGTGAGAGTGAGTGAGTGGTTGGTGGTGGTCAAAGGGGCCGAAGGTGCGATTTGGCAGCCTCGCCTCCGTCAGTCTTCCTCAGGGCACCTGTGGCTACATACGTAGCTGACCACCATGGAGGGAATGAATAATACAATGTAAGCACTTTGAGTCTCCTTGAAAAAAGCCCTATATAAGACTCATGCATTATTATTATTATAGGCAGACAGAGTCAGAACCTTTTTGAATAAGTTGTGTTTTCCCCTGTTTCCATGGAGACAACTTCAGAGAAAGTTCCACCATAGGAGCCAGTTTCAAACATTTGCACTTTCAGTGGCTACGAGCACAGTTGTCATATCAACCAAACCCCAAAGGGCAATAAAGGTTTTCCATTTTCTCTTGAAAACGTTGTGTGAACAGGGCCTAAGATGCATAGACAGACAACAAAACCCAATTAGAGATGTCTACTTCAAAAAACATGTTAACGTATTCTATATTGCCTACCTTTTGCACATATGGTGTTGAACAGTAGCCTACTTTTCATTTTATTTGTCTTTATCACACTTGTATCTATCCTTCTTAATTTCCCACACTCCTCTTCTTGTTTTCTTCACATGTCGCACCGTGATAGAACATAACTAAATAAAATGAACAGCATGCAAGGGTGCTCGAATTAAAAAAAAAGAAAAAGTTCCCAGAACTATAATGGCATAAATCGGATGCATATACAGCATTAATGGGGAGAGTTTGTTTGGATTGCTTTGATTAGATAAATATGGGTTTCATGTTTAGATTACGTTAGATGATTTCCAGACGCAAATATTTCCTAATGTAATGCAAAAGAAAAATGCAAATGTGGAGTGCACATGCACATAATGATGCATCAGTCTTACTTTCCTCATTTAAGATTTCATTTTGTAGAAAAACTGCACTGCGGAGCAAAATGTGCTTGAGACTGCTTTCTTTGTGTCCAAATACCAGGCACATTTAAACAGTGAGTGAATTGTTAAGTATTATTATCATTGGTCAGTTATACACATTCGACATGCTCTGATGCATGTTTTTAAAAATTTTTTTTAACAACTAGAACTTCAATTATTCATGTTCTTGAGAGGATATATCATGACAGGATCTGATATACTGTGGGGCTGTATCTCCATGGCACAGCGATGACATTATGCATCCACAAAAATCTGCTCTTCAAAAGACCTGGAAGTTATAACTAGCCCACCATGAATTTGTGTCACAAAGATTTATGGGGCTGCTTCCAAAATTCAAGGCAAGGGGAAGTTATTTATTTAGCACATTTCTACACAAAGAATGCTAGAACAGTCTCGGAGAAGGAATGCATGGTAATAAATACAAGCATGTCAAGAACCATAATGGAAAACAACTTTAAAAAGCTTAAGAAAAGTTACAGAGAGGAACGCGGTTGACGTCAGAGTGATGCTCGCACATTAGGTCAGTCATGGGAACTGTGGGAAAACTGTCACCACATTAGGACTCATAAAATATCCAGAGGATTTTGGCAAGAGGGATAGTATTAAGCTGCGATCGGGCAGCTGTCTGAACTGAGCAACATTTGCATCAAAGACAGCGTGGAGGCAGTGCTGTATATTTTTTTCCTCTTTTGAGGGGAGGGATTGTGCAAAAAAAGAGGAAATATTCCTCCTTTAGTAGCTGAAGTTATATGAAAGCTATGGTACACTGTGGCTTGATATGTTGAGGCAAATTGCTCCAGTCTTAATGTAACTACTAATGGAACTTTTAACTCTGGCAGATTACATTTGAAACTCCATGACCTCTTAAAGATCCCCTAAAATGAAAAATGCATTTTCCTGTGGTTATTTTAATTGACATATTTTGGCTTTTCTTACTGAGAAGCGTTGGATGTCTGACACATTATCCTGCTTACTAGGGAGTTTCCCAATTCAACATCCAATACATATGCTTAGAATACTTCCTGAAGCCTGGCCACACTTTTGTGAGGCACAACTAGCCTGGCTTAAAGTATCCTCTGCACATCTTAGCCAGGTGTTCAATAACTGTATTTATTAGGTAATTCAAACCTCTGCATGGTGCACGATCAATAATCACTCCTAAAAGGCAGATTGTATGATCATTATTATCTAGTGAAAGCCTTTGTTGACTCGATGTTGATTCTTGCAGATACTCAGCGGGATTATTAGACCATGAACAAACTACTTCCTCACAATCAGTGTTGGCTCATGGGTTTTATCTATCATTTAAGCTTATTCTACCACTTATTTGACCTGGAAACAAAGACTAACAACCAATGGAGAATGAGAAAGGAAAGAAGCTCAGTGCAGTCTCGACCTGTAACAGCTCAACTGAAAAATGGCCCCGGCTGGCCTGAACCAGCCCTAACTGTAAGCTTTATTAAATAGAAATGTCTTAAGCCTAACCTTAAAAGTAAAGACCGTGTCAGCCTCCCTAACTGAAACTGAACTTTCGTTAGGTGTTCACAGTTTTAAATGCACTTTGCAAATCAACCATAACGGATGGAGTCATTACTTCTTTTTCTATTCTACATTGCTAAATTATTCAGCTTTCAACTCCTCTAAGTGATTTTTGTTCTCTAAAACTTGTTTGTTGCACGGCAAGATTAAGTAAAGAAGTAAAAGTGAGCACAAACAGAGCAAATGTTTCCCAAGTTGAACTTATTTTTGCTTCTCAATACAATTTCGACTGACTTCGGAGACGGAGCAGATGCTCCAAACAGTGTACTTGTGCAGTGTAGGTGAGATTTGAGCCATTTCATCCTCACAGATTAGAGTGGAACTGAGGCAAGTCTGGCCCGGACTTCAATAAGCTTCCCATCACTGTGGCCCGGCCAAGACTTCACACCCCTTCAGTGGGAGAGCAGATGAGGTAGACAACCTCTGTTATCAAAGTGACGTTTAACCATCAGTCGGATAAAGTTTAGGACGCATTCTGAATGGATTTTTTTCCAAGGCTGAAGAAAAAGTAACATTTTATGACTACAAATTTGTAGTTAATAAAAAAAAAAAAAGTATGTAATAGTCATATATATATATAAGAAAGATACACATGAATGCTTTCAAACCTTCCAGTAGGAATGTTTTATGGGAGTTTAAGGGAACCACATTAAAACAATTAAACTTTGACAGGACAAATTGTATTTCTTAATGATGCAATAAACTGAACTCATCACAGTTAAAGTAAAAAGAGCCAGACTTTATAGTAAGTGTACACAATTTGTACTGCCGATTTATTTTCAACCTCATAGCCACGATTTCATGTATCTTTTAAATTAAATGAGTGATGAAAACATTGTGGGTCTGCTATTTTACAAAATTTGCACTGACCTATTTCAGTGCTCATGTTAACGCTCCAAAAATAATCGGTGAGCATTTCTCAACTAGTTGCTGTAAAACACGTCATATCCCACGTACGAGTTTTAAGATTTCCTCTGCTTCGCGACATATACAGTTATAGTTCTGTTGGGGATAAGTTAGAGGAAGTCTAGAAATCCCTAAGACACACACAGTTCTTACGTTTTGTTGCTGTTCACAACATGATTAAGTTGTACCAAAATACCATTTGTGCAATTATGTATTTATGATCCTTTCCTATTGACTTTGTTAATGTAAGTTTGCATTAAAGTGTCAACAACTGCTACCGTGTTCACGAGGCGTAGATGTAAACACGCTCACATTAAAGTAAAAAATTGGCCCTGCCTTGTTTTTCTTTAGTGCTTGATATAGCAGTCAATCATTATTCATTGCCTCATGTAAATGATACAGAGGTTTAATTTACTATGCATCATAACCCCGCTCTGTGAATGACAGCATGCTGAGTGAACGAGATTGAAAGAGAGAGAGAGCGAGGCAACTTATGAAGAAAACTTGCCTTGTGCTCAATAATGCATGTCCCACTGAGCTACAAAACTAATTACTCAGTATTAACAATACTCAATGGTGGCTGCAGACTTACACACTAGTATGGAGGAGATATGATTTAATATATAGTAGATAGGAAATTAAAGGTCAAACTGGCTTCAGTTTTAATATATTGCACTCTATTTGATGGTATAATTGACTTCATGACCTTCAGCATTACCATTACATGGATAATTGGTACAATTTACATGCAATGATATTGTGGGCTCATGATGTATCGAAACAAATATGTCCATTTGCTATGTTTATCTACTGTACAACAAAGAGTGGAGCTTATTGGCTCTGCGTGCACTCAAATCAAACACCCACATTTTTTTTTTTCATTAATCCAGATTATCATTCCCTATCTTGTAGTTTTGCAAAGAAAAACCCTGTGCTTATTAAACTTAATATTTGATAGTGATGCTTACCAACGGGATTATTAATTTTAATTTAGATGGATAAGATTGAGTAGCTAAACCCCTCTTCCATTTACTTCTCCAAAAGCGAAGACAGTGATAGTAGCTAAAATAGTCTGATATTCAGAGCTTGCCGTTAGTGTATTTTTTATACTAATTGTCTTTCAGGCGTAACTTGAACCATTTCTAAATGAATATAATGATCAAAAAATGTGCTGCTCTGCCAAATATTTGTCCCATGTACACCATTACGCAAGTTACTTTTTATATAAATGTGTCTGAGTTGCAGTAACTCCCCAGACACACACGCAAAAATGGCTGACCTGTCGATTCATCATCAGCGTAGAAAACGGCAAGACCTCAGGGACTACAGTGTTATAGATATCAGTCTATAAATCTAACAGGGACCTATATCCAGGGGCACTGAGAGAAAGCTCAAATGATAAATGCTGGAGTCTGCAGTCATTTCTTCTCATAAACACTGTGCAGGGGTAAATTAATTGTTGCAGCTTGCAATATTCGAGAGAAAGTAAAAGAAGAAAAGAGGAGTTTATTATGCCACTCCACTGAAGGGCTTGTTCACTGGGAGATGGATGCTGGGACAAAATGCTTTGTGTGCTTTAAAAAAAAAAAGACTTTAAACTACAAATCGTTTGGGATGGATCTACCTGATAGGTACACGGCAGAAATATTTCAACCAAAGTAAAAGTGTTTTTTTTTTTTATATATAAACACAAAAAATTGCTTGAAAAATTGCTGCAAAATGAAATGATAGTCGTAACCCACTGAACTCACTCAGCAATATAGAGTAATACCTACTGCCTCTCTTACTGTAGGTAAAATAAAATATAACAAAATGCTATAGTATGACCTCCAGATTTGTGGATCCTGCTAATAAAACACAATAATGAGTTAAATCTTCATACCTTTTGATTGCCCATTCCCCACCGAGGTGCCATTCTTTCTCCTTTTCTCTTTTATATAAGTCTCGCTAACTTGTGCAAGACATCAAGCTGGGCCTGTCTTTGATCCTACAGCCTGTCACGTTGCATTCAGGTCTGGCAGTGCAAATGGAAGTGTCCCGCAAGGCATGTCTCATGATGGTACAGCAGGGAAAAAGCCGCTTGCGGCTCCCTTTGATGAGTCCCACCAAGGTAAGTCTTTGACATGCTGTGCTCAATAGTTTACAGCAACATAATGAAGTCCCTTTCTTACAATAGTTGCATTTCATAAGACATAATTGTAAGAAATAGAGAGAGACCTTTAAATATTAGTACTATTCCAATATAGTGTCCGTTTCCGGAGTCGATGAGAACATTACGAATCATTTACCTAACAGTGGGATCAATATTGAATGCTGTGCTTATCATAAACATATGTTCTGTGTTCCACTTTGTTCTTGTACTTCATGGGGTGTGAAACATCAACATTTTTTCTGTCACTGTTTCCCAGCTGAGCATGTAAATGCACAGAGGTGAGAAGACCTGGTGCTCAAGATAGCCGCCACACACTTCCAATTTCAAGCCCTTTGACTCATACCAGCTGCTCTGAGAATGCAACTCAAACGTGTGGTGCTGGTCCAAAGTGAAAATAACCCTATCGGCAAGTAGGGCAACGAGTAGTATTACACATGTCCAAGAACTGATGGAAAGAAAACCTCTCAGGTTCATCACAATAAAACAATAATAGCAACCAGGATTTATCTGATTTTACTGCTTCATCAATCCATGTTCTACACCTGCCTGAGAGCCGCAGCTAAGCTGGAGCCTGTCCAAGTTGACTTTGGGCGAAAAGCATGAGCTGGTCGGCAGTCCATCACAGGACACACACACACACACACACACACACACACACACACACACACACACACACACACACACACACACACACACACACACACACACACACACACACACACACACACACACACACACACACACACACACACACACAAACACAATTTAGACTCTATTAAACTGAAACAGGCTCGTCTTCTTGTAAAGTCTTCCATACATAATGTGTCTGTCCACAAAAAACAACATAATAGATTGAATTAGGTAGACCACGGGTGTCAAACATAAGGCCTCCAAGAAGCTCCAATCCAGCCCGCCTCACCACCAAGAAAATTCTAAAACATAGATTTATTTATTTAATAATTATTATTATTTTTTTTTTTTACACATTTTCTTGAACGTAGCGGACACATCACTGGGACCCGAGCTGAGATATTGACATGAAACGTAGCTCCCTCATTGTTCAAGAAAATATAAAAAATAAAAAAATAAATCTAATTCAGGTGATATTGCTAAGTGTATGATTTCTGCATCACTGAAACCAATTGCTGAATCTGTAAATAACGTTTAGACACCTAAAAACATTTAATAAACTTGGTAACATGCTGAAATTGTTACATTTCTTGAAATACAAAAATCATGTAAAATGTAAGTGACGTGTAGAATTTCCCAATATCTCGTGCTGCAGTTGATAGAAATACTAAGTTTGGAGTTTTCGTGCTGGAAACTGTCAAGAATTAACATATAATTTGGTACAGTGTTCACATTTTTTCAACTTTTAATAAAAATGTGTCATAACCACGAGAAATGTCAACACAGACTTCAATAGCATGCTCGATATTCAGAGCTCAAGGACCCAATGGTGCAACATTGTCAAACAGGTACTTAAAAACCTATTATGTGCAAACAAGAAAACAATAGGAGTGATTAAAAGTGAAATTATGTGTGAAGAAATGCACATGGCATAAATGAATAAGTATGCAGTTGTATCTTTTTTCATCTTATTCCAATTTACTTAAATGTATGTATTCTAGCACAGTTTATACAAACATATTTTCTGTCTGCTCACTTGTAGATTCCTATTTGCCTGCCATCCCTCACAAATATCTACTCTACAGTATATTGGGCCCGAAAGTAACTATGTCCAACTGACTAATGGAGAGTGTTTTTGTCCATAACTGTGCATTAGCCCAAAACAATACAAGAAAAAAAGCACTCTGACTCAAGCGTTGGAGGCAAGGCTCCAACATTTTCTCTCAATTCTATTGTGAAAAGTAGTAATTTTATCTCCATCCTAGTTTGACGCTTTAAACTTTAATGTTTCACATACAGCGTTCCTATTATATTATTAAAATCAGGAGATAGAACTACTAATGGACGGAAGAGAAGGGACTAATGCTGCATAAAGTTTGAACTTTTCTACTGAAAATGAGTTCTTATTGGAAATGTGGACATTTATAAGCACTCTAAGTGCACATACATACAAAGAAGTAAGACCAATATGTAAGTTGTAAATAAAAACAAGATGCAATGATTTGTTATTCCAATAGCATATTTATCGCAGATTTCTATTAACAAACAAAAACAAAACAGTTATAGAAATACTTTTTTTTTGCAAAATTTGGAGTTGAAAGTGGTAATAATAAAAAAAAAAAAAAAAAAAAAAACAGGCTTCATGAAGGCAACAAAAAGCTGATAAAGTAAGTGGTACTAATAAGAAACAGCTGGAGGAGCAATTTGCAAGTGCTTATGTTAATTAGCAAAAGGTCATGACTGCATACATAAAGTACACTTAAAAAAAAAAAGTCCCTCAGAGGTAAGGGTTAGCAGAGTTTCAAAAGTCTTAGAAAAAGGTTGTTGTGTAATTTAATACTGTATGGGCAAACTTTATAGTTTAAATCCAAATAAGTTGTAATTATCACTAGATGTCTTTTATAAACAATAACAACAAGCTTATACGGTCCTGTTGTCACACAATAATTAGTGCATAGAGCTATGGTTCTGAAAAAACAGATTTTTTGAAGAAGAAAAGTTCTGTAATCATTGTTAATTTATAATGGAAACAAGAAAAATTACACCATAATCATACGTCCAAATTTCCCCCAAAAAGATTGTGAAGCATGTATCTATTTTAGAGAGATTTATAATTGCAATTTTCATAATTTACATCTGTAACATGTAATCACAGAAATTAAGTTTGTAATTCTGATGGACCATTTAATCACAGGAGTTGGAGTAGACATTTGGTTTTTACATGAAATCTTCGGGTCGTTTTCTGTTTGAGTGAGTCGCGGCATGTCTCAAAAAGAAATTTGAGCTTATGCAACAATATGTGGAAAACTATTAGGAAATATCTGGAGGGGCTTTACATGACGAATTACAATCGAAAATGGGGCAATAACATGGCCGGGGAGGCAGAGTGAATCTGGGCTGAGATTCACCAATTCATTTATCTTGTTTGAGGTAATATCGTGACAGGGGCAAACGGTTCCTACAATTGTAAAATACAGAGACACAATCACTGTTAACAAATGACAAGACACAAGAATTAGAGTTGATACTTGACCTAATACAATGAAATATCCTTTACAGCTCTTTTCTTTGAGGTGTATTGTGGAGAAAAATCATTGTCTATGCTTATTCTCATTAGTCCATGTATTGGGGGCTTCTCAAGGCAATGGAAGCAGGTCAGCGAGACAACTATTTTTCAACTTTATAATTTAAATATCATTGTGACTTGTAGAATAACGGTTCCACCAGACATTTTTGATGTGTGGGTGAAAAGGGAGATGATAGGTGACTTGCACATATTGAGGACCATTTAGAATTACAGCCATTTCCTACAGTGCGTTCTAATAAAGTAAGAGTTGGAATAATTTTCCTGTCAATTTTTTACCCAAAAGAAATAACCCCCCCTCCCACATATCTTAATACTGCAATACTGGAAAAATATAATTTCAAAGCTACCGACGGCATTAAGTCTGAAGCTTTATGAAAATTGTCTAAAGATTTTGTACACTGTAGAGATAAATGTATAGCTATTAAACTCCCTTTTTTCAATATGTAATGGTCTCTTTTTAATGAGCTTGGGACTGGTGCCTAAATCAAAGGAGTCAATGAATAGGAAATTGGAGCAGTTCTCGGCGGCAGAGCTTCTCTGAACTTGCAGAAACCCTTCAGTGATAATCAAGGTATAGGGTAAGGTTATTGCTGTATTAGCTGCGACCACCCACTGAGTTGCTAATTATTTATTCAGTTGAGAGCAGGTGAGTTTTTTTAGACAGAATGTCAGCAGTATATTGTGTCACGATCTCAAAAAAAACAAAGAAAAAGGGGGTGTGTGGGCGGGGGCACAAAAATTAAGAGCTAAGCTGTTGTGAAATCACGATTGCAATTACAGACCAATCTTTCTGGCGAAGAGAATTTTATTATGACCTCGGAGGAAATAAGCTGAAGAAAGGAAAAAGGTCTCAGCATTTCAAAGGTTCGGCCCGGACAGAGTGGTGCAATGTGAAAAAGGCTTTTCCTTTTTATTTTTGAGCTTCTGAAATAATGCTCCCATCCTGCGACACATAATGGCTCATTAAACCAGCCCGCAGATGCAGCTTTATGGCCTGCCGGCGGGCTCATGAGGCGTGAGATTCGTCGCCTTCTATTTGTATCAACATACTGTACACAATGTGGACCTGCTGTACTCCCCACAAGCATTGTCCGATGTGATTTTTTAGTTTTGTTTTTTTCAAAAGTAGCTTGAATTTTTGCAAATTAGCAAACTGTATGCGTCCATTCATGCATATATTAACTATAACCACCTATTTTGTATGGAGCAGAGTGTACATGTCCGGTTGAGCGCCTCGCTGAGTGGAATTGACAGTGTGCACGGTCGTAGTGTATAGTCTGTCTTTGTCCTGTGATGGACAGGTAATCTGTACAGGTAATATCTCTCTTCTCCCATAGTCAGCTGGTATCAGCTCCAGCCCCCCCCATTACACGAGGTTGGAAAAAAATGGTTAAGGACATGGTGCGTGGATGAGATGCATTTAGCGTTTTGCGTGCTTCATGATCACAACAAACTCGGTAACATTGGGGGTTTTTGTGCATAAGACATTCAATCAAAGTGACTCTCTTTTGAACACGAGAACCCATGTTGCACTGTCCAAGGGGCTTTCATTGTTAGCCACTACAATTGTTCAAGTTAATGAAAATTCTTTGGCTCAGATGAAAGTTAACCATAGAGTTCCACAGTGTTTCTAATTTTCTAGTTAAGCTTCTGTCGGTTTAGACTCCTGGGAGACTGTTACTGCATCGAGTTTCTTCCTTCTTCTCTCCACACAGTGATGTTTCACGACTGTATATCACCAACATTCTCTCTGGTACTCTGTTCTCTCTCTCTCTGTCTATCACTTCTGAGTCTGGTACTGCAGAAAGTCTCCACTGATAGATCTCGTTCTGCTTGTTTTTCTCTTAAAGAGGGAGATTTTTTTTTCTGTCATTGTCACTTATGCTTACCCATGTTTAATAATAGTTTTTTCTCATTAAAAGGTTCTTGAGATGATAGTTGTATTTGCTGCTATAGAAATTGAATTGAACTGAACTGAACGGCTGTTAATCGACGTGGCTGGCTTAGTAGCTTTTGGGCTGCTTGTGGGCTTCTCATCAGTGGTGGTTCATGGCTGCACTGCAGACCTATTTGTGGTAGTTAAAGGCAATGCTCATGTCCACAGCAAGCGTGGCACTTGGTCGAGGTAGTACATTTCCCAAATTGTGTCGGTCATATTTTACTTCGCTACTTCACACCTGGTGGCAACAATCCAGATGTCAAACACAAAAAAATTTAAAAGAAAAGAAAAATGACCAATAACGACAGGTGAACTACTTTGCTCCTTATGAAATCCTACTTGTGTGAGCTGGAGCCATGAAGGAACAAATCCATCTGGAGTGAAATGGGGTTAGGTGTTGAAAACACGGCTTGTATTCCCACCAGCTTAAACGGTCCCCTTAGTTAATCGATTTGGGTAATACCCATCAGGCTCAGGCAATCAGACCCTGTAGACTCATAGCTGCTTCAGTGCCTTGTGTACAGGGGTTCAACAATGGGCTACTTTGAATTCATTTACAGCAACAAGAAAGGAAAAGCCCTGAGGATGAGCAAGTGTGTAGAAAATATGCAGTACAACATAATGTTACAGACACATCGATGCAAATATATAATGTAAAGGTAACGAAAGAAGAAGAAAAGTTTTTTGGGCAGAAATAAACAAGGATCAGCTGCACAGGACTTGTTGTTTCTGCGACCGAGAGGTCCATGAATGTATTGTTTGCTAATATGCGCTCATAATAAACCTGAACAAAGAGCATTAATTGAACATCTGCTTGTTGTTTCATTTATTCGTCATTATCTCCGCTAATAAAAACAACAGAGTTGTACTACATGTCATGACTGAGCGATTTCTCTGCATCCTTTAATAGTTAAACTAATTAATAAGCCCCTGTGATTACAATTATTGCATTTTCAAAGCGCTAATTTCTTTGACAACCCTCTGAAATTACAAAACCGGATTAACAGAGTGTGAATGGGAGGCCTCTCTGCAACACTTTTCAGAGAGCAGTGACATTTTGCTGTCGAGGGAAAGCACTTATTTTTCTCTGCTGCCCTCAAGCCTCAAACCAAAACATAACTCCACCAGTCATGAATGCAAACGACTCCTAACAGATAAGTATAAAGTACTCTAGTCTGTACTCATCGTAAATAATGAAAGTGGTATTGAAGTGACAATAAAAGTATTTACTTTTGCGACGAGAAAATGTAGGGGTTTAAAGTGACAAAACAGAATTTCTGCATTGGAGTTTACAAAAAACTGCTGATTTTAACACATTTACCCACAGGCAGGGCTGTATTTAATTTAATTAAGATCGATCTGACGTAATGGTTTTAATATGTTAATAAATAGAGCCACCAACAGACCCTGAACTGAAGGGTCCTTAATTATCTGGCATTGAAAGCATTTTATTCGGCCAAGTGTGAGGATACAGCTCCTCAAGTGCCAATATGAGTCGTTTTTCAAAATCAAACCTTCGATGCTACAAACACACACACACACACACACACACACAGTCAAATAAGTTTTTTGTGTAAGATCACTTGAGGGAGGCCCCAGTGAAATAATGCATCCTTAACCCTGAACAATGACCTTTAAACTCAACCTCGGGCAACCACAAGATGAACTAGACTCCGCAAGCATATTGAAGAATCATGTTTTGGATCCCATGAAAGCAGTAATATAAGGAGAAACAAAACATTGCATTGAGCTGCAAAATGTGTTTAACTTTCAAAATAAATGACAAAGCTTGTAAACCCAACATCTTATTAATTTTTTTTCTACATCTACCAAAACTGTGGTTTATGCAGCATTGATGAAATCACTGAACGCTGTGATTAAGAAATCCTTGTACTTTATTGTAATGTTTTTTGGCAGTTAAGCAGTTTAACTTGTTCAGTATTTACCTGTTTTGGCTGTCACAGCCGATTTAGACATTTTAGCTGTTTTATCAGTTTATCTCCTCCCTTTGTTCTCTATTTCTTACAGGTAGCGGGATGCAGTACCCGAAAACAGTTGTATATAACTGAAAGATAAAAGAAACAAAGAATGAACCAGACGTAACTTTTACCTTTTAAAACGAGTCTTAAATAGTTATTAATCAACTAATAAATCTAGAATTATTTTTTAAATGATATAGAAATAAATGAAGGCGCACACCACACACTTTAAACCAAAAGAGTGGAGACTCACGGCCCACAGCAAATACAGCTTTTGCCTTTCGGTGCAAAGTACTGCGACCACCATTACAGCCTCGAGTCCTACAGATAAAAGGTGCAGTACTCTACGGTCTCACACACTCTGCATGAAATAATTTTCACATCCTTACGAGTCATTTACAACAACAACTCAAAATGTTTCAGAGTAGTGCATACCTTAAATACACAAGAAATAAAGGATGACGTCGGAGCTGTACCAGGATACTTTCCCTCTTTCCGTATGAAAATCCGCTGAGTCTCAAGCAAAGCCTTACAGTCTCACAGCACCTCCTACTGGCAGCAGCACCACAACTGTAGATTCTGCTCACTCATGTCTCATTCATTACATTTAAAGAAAACACATTTTTAAAGAAAAGATATACACGTCAAAAACCAAATACTAATCACAAATTAGTGGGCGTCCCATACACATAATCTAATTGGTAAAGATTGGAGTCTCAGTGGAAATTGAAACGGCTCACTTGGAATTGGCCAAATGTCTCGGAAGAGGTTTCACTCCTTTATTCCAAGTGGCTTCTCCATCGAGATCAGTGCAGAATATTTCCACGTCATTTTGTGTAACCTACATGGAGTCGTTTAAGAGAGACAAAAGCCCCCAGGCATAGATTTTACATCTTGCAGACTACTCTAACTACTACTTGCCTAACCCTCGCATTGGCCTTAACCTAACCTTGACCTTAAATAGCAAACTGTTGTGTGTTTTGGATGCCTGTTTACCAAACAAAAAAAAAGAAAAAAGTTAGAAAAACGTTTCAATGTACTGAACATGCTCTCTATGGTCACACGCATCACGCAACAATATCAAGTGTTTGTGCTGCTAATTCTTATTTAAACAGTTGTTCTCCAGAAGCATGTACATTTACTTTACCATCATGCTGAAACACATTTCTTACATACAACACATACAGTTTACAGAAGTTTGAAAGTTTAACATACTGTTCTCTGTGTGCATGCATGTGTGGTTGTATTACAATAACTCAGCACCAGGTAGTGGCCTCGTATACTTCTGCATTTACGGTGATGGCTGCCAAAATGCTGGCATCTGAACATGAAGCAGAAAAGCAAAGCAGTTTCGAGCCAATCATTCTTATGTAAACACGGTCTTCGACATGTGTTCCCGTAGAAATTCTCCCTATGACCTTAGTCGTCACACAGCAGTTCCAAACTCGAATCCTGATCCTAATCCTTACCTCAAGCAAGATTTTGGCTGCAAGAAGTTCAGTCAAACCCCTGATGTGGAGTGAGTGCTCATATTATGGACAATACACACACGCACGCACACACACACACACACACACACACACACACACACACACACACACACACACACACACACACACACACACACACACACACACACACACACACACACACACACACACACACACACACACACACACACACACACACACACACACACACACACACACACACACACACACACACACACACGTGCACGTGCACCAAAACAAAGATTGCATTGATTGCAACTTGGAAACGTGGTCCTCTGTTTTTTAAGCTGCTGTCGGTTTAGGCTTTCGATGAACAAATTGTGTATCGACGTATAGGTTGGCCCTTTGATTCTTATTGACAGGCCCGTGAGGGATCAATATGAAACCAGCAGTCAGTTGCCTATTACTTTACACAATGCAATACAACTAATAAGCTGTTATCTTGAATGTGGCAGCAACATTACCCATCGGAATAGTCAAAACATACAAAGTAACGCAAGAACTTTGCTGACGTAGATTCATATCTATACTGACCGCTGAATAATATTTAAGCCTCAGGCATCAACACAAGTCCTTGTTTCTCATGTGGTTCCTCAGCTCACCCCTTATCCATGGCAATGAGTGATACTCTAATACCAAAATTGACCATATTGAATGTGTAAACCTCACATTACTGACAGAACTTGAAGGTGATTATAATGCTTAAAAGAAAAAGCACAAGTTACTAATCAATATAAAAATATTATCATTTACAAGAGCATTTTTCTTTCTGAGCCCATTATAAAGCTGGAAATATCCATCCATGTGCATGTGACCATGCATGGGCTTTCTATTTCTATTCCATCTTAAAGTATGAGCTTTACTACAGAACTTCATGCTTTACTACAAAGCCAGCAGGATGAAATCCAATAAACCCCCAATGGATTGAGCATGAAACTTCTAACAGAGGCACAGTTAATTTTTTTTTTCCTCCTGCACTATTTCAGGACACCGAATAGAGGGCAGAGGACTTTCAGTTGTCATGATTTATGGCAAAGTAACAGCCTTGTTAAAGTAATTCCAATTACAGATCTTCTTCACTTGGTCAGGCTTACATCTTCACACCCAGAGTGCCTCTGGAAACCCATTTGAGTCTGAGATGTCTCCGCTGACCACACATCTAAATCAGAGGGAGACTGGTCGCAGCATGAAAGGCTCCTTGGCCTCCATCTTTTGCACTGAAACACTTTTGAGTAATTCTCACTCTGAACAAATGATATCTAAGCTCCCTCGGTGCTTGTAGTTTTCGAGGAATGTTTAAAATGTGTCAAGATCACCTTCCCCACTTTATGGTGACCTCAAAAAGCTTTTTGGGAAGCTGTTATGTGTTGTGTGTTTTATGTTTTTCTTTTTCTTTTTTGATGAGGAGACATGCTTTGACCTTGAATTGACAAGGTGTGCAGTGCTCATTTTTTCCCCTATTATTTACGCACTCATTGTTGGCACTCACTGTGATGGGTCATTAAAATGAAAACGAATCATGTCTAGTGTGACGGAAAACTGGACTGACAACACTCAGCTCAACTATCCACCTTGAATGGGGACATAAGCTCTGCGATCTGTCCAAATACGACGCAAAAAGTCACCGACAGCAATCACACATGCACCCTGTGGGCTCAGCATGCGTGTGGTCCCTTAAATGACTGAAGTATATCCTCAATATAATCTTCAGTTTTTTTGTTGTTGTTTTTTTTGTGTGAAAAATTTCTGTCTCTTTTTGGTGTGCCTGCTTTTCATTTTTGTCATTAGTAATATCTCTGACAACAAGTCATTAAAGGTTCTGTAATTTCTGAATATTTCTACAGCACTTTCTTAATCCATGCTTTGGTATTCACTGCAAAATGGGTGTGATCTTTCCAAAAAAATCATCAGATACAAGACAATGAAACATGCATCTCTCATGAGCTGCATTCTTTTTAAAATTGGTGATTGAATGCAATGATAATGCAGGGATTTGTTATTGTGAATACGGGCTGGCTGACTTTCATTTTTTACAAAGAGGCATCAGACTTAGGTTTTATACGCCTTATATAAATACCCTCAGGACTGGAAAATGTGGGATGTAACTACTACAGTCCCAGTTACTTCTAACACCAAGACCATTTCTATTAAACCAAAGTGATAAATAATTACGTGAAGACAACATTCTATTAAATAATCTTTTAATAAACTGCTTCCTTATTAGAGTGATACATTTCACAGTGTAAAAGCACCTGATTCAGCCTGTCTTGCCAGGTATAGCCATTTTTAACACGCTTCACATTACGCCATTCCCATTTTATACATGTTTTTACATATGTTTGTGTCAGTTTGTATACCTGCAAGTCTTTTTTTCTTTTAAAGAAACGACCACATAAGTAAGTTAAGGACTATATTAAGAGGTTACTATATAATAGAATTGAGACATATAAAACATGCAGGAAAGAGGCTTTCCAGGATCAGGTTTGTGTCCGTCTGTTGGAAACTGCATGTAAAAACCTTCAGTTACACCAATCGCAGATTTTCTTTGTGGTGGCCTATGTGACGGTAGCACTGCAACAATAAGAAGTGAGACATGAGACGCACAGGAAACCCAATAAGATAGTAACACATCCCAAACTGATAGCAAGCAGACAAATTATTTGATACTTGGAAGAAAAAAAAAAAAAGTTTGTCGAATTTCTTTTCTTTCTAAAGATTTTAAATAAAGTGCAGACGGACAAATGTCACACGGCTAGAAGGTTCTTTATCAGGGGTAAATATGGTGCTGCTGGCTATTGGCAGCCCTGCAGGGACCTTATGGTGAGGCCTCAGGTCATGTTCCCAGCATGGCAAATCATAGTTATTAACTGTCTGAGCCTTTTCATGTGGATAGTTATTGTCATTAAGAATAAACCGAGAAACTCCAAATTGTCAGGAAGTTCGGACCAAGTAGCCCTTCCTATTACTCAGTACCCTTAAAAGATCTCTCAATCTCAAAAACTTTGGCGACCCCTGGTCTGTATCATCATTCCTGTCAAGGTTAAAACTCAAAGTGATATTAAAGACAGATCAGACTGTCCTCCTTTTTGCTGAGGGTGTCATCACTTTCCACAATGCTCCCATTTTTCATCAATTAAACCTGGAGGAATGGGGAGCAGCTAAAATTTCCGCATAATCCACAATGTCCTTATGCCCTCAAGGTCTAATGGTGCAGCAAGACTAGATTTCTGTGTGGAACTGGGCGAGACATAAATGCTTTCCCCCCCTTTTTTTTAAGTGACACCACTTTTAGCTGACAAAAGAGTGAAGAAGCACAATTCAGATAAGCATGGAGACTGGGTGGCATTGCCTCCCTTTACTGAGATTATTGCTTGTTTACGTGCTTGCTTTTAATTGGACAATAAAATCCTACAAGCTGCAGGGGGGGGGGAGAAAGGGGGTGTGGCTTGATTGCAGTGAATGACTGTAAAATGTGTGATTAAAATCCTGTCATTTACAACTCTGTGCCCCATTCCTCTCTGCTGGCATCATAAAGCTAAAACTGAAAAAAAAACTGTTTGAATAATTTGCTTAGAATTTGCACAGCAAAGACAATTATTTTTGTGTATTTAGAGTTTCCAAATCAAAACCCCCCCAAAAATGCTGAAAATTCCAGTAACTGACAAACGTAAGAGATGGCAAAAAAAGATTCACTAACTTCTACGCCAGAGGTATCAAACATAAGCCAGGAGGCTCCGATCTGGCCCACCTAATCACCAATTTATAAAATGTATTCTTTTGAACAAATTCTTTGACTAATGGACACAACACAACATCGACACCCGAACTGAAATATCTCAAAAATAGCCTCCAAGCCATGCTGTCAGGGGGAGTTTGTAAAAACATGCATGATGCAACAGCAATAGAACAGAAATCACTCCAGATGAAATTATGTTGTATGTGGTCCCTGAAATCCCTGTTCCCCATCATCCCTGACATCCCAGCTACAGTTGCATTCCTCCGTAATTATTAAAACCATGGCTTCATTATCTTTGGAACGATGAAAAACATCCTGTTATCCTCTTTGTTATCGTCCAAACTGTACGTGGACTTTGGCTCTGCCGCGTGAATTTAAGTATGTGTAACATTTTGCAACTTCCGTCAAATGGCTGCACTTATCAAGATGAAGTGCTTTGTTCCCCCGCACTCTGTAGGCGATGTACATCACACTGCTGGACAGTTAGAAGTACTTCTCTGAAAATAGGGGCTTTGCTGGAGATCCATTGGAAATGCTGCAGCAATCATTCACATTAAACACTTGACACACGCAGCGGAGGACATCTCTCAGTCGCTGCTTGTCAGCCGCGTCGGCACATCACTGTATGCCATGTGCATTAAATGTGCCGGGGTGGGAGGAGCCTTTAAGATGTGTCTGTGAATGCAAACTCTCATTCGAACCTGCAGGGGATCAAACAAACGACTGCAAAAGAGTACAAACCTCTTTGAGAAAACCAGGGGAAATAAAAAAAAAAAACCCTCTCCCTGCAATGCTTTCCGTTACGCATTCTGTGATTTGATTTTGGATTTACTTGTATATATTGTTTTTAAATAGATTTTAAACCATCTCAAACATGCAATCGCACACAACTAAACTGCGTGATGTTTTTGAGGAAATATAACAAAGTCATTTTTGACGAATAAACATCAATAATTTGATCTTGTCACACTGATATGCTCCTCCTGTCACATGTACAGGCGGCACTCTGAGGCAAGAAGTGACAAAAACGCATGTATTATTGTTTTATCCCAAGCGACATATAAGTCTGAGCACAAAAGTGGTAAAGACGGAAATCTGGAGCGTCCCGTGACTTCAGCTGGGCTCAAAGCTGCAGCCTGCATTCATGCGCGCTATAGGCAGGAAATGGAAAAGCATTGGCGATAGGAAATGTAGCTTTCACAATGAAATGAAAACTCTGAAATCCATCAACAGTTGCTGTGCATTCTGTACTAATCCTCGGCATGAAAGTCAGATATTTACCTCTGATGTTTCTAAATATATATTTTTTAACGCTGCCTGCCAGAGAGATTTACATATAAATGTATAGTTAAATAAAACGATAGAGGACTCGCAACCTTTAAGGATTTAACATAATTTAAATGTGTTAGTGTCTTTGTGATAAACCTGGAAAAAGAAAAAGAGGTAAACTTCCTTTGAGAATCACCATTTGAGTCCAAGACAAACCCACATAGATATACATATTTTGAAAAATAACATATTGTATACCATATCCGAATCGTACTTGATATAAGCTTTTGAATCTTACGCAAAAAAAGCCCCAGGAAATTGTTTTTTTCTTCTGTGTTACGGCAACAATTCGGTTTTACGTGATTTCCCCAGTGCGCCTTTATTATTTCGTTTTGACTTCCCAGCAGGGGTTAATGGTTATCAGAGTCATTGTCTTCCAAGCATAGTCAAGAACTATTGTTCAGTGATTACCTCGGGACCTGGCTCAGTGACCTCGACAGCGAGCACAACGTCTTTGTGTGTGTGTGTGTGTGTGTCTGTGTCTGTGTGTGTCTGTGTGTGTCTGTGTGTGTCTGTGTGTCTGTGCTTAACAAACCCCTGCACTTGACTGCATGTTTGCGGTCGCAGTGTTCTTATTTTGATCTTCTTTTTTTTTTTTTTTAATCCTGTTTTATTTAACAGCCGTAATTGTCTCATCATCGGTGTATCTTGTTGTTTAATGAACTGATCTAAATGATAATGGCAATGTAATGACACCCCTCAATAAATATTTAATCTAGCCACAACATGCTCTGTCACCTTGAGAGGGGCCGTCGCGGAAAACGAGAACCCTTTCAATTAAGGCGAGCGCGGATGAAGCAGGTTCTTGTGTACTCATTGATTCTGCTATATATTAATTAGTGGTGCTACTGCATTGTGGGACTTTGTTGACGCCTGCGTAGGCCTGCCTTGAGGAGCACCGTACGCGTTGTTGGCTCTAATGGCCACATTAGTCATTTCGGGATGATGGTTGCCTTGTAATAATTATAGTCATTATGCTTTTACACGGCGAAGCTGCAACTTTGAAGGTCACTGAAAATTAGCCGCCTTCCAGCGATAACATACAGCTACAAGACATTTGCCTTCTTGCGCTGTCTTGGCGGCTTTTTACAGGAAACATCTCATCATGTTCCTCCATGGCTGATGCGATACAGTATATTAGACGTGATCATGTCTGGAGTCAACAGTCTAGACATGGGAATGTATGAGTTTGTGTCCTTACTACAAATAAAAATAAAGCAGCTTTTCAGGACAGCATGTATGACCTTGAATGGAAGACCCTCAGAGTGGACACCATGGTAGTCTCCGGGGCATTGCAGAGGATGTGTGAGGGAATGAATACTCTTTTGCTGGACTCAAGAGAAGGTCACGAGGCTGCAATAAACTTTTTGACCCCCAAATTAGTGTTCTGTTCAGTCGCCGGTGCAGATCCATTGGGGAATAGCAATGCATCACTTTTCTGTATCTGTGGTTTGGAAAGGTAGAGCGCGGGTACAGAACATGGAAATTAATAGTCAGTGTCCCACTTTCACTGAAAGTTTAGTCAAATGTAACATTTTACTTCTTTAATAATTATTTATTTATTTATTTATTTCTTCTTATTATTACTTTGTTCAAGATGTGTCAAAACACACAGAAAATACAGATGCATCCAAAAAAAAGAAAAATCAATCTACCCTTATATTAATTTATATATAATGTAATGTAGGGACGCCACACTTATGGTATATGAACAGAAATACACAGATAATATCTAGTTTAATGTGTCTGAAAGGGGGCGGGGAGACGTAAAACTTAGATATTGACTATAAAGAAGTAGCTAGTTACAATTACTCTGTGTCACTTCTAATTGTCTCTCAAAGCTGAAATATTCTATTGTTGTGTTTGCCAAAACAGAGTCGCTGAGCAGCCAGCACAGTCTGTTTCAGTTTACTGACTAATTCAATAAAGTCACATGAGTTGGAGGAAAATGCTCTAAAATGTGGGTGTTTCAGGAAGTATATAAATAGATTTATGAACTGATACAACTGAGAATGAGCAGCAGCAAAACCAATTAGATAAACTAAAGACATTCAGCTCTAACAGTGACATGTCCTTTAGGCTGGTAATATTTACGGAGTGATGTTGTTGATGCTATTTCAAGTTAAGTTTTCATGTTGCTTCTTTGTAGAACAGAGTGAGTTCAAGAATATTTGAAGAGCTCCTTCTTCAATAAATAGATTAGTGACATAAAGGAAAGCTTGAAAAGATTATTTCCACTCCCTTTAATGCTAACAGTCACAAAAAACAATGAATAAGAAAACTTCAGTAGTAATACTAGCATTTATGTGCCATTAGAATACCAGGGTACACGTGAAACACTGGTAAAAGTAGTGTTGCTACAGTTACTGGCGAAAAGACAATTTATCGACAATGTAAAGTTATGTGGAGAAAAAACCCCATCTAGTATAGTAAATGTTATTTGATTTAGTTAAGTGTAGTATTATATTAGAAATATAATAAAAAAAAGGTATGGATATGATAAATGATTGTTCACATCTCCCTCAAATGCAGCCATTATTTGATTATTTGTGCAATAACTAAAATAAGCTTACCAGATGTTTAATTGGAATAGAGCGAATCTCCAAAGGAATCAATGTATGCTCTCTTCCCAGTGCATCCCAGCCTTTAATTAACTTCATATTAATAACCATAGGTCAGACATAACCGCAGTGCTGTCATAGATGATGTCAATGATAAGGTTTTTTTCTTCTTCTTTGATTCTTTTTCTTTTTAACCTTCTCGCTTTAACATTACTACGGGGTGAACAACTTTTTTAATTATGCTCTTGACAAATGTCTGAGATGCTGTTTGTGGGCCACACAGGTACATTAGTGTAGTAAATTGCTATAAATTTGTCCCATCCAGGATTAATTACAATCTTTATTCTCGATGAACTCAGACAATTTGTAATTAACATTTAACCTTTGTGCTCCTCAACCTTTCAGTGTAAAAACTAATTCATGCAAGCTTGTCCCATGTAACCTCATTAGATCTGCGTGTGTGTGTGTGTGTGTGTGTGTGTGTGTGTGTGTGTGTGTGTGTGTGTGTGTGTGTGTGTGTGTGTGTGTGTGTGTGTGTGTGTGTGTGTGTGTGTGTGTGTGTGTGTGTGTGTGTGTGTGTGTGTGTGTGTGTGTGTGTGTGTGTGTGTGTGTGTGTGTGTGTGTGTGTGTGTTACTGAGAGAAAATGTCGGTGTAATTGCTGGATGAAAAGAGCTGATAATCAAGCTTAACAGCCAGACTCCCAACTTTACGCTAAAATGACACCAGGCTTGGCGCATCCTGGAAATGTCTGGTTCAGCACTCCAAAGCATTTTAGTTCTCCCTGAGCAAACCCAGTGTTTCACAGTTAAATAAAAACTATGGTCCATTACAACCATATTTACAGTTTTATATTCACAGCTCTGGCCCTCATTTATATTGGTCAACGGTGTGCTGCAACATCTAATTGGGAAACAAACACAGTCTGTCATGACGATCCAACATTCAGATTCAAAGCCTTTTGATAATAATCCCTTGTTTTTGCTTATTAGACACAAACAATACAGTTGAAGAATTCAGCCTAACTTTTAATCCTAATCCAAATGCGATGTGTTGTCAAAGGTTTTCATTCTATTTTGGGATTGGAGTCTGCTAAAGGGAATGAAAATAAAACGAGATAATGACCTTGGTTTTTATTGCTGCACCGAAGAGGTGCTTGTTGCGCAGTGCACACAAGAAGCATTAATATCTGTCTGATTCTCTGCTGGTCAATAAAGGTGTACCATCTGATGCCCATGCTTTATTCTTCTTCTTTTTTTTCCCACACAGTTCCCAAATGTAACAATATTAGATAATCGGGGTAAACAAACAAGACAGAAAGTAACTCAAAAAGCAGGAAATGTTTTAATAATTTTCACTTTTACATCTACTGTGCATCTTCTACAAAAATGCTAATCAGAACACAGCAATACTTCCATGCTACAGGGACTCATTAGTTTCATAAAGTGCGTCCTTCACACTAGTGGAGGACAGAAATGCTACTTGCATGTCAAACTCCAGACATCAACCCTTGCACTGATGCAATATGTCAACTTAAACGTTGCAGGTAATTGCATAGATGCTATAACAATGTGTACTCTGGGCTTCCAGACGTTTGCTCACTGGAAATAATGAAAACACTTTCTCGTTGCTTAAGTTCAACTGGTAATTCAGAATCAAACTTTATTCATCCCAATCAGGGATTAATTCCAGTTTAGTAGTAAAGAAAAATCAATTAATAAATTAATATGTAAACATAACCAACAACATATGGCCGGAATGATGATACTGCGTGTTGACAGATGCAGAATTATAGTGTATACCACATATTAACTTTACAGGACCAGACCGCATCTTGATTTCCTCACGAGCTTCTCAAGATTCAACAGTCTTGATTTATGAAGAATCAAAGGACATAACTAGATGTTTAGTTCTCATTTTTGCTACTAAAACTACGTGAAATATGTGAAAAATACTATTGGTCAGAAGAACAATACATCCTCTATTGAATTGTTCTAGGCACTCCTTATTGTGGTCAAGTGTGTGCTTCTAATTGTTAAAGGATGAAAACACATTAATAGGTTTGGACAGGAGGACAAGTCGGAAGTATTGTATAACTGCAGTGACCTGGTCCTCTTGTTTGGTCCGTGATGTGACAGTGGTTTGCAGTGAGTTGTCTGAGAGAAATCAGTAGGTCATCCTCTTGTTCCTCTTCGTCCTCTTAGTGGCTGTCATGCTCTTTCCATTTCCTGGTTACTTGTGGTGTCACTGCTTCCACGTCTGTGAGTTGATTACTCATAGGACATGGGTCCCTATAGGGAGCTAGGTTTCAGTGCCCTGGGGTTGACGCTGTCGTGATTGATCCACTTTGTCCAAGTAGCATGCAGTGGCGTTTCTCGATGTAAATACTTGGTGGGGCAAGACTTTATTTCAGGTCTGGTGACACCACTGAATTCCAAAGTAAAATGTGTGCACACCCTTTTAGCCACAACATTAAAACAACCATATAGGCCCTGATCCAGGAAAAATGTTGAGCCTTGGAGATAGCCGATCATTATATATTTTTTATATTAAATAAAAAAGTCACTTAAAGTACTTGATAGCTTGATTCCAATCAAAGATGGAAGTTCTAAAACTCGACCACCAGTAATGCTACAAAGTTAAGAGATTCTTAGAGACTGTTGGTCACCACATCACTCAGTTTACCACGAGTTACCTTCAATGGTAAAATGATACTCAGTTAACACTGTGTTTTTATTCATAGGCACACTATGGGGTCTATATAGACATCAATTAAAAACTATTTTAGAAGTATAAAGAACCATTTAATCTTCCAAGGGATACAATACAATGGATGGAAAAACTAGACGTATAGTATAACCATGTTACATCTATGCACGTTTCAAGTGACCATAGTATTTATGGAGGCATAAAAGTGTGGATACAAGTGCGTTGTTACGAATGCAGCTATAGATTTGACAGCATGCAGCAGGAGGCAACTTGCTCGGTAGTTACTCATAATTACTAATTATATAGCTTGCTGATCTCTATTATGAAAATCTGACATCATAATTTGTGCTATTCACAATTGTGAGGCATGTACTGATATCCTTCAAAGCACGCTTTAAGGCATGCTGTTGCAAACTGCATGACCTACAGTGATTCCAAATGGATGAAGGCTTGTTAAGGAGTGAACGCATGCAAGCAAACAGAATGCAAAACAATTATTGACAGCATATTTAATGGCTGAATCTGTGTATTTGACATAATGACCAAGCACAAGAGCATACACCATAAAGAAAAACCAGCACATCACACTGTGTGTGTGTATGCGTGTGAATTTTTTATTTTCTTAAAGACATCGCATCAGAAAATGTCTTGTTTTCATGTCGCTCTCACTTATGCAGTACGCTTGTCTTGTTCCTGATGTGGCGATTAGTTTTAAAGCAGCATGCAAACTACAGTTTGGCAGGATTCCCTCGAGGGAAACAAAGCTGTCTTTAATAGCATGCTCAGCATTCATTACTGATGGGGATGAATCTTTAAGACACTAACCATCTGGAAAGAATAAATTAGAAAAAAAAAAAAAAAAAAGGGTGTACTGTACATGGTTGGAGAACATTATACATCTCTTGAATGTTTTGCTCTATCGTAGTCTGATAATGTAAATTCGGCTAAACCAGAATTTCTGAGTAGCAGAGTGTGATTTGCTGTTGACTGCATTGAAAAACAATGAAAGCTTTTGAATAGACATCAACGACTTATCTTAAAAGCACTTTCCTTAGGGGAAGTTTACATGAATAAACTTGGAAGTTAAAAAGAAGCCTAAAGGCAGAGAGGGGAGCCTCTTTAAACAACCGCCACCCTCCTCCGCTTCTCATGAAGTTGTACTCGATTACAAAAGGTTTGAGTGAAAATGGAAAACTTTTGATTTTCCAACGTATGGCGCAACGTGCCAGCAACATTGTTTTCAGTGTTTCTGCCATTTCCGTGAAAACGGGCATTTTTATCAAATTGTTGCCGTGGAACCGCAGAAATCTTCTGAAACAAAAAAGCAAAAACAATGTAATCTCTCTTGAAAGTACAAAGTGCTTTTCTCCAAACCTTTTTAAACGTTGGCTGTTTTATCACATTACCTTTTGATAAAAAATTTAACCTGTATGAAATATTGTAAAACCGTGACGCTCTTCAAATGGCAGCACAATAAACAGGTGTAGATAGAAAGAAGGGATTTACTTTGCCATAAGACTAAATAGCTATAAAAAAAAAAAAAAGGTTGTCCTAGTGACAGATTTACCAAAGAAAAATAATACCTCAAAATGCTACTGAATCACAGCTATGTGTGTATTTGAAATCAGTTGTTCCTATCCATGCAAAATGGGTTGGCTGGGTTGGGTTAGGAGCATAATATTGTTGATACAATACAGTTTAAGAAACACCAGACTAGAATAATTGGACATGGACTGAAATGAGGCCATCTGGTGGTGTACTAGTTATTAATCTTGATAGTGGGACGCTAAAAGCCACTAAGGACAATGGCCACCATCCTCTCCACCCTGGTCGGACAGAAGAGTAGTTAGTCTTGTTCCCCTAATTCATATTTATTCCATTTCTTGTTGTTGTTTTCAAAATACACATACACAGAGCTACCAGTGAAAAATGAGCATCATACAGTATATGCAAGTTGCAATGCATCATGTGCAGCAATCCAGAAGATTTATTTTACTGGTTCAGATTTGTCTTTTTTGTCACGAAGAAAACCAAATTCAGTCCGTATCACAACAACATTTTACTAAAATACCTCTGATGGTCCGCAGTCCACATCTGGCACCCACAGCAAATACATAACAAATAATAAGTATGGCAATGTTGCACTCAATCATTATTATGCCAAAATCATACTGTACTTAAAGTACTTTTTCTTTTTTTTTAACTTTCAAATGTGAACCGGTGTCCTTAGTTGACAAATGATTTCAGGATTGTTGAAAGTAATTATCATTCATTTGAGCAGACCTGATCACAGGGCTATATTGTTTGAGATACTTAGGATATTGTTGCAAGTGATACGATCAACAATTTATCGCAACTGCTTTATTATTATTATTATTAGTGGTAGTCGTGGTGGTAGTGATCCTTCAAGCTAAAGTGCGCTCAGTTTCTTATGTGTATGCACTCTCAGATGCTGTGCTCTCCTAACAGTCACTAAGCTGTATGTATCGCTGCAGTGCCCCTCTCTGGGACAACACAGTATTCACTGTTTTGTATGAAAACAAGCCATCAGTGGAGAAAAAAAAAAAACATTTTAAAGGTGTGAAAAAAACCTTCAAATACTTAAAAAAAAAAAAAATCCTCTTGTTCTCTGTCACATGTGACACAATAATTGATTTGTAGAATGGATGTGGCAGCCCTCATGCAAAACCAGTGTACATTTAAGAAGCTCATATTCGTCTATTTTTTTATTTCTTCTTCTGATCGATGTGGTAACACGCATGCCATTCATTATGTACATTCTAAAGACTGCACTGGGGCAACATCTGCCCACATCAACGCTTATAATTCATCTGGACACTGATCAGGGGGTGTGTTCGCTGGCGTCAGCAGCTCGCGGGATAATTTCTCCAAGAGCAAACTGCTTGACAAATTGAAACTATGTTAACAATTAATTAACAACAAAGAAACAGGTGTTTGTTGACAAAAAAAAAAAGAAAAAAAAAGGAGACGACGCTTGTCCACATGCACACGCCGTTAGCATTCATTCTGCATACGCAGCACTTCGACAAAGCACAGCAGCCTGCGTGCGTCAGAGCCTTCTCAAGTGCACAAGCGTGAACTTGGATACACACACACACACACACACACACACACACACACACACACACACACACACACACACACACACACACACACACACACACACACACACACACACACACACACACACACACACACACACACACACACGGCCTATTATGGAAGCTAAAAATCTTGGTTTATGAAAGTGCCATTGCGTACGCTTTGCTCAGAGCTTGTTGTTGCAGCCCACACAACAGTAACAGGAAGACAATGATGCAGTAGATCTCACGCTGCGTCTTTGGTGGACTACTTACAATTAGCCAACTGGCAGATCAGCAAACCAAAGCTGTTATTTTCGGAGCTGAACTCCTCCGTATTATGACCGAGGACGGTGTGAAGGCATCAGACAACAACAGCCAGTGACATGAGCCTCAGTCGCTGTAATTAAAGAGACAAATAGGCCATTAACTATGTTCCCGCTATGAAATGGTGTTTTTCAAAACAAACCCCCCCCCTCCAAATAAAGAGAAAGATTTCAGTTGTTTTCTAATAGGAACTTCTTTGTTTTTACACTCACAGTGAAGAAGCTAGAAAAAAAAAAAGACAAACACACAGACACACTTAGCTTTCCTGCCGATCTCCATCCATCTAGAGATGACTTCACGTCGGGCCGCCCTTGAACAGAGCATAAGGTGCAAATGGCCCAGCCCACTGGTGTGTTTATTATTATCTTTTATATGAAATGTAATTAATGGGCAAAAGCATTGCGACCTTCTAGGACTTCTGCTTAAAAAAAAAATAAAAGAAAAAAATCCCTACATGGGGTCTAAGATGCAAAGGGTTTCAAGCACGATTTAACTTATTTTGATGTTACAGCGACTAATGAGGCTGACAGGAGCTGAATCCTTTAAAGGGAAGCCAACACTTTCCCAGTAACTAAAACAGCCATTGATCTCCACTGTTGTTTTGCTGTTTAGTGGAATGTATTCCAAATGGACTTGGGTGGCCTTGTGTAGTTCAAGAATAAAAAGGTCTTTTCAATGGTAAAAAAACCAAACAAAACAGGACAGGATTTTAATCAAGTTTATGATTTAACTGAGAGCGCAAATCACTTCTAACAAGGAGAGAGAAAAAAAACATTGGTCTTTCACGTTTTCTTTTCTTGAGCATCTATTCACATGGTTTAAAAAAAAAAAAAAACAATACCATGCATGCATCATGCAAGAGCTACAGATTGAAGGCTGAATTATTCGCCTTAGTAGTCGAGAGACTCGAGAGAGAACAGGAGTCGCCCTCGTGAAAAGGGCTTTTGAATGTGAGTAAACTCATCTTTATTCCACAGTCCATTATCAAAATGGCCTCACTGAGAACCGTCACTGTAAACATACTCATACACAGACTCCAATCCCCTGCATTCCGCCTGTGTGCTTGACAGTGTCACCTGCATTTTTCCATCGCGATGAATAAACAGACGCGGTGAGAGCTAACAATGTCGCCTCTCAAAGCACAAGGCTCCTTGGTGCCAAAACACCAGTAAGAGGGTCTCAATGTGCTGAATGAGATACTGAACTCACTCTGGCAGCCACCTACAATCCACCCCCCCCCCCCCCCCCCACTTCTCACTATTGTGTACATTTCTCATGGCAAACCTTATGTATTACTCATTTATTTATGCTAAGTGTATTATTGACTGCAATAGCGGAGTTGCAACTTTACAGAAGCTGCCAGGAAGTTCCCGACGAGTAGCGTGTCAGACCCAGAGGATGACATATCAAAGTGGAAAGAACTGTGAGCCTGATGAGCCGGCGGATCTGGAGCTGACCCAAAGTTAGACGGTTCATCCCTGAGTGGGAGTTTGGCTTTAGCAGTGTCAGGTAGCATGACTTTACCAGAAATGCTTAAGCCTAATGGGGCTGCCAGTGGAAAGAAAACTACAGTCACTGTGATGCAGTGGAAGTAAAACCAAATACTGATACTTGAACATTTTTAGTTTAGGAGTGCACATAAAATGCGGCCGAAATTCAGGCCCTGCTTATGCAATAACATTTCAAGTGAAATACCATTTTTATTTCAGAAAAGTTCATACGGGAACATTTTGAAAATGTTCGTATGGATCGGCGATGACGTTGGATTGTTATTACGGGTGACGCTCCAATCTCGAACTACCAAGTCCCAGGAGAATATGAACTGGGAGTCATGACACTCTGGAGGCCGCCATTGTTGTTACTGTCAATCTACTTGCGCGTGTAGAGAAGACCTATTTATTATGGCTGGAGCGCACATGCGCAGTAACATCACTTCCGCCAGTCTATACGAGGACGTAGCCAGTTTTAAAAAAAAAGTTGAGTTTTCCTTCGTTTCCATGGAAACAGAGCCCCAGCGTTTTTGAATAGTAGCATATTAGCCCCAGGGCACATGGAGACCGGCGTCGTAGCGTTTTCAAAAACGTCCACCACGGGGGCCGAACCCCAAAACACAACAGACACATAAACAAGGAGGGACAATGCCAACAACTAATGTTGCTCCTTTTTCAAAGTTGCCCCAAACATTATTTTATATTTATTTATATATATATTTATATTTATAATATTTATTATATTTTTTATTGTGACGCCAAACACTGGCAGGTTCTCGACCATATCGTTTTAAGGTTTTTCTTTGTTTTCTTCCTGAAAAGGAAACTTAACATATCATGATTCATATGACAACAGAGGCGGGAAGAAAAAAAAAAAAAAAAGGCCCTGTGTGACGAAGAGTGTGGAAGGACACCTGTCAAAGTTGTATGCTTCAGGGAATATATGGCTATTGATTCTGCCATGCACTGCTTTTGGTGAAGGAGCTTTGTAGCGTGGAGGGCATTCAAAGGCATGGACTGATAAACCCACTGTTAGCCTGGAACTCTCCAGAGGATTGACCAGGATTGTGGAGAAGGATGACACGGTGGAGTTTGCCCTGGCGGAGGCATGGGCTGAGCGCTAAATAGCGGTCAAAGCAAAGAGAAACTGAGAAAAGCCAATTCTTCTTTGTTGCTCTCATTGCGATTTTCCCCCCTTTTGTACAATTCAGATTTTAATATTTAAATGTAAGCAATCGAACAGCAACGTCAAAAAGAGAGTTCAGATTGGTATTTTCACATTTTGACTCTCAACGCATTTGAATCTATTGCTTCCGAGTCCTAACTGACAGCAGAAATCCGCTATTATCCTGTTTCAATTGCCGTGGGTTGAACTCCAGAATCTACTTAACCATCTGTCAGGTTTCATGAAGGTGAGCCAGTGACATTTCAAAAACACCCAGTTTACTTTACCTCGTACACAAAGTCCCTCGTGCTATCAAAACTTGACCGGGAAGATAAGTGAAAAGCTGCTGATGTGAGCCAAAACGCAAAAGGTTATACAGCAGGAGGTGATAGGAGCATGTAGCCCGCAACATATCAAACTGCATTTTAATTTCCTCATAAATCAGACTGACATTGTTTAGATTGTGTGAGGAAAAAAATTTGTGATATTTTCAAGGTATTTAGATATTCATTTGTGCATGCAAGTGGGATGTTTTAGACATTATGTGCAGAATTGAATGTGCAGACCTTTTTAATCCGTTTAATAATAATGGAAAATGTGCCTGCAGATATTACCCTCTATCTAAAGTTCCCCTCCATTTAAACATGTGTTCAGACTTCACTGTGAACAATTATATGCAAAGGTTGAGCGTGCGACAGTCATACATGAAAAGGGGGGAAGTTGTCCACAGTCCCTGACAATATCATTTTTAAGGGGCGGGGCTTACGTTGACGTTTTCACTTGAAGGACTACGCGCAAAGTCAGTCCACACAAATCTGATGGCCAATTGTATAAAACAGATTCTTACTAGACAAATTACATAGATTTTTACTCCTCCTTTTTAAAATACAATCAGATTGGGAATTATATATTAAAACCGTTTTTAATTGATTTGATGAAGACCCACCAGCAAACACAAGAAAATATCTAGTGGAACAGTTGATGATATTTATCATTGCACTTCACACAAGTCTATTTGTCACCTTAAATTTAAATGTTTTTTTTTTTTTAATAAACAAAAATCTATAATGAACAAACAAAAGTGGTCATATAAATAACTTTCTAAATAGATTTGAATAGCCGTATGTGTAATTAATTTTATGTTTCGACTCTGTGACCCCCCTGCGGCTCCTTGAGGAAGACCCTTAACCCCCAAACTACCAACGTCCAAACATATGTCAAATCAAACGTGCAAATTATCCCGATCTGCTGAGGCAGTGGCCGAAACAAACATTATCTGGTGTCACACACCATAAAAATATCAAATTTTCTCTAGTTTTCACAGAATATTATGTTTTACCCTCATAATAATTTTCAGTTTTTCCAGATATTGTTTTTGCCTGCTGCGTTTACATGAAAGAGTTCGATAGTTCTGTTGCTTGGTACAAGTAAGATTTAAGGCAATTACGCATTATATTTCCATGATACATTTATTGAAAATGTTTTTGGAATTCCATATCTCAACTATGCCTCCAAGTTACGTTTTTTCCAATAGAATTCCCTCAATACGTGTGTGTGTGTGTGTGTGTGTGTGTGTGTGTGTGTGTGTGTGTGTGTGTGTGTGTGTGTGTGTGTGTGTGTGTGTGTGTGTGTGTGTGTGTGTGTGTGTGTGTGTGTGTGTGTGTGTGTGTGTGTGTGTGTGTGTGTGTGTGTGTGTGTGTGTGTGTGTGACCACTCAGAATGCTGCATTTTCTGTTCTAACTAGTGATACACATCAGAAATGATTGATGAATTTCATTGATCACACACACACACACACACACACACACACACACACACACACACACACACACACACACACACACACACACACACACACACACACACACACAATGGGCCTCTCATTCACCTCAATGATCACGTGGCCATGGGTATCATTACTCTCAGCATCTGGAGATGCCCTCAGGTCAGCTGCATCAATCTGTTTACGTCTCTGAACTCTACCTTTGTGTATAAATGAGTGTGTTGGCTTGTATGTGACATCAAGAGATAGAGCGAGAGAGAGAGCGATGGAAGGTGGCAGTAAGACAGTGAGTAATGGAGGAGGGACAGGGAGAAAATAATGAAAACTGTCAGTCCACAGAGGAGACCACGTGGCACATACTCTGTCCTTATTCTGTCCTGATTCAAGCATTGAACCCTCAAAAAAGACTGTTAAAATCAGTTTTACCAGTCTTAACAGTATCCAATCAATTAAAATGTTAGTGCACGTAGTAAATATTAGTTTTTTTTGTTAATACAATAATACATCTGTAACCATCTTTACTCAAATTGGATTGGCTCCAGAGCCAAGTACGATAAAGCAATAAAATATAGATATAAAATATATATCCATTTGTTTTCTTTTCAAATGTTTTTACTGCATCAGGTAATATATGTAATACTTCAGTTTTATACATTTTTTATTTTTTTTTGCTGGACATTGGCCTGAAATACGTAGCAGAAGAGGGAATAATTGATTATGTCAGTTCCACAATGCACCCACCAAACTTTTGTGTCACTTTGTCTGCTGTCAAAGTTTTGAGGTAGAAACTTGCAGGCTGGAATCATTATTTGTGGAAGGGACACTTGTGTGCTATTCTAGTTTGGCCTAAGGGTGGCAGTGTTGGTTTACCATTAGGAGGCTCTGCTGAAGCTCAGCGCCTCCATTATCTGGTTGTGAGGGGACCATAAATGAAAGATCAATGTGACATACAATATATTAAAGTCACGATCCACGCATGTATCCAGAATCACTGGTGCAATTACAAAAACACAGCTAAGAACAATTATGAGGTTAAAAATTAATGATGTTTTTGTAGATTTCAATTCAAATGTATGCATCAGTATTATGATTCAACAAGGTGAAAATCTAAATGAGGGTGTCATTTCACTATTATATATAATTTTGCACGACTTTGCTGATAGGTAGTGGGGACTTTAACAGTCGAAGAGGCTTCTGAAGCAGCTCGGGGCAGCACACAGTAGGGGGCAAACCAGAGCCTGGAATAAATTGATGCTCGTGGATAGAATGCAATGGAAAGTGCGCTTGTGTGTGTTAAAGCATATTGATGTATGAATATGTGTGTATTTGTTGAGTGGCAGGGGATAATGTACCCTCAAAGCTGTCCCACTAAACCCAGTCCAATCAGCTCTGCTTTTCCCCTGAATTAACCAATTCCTTTAACAAGCCATTGACTTCAAATCAAACTTTCATAGCTCTCCTAATTTACAAATCCCCAGTCAGGTTCCACCGAGTCTTTGACAAGAAAGAGGCCTGTAAGCATCGCTGTGTCATTTACACATTAAAAAGCCCTGCCGCTTCACAAATCAAATTTTCATAGAACATCACCTTTAGGAAGGGAGAAATCTCTGGCACGGTGTTTCCAGAGCGCCCGCATGTGAAGATCTTCCTGCCGAGCGATTTTCAAATTTTCGGTGTCACATCTGTGACTCCGTACTTTGCCAGTGAATGATGAATTGAATTTTGCATGAGCGTGCTTATGTAAGTCGGGTCTGGGGAGTAAGTGAGTGAGGCGGACAGAAAGTTAAGGGAATACTTTGCAAGGAGGGAAGAAAGAAAAAAAAAAGCAAAATTAATTAAAAAGATATCATCTCCCTACATGCCTCAATGGAAATGCTGGAGCTAATTCAAATACCTTCCGAGTGTTGACCTTAAATTCTGCCTATAATAACAAACTGGCATGATTTTTTAAATTTTTTTTATTTTTTAAGACCAAAAATATGAAATATCAGGCTCAGGAAAACTTGCTCGTCTTGAGAGATTAAGAAAACAAGTAAATCCAAGGATTTACAGTGGTCTGCTCAATCTGCTGACCTCGCTGTATTACCACCGTTTAGGAAGTGACTTTTTGACTTTGTCGTAGAAATAAAATCCAAACTGGCTTACACAACGTGGGTTGAACCCCCCCCCCCCCCCCCCCCCCCCCCGAAAAACAAAACCCACACATGATTATTGCTAGTCAATTTGATGAACAAGGGCGACAACAAAAGCTGCACAGCCCATCTGCTCCAATGACGTATGGAGAGCCCGGAGACAATTGTCTTTGTGTCTCGCTGCTCTCCTATCTTTGCCTTTTGTAATGGTAATCAAAGATTCACTGTGAGGAGACACAGGCAACTTTCAGCGTATTGTTTGAAAAGTGGAATTTCAAAGGGCCTCGTACAGAGCCGTTGTAATGAATCCAAAGTTGGAGATGAGCGCCGTGGAACAACGTCTTTCCCTCCTCTCCCCTCTGTCATAGCACCCTTCCTAATCACCCTTCAACCGGGCAGACTTGCCATCCCCGTGGCACGCCTCTCTCCAGGCTACCAGCTCTCGTGGCTCCCACCTTTCCTCTATTCACCCTTTGATGTATTCTCCAGAAATCGGCGCACCTTGGGTGCAGGAGAGCAGTGTGACAAGAGCTTTCCACTGCTCCCTCACTGTCTCCTCCTGTGATTAATTCACAAGTCCAAAACAGTAACTTCCTCTGACACTAATTTCCTATGTAACGTGACATCTTTGTAGCTGGCAGGACCGGTAAGTCCAAGGATGCTCGAATGTTGAATTCTTTCCTGTAATAAATCATTAGCCATTAGGGACCTATGTGCCCTAAATGACTTAAACAAATGAACTTGTCTGCTTTAATAAGACCTCCCATTACCTGAGTATGTTCAGTTTAAAGGCAGAGGAATAAAATAAAAAAAAAGCAATATGATAGAGGACTATCATGTCCAGAGAACATGCTGTAAAAAGAACCGCAGAAGTGATAACGTTTTAAAATATAACTGAATTCAATTTTTCTTCTTTGATGATACTGGAGCTGGTTTTGAGAATGAAGCTAAAATCACTTGATGTGGTACATTGATGACTTTAAATAAAAAAAAACCTCCATAACCCTATGTAATGGTTCAGTTTTACTGCATGTGGATCAGTGGAAGTATGTCAGAGTGGAGGACTTCTCGTAAGTGCCTACTCAAATATTCATATGTTTCTATTTTACTTCTACTTTTTTTTTTAATTATCATATAAACACTTTAACACTTGTAACCAGATGGCATCTTTTTACACTGCATTATTAGCTGGTTGAATTTTCAACAAATTATCACCACTCGGCCGATTTGAGATTTTACAGCAGGCAAACCTAACAGAGATTTTATGAAAATATTATTTCTGCCTATCATTTCAAGTCTTTATATGGGTAATAAAGACCCAAAGTTATTGAACTATTAATTTTCAGTTCCCTTCTTTGAATTGTTCCCCTCAAAAATGAGAATACATTTGCGAACATATTATTCTGCACATTCTTCTCCTGGCCCCAAAACGGCCCTGTGGCGACATTTTTATCCACAAGCCTTACTTAACCACTGGACACCTGGATGGTGTCTCAGCACAATGTGGGCTGCACAAACGAGCCTCTTCTGATGAGCATCTACTCCACTTTGGATGATGCAGCTCCCCTATGAAGGAATGTGCAGGATTTTTTATCACACCTCCAAACTCTTGACAGTCCAGATTCCAGACCGGGAGTCAAAGTCGGAGTCGTTGACACGCACCCCTCTGCGGCTTCCGCACACCTGTCACCCCTCGAAGCTAACTCACTATGAGTGCACCGTGACATTAGTGGCAGATGCCCCATCGCCTGTTCACTGTGTATTACCCCACACACACACACACACACACACACCGTGGTCAGTGAGCGCTCACTCACCACAGCTTAATTGGAACGCCACGTTGGAGCTAGTGTTGTTTCAGCGATTCCTCAAACTTTCAGGTGCATGGCCATAATTATACAGCCCCCATTAAAGTCAGACGGGTCACACCACCGGCCCATTTCGCCTGCAGCCGACTCGCTGACTTGGAGAGCCGGCAAACTTTGTTTTAATTATGTGGACATGTTTTGACAACAATTGGACGCGGTTCTTGTGTAATGGTCCACATGGTGAAGTGTGCATATTTTCTCCATTTCCACATGAATAATTTTATCTGAAAACAAACTAGCATTTGGACCTAAAAGCAAGTAAACATTGTTCTAACAGACTGCAGTAAGAACAGCAAGAGACTTGGGGGGCTTTGTCCCTTAGGGTGTGGATTAGAGAGTACCAAATTAAAGGAACATGACACTCCGCAGTAAAATGTGATTAAATATTTAAGAATATCTGTTTCGACAATAGGAGCACTGAGAAAAATATTTTCTCGGTTAAAATAACCCCAGCTGCCCTTCACCCTTAAAAGAGCAGCCTAAGTGATAATATTTAAACAGCTAAACTGATCCTTTAGGAGCTGAGCAACCTGAGGGAGAGATAAGATTAGGCTTGCTGCTACAAATAAGGGGGTAAAAAAAGGAAATTGTACAAATATATGAGTGTAAAGTACGAACTTGGAATCTAATTAAACCTAAGTGTCCACATAAATTTAGGCACAGTCCACCGCTAATTAACTTACTAAGAAACACTTTAGGGGAATTGACTCTCTGACACTTGACAAAAAGGCAAGACAGAGCCAAAACACTTCGTCATGGTGAGAACTTTTGCTCGTGCTATAACAGAATAATAACTCCTCATGATGCATCTTGATTGCAAAATGTATTTTTCTGTTGGGCAGCAAGACTGCATTCTCAGGTCGTGAAAGTAAAACTTGTGCGTCGCAAGTCGGCTGCTGCATCACTCAAACTTTAAGGTTTGAGCCCAATGATTTCACTCGTAGTGCAACAAGCCTGACCCAATTTGGTTACTCCACCTCATGGAGCCCACAAAGTTGCTGTCTGTTTTCAAGATGACATGAGTATCGCTCAGAGCCTCATATTGGCTATAGAAAAATCCATAGTGCAACGTTAACATAATAATTTTAAGAACTAACACTTAATGTTGATAGCCCCTCCCACTCGTGTAGTTTTCCCTGGAGAAGTGGGTATACTCTCGATTTTAAAGCAGCTTAGAAATTTAATTTTTTTTATAAAGAGTGACATGTAAGATGACTCTTATTTATTCAGAATCTGCTTATAGTGTTTGCTCATATGTCAAATGTTGGTATCATATATCGGTTAGCAACATTTGCCTCATTATGACCTTACCCACCTCTGCCTCTGATTGTCTTGGCAGCGCTCATGCTGCACAGGAAACATCTACATTAACCAATCAAGTCAATGAATGAAGGAAGTACTGGCCAATTAGAGGCAGAGTAGAGTGGGTCATGGCTCAAAATACGCAATCCAGTTTTTAGGTACTGTGGAGTGGTGCATCGTGGGGGATTTGGAAGTGGGTGTACGCAATGCTGACTGAAAAATAAGCATGTATTTGTCGTCTGGACTACACCACTGGCCCCACCCAACATTCACTTGTGGACAATGCAATTGAGCAACAAGTGTCGATATTGGCTTTCAACTCAAATAAACAAACACACAAAATTACAAGTAATACAGTAGGCAGTAGCTCAAGTTTATTCAACAAAAGAAAACCACAACACTCTTTTTTTCATTTTTTCATTGCCATTTTACCCGTTCTAAAGCACTGACACCACAGTTGCTAGGCGATTCGTGCGCCGCTTAACGATAAGATACAACAGTTGGACTGGTAAAGCTCCATGGAGCGCCTCATTTTGCTAGATTTACCCTGCAGACAGTCTAACCTTCGGACTACTGAGAAGGCTGTGTCCTTCAAAGGATGCAGCATCTGAATTTAGACTCGGTTAATGTTGTTCAAAGAGTTGCAAGGACAGGTAAACTGTTTTATTTTCTTTCACGATGACGAAAACAGCGCTAATTTATGAAAATCTAATTTGCCATGTGATAATGTACCAGGTGGTGTGAATCTATTTGAGTGTCAGTTTCTCTGTGTCTGCGCTGTGATGGACGGGTGACCTGTCCATAGTGTACCCTGCCTTTCTCCATGGCTAACTAGGATCGTCTGCAGCCCCGGATAAAGTTGGATAAAGTGGACAAATCAAACATGAACAGATGGACTGAAGGTGTCTGATTAAAGAAAATATTGCTGCGTCATTGGCTGAGCTGTGAGCACTGTGTGATTCAGCCCAAAGATCTGGATGTTAGTGCGTCTTGATTCACACGCCAATGAAAATGTGATTTTATAAAAAGGCACTCCAAACATGCAGATCAATACTTGGAAGGTAAAATGATATTTATGTAACATTGCCAATGAATCAGATTACTGAGTACACACAAAAACAATAATGTTACTTAGGCCTTGTTTACACGACAACGCTTTTGTTGCTTTTTGGGGGTCTGTTAACACAACAATGATGCTCAAAGCCACTGAAAATGTACATTTATGAAAAAACGCTCCCAAGATGGGCCTTAAATCTATACCATGCAGCATCACCCTGAGATTAAAAAAAATGGAGGAAATGACGCATACATACATAAAGTTTGATGCATACAAAGCTCTTTTTATAACCTGCTCGGAAATTATTGTTTTTCAAAAGGAATTCTTTTTCACTCCTGGAATCAATGACAGATGTGCTGATTTCACTTATATAATACATCGTTACCACATATGTTTTCTTTAATTGACTTTGCTAATTGACGTTGCGCACTTATTGTTGTTCAGTAACGATGACTGGAAATTACACGAGTTGTTATTTAACCTGAAAAGAATCAGCAGTCATCGTTTTGTCCCCAAAAAAAAAAAAAAAAAAAAAAGACTCAAAAATCTTTGGTCTGCTTGGCTTTATTCAAAATCTACAATGAGTCAACACAATACATCAAGCAAAAGAACGGAGGCAAAGACAGAGATAATTAATAGACAAAACACTATTGAACAGGAAGGGCAATTCCTCCTGCACATTAAAAGCTCAACCTAATAGTCCATCAGTTCAGATTTCAGAAAGATGTGCGTTGGGTCTCTTCGAAGCCTTTAATGCAGCAGCGGTCACTTAATAGCTGTTATGCGGCCAAATGTTTACACTGATTGCTTTCTTGTGTTAATGCCTGGTGTGGATTGTGCAGAGGGGATATCTGCTGTTGCATATGATACACTCTTCCTTGAGCATAAAATACTTGCATATTTCTATTACTAAATATTTAAAGATCAGAAAGGTTTAAATTTAAGCAAAAGAAAAAAAATGACCGTTTGTACGTATTAGCAACAACATCACATTCAGAAGTCATAAGATTGAATATAGCTGGTTATATTTCCCTCCGGAGCATTTTGGAATTGAGTTATGGTCAATAACAGTATATTATTCTTTGCCTCTTTTAGGAAATCAGTGGCATTTGATTATGGTCAAATCTCAAGGTAAGGCAATATTTGTACCTCACAGCATTGTGTGAGCAGCAGAGAGCAGAAAAACATGGAGAGTAGATAAAAGTTACTGTTGAATGACATCACGTCTCTTCAGCTTCCAGGAACTGTAAAAAAAAAACACAATAATGTACAGACATCGAGTGTGAAATACTTTAATTCCCAGTTCTGTCTCCGCATGCATGATTTTCCTTCCACAATCCAAACACAGCATTGGTAGCTCCAGATTTCCTGTAGTAGATGAGTGAAAGATTGTTTGTTTTTCTGTAACACATTCTACATACAACTCCATCTGCTGGTAATCACACTTTGATTGACTTAACATCTATTTTCCCAATCTGAGGGGGTTCTCTTACAACAGCAACTAATGAAAAACATTGATGATACAGCAAAAAAATAACGGCTTTCATTCGGTTTCGTTTCTTCTTTAATATTCGTTGTTGCTTTAGGGCAAAAATCTGTGGCAAACACAAATTTGATGTTGGAGATGAAGATTGAAGGAGGTGTTTCAGCATGGCTTGAATGCCCCTTAGCCACTAATCAGTCATGAGCATATCAAAACACTCCACAATGGGGATAAATCTCCTCTGTTTAAAAAAAACAAAACAAAACCTTGTCTAATGTAAAGTGCATATATGACTGATCTTATATCAACTCGCCATCATTTGTAGTGTCAAAAATGATTATTCAAGCTAAGGGATTCACTATTTCTAATGTGATCACATTGCAAATAAATAAGAAACCCATTCAACCAACCCTCCACACCTCCTCTATATAAAGATCTTTTTGATTAAGCTGCCAGTCCTGATAACTATCAAACAATTAAACTGATAATTGTGACTGAAAGAAAACTGATTTTTTTGGGGGGGACAATTTAAAGGCAAATTGTATGAAGGTACACTCATTCCAATCTACAATTTATATCTGGCAATAGTTTTGTCAATTTACTTGTCTTACATTTTTTTCTGATTTAAATTTGGTGTAAATCACCCAATCTTGTCTTCTTTGCTTATACGAGTGAGATCGAGTAGGCGTGGTGAGGAGATGTACTCCCCCCTCTTGTCTTTGTATTCACTTCCAGCTTAACTAGTTTTACAGCACAGATAAACAGTACTTCCACTACAGATTGCATGAATGAAAACAAAAATAGCATTTTTATATGCAAACAAGCAGAGTTGTCATGTCCCATTTATTGAATATAAAATCCAAATGATTAACTCTAAATGCACAGTCATGCCACACGTCGTTAACTTTAATACATTTAGCGGTGGTAAATTTGGGTTGTTGCATGTTCTGGTTTACAAGTCACTTTTGTTGCAAAATGAAGAGGAAAATGGGCATATACAAGTCACACTGGTGTATTTTCCATGTACAGATGTAACTGCTGATAATCCTGGTCCAGCAGCAGCTGTTCCAAAACTTTATAGACATTGCTCCTCAGCTTTGTCCGTAATTTTAATCCACGATTAGCCTCAGCACTTTTAACTTTAGCAGCCTTCTGTTGCCATAAAGTGACATCTAGTGGTCCCAGATGGTAGGTAGCAGTATATTGTGATGTGAGTCACGTCTATATTACAACTCTCATGAGAAGCCAAACTACTGCAAGAAGTGTGATTTATAATTGGAGAATATGGTGAAATACTGAATAATCCACCTCTGTTGTAAAGTAACTACCATACTCCCCAGACTATAAGTTGTCAGAAAATGGATCACACATACAAGTCACATTTACTTCTCCATGTTTGGATGCAACTGCTTCGTTGATAATCCTGGTCCAGTGGCTTATGTTCCAGAACTTTCTGTGATTTCTTTCTGGTAGTTAAACCAGCCTAACGACTAATGAAAGTTTGATTTGTAGTCAGAATATATACCTTAAATCTTATATTTCTCGTATTTTGACTTCAAGCGATATCATCAGAATCACAGCCTGATGAAATAAATTACATCTTTTGATTAATGCTGAGGCTTTTACCGTCAATTAGTTTCGAAACACACTTTCATTTTGCTTTGATAGAAATTGAACGATGTTCACAACTACAGTTTCTGTACTACTAATAGAAAACTGCAGGAAATAGTCACTTTCGATCCACATTACTTAGTGTATTTATTTTAAAAACATACTGTATGTGTTACTTTCCAGCATGACTGTGATTTAGTCCACACATTTATTTATAGCCACACGTTAAAAGAGAAGCCTGAATAAATGTGCTTAAACGCTCCTGCACAGGTGCATTGTGTGGTATTAAACATTTTACGATCTTGAAGACTTAGAGCTCTATGCTGCTTTGAAAGAGAGGACTTGTCGTTAGAACCGGGGTAGCAGAAGCAGGAGACAGCTTTACTGGTTAGTGTTTCAACAGGGACAGTCACTGTAGCAACGTTAGGATTAGACCTTTGGAGAAACATCGTCACACAGAGTCGGAAATTCATCCAATTCTGTGCATCTGCAGCTGGCGAAAGCATGATTAAGAAACAACCATTATACTATGTATACTTCGCATTTGTACCCCGAAGTGCTTTACGCTCCTCTTCACTAATCTTTTGTTTGATGATAATGCTAATGATTGTCAATGATAATGAGGAGATACTCGTGCTACCGTCACAGTCAGAGCTTCCGTTAGTCAAAAATTTGCACACTCTGCTCTCAGTAGAGCCGCTAATACATGCCTGTTTTGGGGCTCGGGGGCGGCTGTCAATCCAGCGCTATCAAACCACTGGTGACATTCTGACAAGTGATCACTGGCAAATGAAGTGCAGCACACTGATTGTTTGATGTTTGTTGTTCTGTGATATTATTTTCTGTCTTTCTATCCCCTAACTGACCCCAACTAATCACATGGCCTCCCACCACTGATGGTGGTTCTGTCAAAGGTTACACCCCCTATGTGGGGATTGTTTAATTGTAGGGAAAACGTTTTGATTTGAACCCACTGTGTGCCTGGACATTTCTGTGTAAAGTTTGGGTAAAATACAGGAAAGAACTGGGCTTTTACAAAGGGGCTAAGAGTGTAACGACAATTATTTAATGTCCCATTGTCCGGTTATTGCCATTACTGCACAGGTGGAGTAAGAGCGAACCGACGCAGAACCAAACATAATCTATTTGTAGTTTAGTTGATGAAAGCAAAAGATGAACATACAAGGGTTTTTCTATAGCAAACTGTATATTTGTTCGAGTTGTCTGTCTGCTGGTTTCTTCCTGGTTTGTTGGTCTGTGTGCCTTCCCCTGATCTGTGCTTCCCGTGTCACCTCTACATATACAACCTGTGTCCAATTACTGCCACCAAGTGTCGAAATAATGCAACAACAAAAACAATCGAAATCCTGCCAACGATGAGGATAAATGGCTCTTACAAAGAGATTAGCCTAAATTACAACTACCACACGTGTCCTTTACAGCAGATAATGTGCAAGTTTACATTTGCAATCGCACTTCACTGTGGGAAACAGTGACTAGTGCTCTCGCCTCAATGTAAGAAAGGATCATGGGCTTACACACTGGTTTACTAGTATACCGAGTTCTTCCAATATTTCAAAAGCATGCAAGTGAGGTTCTGTTTTGGCAAAAAGCCGACGGTCGTGAGCGTGGCCACATGGTGTCACTGAACCACAATGTTCCCCAATGCTTCTCAAAAAAGTCGAAGTGGCGTGAAGATGGTGAGGGAAAAACTCATGAGAGCTCAATGCAATATAATTTCTTCTCACACAGACAATAAATCCGAGTCGGGTCCGGACCTTAGACTGAATAACATGCTTTCTGCATCCTCTTTTATAGCCTGTTGGAAACCTCACAATTCCCTATGGTGGACCAATCTCTAAGCTCCACCTTCAAAAATAGACTCTTATGGACTTTATCTAACTAACCATGTCAGCTCTCAATGTCATTTACCTTTTCCAGTTGTTAACATGTTATTACCTATGTCACATAACTCCTTTGTTTTGAATCATATTTGTCCATTGTACTTGTCCCCAGGCAGAGTCGTCTTATTTTTTAAGCATCTTTACAAACATAGAAACACTTCGCAATCTGACAGTCAAATGGTATGTATCTTGACCCACTTACTACACAATGAGGTATTTACATCGTAATGTCGCATGTATTGTAGGACAGTACATCTCTTGAAATCAGCTCCTACCCAGTTGATCACGTAAGCAGATAGCAGATGGGCATTGTCCCCTTATATGCAGCTATAGGTCCTCAGGCAATCCCTATTCGAGTTAGTGTTGGACCATCAAATACATGTAGGATAGTCAGAAAATGTCTACTTAAACTCTCATATTAATGTAAATTTGTAAAACGTAATTGGTGACCCCAAAGTGTCAAATTGTGTGAATGTCTGCTTGTCTGTCTCCCTGTGTTTGTCCTGTGATGGACTGGCAATCTGTTCAAAATGCAATACTTGGAAAAAATAAATAAAAATACCCCATGAGACATCACATAAAGAAAAAGGTTAGTTCACCAGACTGGTATACTAGGTTTAAGCAATGAATTCAACAAACACCAAATGCAGCCACCTTTTCAGATTAACTTGCATACTTGTTCAGACCTCCAGTGCACATCTACTGCAATAGAGCCACAAAATAGAATACATGCACAAATATACTCGTAGCCCAAATTCAGATTTCTCAGTAGCTTCTATTAACTCACATTCACACGATTACGTACTTGACGAACACATGCTCATCCGATAAGCAAAATGGGTACCAAAATTGGTACCTCACCATTAAAAGAGCAGAGGCCAAATATATTGTGCGATGAAGTATTATGAAGTTGAATACCTGTTGTATTTCAACATATGGCAAAAATAATGCCAGTCACTACTTTTTAAGCCTAACCATGATCGTTCATCTTTAACACCAAACAAGATTTTTTTCTGGACAAAACCAAAAACATTAAATCTAATTTATATTGTTTCAATACAAAAAAAACCCTGTATTGTAATTGAGCTGTCATTCTGCAGTTACATGTAATAGACAACAACGTTGTGTATGGTATACATAAGTCATGGTTTACCAAGCTGACAAGCGTGTTTAGTACATCACTTTACCCGATATCCATATGCTATCAGATGTGTAAATGAAATTGTCTTGCATCCTAATCTGATGCTCTGGATTTATTTATTTTTTTTAATCTTTCACGGTAAAGCATGTCTTTGACACCCACACTAAAAAAGTTCAATATTCTGGTAGCTCTTGTCCATTTATACTGTTTACCGCGTTTCAGAAAAAAAATCTGCAATATTTAATTGTTAAAAGTAAGACACCATTAACTGTTTTAACAATAAATCCTTAAAACATTTGTCTTGACTTTTTTGGCAAGAAAAGCCATTATTGGGTCCAGTGGGCTTTACTTGTCGAACTGAAAATCTGTTGGCGGGTGTGCCACACTGTAGCCAATCTTCTTTCCTCCAACAATTTATTACCCTTACTCTATTTGAAGTACTTAAATTAGATTTGTGTTTCCAGCTTGTCTGTGAGCTTTACCAAAATGTCAACGAGTCTCTCAAACTGTCCCCAAATAATGGAAGTCAGTACCATGATTGCATGCTGGAAAGCTTAGTGGTTAAAGCCATTTTTCTCTCTTTTAAAAAAAAAAAAAAATCTTCAAACCTTATTCAAACGACACTCAACCCAACAACTGGTGATAAAAGCACGAAAACCCTGAAAGCTGAGTTAGTTCCTAAAGCATGACGAATCTCTGTAATATCAACTGCTGCAACCAGGAAACCTACCCTATAACTGCGAATCTGTCAAGGAGCATGCTCAAACCACCTCTTGCTGGGGATTGCTTGGTTTGACATGATATATACTGTGAAGGGAGAAAGTGAAAGGTAAGGAAAGCAAGAGATTTAAGCGGAGACAGGCAGAGAGGGAGGAGAAAATAAAGTTACTGCACAGGCAAAAAAGCTGGCACAGTGGAAGTGCACTGAGAACAATCAGGGCGGGAAAAAAAGGCAGCAAAGGCAGAGCCTAAACTGACATACTGACAACACCTCAGAATACTGTAGAAGAATGTCAAAATCTAAAAAAAAAAAGAAAATACTACTTATTAAATACATGGTCTTTCTTGCAATAAAAGAAACTACATTTATACCCGTTATTGAATAATTATTTGATTTCCTATTCAGGTGATTTGTTGCCATTCTACAAATGAGTGATACTTATTCCCACACACAAACTCTCCACGGTAGGTATTCAGGGGAGAAAAAAAAAAAAAGGAAAATGGGAGCAGTTTTCTGTGCAGTTAGCTTCAAAAGCTAGTCAAGAGGACACATTTCCAGGGGAATGTACCAATTTGGGCTCAGAGGAAGGCATTTCAAAGGGTTTCTGTGAAACTGAAGTTTAATTGGAAAGCTTCAGGAGGCCTTGAGCTGCTTCCCCTGATTTATGTTTAGCTGGACTCTGCATTGGCTCCATTTGTAGTCTAGCTTTGTATGTTTAGTGTCATTAGCAGACACACACACACACACACACACACACACACACACACACACACACACACACACACACACACACACACACACACACACACACACACACACACACACACACACACACACACACACACACACACACACACACACACACACACACACACACACACACACACACACACACACACTATTTCAGAGCAAAGCTTACAACTTATTCTTTGAAGGTTTTTCAGGTCAACTTTTTCTATCAATCAAATTCGCCTCTGAAGTTGTTAACAGAATCATCTAAATTGTATGAGATTAATCAAATGTTTAATGTCTCAGTGGGAAACAGTAACACATATCTGATTCTATTGCTGCTTGAACCTGTACAGCAGAGCTTTCATTTAAAAGTTTTGTATGGGACTAAATTTATCCATGTAATATGTGCACATATCTTCATTCTGTGTGCGTGCCTGTGTGTTGAAATATAGGCCTGTTACTAGGCTGAATTTGTATTGTATGGCGTTTCAGTAGCCTCAGTCTTGACTGGCAGGCTCACTCTTATCAGGCTCGTGGTCGACGCTGAGTCCCGGCTGCCTCACAGCCTTCATAACGCCAAGTAGCACTGAGTGCTCAGTGATTTCAAGCACAACATAACAGGACTCATATCGGACCCGGTTTGACAATAGTGAGCAAGCCACTCTACACCAAGGGCAAATAAAACCCGAAGTAGCAAACAAAGACAGTAGAAAAATCTATTTACAGATCCTTGGAAGCACACACAAGTTTAGGAACACACACACTTGACATTTTACACACTTACAAAGGGTATCGCAAATAAACTGACAACAAACGCATAGATTTTGAGACATATTCTTACATATCGGTTTGGATACGTGCAGACAAGTTGTTTTGATATGACTGATGGTATTTTAAGATTAGATAAAGCCATCAATCAAAAAATGTAGTTTAATCGCCCATAAATCATTATAATTTGCTTTTTGGATTCAAATTGGTTGGCTTCCCTGGAAGATATTTATTTTTGGCACACTGGCGCAATAAAAAACAAAAAAATGAAAATGTCTGAAAAAGAAGTCAGATATTTGGCATTAGTGAAGTGAAGACATGTCAGGCTTGGAGACACATTTGCAAGTCAGATTTTCCACTGCGATTTCTACGAGATGGGATCATTTCATGGGTATAGAATCAGCTGGAGCCGGAGGACCTACAAATGACCATTTCTCCTCCTCCTCCCTTTTTTTCCCCCACTGCACCACAAACACATCCAACGAGAGATTGGTAGACAAGTGGCTGCTCCTGGGAGAGAATGAGTCTCGTGACCCTGGGAGAAGGGTGAACACTCAGTCTCAATTCACCCATGGTCTGTTTCAGGCTTATTACACAGTAATCTCCTGAAGTTTCCTCCTGCCGGGAATAGCCTTGCCAGCATTTTTGCCAGCAGTCCTCCGTAAAGCAAGAGAGGAGTTCGACTATCCTTTTTGCCGTGATTTATAACCGTCCCCCCCCCTCCCCATGCTTGTGGTTTACTCTTGCTACATTTGTTTGTTTTTCCTGGATTCCTTCCTTTCTGTTGTACATCTTTCTTGCATGGTAATCTTAATTCATTTGAAGTCCCAACAAGTTGCTTGCAGCTTTATTATCAAACAGAATCTGGTGAGGAGAAGATTGACTGCTGTTGTGATGTATTGTTTAGATTATTGTGTGTGTGTGTGTGTGTGCGGTTGGCGTGTGTGTGGAGTGGCAAGAGATTGAAAGAGAGAGAGTTCAAATCCTGTATACCCAAGACTGCTGTTTTCCAAACAAAGAGGGCACAGCAGGACAATTGTTTCTTGTCACTGGGACAAACACAGAATATGCATCTTGAATTTCTGATTATCACTTTCCAGACAGAAAAAAAAACACACAAATATGGAATGAACTTCCTATGAATACTAATTTGAAACAGTTTCATGGTGGCCCAACCTCATGACTGGAACAGACTTTCTGTGCAAAACAGTGTGGTCAGGGTAAATTATAAAGCATATTGGAAATACAGCAGGTGCGTCATTATATTTTCCTCTCACACCCTGAACTGCGTGGCGTGAAGATGATTAATGAGGATTTGTTTTCTTATTAACGGATGTGTACGCTGGAAAGAAAGCAGAGTCATATTACTGCATTCATAAATATGTTCTGGGTACACAACTTTTGGAATGCTTGCTGTGTTCAGTGTATTGCAGATTGTAGGCCCGATACCAGTGTCACTTAATTGATTGTTAAATGCGCTTAGAATTACAAATCAGAAGTATACATTTTCTCTACAGACTACAGATATGTGCATAGAATGACGCATGGTCACGTGCCAATATAATACTTACACACTTCTCATTTGGTGTGCAGAGGTTAGATATGTCAATAACAATTAAATTCAAACTGAGAGTGTACAACCTTTGACACTTATTTTGTTTACAATCACAGCTCTAATATTCTGATATAATAGCATATTTACATATGTTTCTTTAACTCATGTCAGAGAATGATCACACGGCCGATAGTATAAAAGTAGTCGAATCTTAATTGAACATTGTTCTTTCAAGTCTAATGGAAGATTCGCCCTTCAGAAGACATTCCCAGAGCATTGTTACCTTCACATCTGCGGTCATGAACTTTATAAAATATGAAAAAAAAAATTAAATTAATATACTTCAGTATAATATATAATAACACTTCAGTCAAAAGGCAAACAAGGACCCTAAAGCAAATATTGCAGTGAATCTGAGTGATTGCAGTCTTTCATGTGAGCATCTCATACCACAGCTTCTGTATTGGTATTTTCTATTCTCTACTTTTCAAAAGAACTCACCAGGCCTGAGTGCAATGCACATGTACTTCAAGGTTTTGTATGCATGCCTTGGCAAAGTGCTTTAATACTATATTGAAGGAGGCTGTGCAATTGTAAATGGAAAAAAAAAATGCATATAAATATATATATATATAATGGCAACCTTCACTTAGTCTCATAAATTACAAGGCAAGAGTGGCACAATCGTGAAATTGCTCTTCAAATCTTAAAACCATGCAATTTATTTTATGCTCCTAATCAGGGCTCAACACCCTTCAAATGGTTGTAGGTAGGGTGTAACTCTTACCAGCCATGATTATGGCAGATGGAAACTTTTAATCCCATCTCTCTCTTTGAATTGTTTTTTAAACTAAGAACCCTGTACAACCTCACCACAATGCAACAGTGAGGGATGACGAGCTTATACATCTTCTTGTTGGTTAATTTTGGGCACGTTTCCTGACATCAGCAGTCTGCAGCAGTGTGAACAGATGAGGCATTATGGGAACAGTGTTTGTGGTATACAATACCCCTTTTTAAAATTTTTTTTTATTTTCCTGATCTTATACCAATAAAAGCTAACAATAACCACGACAATCACAGACACCATGGAACTTCAATGGGTTAAAGAAATCAGAAACAAAACATATACATGATGATTCTATGCATTAAAATGCGACATTCTCAGATCTAAGTCCTCAAGCACAATGAATTCACTGATGGCAAATCAGGGCATAGGGGTTAATCAGCATAAAGGCAACTGAAAACAGGATTACCATGTAAATATCACATTTTTGTAATGTATTTTACAATTAAAACTTTGTTGTGGTTGCAGTTGGTATATTGTAGAATAGAATATTGCTGGTGACTGTAGTTGCCAGTAGTTTGCTGGTTTTTAATAGGAATGTTTCATCAGTGTTATTGATTGAGTGTATGAAAAAGTACAGTTTATTAAATAGTCAATATTTATACAATTTGTTTTATCAACATAATTATTTTACACACACAAAAAAAAAGGATTAACCTTGTTTACTTTTTTTTGTTCAGTTATTTAGTATTGCTACATTGTATATTGCTGCATTTTGGACTTGGCTGTTATATTACCAAGAAGTAAATGGGAGAAGATAATTTCAATGTCATCATATATTCAGCCGGGAGAGCAATCCAGGGTGTATTAAACCTTAAGATGGAAATAAGCCATTAAAACAGCTATCTCTTTTCCCCCATTTCCTAAAATAGACTTCCGTTTTCAAAAGTCTGTTAATCAAATTACATTATCGTTTTTTTTTTTTTAAATGAAAGTAGCATGTCGCCAGAGGCCATTTTTAGAAAGGTGAGTTAGACCGATTCATAATCTTTGGCTGGATTTCATTATGTTTGTTTAAAAATTTGAAAATTAAGAGAGTTCATAAATAGACTTCCTGTTTTCAGGCCAAAAGGTTCATCAACCTTGCCAAAAATAGAAGCTATTTCTGTTTTCGCAGCAGCCAGGTGACCCGTTGACAACAGGCACCAAATGACAAAAAGAAAAATTGCTATTATTTGTGGGGTGTTCAAAATGCTTGCGGTGACTAATGTGAAGTAACAGACTTTTTTTTTTGGAGAGTCCTTTAACCTATTGGATATTTTGACCTCATGTGACTTGAATCACTTTTATTTGTTCTTGTTGTCTCTTTGTTCCTGTCGCCTGTGTTTGTCCAGATGATGTTTTCAAGTTCAAACCTAAATTGATACACAGAGAAAGATCTCTATTGTGTTGTTTAAATCACGCCAAGGAGAAATTCAAAATTTTACTTCCATCCTATCACAATTTGAAGTTAGACAGTGATAAAGTGTCTCAAACATTGACTCAATAAATCCGGAAAGTATTGGAACTGCTACCACCAGATATGATGCAACAGAAAGGAAGTACAGTATCGCTTCATCACTTTCGTTCAAAGTCACCATCCGGCCTCTCCAAGGAGATCAAGCTTTGTGCACCCTGACAGAAAATCTGCTGTTAAATGTCACTGTTGCTCATATCTGTCTTCACAAGAAAAGCAACTTTTCCCTGTAACCCGAAAGAGATAATTCTTTTTTCTGAATGCTCATTTCTCACATTTTGAATGTTGAATAACTGACACCTATGATAAAACAAATATCTCAAATCATAAAGATTTTATTGAAACACTAAAATGCCAGTGAAACCATTGTCAGTGAAACTGATTCCTTCTATTAAAAAATTGGTGTTAAACTTTCAGAATTTGGTGAGACTTTATGGCTCGTTTTCTGTAAAACCTCAACTGTTGATTGGCTAATTTGCAGCTTTCTGTTAAAAGTAGAAACCACGGTGAGACTGTGTGGCCTGTTCTGCCAGAATGAAGATAAATCACATTTCAAACCGCAGCTGAATCTGACATTTATTTTATATATTTACACAGCAACATTTTGAAAACAATGTCTGCTCCCACGGCGAGGCTAGGCTAATTAGCTTGTGGCTAACGGGTAGTCACAAACCACCACGATATATAGTCTTCAGACCAGATTTCAATGAGCCTTCTTCACTACTTTTCCTCACCACTCCACGTTTGCCTGCGGGATATTTTCCAACTTTTTGTTTCTGCTTTTTCTGATTCGCTTTCGTTAGCTTTGTTTGTTTACTACCCAGAATGCATTGCGCCCTACATCACGTCCTGTCCTGACGTAAACAAAGATCGCTTGCAAACGAACCGAGACCAAGGTTTTCAAGGGGACCAGAGAGCTCTTGTTAGCGCCGCGTCAGAGTCCGTGGGAGATTTCACGTTGCCCAAACGAAACAGTTTTCCCCTGAAGAGAACTCCGGTCTGGACCAAACAGGAGAATGTGAACACGCCCTATGAGCTCCCCAAACACAAATACAGCACTTCTCTATCTTTTGTCACTGCTTTAGCTTACCACTGTGTTTAAAAAATTTTTTTTTAAATAATTGCTGATTTAATTACAATTCAATGGTGGTTGGTAATAAGTTCTGGTCAAAGTCAGGTGTGGTTTTGTGAAGCTTTTTTAAAAAACAGATTATGAAGTGATCTTGAAAAGTCAGCAACAAAGGGAACCTGACAAACCGTTTGATGGATGTGCCTCCATTCGCCGACCAGAAACTCTTTGAAACGTTTTAATTTCGGGAACACTTCCTTGAAAATGTGCCTTTTCTGCTGTTTCAGAACAAAGCCGGTTTAAGTTATTTAAATTAGTAATTTGCAAGCGGCTCATCAGAGTCCTTCAGCTTCTTCCACAATGACACATGCTCCATGAAACAATTGGCTTTCTGCCAACTTACATTCACTTGAACCTTCAGACTTTCAGTCACTCTGACAGATTTTGGTCTATCTTCCTCGATGAACAGTGGGTGGACTTTGATCAATAAGCATGGCGTCTCGGGCATGACTTGGCAGAGATCAGCAGAGGTGTGCACATTTTTCAACCAACAGACACAAGATGACCTTAACAACACAAAGATGCAGCTTTGCATGTAACATAGTGGTAGAAGGAAAGTGTGAAAAACACCTTCAAAGACATAGCATACATAATCATGACATACATATTTTACAGTGGTTTGCGGTCATATTTATAGATGAAACTGCTTTTACTCACAAAGGTTTGAATTTGTGATATTCTACAAGACTGACGATGTGAATGTGTGTCCTTCGACTTTTAACAGAGAGCGATCAAGTATTAAACCAACCCGTTTTCTGACACCATTCTTGGCAATCACTTTCTGACCTGGCAGAAGATACAGGCTGCTATATCCTCTACAGTAGACTTCATCATCTGCCCTCTCCCCATTGTGACCGTAATAAAGCCCTGTACCTCCGAAGCTGAACTCAGAGAGATGTAATATTTCTCTCACTGCGGTGGTTGTCCAGTGGGGAAATAAAAAAAATGGTTGAATCCAGAGGAAGAAAAAAGAAAACCTATCATCTCATGCCGATCTTAGTTTATCAACAAGGAAATTCAACATTTAGGTTACCTATTTAATAATTTTTCATATGCTGTAAAAACAGGCGCAATAATAAACAATTTAAGTATTTATGAAGTAGTACATCACAGACAGCATTGTACATTATTAACATATTCTTCTTCCAGTATTTCTCTAAAGATCTGGAACACATGCCCAATATCTCATATTAATGAAGGCACATGAGCTAAATGGATGGCATGTGTTATTTGTCACATCTGTCAGAATCAATCCTCAGATCAGCTTACACAGTGTGTAAACATTATCAAGGTTGCATTTGCCTTTTTACCATTTCGTAGATAAAACACAAAATCTTTAATTTTGCTGGAAAAATGGAATTTAATCAAAATCTACAACTTGGTGTGAATCTATCTATCTATCTATCTATCTATCTATCTATCTATCTATCTATCTATCTATCTATCTATCTATCTATCTATCTATCTATCTATCTATCTATCTATCTATCTATCTATCTATCTATCTATCTATCTATCTATCTATCTATCTATCTATCTATCTATCTATCTATCTATCTATCTATCTATCTATCTATCTATCTATCTATCTATCTATCTATCTATCTATCTATCTATCTATCTATCTATCTATCTATCTATCTATCTATCTATCTATCTATCTATCTATCTATACATATAAACAACAATAAGCATATATATATATAAGATTGGGATAAGGGATTAGGAAGAAAGACAACGTATTTAATCCTACCCTGTCACTAATATTTAATTATCACATTCTGTGTGATAATTCTATAGTTTTAAATAGACTGCTGGGGAGGTGAAAAATAATTAACTGTACCCAGAAAATGCCTGGATGCATGTATGTAAAATGAACCAAATGATATGGTACACGGCCAAAGCCAAGCTTCTCTGATCTTAGCTTCAGTTCCTTGCCACATCTCAGTCAAATAAAAGTGCTGTGATGCTCCCAGTGAAAAGAACTATAGAGGTGTCATTTCACAAAATCCTCAGGCATATGAATATTAGCATTTTGGCTATCTAGTAGTTACACATGTAACTGCAACAAACAATTATTCATGGGAAATGAGATTGCACCCTAAATAATAAGTCTTTCTGCAAAATTCACTTTCACATAAAAGTCATGCTATTTTACATACTATTCTTGTAGCCGGGCAGGCGGAAGGGTTTGGAAACCAAACAAATGATTCAAAGGTGCAGAGCTGGATTATAGATATCTCTTGTTTCAGTACCCTGTGTGAGCTGTTGTCAGTGGGCCTGGGATTTGTAACTGCAGCACTGCTTACAGACGGATTACCTAACAAAGTGTAAGAATTGGCACCTTAAATTTAAATATTTTATTTTGCTACAGGGTAGTCCAGATTTATTCTGCTTCAGCTGCTTGAATCCCCATTCATTTTTGTAAAATCCCTGGCGAAAATCTACCATGACCAGATAGTTTAGGTGAAAAGAGCAATCCAGAAATCAAAATGAGATTTGCTTTTGACAAAGGGAGCCCTGGATCTTTCTCAGATGTTTTGTTGGGGGGCAATACATGCCGGCTTGCTAAGTCTACTTTCAGTGTAAAAGAAAAATGTTTCTCCATGATGGAGTTCTCCCTGAATGACTGCTGAACATGCAAAATGGTATGTCTCCAGGGAAGCTATTTTACTGTTTTAATGTTCAAACTGTCAAAACCATTCCACTCATCAAACTTTATCTGCCTGCTGAAGAAATATTGCACCATTTCGGCAACGTAATACAAAAAAAAAAAAAGAAAAGGTTCACAAATGCAACGCAGAAATGGTAAAAAAAAAAAAAAAAATAAAAAATCTACAATGTTAAAGTATTACAAGGTGTAAGAGTGGGACATTCCTCACACATTTCGATGACTACAGCATTTCGACTTTCTGAATTTAGTTTTGTGGCGTTGTTGAGGTTCACAAATGTTGACTGAACTGCCAGAGTACAGGACCTTCAGCAGAAATTGCAGAGATACTGCAAAACAATATCAAACAGCCAGGGGGACTTGTGTCATGGACACTGACTCATTACAGTTTTTGTCAAGCCACTAGTTAGTCCAATACCTCAGAGAGAAGGACTGTGCCCCGTTGCTCTCTCTTTTTTTTGTCGCTACTGATGACTCTTTATGAAGTTCAAACAGCAAGGCTCCGAGGGCCGTTCTCTCACATTTTGACACTGGTCCTATACACCATGTAGCGCTCAAGTATGCATGGCTGATAAGGACTCTTTAACAGCTAAATGGATTACTGTTACCAAGGACAAAGCAACCTCGATCAGGAGAAAATTGCTACCACGTTGTGAAACGCAACCTGTGCTTCAGATGAATCCACCAGTACTTTTACTCTTTACTGATTGTGTCTCAATGTTAAAAGCCATGTAAGGATGTTAAATATGTAGACTGAGATCATAGTTGTACCAATAACATGATGTATTCGCCTTTGCATTTTTTCGATTGATGAAGCTTTTGCGCACAATGTTAGTAGTCAGACATAGTATTTCACTAGTCACTCAGCTGATACGAATAAATGCACAATACAGTCGAAACAATGCGGTTTTGAATGGACACATTTCTCGTTCTCGGGGTTCTGCTGTTTAGCAAAATCAATTTCAATTAAAGTAATGGATTCTACATTGTAGTACCAAGTATCCACTTTAACTTGGGCAGGCTTATGTTCAAGAACTGCGCATGCAATTGTGTGAGTATAATATATAACCTTGTACCTAAGTCGGAAAGGTTCCAAAGTAATCAAACACTTGGCTCCAATGTGTTTGTGTGCTGATTACATTATAAAAATGCTGTTCACAATGTATGTTTTGGCCAAGGATGAAGAAAACTATTTGTGGCCATGGTCCTAGAGGATTTGTGGGAAGAGTCCACATCCTGCTAAACTGTTAAAATATTTATCAACAACACGATTCAAACATAATGCAAAAGAAACCAAAGAGTTATTCGTAATTAATAGATAGGATATTGCGGTCTTGCTAAATGAATCACCTAATCTCTGACTGAACGGCAGTGTGCTTTCATAAGACGACGCCACAAGCAAAAGAGCTCACACATAACGCAAGAACCCCACAGAAATGTTGCTTAGTGTTAATGTAATGAAAGCATAATGTGCTGATGCAAAGAGCCAAATAACAAATAAAAAGTGATTACAGTCTGGACTTCATTTGTGAAGGAGAATGACGTATGGCCGGGATGTGACAGACATAAAGGAAAGGAAAAGATCCTCCTGATAGAATCACTGTTTGACTTGATATATACACGGATGCAAAAAAAATAAATAAATAAATGAATAAAATGAAAATGAGCGGTTAAGTATTCATGCGTGTCATTTTCACCCTCTCATTAACATTTTCTTGTACATCGACACAGTTGTATTCAGCTAAGAGAAGTAGAGAGAGCAGCACACAGTACGAGTCAAAAAAAAAAAGAAGAAAAGAGAACGAAAAGCTTGGGGGCTGTTTACTGGCCTGCAATAAAGGACTGTGGAGGAACTGGGCAGCACTCGACTGGATAGAGGCAAGTATCAAGAATACATGTGAAAAAAAAAAAAGAACTCTTAAAGCTTCAGGAAATGCTTCATAGGCACAGTCTGACAAGGAAAATGAGTGTACAACACAGGGGAAAAAAATGCATCTATTAGCATCATCCGTTAGTCCAACGATGAGTTATAGCCATGTTGTCTGTCGTGTCTAATTACGAGGATTTAACATTAAACTGCTTTAATCAAGCGTGAAGCAGGCAACTTCTCTCAACAACAAGTTGTCGTTCTTGTGGTTGCCTAAATCACGTGACACTTGATCTCATTAAAGGCAATGAGATTTGTCAGCTGTTTTGAAGAGGGCACACAACACATCCCTGATCCTGTTGCCATTTCGCCTCCCCACTACGAAACGTATCCCATTTGTCACATACCTACCTCTGGGTATGATGGGAGGATTCAGCTGTGAATAATATTATCACCTCTTACTGACAATGCCTCGTCATATGCATGCAATTCACAGAGGTCACCTTCCCAGGCCTCTTGGAGTTATTGCCGTGGGTCATGCTGCATGCATGACTGCCTGAGAGCACATCAACCAAGAGGGCAAATTATTAAATTTGTGTGGTGGGGTGAGTAAAATGACTTAAAAAAAAAAACAAAAAACATGGGTTTGCTTTTAGTGTAATGCCTGGGGTCAGGAACTTCGCAGCCTCTGAACAGTTTGAACAAATCAGAGAAAATGCCTGTGAAAAGGGAGGCATAAATGTTGCAGTGGTAACTCCGGCTTTCCAACCAGTCCACTCAACACATTCCTCAGCGCAGTCTTGAAATCCACGCCTTCAAGATAAATGGTGTACATTTAACAACCTCTACTTAATCAATGCACTCTATCCTTACAGTGGATCAAATAGCCGTGTGTAAGATGGGTGACACGGGAGATGCTGCACCTCAGATTTTTCGCCTCTCTTAGCTCCTTGTTCCAGTTCCTGTGTGGACGCACCGCTCCAGTTTAATGATCAATTCGCAGCAAAGCCTCTATTTCACACAAGATCACAGACACAAGCAATAACAAGCAAGTGAGGAGTGTGAAGTGTCGTGTAGTTAAAAACAGATTTCAGACACATTTTATGCTCGCCACCTTCGTATCCAGGTGGGGAAAAGAAGGATACGCCTATGCATTTTGAATATTTGCATAAGTAACATTGCAAGTATTTTCAAATAGCTCCATGAGCTGCTTAAGGATTTTAACTTCCAATAATGTTTGTCTGTGCTAAGCCTCGAATGTATTTGTGCATGTTTGAAGGAGCACTCTACTAATTGTGCACATTTGTTTTCAATACTAAAAGGTAAATGGTGTTATTTATCAGCCTTGTCCTCAAGTGTCCTCCTGTCCTCTGCGTTTCTGAAATGACCTACATAGAGTCGTCAGCATTATCTCTGCTTGAACTTGGACAACCAGAGAGATTTTCCCTTGACAGCTCCAATTTAAATATAATCAAATATTGAAAAAAATTTGATTTAAGGACATACAGAAGAGTAAAACATTTTTTTTACATGTACTGTATGCTAAGTATTTTCTAATAGCTCCGAGGCCCATTTAATGAATATATTTATCAAAGACATACACCTCTTAATAGCGTGAATTTCAAGGAATGCTTCACACATTTTGCTCTTTTTTTTTTTTTTTTTTGTTCTTCTTCTGAGAATCAGGCTGGCGTTAATCCGCTTGTGATTACAGTTGTCCTCATAGAGGAGTTTCAGCACGTAATAGAAAATGACCTAAATATTATCGTTAGCGTTGTCTTTGCTCAGACATGGGGACAAAAGAAGACCACCGTTGGAGGCGCTGTGTAATGTACATATATTTACATATTCCTGTGTGTGTGTGTGTGTGTGTGGGTGGATGGGGGTCAGTGGAGAGGTGGGCCTTAGATGACAGAAATGTTACGAGGTACACATCACTCAATATCCAGGTGGCCTAAATGAGTACTTAAGATGAGTGCACATTTCAACTCAATATGCAATATGGTAAGTATTTCCAGATAGCTTGAAGACCCATTCAAGTAATACACATATCAAGGATGTATGTCTGTAAGTAGTCTAAAGAAAATGTCATGAACGATAACATTAGCATCACTGTTCTCTAAACCTGAACACAAACAATGCTCTCTCTCTCAAAGAATGTCAAAGAGTCCGGGAAATGCAATTCTGAGTGACACTTGATCCATTAAATTTGCTTCTGGTAAAAATGTATTAAAGTATGCATGGTATATTCCGGACAGCAGACATATGTAACAACGTGCTTGGTAATAACTTGAACCATCTTGTATGAAAAGACAGACATTTAGAGATAAAACAGGACAACGTCATTCTTCAAAATTTAAAAAGTCCAAGATGAAAAGGCCTTAACTTAAATTAAGTCATAGGTATACAGGACATGTAATGTCAAAAAGTTGGTATGCTGTGTTAAATGTAAACAGCCAACACTTTTAAAAAAACCAATTGTCAAATACAATAAAAATAACTTTTTCAATGTAGAAACTGAGAAATGTCACCATTTCACTCCCTTCCTCAGTTACGATTTTCTGGAGTTTTGAGACACGAATATTTACCATATGTATTAATATTTCTCTTTTTAGCCAATGTAGGACTATAAACGGTGCTGTCACGGGATTTTTAATTGAGTCACTGGATGATCTGCCCTGCAGTGAAACCAATCCAGCACCCAGATTCTTCTACAGTGAAGCAATGCTGTTGTCATGGATGCATTATATGGTTCAATATTGTCTTGGCACATGAGGAACACGTGTATAGCTTTCCAGGTATTGTAAGCACTGTAGGTACAGCAACTCCCTACCTTCAGAGAGGCAGGCTTTTGAACCGGATGGTCCTTCTTGTCTTCCGTCCAGTGGACAAACAATAATTTTCGTTTCGCATTAGAATTTCACATCTAAACACAGAAGAGCTTTTCCATTTTGCTTCAACTCAGAGAAGACCGCAGTCTTCTGTTCACAAGAGGCTTTTTCTTCGCATGATCATATAGATTGCTGGACGTATCACAGCCCCTGCAGAGAATCCTATTTTTAATCTAATGCAATCTGTGCTCACTGGACAAGGCTGAAGGTCAAAACTCGCCTCTTGTGCACTTTGAACCCTCAGAGATTTCATCTAGTTCTCTAAATTGGATGATATTTTACATTTTGAATCAGCTGTCGCCAACCCCGGTCCTGGAGAGCCCTTGGCCTGCATGTTTGAGATCGCAGCCCTGATTGCAATGAGGCTCATCACTGGGCTTTGTTAGGAGCTTGGTGATGACATAATCCTGAGATACAGGCCCTCGTTAACGTGACGTTATAAGTGAGAACAAAAGTTTCACATGAACACAGCAAGTTTTTGCAAACGATGTGTGTTTACACAAAAACACGAGAAGTGCCGAAATCTGTAGTTTTAACGTTGTTCCACTTGTGGGTGTTTGTTTCTATAAGGAAATTACACACACATTCACAAAGAACATATACGCTATAAACATTAACAATGACGAGTACAAGAACATTCGTACGGACAGGCGACTAAGTTGGATTGTTAATGTGGTAACTCTCAACTATAAAACTACCAACGCCTTTTTTTCTTGAAACGCTTTCGTTTAAATTGGGCCTCAGTTTCAACAGCTGTTGTGTCTTTATGTTTTTTTGGGAGTAAAATATGGGTAAATTGCATTCTGTGCGTAATTCACATTCATCACAGTATTCAAACTTTTGTGATATTTGAATAGCTGTATGCTAAGTATTTCCAAGTAGCTCCAAGGCCCATTTACAAACTCTAAATGTCAAAGAGGCATGTCTGTAGATGGTGTAAAATGTATCTTTTCCGAGTAAAAAGGCCACTCCATTATTTTTATTTTTTTGCACTTTAAAAACAAATTGGCCATTCATAGGTAGTATTAATCGGCCGGTGATTACAGTTGTCCTCATATGTCCTTTTTGGCTCTGAACGCAGCTTTGGCACGTACGAGAAAATTACCTAAATGGCCTCATCAGCATTATCTTTGTTTGAACTTGGAACAAAAAAAAAAAAAAAGGTTTAAGCAAAGGGCCTCTCTTAACAGCTGGAGGGCATGAAATCTCGCAGATGAAGACATTTTCTGCGCCATGGTTTGGGATTGGGTACACAAAATAGTTTAATTGTGGGAAGTGTAACATCCTGTTACTTGGAGACTGATTAACATGCAAGCAGGAACAAGTGTCCTCCCTTCATTACCAAACTGCTGGTAGTAATTTTAGTTCATACGGAACTAACTTCTCTGGATATTTTATGAATTGCTGAAGGCAGCATTGACTTTGAGAACCAATTGCTAAAAGTGCAAAAAGGTGCCTCGGAGTTGAACTATATTTCAGGCGATTCACGTTTAAGCTGCCATCGCATCTATTAAATACAGTCCATTTGAGTGTGAAACCTTGCAAATGCAGTCTAACAAGACTGTCCTTCCCATTCATTTTGAGCGAAAAAGGTTTTTCCAAATTAGGTCGTGGCTGCTCTCTCCGAGTTCTGAAAGACAGTTAATCACATGGTAGTAATTAATGAAATTATCATTCCACGATAACTGTTAATGATAGTCCTTAAATCTTTTCTGTTCTCTCATGCATCAGGTGATCATGATGGAGTGCGTAAAGGTTTTCATTAAAAGTCATTAAAAAACACAGCCATGAATCCAATCACTGAGTACGTGACATACACGCACACGCTCACAAAAGGTAATAATTTGAACATGAGGACGTTCTGCTGGACAATTATTTTGCATTCATTAGCGAACAGACTGTTCAAAGGCCTTCTGGGTTCCTGCTAAATTAGCGTTGAACAATGTTGAGATGGGAAACATTGCAGGCAGCAAAGATAAAGTGTTCCGCAGGCTTCAGGGCATTTTTATATTGTAATAATTAATGTTCTGTGCCACCATAATGTAGGAGTGTCAGCAGCTTAATTTAAATCCTGCTCAATTTCTTCCTGACTTAATCTTCATTATTTTCCCATTGCTCGCAACATGTTTACCAGTGATTAAAATGTTCCCAAGCAAGGGGAAAGCCCCAAGTAGTGGTGATCGCAAGCTAAGTGACTTTTCTCCTGATATTTTTCAAATGTGGATTTCACACACTCATAAATTAAATGTGAGGCCTGGCACATGTTTATGTGCGAGAGGTCTACCGTAACTGTCAAGCACTCATTCTCCTGGATTATTCATGAGTCTCCATTAGCGCACTGGCAATTTGTAATTCAGTGTGATCCAGTTGAGAGGCACTGTGCAGGATTAAGGAGCCAACGGTCGCCAGCATCAGTCAACTTCACCACTCCTTTAATTCCTCATGCTTTCGGGAAAATTGAGTAAAAATTAGTTCCTGCTGGGCCTCCAGTCGAGTGTAATTAACAACACAATTACTGGAGCAATCAATTATTACTGTAGAGATGGTCATCATTTAGAGCTAAGCATGGTCATATGTAATGTACAATGGATTGCTGGAAAAGGATTGCAGTGACATCGGTTAGGATAAAGTTATTATGGACAAAAAAATTATGGAAAAAAAAAGCAATCACAGATTTCTTACCTTCGCCAAGGGAAGATGTGAACACAGGGAAATGACATCCACATCCAGATCAACTGCCTTTATTCATTTATTTAATTCGGTGATCTCATGATTTAATTTCATAATTTGAAAGAACGCAAGCTCCGATATTATTCTTACCTTCTTCCAGGTTAGTTGAGAAGCCGGGCTTATTATGGAGTTTCACTCATTACCTTCTGTCTGCTGGTATCGAAAGCTGTCTTTTAGCACACACTGGACGAACATCGGCCATTTCACACACACCTGCAGTGTAGCACCGGAGCCCAACAGGACAACAACAAACTACACTTCCCAAAACCAAAAAAAAGCTACGACTCCATTTCCCACAACGCACTTGTCATTTATAGTGCCAGGGTAGGCATGTAACGGTCCACAGCAAAATGAATATTTGTAACAATTACTTTTGATCTGGATCACTGCTAAAATTTAATGGGTTGTTCCTTTGATCAAAATGCACGTGTGTTGCAATTTACATGAAGATCAGCTCATTAGATCTTGTTAACAAACCGACAGACTCCTTGGCGGAGGTAAAAATCAATTACATTAATTTGTTTGTATAAATCAACAACCAAAAATCCTGACTATATTAAAGAAGACAAAGGTAATTTATCTATTTATCCATTTCATAAAGAACTTCATGATTTAGAGTCGTTGAAGCTGATTCAAACTGACTATGGGCGAATGGTGGGCATAGCTTGGACAGGTCTTCTGTCCATCACGTGGAAAAGAAAACCACCCACCTCCAAATTCACAATTAAACGTCATCAATTTCATTCAAGCATTTTTAGAGTATTCTGGAACAAAAACAAACGCATGCACATGGAGAACATGGCAAATGAACAGAAAGGTCCAAAAGCCTGGACTTGAAGTAGGGATATTCTTACTCTGATGTACGGCCACGATTTTAAGCATCCCATCCAATGAAAATGACAGCAGTTGATTTAGTCATTTTATTGGATGTCATTAGGACAGAGGTGTCAAACATGAGTCCCGTGGGCCGCTGATTTGAACCTCCTTTTCAAATACATTAAAAAACAGAAACAATCATGAGCAACGCAAATGTATTCAGGCGTTGTGAATCCCGCTGCACATTGCATATCAATCTGCACAAACACACAAAGGCCCCCCAAGTAAAATGCTTCGTGAATTGATAGTTTTGGGCGATGTGTAAACATGGCCTAAAATCAGTGTAAAACTAGAATAAACTTAGTGTAAAATCAGCCATAAAACGAAACGTATATTATGTGCTTTCATCTGGTTGTGCCGTGTTTCACAACTCAGCACCGCCTCGTTTGTGAAATGACATATGTCAATATTTGTTCTTAATTTTATGGTTAGCAAGTTCTGAAGATGAACTACTTCAACTTGATATTCTCTTATAAATTATATGTAATAATGGCAGGCAATAAACCCCAACATGCTTCCAATGGTGTCTTTCTTTGCATGAATCTATTTATGTGGGTTTAAATGGGCAAACACCCTTTGATTAGGGTATGACATATTGAAAACCCTATTTATTATCAACGATAAGAAAAAAAAAATACTGTGTTGGAAATACCAGTGATCAATACAGAAATATTGATATGGGAAGTGTCTGTTTAAGGGAAGATTCTTGGAGCTAGAACGCCGTGCCGTCGTTTTATTTTTTTTTTGCAACTGTTATTTTCTTATTCCAGAGTTGTCACATGTCTCTACTATCAACAGAATAAGAGAATTTTTTGAAAAACTATTTATATTCCTTTAATTATGACACACACACACACACATGCACACACACTATTAGTCCACCCAACACTTTGAATATGACTGTGTTATATGTATTTACTCCAACACACATGTAATTAAGATCAGAACTGGCATCACAGGACTGGATTGGCAGTGAAATCCGTAGGCGAAAAAGCTACTTAGTGAGCCTGTTATTTTCCTCCCAATAATGTGCCACAATTTATAACAGTAATCATGATTTGTCATGATTTTAAACAGAAATTTTGTTTTAGATATCAGATGCATGAACAGTCAGTCAATACCACCACATGTAATTAGTGCTCGTGAGCATTCCCATTTGTCACGGACATGCCGGTTTTTACAATGTTTTTTTTTCGTCCAAGCAAAACTTGGATTCAACATGGTGTCTTTATTTAACTAGCAGTGAGAGAGGAGAAAATAACAAATAAAAAATGGGCTTTCAAAACCAAACTGCCTAAACGTATTTCTGGTGACCGAGCTCACAACACATCCACATTGAGACTGTACAGCAAAGGTATTACCCGGGAAGACGGTTTTATATTCATATACCTGAGCCAAGATAACTCAGAGAAAAGATAAAGGCTGATAGTCAAACAAAAACAAACACAGGCGTCGTCCAACCTCCTGGTTTCAAACATTGTAATTTTCTGAATAGCATGTCTGCAGCAGTTTATCAGTAACCGATCCATCAATTTCAGTGCGGAAAATATTGCATCTGAATTGTGATCTCCTTCCAACTTTGTGAACTGCACAGCTCGCGCTCTTGAGGACCTTTTGCTCAGCGGTAACAGATTGTAATCTTCGAGGCTTTGAAGGTGACTCGTTTAACTCCTAGTCAGAGTTAATCTGTCTGGATTTTGTCAAACGTTAGAACAGCCTGTATCCTAAGATAAGGGCTATTCAGGGCAGAAACTGACTCTCGCCGTCCGCTTTCGGAGGATTTGGAGGTTGAGCCACTGTGGTTCAGGGAAGAGTTTCACACATAACAGCGGGTGAAAAATAATTCCTAAAATCAACACTACATCTATAGCCTCTGAACACAATCCTCTAACAAGAAATGCAGCTGGACTAAAACACCACCAGGATTTTCCCGGCGCTTCCATTGTGGTTTTATGTTATGGCGGAGTTCTGGACTTTCATTCTGCTGTAATTGCACATTCGAGTTTCAAGTTGTGTCTCTTAGAGGGAGAACTCGTGTTCTGCTGTTATCAGAAAATTAGAAGCCAAGAACTGCATGCGAGTCAAAGATAAATCCACAAAGCACTCGCTGCTATTCACCAGCATAATGTCAATGCCAGATGAATGTAAAGCCACCCTGCATCAATAGATTAGGCTTAGCAAAGTTGATATAAAAGTCCATGCTGGAAGCAATGAAACATTCAATTAAAAAAATAAAATAAAAAATAGAATGCTTTTCTGTATTTAGTATACTTTTCTCAATGTTAACTTTCAAAAACCACCGCAGATGATGCCTCTGCCCCCAAAAAATGTGAAACTTTGAGAATTAGGAGTTGAGGAGCTTTATAATCTGTGCATTCATGTCGGATCATGGTCGCTAATTACGCTGTCAAAATTGTAAAGAGGATCTGATTGTTAAGACGACAATGGAGTATTATTATGCAGCTGTTTGATGATCCAAACCCATTTCACCAGGTTTTTTTATGTTCCAGGGAGGAAATACAAAAGCTTTAATCATAGATTTTATTTGCAACGTGAAATGTGACATTTCCTTGGGTGATCGCTTTGATTTGCTGCCACTTAGGATCCCTCTTGTGTAATTCGCCATCACACATATCTAGTGCACACACACACACACACACACACACACACACACACACACACACACACACACACACACACACACACACACACTAATCCACACATATCAGTCATGCCAGGTGTCTTACAGGTACCTTGCCAACTGTGAAATCCTCTGAAGTGTTTGTCCCTCCGAAGTTCCAAGCAATCCAAAATAGCCCGAATGGTCAGCTAATGAGCAGTGCCATCATAAGCAAGCAGCTGGTTTTGACACCTACCGAGTCTTCCTTGGAAGCGCTCACACACGCATTCACCCACATAGTTTAAACATTCACCCACATAGGCAAAGACACAACGTGTCGCAGTATTGTTGAATGCCTCTGCATGCGAAGCAGCTACTCACATTTACATACTCTCATAAACATACATCTGGAATTTTTTTTTTTACGTGATTTATTTCATTCATTTTAATACAGGCTGTCTTCCACGGCTGACATGCGTGGGAGTAGTGGCGCAGCCCAGAGGGTGTTAAATTCAGTAGCGGTGCTGTCTTCCAGGCACTTTAAAAGCCCTCCAAAGATCCCTTTTTAAATATGACCAATCCTATTGAAAATAATTGAATCACAAACAAAAGTGATTTGGAAAAAAATCTATAAATAAATAAAAAAACCCTCATTAACAATGTATTTGCACTGGACGACCAAATATTTATTGACATACAGTGCTGGTTTAATTTCTAATTGTACATGCACGCATGCCAGTAACAGGCTTCCTGCCTCTACACTTCTTTTTCATGCCTGTTCCTGAGCGTGAAGCCTGTTCTCTTTCCAGCTCTCGCTCTCTCAGCCTCAGATGATGTAAAGGGCGTCTGGGAGCGCAGAGAGGGTGCATGCATAGAGTGCTAATTCCCGGTTGACAAAGCTCCTCTTCAAATGCATGAACTCATCATGGGGAGAACGGCAAAAAAACCGAAAAAAAAAAAAAATAAATCTAGTCCCCATCCTCTTTTCAATTCCCCTTGTAATGAAAAAAATTTACACCTGGAAATGGAGGCTTTTGGCATAAGCAGGGTGAAAAGCAGCTAATGTGAATGAATGAGGTGAGAATGTGTGTTTGTGCCTGTTCGTGGGCTGTTTCGCGCACACACACACACACACACACACACACACACACACACACACACACACACACACACACACACACACACACACACACACACACACACACACACACACACACACACATTGGGATTGCTCATCTTCACTCATTTAAAAAAGCCAAGAAGTTCTGGCAAATGTAAAGGGCAAGCCAAATGGCAGAGGAGTTCATGGTGAGAGCCTGATAACAGTATGATTATAGAGTAAATAAAACTGCCTCTGCTTCCAGCATTGAAATATAATCTTATGCATAGTGCTGTTTTGCATTTGGCATTCAAAAAGTACGACGTCCATGATTAATGCTTGCCGTATGACTTTGTAATTATGTGTCATCATACACTTTCCACTTCTGCTTCTTTGCAAACAGGGCATTTTGTTAACCTAAACCAAGCAATAGATGTCTGAGACTGGTATATACAGCCATTTTTCCCGGGCCAGTAAATTGTAATTTTTATTACCAACATCTAAAACATGAAAAACAGAGACTACCTGCACAGCACTCTTATAAATTCTCAATGTGACATGCTTATTGCGAATCCAAGGAGTGGAGGGTCAGGGAGAGTGCTCAGGCTAACGTAATTTACATTGACACAGGAGACGGGAGCAGAGGGAGGTTTCCATTCACAATTCTGAATGCCGCATGTTGATATGTGTGTGCAACTAAATACCTCGTTAAGGACACAGTTCGTCAATATGTCTGTTTTATGCCTTGAGTCATGTTTAAGTGTGCAGAAAATATGACCGTGATCTTTCTGCTACATTTAAGGAGGTGCTCTGAACTTCCTTACCATAAACAAGCTGTTAATCATGCTTCAGTTAACGGATGCATAAACTCAACATAATATACTGAGCGTGAGTGTTTTGCATTGACGCTCACGATCAGATGCTTGTTGGCAGTTGCGTGCAATATTGAAATGTCCCTGCATATAATGATACAATATGTAATAATAAAAAAAAAAATTAAAAAAAATAGCAATGGCTACTTAAAAAAAAAAGACTTGACATCGCAGTAGTGTTCAGCCTGCCTCCTCCAGCTTTCAGACATTGCGCTGTTTCTGTCTACCAGGACCTTGATTTTTAATTGCAATTGCTGTAATAATAATTGTAATCATGCTACCTTTCTTCTCCTGTTTGACTGAGGACAGTGGGATAATAGAGTGACTCACTACCGTGTGGTGTGAAGTGGTTCACAAGACTGGAGCTACTTAGAGAGTGTGCTACACAATTAGCGTTTAAAAAAGATAATTACAACAACAAGAAAACCAAACCTAATATTTTAATGATGTAACCTGAAACAATAGTCCACCCAGCCTAAGTCCCTGTTTACACAGCAGCATAGTCAAGTGAAAATGCAAATCTTTCGTTGTGTTTTGGGATTCTGCTTAGACTAATGCTCGGCAACGTTTTTTTGAACCACTGACCGCTTTTAAGCAACATGTTTTGTCCACAGAAAAATTGTATAAAAAGGCCTTAATGAGGGCTTATAGTAGGGACGCGAAGAAAATCAAGGGTTTTAGCATGGATCTAAGAGCTGATGGAAGCGAATGGTTTTCAAAATAAAACTCAATGGATATTTTCAAAATAAAAGTTTTTATTTTCTTTTTGTGACCAGGTACCCAATGATCCCGGTGATTGGGACCCCTGGTTTGCACAACAGTGGTGCTCTGAGCCACTGTAAATAATATATATTTTTTTTAAAACTGGCTCCCAAGGTGGACTTTTTGCTCCGTCTCCATGTAAACAGAGAAAAACCTAACTTATTGAAAATGCTCAGACAGTTTTTCCACTCTGAATTTCACTTCAACCCCACATAAAGTAAGTTTTAATTCATCATTATAGCCCCTCCAAATAACATAAATTGTATTATATTTATTTAGTGATATTCTATTATTATCAAACAATTTTTCTCAGCACAACCCTTTCTACTTTTATGACTAATTCCTTTATATCATTTCAGTCATATAAAGGAAAGTTGAATACATACTTTTGTCACAGCCCTGGTTCTCTGGGCTTGTGGGCCCGGGTGGGAAGGGAGGTCAGTTTGTCCTCGCATTTCCCCGATTGGTCATTCTCCATTTGGTCCCTCCCTGTGGCTTTCCCCGCCTGACTGATTCGAGCTGAGTGGAGACAGCTGTGGACTGCCGCCTGCCTGCATTCTGTCTCCGACCGTCTCTGCGACGCCACCCCGACAGAGACACCGCTCCCACTCCCGCTCTCCTCACCTTTGTCCATATGTATATTCTGTAAATAAATGGCTTTTAATGGCCTACTGCATTTCATTGCCTTGTCTCCTGTCACCTCTCTGAGCCGGTCATGACACTTTATTGTCCCTTAAGTGTGGGAGCAAGAGCGTTACAAGAGAGTTTTTGTGATTTTACCACACACACATACACAAAGACAACAATATATTTTAAACATTCACAATGGCGAGTACACAGACATTCATACACCGTTGGATCGTTACCACGGTGACTCTCGACTATAAAACTAACAAGAATATGGACTGGGTGTCATGCCACTCTGGAGATCGCCATTGTTGTTAATGTCCATCTACTTGCGCTTGTGTAGAACTACTTACTACGGCCGTGGCGGTCATGTGCAGCTCATGTGCGCCTTCTCCGAGTGTTTTTGAGAAATTCCTCATTGGTGTGGAACACCCGACATGCAATGAAAGTTTTTGAAAACGTTGTCGTGTAAACGGGGCCTAAAACTTCTGTATGAATACAATAATCATCGTACACACTATTGACAGGTTTATTTGAACGGTATAAACCAGAAGCTGTTTTGTTCAGACTTTTGATCTGTACAGTATCTCATCTTGAATAATATTTTTGCAATTTTACATTTTGTATTTGAGATTTACTCACATCACATACCTTGTTGTAGAACATTGCCTGCTAAAGTGATCTGAGTATCAAAATGCTTTAAAATGTGAAGAGGCTGCATAAAGGAGCCACGTGAGATACAGGGGATACACTTATTTAGAGCCTTGGCCTTGGGGTGTGAAAATTATTCTCAATGTTAAGATGTTGTTGAATACTGCCTTGTGAAATGGACACACACACACACACACACACACACACACACACACACACACACACACACACACACACACACACACACACACACACACACACACACACACACACACACACACACACACACACACACACACACACACACACAGACAGTATTGAGAGGGGAAAAAAAGGTCCAGGTATGACACATTCTGCATGTTTAAAATGTAAATTTCAATCCAATTGTTTGTTGCTCCAATTAATTATTTGACCTTGTTTTCAATCATTAACGTTCTGTTACTTGAATTACTTGCTGACTTGAACTCATCTACCTTTTATACAACCTTGGGATTGTGGTGGTGTTGAGCTGATCCCAGGTGACGTTGAGTGCAAGCCGTCACGCCCTGAAAAGGTCAAACACATGTATATACTGACACTCATGACTATGTTCTAGTGAGAGACACTAGTTAGAGACAAGCACACATTTACATTTAGAGACATTTCTTGAAAAATCTTTGCTATTACAAAGACAATTTGTTCCGGGAGTAAATCCCTACATTTAATGCTGTTCAAACACCCACTTGGACAAATGATCACCACTCTCATCAACAGAAACCGCTCTGAAATAGAGGTATGATTATGTGATTAGATTACAAGTTTCCCAGCACACATAGAGAGCTCAACTGTATTGACACCGACGGATTTCAGATTCAAAGTGACATTTTGTCATTGATGGATTGAAAAGTGTATACAGTAACACTGTTGATGTAGAGCTTAAGATTCTGCTACCCGACTCTTATCTCCGCCGCTCGCTCTTTTGCTGTAGTTTTTATATATACATTTATTTCATAGACGGAAAGGAGTTTCACTTTGCTCTGGACTTAAAAGGGAAAATGGAAAGAGTCCAATTACAATACCTGCCTGCAATGGCTGTGGCTCACATTTCCTCCCGGCTCCCAGTGGGTAGAAGAAAAGCAGCATCGATTCAGAGAGATAAGGCGCCTGACAAAATGGGAGAAAGACATAATTCCATTTGTCTTGGTCGGGTCCATCCCATGTGAGGTGTAAGTGTGGCTGCTGTCAGCTCTGCTCTACACCTGTTTGGGGGAGATAAAATCACATCTCCCGACAGCTGCCCTTTAATCACTTCTGCTAGTGCCAGACCAGGTAGTGCGCCGCTGGTGTATGGTAAACAGGCCTCCATGAATGATGCCACTCCCTGCCCAACTTTGCTGAAGGCTTCAATGGGAGATTGAAACAGCTATTGTTTATTAGCTTTACTGCTGTCAAACGATAGCAATTTTTAATCAGATTAATCACAAGGGGGCGGTGTCCGCCGTCTGGTTGAAGGAAGGGCGTAGGAGGGGGTTGGGGTCGGCGGCGACTCTGGACACCCGACGGGCCCTTCTCAAGGACATTATATTCTTTACACTGTCTTTCAAGACTGCCACAGCAAATCGGTCTTCCTCGTTGTGTTCTTCAACAGCACACTCTAGTTAAGGCTTTTAAAAACCTTTGTATTACAGGATGGCCAAATGAAGCTTCATGAAGCTTCATGAACCACTTTCTTTATTTCCTGACTCCACCAGATGGCGCTCTTGGTTTAAAGATAAGATGAAAGACTGGAAATGAAGTGTACTTTCAAACGTTTGTTGAACAGACAGCGTCATCTAGTGGCTTCAGAAAATAAAGCTGGTGGTTCACGTAGCTTCATTTAGCCATCACTACTTGAACATGAAAACCACAAATAGTAGAATTGAAAATAACTTTCGTACCCACAGATGCGAAGCGCGGTTTGCAGAAATATTTCAGTGCCACCAAAGGCACATGTACGTATATTTACATGTGCAATTAAATTACCATATTTTACAGAATGTTTTAACTTGCGCACACATGCTCCCCATAGACGCGCGCCCTGAGGCTTGTACTCGCCGCCTCTATTGTGAACTATCCTGTATGTAAGCTACACTTCACTATGATTTTTCCGAGTCTAGTTTGAGGGTGTTTTTATTTTTATTTCAGTTCTCAAGTCTGTAGTTCTTGAAACATTTGAGTTACCAGAGCAGGTAATGATTAACCCTTTCTTTTTGTTTCCCAGTTGTCTAGATACTGCCCCATTTACTGCAGTGCTATATTTGGCTCCCCTATCTGATCACTGGAAATAGAAGACAAGAGCAGATGACAAAAGGTACGATTGATCTCGCCCAGTGGTTCTCAACATGGCTGGCTTTGTCTACTCTGTCACCATTAGGCTTGCACAAGTTGAAGAAAACACACACTCAGGGCCTGATCCACTGCATATATAATAATAACAATAATTAATAGAAACATTAATGCAAATTTGAGATTCTGCAAACAAGCTGATCTATTAATGATAAGTAGACAAAGCAGACATTCACACACTATCGGCTTAATGTGTTCACTTTAATGAACATAAAATATCAGGCATGTCCCAAAATCATGCAAAACACTGGGAACATCATGCTTTTAGACTATTTCAAAAGCTAATGCAGCCTTCAACAGAGATGCTGCTGTTTTTGGGGTGAAAATTCCTCACCTGGCCTCAAGACTTTTTTTGGTTGACTTTTTTTTCCAAGGTATTTTGTGTTGTATCTATCATCTGGTCTTTTTCAATTGTATTATTGCCAAATTTGGATTTATTTAGTTCATTATTTATTGTGACACACTGGCATATATGATAACTTCCTGTGCAAACATGTCCAGCTCCATGGTATCGCAGTTCAGTTTGTTCAATCGTTAAATTTGAAACACAGAAGCAATACCAGTACAGACAGTCGTGGAAGTGGTATATTTTCCAGCTTCACTTGACCTCTCGTACAATGCTCACAAACTTAAAATGCCATCTATGTATCTGCACAAGGGTGTTATTTTGCAGTCTTCAATCAGGATGTTCGTAAATTATGCTCATAGAACCTTGAAGGCTCCATTGATGGAGGGCTGCCAGCTGTCACATGTTCAACACTCTAACGCCATGTGTGTCTTTTACTCGTAGTTCAGCTGGTAAAAGACACACATGTTCAACACTCTAACGCCATGTGTGTCTTTTACCAGCTGAACTACGAGTAAACTCCCAGTGTTTCACATCAAAATATGTTTGATAGGACTACTGTCAAGGTAAAGGCAATGGAAATGCTTTTGTTTCGTGCAGATATAGATCATTCAATAGCTCTTGATTTGTTCTTACCCTCTATACCTGCATCATCCAGGTCCAGCGGCTGCCGTTCCAGATCCTGATATGAATTTTTTCCTCAGCTCTGCTCCTCATGCTTTTAACCCACGTTTAACCATCTTTGTTTGCTTCATCACAGGAAAAGTTTCTCTGCTTTTCTCCAGTCCATCATAACTTTCTCACGCTGAACTTTCTGCTGCTCTCTTTCTCTTTTCTGCTTTATATTTGATATTTTTCCACTTTAAATTCTGCTGTGTAAGGGTTTTTTTTTTTTGTTGGTTTTTTTTGTTACATTATGCTTGCTCTGTCAGTCTAATATGGTAGGAATGGAGGTTATTTGGTGGTACTGTAGCATACATTACTACCGTATTTGACTGATAGAGCGAAGAAAAAATGTCATTAAAAAGAAAAAGCAACACGGCAGAATCTAAACTGTTCCCGCGCAGCCAAACAACTAAAAAATGTATGCCTTATGTTCCAGAAAACATGGTACTTCATTGTGAGAAGTCCTCTCCCTATCAGATACTTCACATTTCACATGATTGACTTGCAGTATGTTGTTTTCATCTTCACCAGCCTTTTCTCTTTACTTTCCTTGATGCATGTTGTTAGATGTCAGAAATTTCTCCATGACTAATGGAGAAAACCTACTGGCCTACTGCAGTTGGTATTGTGCGCTTACGGTTCCGAGCCATTAGTAATCATTTCTCACCTCCCTTCTGTACTCTCTATAATCTCCTCATTTTTGGCAAATGGCTGTCCCCATTTATGAGTCATGTTATAGAACATGTTTTTGTAATGAAACAACACACACATGTGTGCAGAGAACACTATGCTACATAGAGTAACAATGGCCAGTACACAGACATTCGTGTGGACACACAATGAAGTTGGATTGCTATTACAGGCGACTCTCAAACGATAGAACTACCAAGTCCCGGGGGAATATGGACTGGCAGTCATGCCGCTTGGGAGGAAAAACGTTGTTATGGTCTATGAATCTCACTCGTGCAGAAGAGCTATTTACTATGGCTGAGGAGTGCATGTGCAACAGCAGCATTTCAGAAAAGTAGCATTTTCACCCGTGAAGTATTTTTGAAAAATTCCACCTTGGGTGCTGTTTTCAAAAAGTTGCATTTTCAGTGACTCGGAGCACCGTTGGTTCCGGTCTTCACTTGAAAATGGGGTCTGGGAGACGTTTAAAAAAAATAATTTATTTTTAAGTTGTCTCAATCTGCTTATTCACATATCATTTCAACAATTACATCCATCACATCTAGATTCATTTTATCAGTGTAAATTATTAAAATTCACAAAAACTAAATAGATTACTCATTGAAATAAAAGGTATCACTTGCAATTATTTCATAAGAGCACTTTTGTGAAGTCAAGACTCTCAAACATCTGCTATAGATAACACTGGAACCGAATTACTGCAAGCATAAGTGTAGTAAGTTCTGAGTGAATATTAAGGATCATTTGCATGCACATAGCAAAACAGGTCATTCCTTTTGTTCATTTGACAAATAGAGTGGCATCTGTCAGAACCCTCCCTTCCCACAAAAAAAAAGAAAAAAAAAAGCCTTCAATCCCACTTAGGTTTATTGCCACAAAGTCATAAACTTGCAACCCATAGCGTTATGTATTCAAGCAGAACCAGGAAGACAAGCAGCAGATTGGACTGCATAATTGCAGGTACAATCAAGAAAAACAGGAGTGAAACAGCTGCACGGATACCTTCATAGATCAACCAGAATTACCTCGTACAACTCACGTCATAACACATTTGAAATACTATCAATGAGAATGAGTAGAAGTTCCCCGAAAGAAAGAGACAACGGGGATCGAATTTGCACAGGAAGAGAACCGCTTTTTGGAAATTTGTGACTTTCGTGCGAGTTTTAAATTGAACCTGCACAGAGTCGACGGTGGAAAAGGTGATTGATGAGAGCCAGACAAAGAACTCCAACCAGACTGGGGATGGTGCATCCAGATCCAGCTGTTTATGTGATTGAAATTGTTGATGGACGCATGAACTCTGACACGTAGATAGAAAGTTTAATAAAGACGGCACTTTCAGCTCCATAAGTATGGGACAACATATCAGCACCCAGGTGAAAGTTTATTTTGCGTGGGACAAAATAATCACATTGGAAAGTGTTGGTGCACCATGTTTTATATTTTTCCCTGGAATGTATTTTCGTTCAATAACCCAAAAGATATTCATGTACCGTTGAGGCCCTAGTTCACTGCCCTGCAACACATTGACAACACCCTTGAACATTTTGCAATTTCCTTGGCGTCTCAAACGTGCCACTTGAATTTTGAACCTATGTCTTTGGGTGGGTGTTGGTTACAGTATTCCCAGACTAATGGTATAGTAACTTTAGATAAGTATGATGTTGGTGAATTAAGCTTTTGTTTCAACTGATGTGTTTGTGGAGCCATCTCAAATTTGTTACACACTTGTATTAAAGTCTAATTAATAGTTTCCTGGATTTCATCAATGATTCCATCAATGGGTGTTGGTATTTAAGTCGCGAGTGCTGATAGGGAGTAAAATCACCAGTTTTCTGATCTTTCATGTGCACTGATGTCGCTTAATAGAGCAAATATAGGAAATAAATGAGGTGTGATGAAGTAAGATTTTCAAAGTTGAATTTCTTCAAAATGTTCCCAACAGATTTTTAAATTTTTTTTGTCTGGAATTGAAGGGGAGACCTTATAATCCAATGCTGCAATTTTTGTATTTTTTTTAAAAAAAATTTTAACTCTGGACTTTGTTTGGGAGCAGTGTACTCATGAGCTCATCTACGAAAGGGATATTGCACGCGCAATGCCTCGGGAAACTTTAGGAGTTTCCACGACGCTGAGATTTCAGCAAAACAGTGGATGTTTTGCAAAATTTAAATGCTGAAAATTACATGTTTGTGTTAGTAACGACAAATTCCCTTCAGAAAGGTATTTATAACATATTAGAGATGCACATCAACAACTAAAACTGCGTCCTAAGTATTTTCATTCTTTCCATGTGCATTCTGGTAGAGTAACTTTAAAATTATAACAGGACTTGTAAATCTTTGAAAGAAAGTACATTTGATTTAACCAGATAATTTTCATTGTCTAAACTTGGGTTATTGTGAGTTTTTGAAAGTATATATATATTTTTTGGTTTATGCACCTGTTTAATGAATTTTTGTTTACTTAAAGTGGGCTGTTTTTAGTTAACCATTGTTGGAGAAAGTATTCATGTAAAATTACTGGTTTTGCTCTAGTGTTGAAATCATTATAGAGGTTCAAACACAAAAGATAGTCAAACGAGACATCTCAAGTAGGAGAGTATACTGTATGTGTCGTACAGAACTCAGGGCCCTTTCTTGTATAAAATAGGGATTGCTGGGCTACACATGTAAACGGGACACTTTTGTAAAATAACAGCACAAACACTATGTATGTAAACGTGAAACTTTTTTAAAACAGAAGCACAAAAGCTATATATTTTCACTTGAAACGTCATGTAAACGGGGCCTAAATTTTCCTGTAGTTGAGAGTGTGTGCGATTGTGTTTTTGTCTGTGTCCGCCCTTTGATTGGCTCTGGCCCTTTGGGATAAACCAGTATAGAGGATGGCGAGTTAAAATCAAACTAACATAGAGTCTATGGGCCATGAAGAAGAAACAAATAACTCACTGATTTTGTGTCATCAATTAATTGAATCTTTGTTTGCCGCAATATTAAGGACAAAAAAAGCGTTGATTGAACTAAATTTGACAGGTACGACATCAGACAAGTTGACAAAGACTCATGCAGACCAAGACTTCTGTTTACACACAAGAGGAAAACAAGACTGAGTTGGAAATATCAGGGGCGAGCTAATAAAAGGAAAATGAGACACGAGGCGATCAAACGAGACAGCAGGAAGTGAATCTTCACAAAAAGTGGTTGAAAAGAATAGATGAAAATGTAACAACAATAACAAGAGAACTCTATTTGACTTTCCTAGTCACCCTTCAGTATATTTAGTATTTACCAAAGTAACATTTGGTAAGACGGCCTGAGGACTCGAGCGCGGTGTACTCTGCCTGTCGATGATTGTCAGCTGGGATCGGCTTCAGCCCCCCTGCCATTCTAAATTGGATAAAAGCTGGAACATTGGATGGATGGAAACGATTGACGGATAGATGGACATTCGCTATAGTACTGTGTACAAAGCAGGGCCTACAGCTGGAGATGAAGGAAATGTCATTGTTCTTGCAGCTATTGAATGATTAACAAAGAGAAATGCCTAATGCCGTTGCTACAAGTTAGAGGGGGGGGGTCACAGGAGTTTGCTCTGAATGTCATTAAATGACACCAAATTTCATGAAATTCTCTCAATAAAGGCAAAAACCTCCCTGCTGGTGGTAGATGACAACATCAAGGCATTCTCACCACTGGCCACTACAGACATCATGAACATTTGCATAAAAGTGCAGGGCAATCCCTGTGGTTGCATTATAAATATCCAACCAAGTCTCTAAATAATGATACTGCGATCCAACCAAAATGCATAGCCAGTGTGGAGGATATGTGTTTTCAGGGCTGCATTTCATGGTGGACTATGGAAGCCACAGTTAGTCACTCTTCCTTGATAATAAATGGATTCCGTTCCTTTTGTCAGCCTTCAGGTTCATTGGTTTTTCTCTTTTGATTTATAACAAAACAGCTCGCTCAGAAAGACAATTCCCTGTCACACACTCACAAGAAGTGAAGTAATTTCTGAGAGGCAAAGAAAGGAAAATCACCTGAGAAGTCAGATATGTTGCCAAGAACAACAGACAAAAACAGTCCTCTTATTATTTTTTTCTTCATGAGTCATTATCCTGCAGGACAGACCAGTGGCTTTTATACTTCAAATTCTTCAAATATCAAGGCAATTATGCCATTTCTTTTTCTAACAATGACAGACGAGCCGCAGGTTGTGCTCGGAATTAGACAATCACGCCCTTCTGATTCAAAATGCATTATTCTCTGTCAGGTTTGTGATAAATTCTTAGCAAAGGAACAATTACTGCAGTGGGATATATTCAACATTTTTTATGTGGAGCTCCAGGCAGAAAAGACTGATAAAATATGTTGCTTTGTCTTCTGACCTGTTTGGTTTGCAGGTAGATCTCTAATTATAGGGTAATGGTAATAATGTCACACCAAATTACAGGTTAAAAACACAAGTGTTAAATGAAAAATACAAAAGTACATGTACCAAACTTCTTCCTATTGTCTGCAAGCATCTTTAAAAGTCATGAAAATATAAATTTTTCATGTTATAAAAAAAGGCAAAATGTAATGTCAGTGTGTTTGTCTCGCATGAACTAGAGAAGAAAATCTGTGCTAAGAGTACTGCGATCCTTATCATTTAATTTATCTTGCTCTGTATGCAGTAGTCCAATAGGAATCTGTAATTATATACAATCCACAACCAGCTCTGTGTGAGCTGGTGAGATGGCCTTATTTCAGCAGGATATGATAACACTGCCAGAAGACAGAGCAGCTGAGAATTCATTCAACATCCTTTTAAGTTTGGCAGAAAATAAAGAGGAAATACTGTCTCCTCTGTCACTATGCTATATTCTTTCTGTGGGCTGCATATTTTTTGTACAAAAAAAGAAAAAGAAAAACCTGATGTTTTGTTGCTGCTTGAATTTTGAGTAATTTCAACAAATAGTAGAGAATCACTCTGAGCTGCTGTGAATGTCGCTTTCTTATGGAAAAAAAAAAAAGCTAGAAAGAAATCAAAACAAAAAAAGTTGTTATTGCAGTGTCAGACCAGCCTGAAATGGTTATTGATTGCCTCGACCCATATCTAATTTATTCAGCTTTTATTGTTTTGCTCCTCCCTGTTATCAAATGAATGCTTCACTTGGTGATGTTAAGGAATGCATCTCGCCTGCACCAGGAGATGAAACCGGTTATGGCATTTGTTCCCATGATGGAACCCTCTAATGGCTTCATTTCCTCTGGCTTTATGCAGTTCAAGAAGAAGAGGATGGTGGTTTTGATCGATAGTTCAATAAAAGTTGAGAGCCACGCCAAACTGGGTTAGGTCATCATTTGAACTGAAGAGCCTGAGAAGCACTTTGATTTTTCTTGTTCTTTTGAAATATTACAGTGATCGCCAGCTGAGTCGCTCTCAAAAGTAAATTCCCACCCACTATAATGCTTAATATCTCTGTGACTTCATAAAGTGTTTGTAACAAAGCATGTATTTAAAATAGTTTTTTTTTTTTCTCCCCATTCAGCCTTTCATCAGTGCCCTCAGAAATTTTACTGGAATAAAATGGGACTTGCTGCTTTGTCATGTTTCATTCCCTGGGACAAAAAAAGGTTGATCTTAATAAGGTAGCCTAAAATACAATGGAGTGGTTTGAAATATGGAATGCCCATCTATTTAGATTAGTTAAGGAAATGAAGGCAGAATCACACAATGACTTTATATGTGATACGCATGTGTTTACATCCATTTAGAAATGCTTTGCAGGGGGACATTTTTGGAAGTTCTCCCCATTTGACCCTTCATAGAAACTAGGGGTCACAAGCTGCCATTATAGCGCTCGAGGAGCTGTTGGGTCGAGGTGCAGTGCTCAGGCGCCCACAGTGACGATCCATCGGCTGTGGGAATTGAACCGGCGACAGTTGGATCCCAAATACCCTAGCCTCTCGACCACCACTGGGGTTGGTGCGTGACTTGGGTTTGCGTGTGTATGTGGGGGTAGGGGTGGAGGTTGCGCATCCTTGTGTCTTGTTTTTAAAGCATGTAAAGTAAGTGCTGTATAAATAAAGTTCGATTTGATTTGACTTCAAGATGTGGACAGGGAGAGATGGGGAATTGAACCTGAAACCTTCCAAATGTTAGACGATCGCTCTACCAACAGAGCCTCATCCGCCCCTAAACTTTTTGGAAAAGCTTGATCTGGCTTTTGACATTTCAATGACATTTCAAGTGAAAAGCCATGTTTTTTGTATTTTCATTACAGTAAAGTTTTGCATTCACATGGCAATGTTTTGAAAATAATATCTGCTTCCACGGAATTTGCAGAAACGTTGAAAACAATGTAGTTAGCATGCCAGGCCCCTAGTGGGGGCTGTTGTTTGTGTTTGTAATAAAACCACACACACATGCGTACAGAGAACAATACGCTATACCAGGGCTGTGCGATATTAGATTGTGAAGGATTAGAACGTGTTGGCGATCTGACAAAGCAGCTGATAATCGGCTTTCGAACACATTTTACATGTTGCAGTTCTATGCTGGGCATCAACACAGAACTGCAACATCGAATGTGTTCTATATGTTGCAGTTCTATGCTCACAGACTCATCAGAAGTTTCATGTGCACCTGACAACCAATCATAGCATTTCTATTTTGGTTGTGTTGCGACCTTTCTTCTTCACATTTTCAATTGCTGATGCCCAAAGTCTTGCTTCAATTCTCTTGTGTCACTGCTGTGCCCCCCCCCCCCCCACACACTTCTGGTGCCTCTTCTCATTTGGTCATTATTTAATGTTTGCTGTTCTCTATTGTAGCGTATAACTGTGTTTGTTTGTCCTGTGTGGTGTACATATGCACTGTTCTTCCACTCTACACTGCCCTGTCTTCAGATTCAATTTTTCCACTACTCTATATACACTTTTGAAAAAAAAAGAAAAAAAGAAAACTATTTGTCGTAAAGTACAAACTTCGAGTGCTCAAACACAAAAAACCTGTGTTCGGAATTTAAAAAGGGGTAGTTTTGTGACAGAACGATGTTAATCATTACACAACTGTGCTTCCACATAAAGACACCCAATGTAGTAAATCATTTTAAAGGCAATGATTAAGATTAATGTTCGCTATCCACTAATAATTAAAAAATTTCTGGAATAAAAATACAAAGACAGTTTTTACAAAATGTATAACACATTGTATAAATCATGTAATTTCAGTTATTATTTTTATTCAAACAATGTTACTTTTTGGGACAATTTCTACTAACTCTGGTATTATCATTTTGCGAGCTCAGAATGATATAACATAATGTCCAAACCTGTTCATTTTTCATTCTCACTGCCCGGCACGTTTAACATACTTCCCTGTTCCAACACACCTGATTGCAACGAGAGCATCATTATCAGTCTTTCTGGAGAGCTTAGTGATGAGGACACATCCATTAGATACAGGTGTGCTGGATCAGAGACAGACTGAAAACATGCAGCACAGCAGCCCTTCAGGACCAGGATTGGCCTGCAGTGCTATAGGACGAAGGACAGTACGATGTCATTTGCAAAAGCATTCATAAATCATGCTTAGTATCACATCAGATGCTTTTTTTTTTTTCTTTCAAATTTAAAGGGTTTTATCTCTCTTAGGTGACTTGAAATATTTTCATTGAAATCTGTGAGTTCTGCAGGTTAAAAGTTATAAAAAAAAAAGCAACAGATTCCTCTGCCAGAAAACGAGATTAAGGCACCCTTTATTCTTATTAAAAAATTTTTGAAAGTCTTGGGTTGATGTTTGTATATGGCACCTACCTTGACCCCATCATACAGCGCCTGCCAAACATTACTGTTAGAGTTAGTATACTGATTTCTGTGTTCTTCCTGCAGATGAAAAACAGTACCAATTAAATGTAACACGCTTGAAATATATGCAAGAAACCAAGTTTGTGTACCATCTTAGATCCCCAATCATAATGCTGACATTTCTTTACTTGTAAATTTGCATTGGATTGTAATATCTTGGCAGGAGCTAGTTGCCTCATGTTGATTTTGTGCAAAAAAAGTTTAAAGGTAAATGTCAGCACATACCAGTGTGGAGCCCACCCCCCACCCCCACCACACCAATATCAGAGTTTATTGTTTTCTAGTATATTTTATTCCTTTGATAGCTCTCATCATGTGAAACTCCCCCACATTCTCTGCTTGAAAAATCAGCCACACACATTTCTTGAGATTTCTCGAATGTGGCGCTCGGTGGGTTCCAGGCAGCTAAAATAAAGCTCCGATAACTCCAGGCGCATTATGCTGGGTCACACTGGTTAAACACAGAGGGAAGCTTCAGCCAGACGGGGAGAAAAGAACATCTTCTGATATGGAATTAGGTTATTACCATGAACCATTGAGGGCCACAAAAAGAAGAGTTAATAGCACAGATATATTGAGGTGAGAGCTCCCATTCAAACGCTGCTGAATCTTGGAGCACATCTGTATCGATTGAGTTCGTTGATAGTTGCCTCCAGACAGCTGATAGATAGTGAAGGATACACTTCATTAGCACAGAGCGACTCCTTACTGGCCACCTCATTCTCCGCCTGCTCTTTTTGTGTGGCTCCGTCAATAAGCGTGCCATCACAGGAGAACCAGACGCTGTTCACCCTGAATTCTCTCTATTCAAGTCATCCAGCAATGAAGAGATAAGTGATGATACTGGAGGGGGAGGAGGAAGATTAAGGAGCTCTGTGACCTACTGAGGGGATCTCACTTTGGACTGTAATGTAGCTCTGCAGCTTATCCTCCCAACAAGAATTTTTACCACCGAGCCCCTCGATTTTAAGAAGAAAAGAAAAAGAAAAAAAAATCCTTATTCCTTTCACTTAAAATGTATGCCTTCACATTTTGATCTGAATAAAGAAACATCCACGTTACACGTCACACTTCTGTTGTGACAGTGTCTATTGACAGGTTTTGACTTTCAGGTTTGTGGTATGTACCGTTATTGTTGTTATTATTGAAAATAGCACAAATTCTTTTACTTTACTCCCGTTCTGTTATCGTCCCGTACCGTCACGGTTTGGTGCAGGGAGTCATAAGACGAATACGTCTGAGTGAGTATTAAAAAACAAAACAAGAGTCCTTCCTTAAATCCAGGTGGCGGTAATGAGCCTGAACGCTGCCATTAACCGTACTTATAGAAGAAAAGAAGCAGTTAGTTAGAAAACCAGACAATTTGTTTTGTTTTTATTTTAATAATGTTTTAGTTTTTATAACAGGCGATGGTATTAAGTTTTGCAGTCTGTTAAAAAGTTGGAATTTAGGAATAAACTCAGAGTGGAAAACAACTCCATTTCGGTGAGCATGTGTGACCATCAAATCAGCTCCTGAACTCTTTCTTTAGTTAATCCCGAACACCACATGACAATGACAATGGAGGCTTGTTTTTACGTTTGTGCAAATGCTCTTGGCTTGTTTACATTGACAATCACAAACGCTCTATTATGTTGTGGAGCAAAGGCTTCATGCTTCTCGTTACACTGCCACCTACTGGTTTGGCATGCTCATAGCAGCTCTTCACATGGTGCTTATGTGGGTTTTCTGTCAATCAAAATGTTTTTGAAAACTATCTGGTGTGAATATTGTTATTTTTGAATACATAGAGGGGGAAATACCTGTTTTTGTAAATACTCAGTTTGTGTAAATGTGTCCTTATTCAGAGTTATGCAACAGGGTTGATTAAAAAAAAAAAAAAAGAAATCACCAGTGGAAACGGAACATTTGAAAAAAGGGTTGAATTAAACATATTTAGAGTTCCCAAATCTATATTATTAATATTTCATGTGTACAATTATTACTGTGCAATGTTCTGCTAACCACAGAGGTTTTATTCAAAGTAAGTTATTTACATCTATACAGCCTTCAGATTCTCAAATGTGCAACCTGGGTCAAGTATTTTATTTAAAAGCAAGTAATTGCACTTCTTAGCCCCTAAATTGCAGTTGATTGCTCCCTCAAGACAAATAGGAGTCTTCTACCAAGCTACTCCCAGTGACTATAGTAATGTTGAAAACTGGAGACCATTGCTTCTTTACGCTGCCCTCACACATTTTCCACAGATAGCCCAGGGATTTAAACTGCCCTGACATGATTGTACAGTCACAATCATGCTTCATTAAAAAAAAAAAACCATACAAGTGTAATGTGGAATGTCAACAAAAAGACATCCAGATTGCTTTGTGTATGAAAATTAGCAAATGTGCCCCCTAGCCTCAAACAGCCGAGACAGGAAATGAGTCCAGCTGTTCATTTTCTTTCACCCTTTCCCACCCCAAGAGACGGCCTCTGTAGCTATTGGAGCGCAGCAAAGGTTAGACTCACTGGTGAGCGGAACAGAGCCACATGTGGTGCGACCTCTGACTCACCTCGGCAAATTCAATGCATGTACCGCTGTCTTTTCTGTTGCACTCAAATGATTCAGCACTTTATCCACAGCTGCGTGCATCCTTAAAGGCTAAATATCACAGCATAAAGCTTGCAGATGGATCCCAGGGGAGCTTCACCGGTGCTACAGTATGTGTGTGATCTGCTGATGTGTACAAGAAAGTTCAGGCTTATGCACAAGTTTATTCATGAGGCCGCTCTGGCGCCCGTGTGAATTTGCACATGCTTGTGATAATGCACATTTTTTTTGGGGGGGGGGGGGGGGATTTATTTCCATCGCATTGTAGTCATTTCTTCCAGCGCACATTCGTTGTTGCCTTGATCTCTGACATAGTTTGCTATTATGCACTCAAGGTTAAGGGCAAAACACATAACACTCAATTTTTTGTGGTAATACTTTAATAAAGTCTGGGATTGGAGCACACCCTTGCATCAATTTTGTCAGTATTTATCACCTCCAACCAAACACAGCCCTATCAACCATGAATAAATCAGCGGCTATTCTTTGCCTTTATTTTTTTCTTGTAATAATATGCTCTATATCATCTCGAAACCCTCGGACCATTTTGTCTACCGAAAGATGAATAGTTGATCTTGATGCTAGTGAGCTCGGGACGAACTCTTGCAAATATCTAATGCCCCTCTGGAAGCAAAAAATGATCTGTGTTTCTGTTTGTTGTTTGCTTAATGACACTCACTGGCTGCAGGTCATAGTTCACTTTATACATTTCATCTCTCTCAACAGCAGCAAAATTCAAGAATGTAGAAATAAGTATGGAGGACATGGGGGGAGAAAAGCACTACACCTAAAACATACAGCTTTACCATTAAGCCATACATTATACCAACAACTACTCTAATATTAGCAAAATGCCACAGTTTGATTGCCCATGAGGCGACACAGGTGTGCAATGTGCAAGTAATGTATGGATAGTATATAATAATAAAACCGGGCTGCACCAGTGTGGTGGCTGTTCTGTACAGTTTTGTCATGATACATAGTTTGTGTTTGTGTTAATTTGAAGAATGCTTTAGGGTCTGTTGGACCCCAACATGATAAGCTCCAAGCTTTATTGGGTGTCCATTTTTTCATATATTTGTGCGGAAAATAAATAAAAAATTTCATTTCATTTAAAAAAGAGGATGCCCATCATACACCACACTCACTAGATGAAGACAATCAACCACGAAAAAATAATAAAATAAAATAATTTCCTGAATTGGTGTGTTGCAAGTTTTCAGCTTTGGAATTGTGGCAGACTCATATTCATCACCAGTATCTTGTAAATGTTTTGAAAAAGAAAGGAATTTCAAATATAATGTTTAACAAAACATTACATATATAACACATATATAAGAAATACATCAACAATACTTTGAGAAATTAAAATTAATACAATACAATAGTTGTTTGCACTGCAAGATTAACTTCACAGCAATGTTTATTGACCAAAAACAAAGTTCAATAAAGTTGAAATTAGGTATGGAAATTGAAACTAAGTAAGTTATATTGCAGTGCACCGGTTGCTGTTATACCCTTGTAAATAATACATGTTAAACTTCACTTGCGTACAAATACGTGCACGTTGCCTGTAGTACTATGTGTGTACTTAACACACATCCACACTGAACTGAACGAGTGCCAGCATTTCTTGTTGTGTAATCATTGACTGCGATGTGATTGAGTTGTTTGCTTGAGCTCCTTGACAGGCGCTTATTATCTCCACAATCTCTCTGATGATGGAAAGGACACTGAAGAGCAACAATACCTTTGGCCTTGGCTATGTTACAGTCACCACTGCCAGATGTCCCCTTCTCTCTGTCCTTCATCAAATTCTTTTGTTTGAGCAGAAATTACCATCTGACCTCAATTTAAAAAGACAATCGTCACAATGCATACGCGTGTCCTTGCAAAGAGGCGCTTTAGTGAAATCTGTCCTGCCGTGTGAAGTGTGTTCATTATACAGGCAATCCAATCAATTGCATTGTGACACTCTCCTTTCCCGGTCCGGTGTCGGTGTGTTTGATTGTGTGGCTATGGGTCTATTGCTGTCCATTCTTGTGTCGATAAGTGCCCATGGATCCATTTGTGTGGGACCTGCGTTGGAATTCAATAGTCTTTCCCACCATGTTTGTTTTAACACCATATTGGCTGCAGTATGCAGTGGAGTTCACCTGTGTGTACACTGGGGATCATTACGCAGGAGGCCTGTTTCAACATGAACACCTAAAGCAGAGTGGTTGTTCCACAAGAAGTGTGGCCCAGATAAACTACATAAGATCCCTGTTGGGATAAATTTCTTTTTTCTTGATTCGTGATTGATAGTTGCAGAAAATCAGCCCAACCCAGATACGAAAAGATGGGACAGGCTGTGAATTTAATGGCAATGACAGAGTAGTGATGAATTGAATCCATTCCATAATTCATCCTTTAATTAGACTGGTCCATGTCTATCCATCATGGCTCTGGAGAGATGGATGGGATCGTTGTGGTTTATTGATGAGGAGGTAGTTCTTTTTGATTGCTCTCACATTTGACTCAAACACAGTGGCAGTAACAGTCTGCCGTCATATTAATGGGGTGTTTCAAAGTAATTCTAATAGGCCATTTTGGATAAAGAGACAACATAACGTGTGGGGGAAAAAAAAAAAAAAAAAAAAAAATCAGATTGTTTAATTCATTAATTTGAGTTTCAATTTTAAATTAGATTTTAGGATTTGCCACCAAGTCATTATTGTTAAAATAAAACCTCTCTCAGACACTCTACACCTCAAAACTCAATACTGAGAGAAGACTACACAAAAAAACTCTGTATAGGGACACTCGTTTGGGGGTCGATACCAACTGACATGTCAATTACCTCTTGGGTGCTGTTTGCTTTATTCTCTGTCCCGGCAGCTTATTTGCTCGCTCTGCTCTGTAGCAAGTATAGCAAAAAAAAAACAGCTGGTCCATGTGAACATCTTATTGTAAAGTTGATAGTATAGAAATGGGAAGTGAGAAATAGATGCACGGGCGCATCCTCAGTGTACAGTAGAAAATGACTGACAGGCCTGCTAATGGAATCATTTCAGATATTTTGACTGGTAAATATAAATAACAAAGTGGGACAAACATGCCTGGACATAGAAACATAGAGTGAAACCAGTGACATTTCACCTTAGAAAGTTCACCAGATAACAACATTGTCGTCCCCAATATATTAGAAGATATTGTAATTGTGAACTATTTAATATGAAAAAAACTAGAAACATGGATATTTCATTCCCATGAACACAAATGTGATTAACTTATGGTGTATGTTATTTTATGGGAGTCTCGCACACAATCCTCAGTGTGTCCTGTTAGTAGATCAACTTCCACGTGTGCGTTCGGGCAATATGCACACTTTCATAATCCTTAGATCAGGCCTATAGTAGTAAGAAGGTTTGTTACATTTGGTCTTTTGATGCTGACAACCCCACACTAAAAAAAACACATGACTTATTGTGCCCCCAACAATAAATAGGATTTACATTCTTGAATTACAGATTATCTTATCAAAATTCTGAGGAAGAAGGCAGTACTAGATGTAAATAAATATTCTGGGTCAGATATGTGAAGATATGAAACAGGCCAGGCATTGAGTGAAGCTGAAAACTTTGTTTGAAATAATAAAATTTGATTGCATATTATAATTGCTTTAAACTGTCATAATGAAAACTTTAGCTTCCATCCAGGACCACCAGAGGCCATTTCATATACTGTAATGAGGTGGATGTCGTACAAGATAAAGTGTCCTGATGGGCCACAAACACACAAGGATAGAGCAGAGATTAAAGCACTCCATCATGTCGTTGCATCATTTTGAGGCTCTTTTCGGTGCATTAACAGTTTTTCTAGTGTTTGATTTGCGTTATTGGTAATGAAGGTATGGTTCATGTGTTGATGGTTTTCAGCAATGAACGATGACTGTCACAGTGCAGAAAATGAACTTGTACGATCAGCTGCTGTTAGATCCACAAACTTTGTCGATGTCTTGGTATGTAATGATTTTATTTGCTGCCAATTCTTTAGGTCAGTTTTGACCTTTGTAGTATTTTGTCTGGGCTTATTAAAGTTTGCATGTTTTTGCTTTTTTGTTTTTCTTGATGGCCTTTGAACACTTTTATGACAATCTTGTTACCACTGACTGGATTTGGCACAAAAAAAACCCCAAAAAATAAACTACTTTGAGGCAGAGAATTAGAGTGTATCTTTGTTCTGCAGCACAATCGTGCAATCACAGACCAGATTCATCATCTTCTCAGTGTCTGAAAAATAGACACTAATATTGAGAAACTGAAAGATAATAAAAGTAGTATCCTGGAAAGGGGGCGGTGATTACCCAGTTTTTGACAATTATACTACTATAAAATCAAAATAAAGAGTTGAATTTTTGAATTTCAATCAGTTAAAAGTTACTGAAGTGGATATGCAACAAACATTTTGCAAAAGAAACTTCATCCATTGTTTGTGCCAGTTTTATGATATTTGGGGTATCAGACCACTAAAGCTGGTCCAAGCTAACCTCACACTAGACAGAGGCACATAATGATGCTGTGTTAATGGTGTCATAGTCTCCAGCTTTTCAAGGCTTTCACATGGTCTCGTTGGTCCAACAACATTGTATTCAAGGTTCATTGCCCCAAATCAAGCTTTTCCTTGATTTTCCTCCATTTGAATATTAGATCATAAGAGCTGCATTCAGAATCTGCTGTGTCTGTGTGAGCTGGACTGGCTCCGCCCACACATGCCCATCTTGGGAAGAGGAGGAAGTACTTCCTCTCGTGGTGCCATGTGCCAGAGCAGAGCTGCCTGATTGTGGGAGGGTAAAAGGGAGGGCCTACATTGGCTAAACACCTGATGACACTATATAGGGTTTGATTTCTGATTCACTCGTTGGGGCAACACACTTTTTAATAATTGAAACAAGCCTGGCAGAAAGATGACAGACTTCCTTCACTTCTGGGGCATCTTTCCCAGGTATGGGGACACATATTACTATTGGAAAACCTTTAGAAAGGGATCACGCTGAATATGACCCATTTAAAATCTCAAAAATCTACCTCATAGCACTTGGGGCCTGGAGTACTTTGGTAATCATTTACAGATCGATTCCAAAAATATTGATACTTCAGATGCCATTTGTGTCTATTTCGGGTTAAATTCTCATGTGAAAATACAAATTGTAGTTACTATTTATAGATTGATTTGTATATTCTCACAAAAATTTTGTTTTATATGCTACATATCAGTTTGGTTGTATCAGAGATTGGGAAAATGTTCAGATGTTTTCTGATGTCTAGTAACTGTCTAGGATGCTGGGATATTAGATTAAAAAAATAATCACAAAGAATACTTTTTGCCCGGATATGTTGAAATCGCTATGATTTCAAATGAAATAGGTTCAACTGCATTGTCTTGAACAAAAGCTTAATGTTCACCTCACACGTTAGTCTCTTGTACAAAGTCTCAATATCATGTCGGCATCTGTGATACCGGTCACTTTTTTGTCCTAAGATTATGACGAGTTCCGATTTGACCGCGGAATTTTTAATTTCTTTGACACCACAGTGTTTTTCAGCTCGAGTTTAACAGTTCTCCGCATTAGTTTTGAGCTCACTCTCCGCTTTTCTCATCAGTCATTTTCAGCCACAGCAGGAAGGTTTTCAGTTAAAAGGTGCTGATGGATCTTTTCCACACTACCTCACATCTCGCAAGAAGTGACAAGCCGACACAATTAGGGTTTGGCTGCGGAGATTCTTAGAATATTCACAACTTATAAAACCAGTAGGTCAGCTCAAAAGTTGGTAAAGACAAAGGAATAAAAGAAGAGGAAAAAAATAGATTAGCATTCATACTAGAGTCAATAAACATGACCAAAGGATTGATTCCATACCATTTAATGATGCTGTTTAAATGTAGACTATTTCCATGACTCTGTCAATAATCCTTTCATTTTTCCATCAATAACGATGCCTACACATATACAAAATTCATAAGTGGGTGGGTGGGAGACAGTCAAACTCCAGCAACTCTACAATCTGACTCAGCTTCCTGTGTCAATACAAGATGAAACACTTTCAATCAGGCAGCCCACAAGCGAACCACATTGCAAAGATAGCTCTGACATCCAAGAGTAAGTCATTCCAGTTTTTTTTGTTGTTTTTTTTGAACTGCACAACAAAAACATAAAACTAAATTCACAATAACACAACTCATATGATTTCTATTTGAAGTCTATTCTCTTTGAAGAAGGTAATAAGCCCTTGGTATGATTTCTATTGTGTATAAAAGAGTTTCAGGGGTTATGTTTATAAGAGTCTCAAGTTTATTTACTCAGCCATCCAAATCATTGGATTCAGGTGTTCCAACACTTCCATGGCCACAGGTGTAAAAACTCAAGCACCTCGACATAAAGACTATTTCTACAAACATTTGTGAAAGAGTGTGTCGCTCTCAGAAGCTCACTAAGTGTGGTGCATTGATAGGATGCCACCTGTGCAACAACTCCAGTGGAGGTCGAGGCATATATTGTGCAGAGGTCACCAACTTTCTGCAGAATCAATAGCTACAGACCTCCAAATGTCATGTGACCTCCAGAATACCTCAATAACAGTGTGTTATTGAATGGATTTTCATGGCTGAGCAGCTGCATCTAAGGCCTACACCACCAAGCACAATGCAAAGCATCAGATGCGGAACAGTGGAGTGTTCTCTGGAGTGACGTATTTCACATTTCCATCTGGCAGTACGATGTCTGGGTTGGCGGTGAGCAGCGAGGTTGTTCCAATCCAAATATTCCAAGATACTTTTCTGTTCAATTGGAGACTTTTGCATGTATTAAGTGATATTCTAACAGGTCTGTATGTCCTGCTGGAGTGGAGGGAGTAGGATAAAGCTGAACGTTTAAAATTACCAACAACTATTCGTCCAACCGCCGCAGTATTACTTTGACCTCATTGCTACTCCATATTCTTATGCACTGCCACAAACCACCTCCTCACAGCCTCTGCGTCTATGCTACGCTGACCTCCAACAGACTTCATCGACACGTTCGGCATGGCACACATTAAAAGCTCGCTTCCAACATCAGTCATGCTTTAATCACGTAGAGCACCTCGAGGGCCGGTGTCCTGCATGTCTTCGGTCTCTTCCCGTTGCAACACGACTGGATGCAAAAAGGGGCTCCTCCTTGGGCTTTTTTACAAGCTTGATGATGGCGTCATCCAAAACGTGCAGGACATCTGCCCTCAAGGCCCGGATTTGAAGACGCCTTGATCATGTAGTATCGCTGGTGCGTGAGTGCTGAAACTCTTTAGCATGTAGCACAGCTAGTAAATGTAGTGAAATGAGCGACATTGGGCTAATTCTGCTGGTCACTGGTGAATAGGTTACTGGTGTTGTACAACCAAGCCTTCGCCCTTCCTCTTGATATTTTGGCTGAACATAATTTAAATTCTGTCTTACTTTTGTCATTCTCATCAATATTAAAGAATATCCAAACTGCTGACATTGCTCATTCTGTCGTCTACCTGCCGCTGGCCTTGCTGACAGATGACGCCATGTAATACTCACATACTCCTTTGGATCAGGAATCTTTTACAAGTACGAGTACACCGTGCAGTATTAAACCTGATACCCGATACATCCCTATATAAGTTTCATATCCTCCAACTGAATTTGTGGGTTTTCTCTGGGCACACTATTTTCCAATAGATCAAACAGTCCGTTTCTTTGACTTGTTTTTCCTCTTCCTTTTCAATTCACTGCAAAAAGCCATACAAAATACAGTTAAACATGTTTGGAATACAGCTTCTCTCATCAACATTCAATTGGCCTTTTAAATGCGTTGAGCATCCTCTTATCATGAATAGAAAATCTGTTAGCAGAAAATCCATTAGAAAAGAAGAGCTTTTGACACAGGGAAAAAAAAAATAAAACTGATGAGCTTGACAAAAACAGAGCGGAGTGCAAATGAAGCAGAAAAACGTCAGAGGAAAATCTCTCGTTGTGCTGAGAGACATTTTATGGTAAATTAAAAAAGGTTATTCCTTTTCAAAACCGGGAGCTGATCTGTTTCCTTCGCATTATTTGCCCCTTTCAAGCAGCAAGGGCTTAAAGTGACACCAGAGCAACCAGCAGATTTTGATATATGGAGACAAGCTTCGCTCTGGCTCATATATTTGCCTTCTTACACGAAGACAAATGCAATGACATACATGGACGCATGCATGATGCACATATAGTATACGGACATATCAATTATTTTTTTTTTTTTATTCCCCTCAGGCACCAACCATAAAGAAGGAGCCGGTGTCACCATACAGAGAATCATGAGAAGTAATCATTGACTCATATCTTCACTTCAGGAGTAACGAATCTTACAGTATCTATACAGCTTTGACATACACTATTTGTCATCACTATGTTGTTTGGACAGCTATTCATCTCAGCAGTGCAATTTTTTGTCAAATCATGTGTAAGTCTTATAGATTGTACACCTTTTTTTGCCTTGTGAGAGAGATACTTATTCGCCCACATCCTTTCACCCATATTTGTTTTTCACAAAATAGGGACTAACCAGTTGCTCATGCAGACGACTGAAATAGTTACTTTTACGGAATTCATCCATATTCTTTACTGCTTCATCCAACCCATTGTTGCAAGGTGCCGGTTGTGGGTACACCCTGGACAGGTCACAGTTTATCATAGAGATAACACAAAGAGACTGATAGTCTCGCAAACACACACTGACTCCCACACCTATTGCAAATTTTTGTCATCATTTAACCTCATGAAAATGTTTTTCAACTGGGAATAAAGGAGTACGTCATGCATGCATCGGAGAGAACATGGAAACTCCAGAGAGACCTACAGAGAGAACTACTACACCACATGCAGTTTCTATTACTTACAAATCTAGCTTAATTGTATAAACATCCTATTTCAGTTGCATTAACTGCACTACTCAATATAATGTTATTCCAAGTTATAGAACTAATTTAATATAAAAAAAGTAAAACATCGTTTCTTGAAATTTCTTCAAATATCAATTGATTGTTGCTGTTGTCGATCCATCATCGATACCACCTCATCCAACAGAAACTAAGGTAAATATACCTCCATATCCATTCATATTTGTCAATATTGTTTTTTGAAAATTTAAGGATAGGAATTACCAGTATTACCAGCAGTATCCACTGGGGACAACACAGAGTATAGAAGCAAAAAACACAATACTGTATGTTATTTGCGTCACTCTCCAAACAGTGTTTGGATGTGTCATGCAACACTACTTGCATTTGTGCTTTATTCTAAATACCAACATTAGTGCTGCTTTCCGCTGTCATCATTATTTTAGTTATTGTTGACCTCCATCTTCTTCTCTATAACTACAACAAATCTCTACTCGTATGATTGGTATGTGTTCAGTATGTTTCTATATTCCATTTTTATTGCAGTGTAAAGGCACTAACGTTTACACCATTTAAAGAGCATGTATGTTTTTGCACCCATGTACCTGGAGCATCACTGAACCGATCTGAACTTAAGGTTGCAGGTTGTGGGATGACGGAACCAAGCGCAGCTGTCTATGGTTGCACATACTACAGCAACAGATCAAATGAGTCATAGATCAAATCATATTGTGGTTTTGACGTACAGGTTGGACCACTTTGCAGATCATAACGCGCATCTGCAGCCCCAGGCTTGCTTCATGGACTGCATTTATTTGGCTTTTGGCGTTATCTGTGCCTGGGGTAGTCATGTTCTGCCTCCCTATCTTCCACTCTGTCACTGCTTCTGTAAATTCCTGCGCTATACTTGTGCCCATATGACTCTCATACAGGGGGCGTGTCCTCTTCTCCCACTCTGCTGTGATGCTGCGAACAGTGACAGTTATGTAGGTTTCTGTTGCCCTCAGTGTCAATCTCTCTGGGATAATACATTGACAGCTTTTGCGTCTTCATGCTCATATAGACTTGGCACAAACTGTGTGCGACTGGATATCATAACATGACTCAAACACATTCCATACAGCATATTACACCTTATTTTAAAGACGCGTTTTCAGCAAAACAAAGCGACAAAGCTTCACCATGATCACCTGAGCCATGTTTTTCATGATGGACTTTCCAGCTGTCTGCATGTCGAAGTGTCCTTGAGCAAGAGACTGAACTCAAAATTGCTCCCATTGGAGTCAATGAAAAAAACTCTTTTCAACTTCGTCAAAACAACGTTAATGTAAACAATTTTTTTTTTTTAAATCTTTATAAAAAAAAAAAAAAATGTTTACAAATGGTTCAGGCCGTTAAAAGTTGGAAGGAATCTTACATTCAAATCAATTTCATGCATTTCGGGTGAGTAGTTTTTGTAGTAGTTAGCAAAATACATACAAACCAATAAATAAATAAGTACACGCAGACGAAAACATAACCTTCTCATCCGACTTTGTTGGCGAAAGCAATAAAAAAGAAAAAGACATTCCTGTCGCCAAAACCATGTGTGAAGATTGGACAGTGGAACGTAGGGACAATGCTTGAGCCAGTGTGGCCAGGTGATTCTCTCACGTTTAGACATACAGCAGTACTCCATGCATCTTTGAACTGTCTCAGTAACATGCTCTTATCTAGAAATCTCCTTCCCTGTACTCCCACCCATGTTCCCGATAAAGCTGAGTATAGCTTGCATTACATCAGATAAATTCAAGATAAAATTTTCCATTTCACCTCTGCCTGCCCAGAAGCTCCCTCTCTCAATCTGTCTATCTTTCTCTTGCTTTCACTATTTCCAGCCAGTCATTTAAATGACATTTAAACGTGACTGTCACTGGACTTAATTTCTTTCTTTATAGCCGTCCCTGGTCAGTAAAAGCTGAGCAGTATTTGATTCCTGTCTGACCCAGGAATAGAAGAGGTTCACCTGAGGCATGCTGACCCATACAGAGAGAAGAGAGTTGGTCTGAAAAGAGGTATTAAGTGACAGGTTTTGCCACTCAGGTTATTCCGGTGTAAAACCTTCATTACGGCTTCAACATCATTTCAAACAGAAACTCTATTTTGCCTCCTTATTTATTGATGTATATATTTTATTTTAAACTTTTTTTTTTTTTGCTACCTTGTTCAATGTAAAATACCTTTTCAATAAATTCTTTGTGATCGCACAGGAGATCAAAGTCTGGAAGTGCTGTGCTTTTGCTTTCTCTTCAGCATGAGTCTGATACGAGCTTTCCATCCATGTGCAAGTGTTCAGTGTGCATTATTTCCTTCTTACAGCGGCGATTGATCTGCACTCTACTTACAGCATCTGAGAACTTGCTGACAGTTGTTAAAATTACAGCCTGAAGGTGCGAGGAAAGAAAGGAACGTATCCCTTCAAATTAATGCATGCATTGTTCACTCGACAATGATGGATTATGGGCCCAGATTGATGAGGATGTCTGACAATGGAATATTCAATAAAGTCCCCATGCTGAAAGGGGGCCGATTTTACTGTTTAGTCCTGCGGGGGAATTTTTCTTGTTGCTATTAAAAAAAAGAAATCCCCAGAGTTTCAGCTGGTATACAGTTAAAGGGAGACAACCCCCTTAAAGTATTATACAACCCTAAAAATAAAATTCTTTGAAGCATTATTCAAATATTGAAAATGTCAAATCACTTTGTGTGAAAACATTGTGCTGGCAAAACTATCCATTGTATTTCAAGGAGTGTAAGAACAACCATACTTTATTCATAATAAAGCTAATGAATGATCAGTGGATCTTTCTACTTTCTCTTTTTGTCAGTGCTGAAAATAGCTGAGTATAATTCCTCGACGACTGCAGTTTTACTAACTGCTTCATTTGTTGCAACTGTAAAATACAGGCTCAGGGATATGTTCCATTATTACAAAAGTAATAATAATACCATGTTTATGTTGACAAGTGGTACACCTATAACTATATATTTATTATTAGAGCCATCCAGCTTGCACTGGCTTACATTATATTGAGAGGTGCCTCCTAAGCACATCCCATTTGCAAACATGAATGGGGAAGAATAAAACAAGAACATTTCAATATACTAAAGTCCAAGACTACATCAATGCAATAACTGACCTATGGTAATATTCATACAATTATATCGTCCTCTCTAGGAGCCTACTGAGAACATGACACAGTCATTGCATTAAAATCTGTGGGTGAGGCCAGACGGTGGTGCGGTGGTTACATATCCTTCCCTGTTGAACTGTGCACTTTTTCGGGTCTTGATTGTTTATCCATTTCTGATGGCGCACATGATTTTTCACCATTTCTTTGTGCAGATTATAACAGCATACATGTGTTTTTATTCTATTGTATCATAGCCACTGCTACTTATCCAATTAATAGTCAATACAGCATATTTTCTTTTTTTCTAGAAAGTGTCACAGATTTACGTAAAGTCATTAGATAAGTAGATACTTTGTTCCTGCTTTGTGCCCATCGGGAAATTGGTTTGCAACACAATCACGAGCCATTTCATCATCACCTCACAGAGTCAACAATTGGCACACTTATACACATACCCATACACAGGCCTCACACCCTGCCAACATACAATGGTGGCCAGGCTAGCTGGACATCTTAGCATTGCATATATTGACTTTTTTTTCTTACAACTTTGGTGCAAAAGGGTCTATTTTTAGTGGATAATGTGAGGTGAATATGTACTGCCCAATTTGTGACACTGTATATAATAAGGTAACCTGGAGCAATTGTCATCTTTAGTGGTTTCTGGAGCTTATTCACCACTTTGTCTTTAGGAATTCATTAATATTAGTCCCCCTTTTTTCAAAAATACCATTTTGTCTTGTCTTTTGTGTCTATATATATATATATAAATATATGTAGAGAGAGAGAGAAAAGAGAAAATATCCCTCCAGTGAACAGTTGGTGGTCCGTCAGCACTAAACTGCTCCTGCAAAAGCTACTCACCCAGCAGAAAGACCATCAGACAATGAGGTCTGACTTACAGACCGGGACCCCCTCTAAAGGCCAAGTGCCTGATCCAACAGCCCAGGTGACCATTCCTGTGGTTTCACAAAGAAGATAAGGCCCCTGGCTATCAGCTTTACACCCTCCTACTGTAGATCTGTTTAGGCATCGCTTGGCAGACTAATCGTGTTGGCGTTGGAAAACAGGGGTTCACATCAGCGACCATCTTTGAACTAGATGAGGGGAGTTTACTAAGGACTTTTTCAAATGGGAAGACTGCCATCCCAATTTTTCATATCATGCCCATTAAAATACCAAAAACTTGAAGCCATCTGTGGTGTCAACATTGCTGGCACCCAGCGGGGAGGCTAACTAAAGCTAATTTGCAATTCCAATGAGTCCTGCCTTTGGCCGGAAATATTTTAAATTCAATCTAGAATAACAGAAAAAAAAAGTTCATGGACAAGGGGGTGTATTCTGCATTTTATGAAGCGTCTCACACAATCCCCATGACTTTGTGAATTATGTAAAAATAAAGTGGATGCCCCCCCAAACAACAATGCAGAAATTTCTTGTGTGTGTGTGTGTGTGTGTGTGTGTGTGTGTGTGTGTGTGTGTGTGTGTGTGTGTGTGTGTGTGTGTGTGTGTGTGTGTGTGTGTGTGTGTGTGTGTGTGTGTGTGTGTGTGTGTGTGTGTGTGTGTGTGTGTGTGTGTTGATACAACATTAACTGTGTTTCGTCATTAATTATATTAATTAACTTAAGTAGTTTCAGTTATCTGGCACAAGTCAGAGATGAATCATATTGACAGTTCATAGCCTGACTGTTAATTTTACTGAGCACATGAATAAAATATTATCCACGGAGGGATGTTGTACGCATATTTGTTTTCTCATTTTGCTAAAGTATATTAAGTATATTCAAATGGGATTTGTCACACTAATTTGATGGCAATATAAAGCTTAATATGTTCAGAGAATTTAGCTAAAAATATCATGGCACTAAAACACACATCAAAAGATAATCTAATAAAAAAGTCACTAGAAACAGGAAACACTGGAAACAAAGTGGGAAGGCAGGGCAAACGAGTGAAAAACAATCCCATGTCCAATTTTTTTCAATTCTTGATCTGAAACACAAAAAAATAATCATATAACAAATACATGTTGTTCTGAGAGTCTGAATTTTTTTTCTGTTTTGGTCTGTACATCAGCACATACAACCCCTCATAGACGTTGACACACACACACGCACATGTTAACTTTTGCTGAGGAGGCAGCGGTTAAAGTCCAAAGTGAAAGGAGACTTCAAGGCTCTAAATACTATTGTGTACATCTGTTAAAAAGATTTTTCTAAGAAGACATGGCTGCATTGAGGTGCATCTGAACAGATTATGAATAAGAGACTTCTTTAGGTGGGTGTAGAAACAGATAGCAAAGGTAAGTTACCACCCAGGGTCGCGTCTCGGTCAAGCAATCAGTTCACAACATAAAGGGCAGGGTGTGGGGAAAAAAAAAAGAAAAAGGGACCCTTTTCACACATGGAGCCTGTGTTCACTTTAGTGGCTCTGGTGACTCTGGTCCAGCATATGTAGCCTTTTCATTCGCCCAATACAATGCTCTGAAAAGCTCATGCTGGCAAATTGCCGAAGCATCTTCTATGGAAAATCGACTCTGGCTCCTGCATTCACAGTGACACTGACACAGAAAATAGTCAGGACATTTCATGTGTCTAACGTGCATGCAGGAAAAGAATGAAAGAGACAGAATCCATGCTGGCTGTACAGCAATCATATCTTCATCTATATAAAAGACCTGGGACCAGTCAAAACACATCAATATCTACAATGCAAGTGCAAATAAATGTTAACAATGATCTAAAATTATTTGTCTCCGAGCATTCATTCTCAAATTTCTAGTTCACGAGAAAGGGGTGACTGACAGCTGAATGGAGTGAAATGAGGGCTTTTATGAAGAGCTTTGAGAGATATGAAAATGTGAAACAGGAAAAATACAAAACAAAACAAAGAAGCTTCATTGGGGAAAGAGTTTGGGGTCACAAGTCGGTCAACCAAATACATCACAGTGTGAAACTGGCGTACCAAAAGAAAATGCACTAGAGGAAAGAAATTACTTTGACCAACAACTGTTTGCCATCAAAACTCAATTTTCCTATTTTTTTATCTTATTCAAACCATTCTGAATATGGTTATGTGGCAGAAGTAGAAGTTTGTCATGAAAACTACGGAAGAGTATTAGAGCCACTCATGAAAAATAAATAAATAAATTATAGGAGGTAGGTTTTTTTTCTTTCATCATGCACTTTGAGAAAAAAAGCTAAAATACAAATTAAAGATTTTTTTAATCATGCACTTAAAAAAAAAGAAAAAAAAAAAGATTTTGTCGAGAATAAAGTCAAAACGTCTCCTCTGATCCATCCCTAATGTCTGTGGGTGCCCAAATAATAAATCACATAATTCTGACTATATTAGGTTGCTCACTGCTTCTTAACATTTTACAAAGGATTTATTTGTTTTATAATAATACGTTATATATAGCCTCCACGGTCACAAAAACCTTGTTAAAAATCCATGTCATGTATGCATTCATGGTGGGCCAGTGGTAGAATTCTTGACCTGTCAAGTGGGTGGCTTTGGTTTGAATCCCCAGCTAATGCAACAAATCCTTCATATATTTAGTTCATTTTGAAAACATAGTTTTATTTATTAATTTTTTTTTGGGGGGGGAATCAAGTATCATCCAGTGGGTGTTCGGACTTTTTAGTGGATGTTCAAGCAACGGAGAACCCCGTGGTGGCGCCCATGATCCCAATACTCCTCCGTGAAAAGTCGATCAGGAGAGCGGCAGAGAGCTGTGTGATGCACATTCTCTGATAACTGCAAAGTGTTTGTGGGCCTAAGGAGAAAGTATTTCTTTGTTACTAAAGCCTATTCTGAAGTATATTTTCGCCAGTTCATCAAAATGTCTGCAAAGTATTTTGTAGGAGCGGTCACATGAGCTGGCTCGCCTATTTCTCCAAGTGCATGATGAAAAAATAAATAAATAAACAAACTACTTGCTATATATTTCTTTTCCCTCTCAGGTGACCCTCATACTTTTCCATAGGACACCAACCTATTTTTTTTTACATTTTTAATTTTAAAATATCATACCATACTAAACCTTATTGTTCTTTGCTTCACTTTCCAATGCTTTACACTAAGGCTCAGTTGAAATTTGCTGATCTTCCAGATTCAAGCAATTAAAAGCCCAGATCAGTCACTCGGTTGGCAAATGAGACAGGAATGACTCTGGAATGCCAGTGAAGGGAAGTCACTTAATCTTTGAAACCTTTATCTTCTTGATGAGGTGACTGCAAATGATTGGTCTTTAGCCCGTGCTTGAAATTATGCAGTTCCTTCTGATTCACAGTGCCTGCGTTAACGTATTCAAAATGTAGCTTGCCTTTTCCATTCCTGACATCTTGCATGTTCACAACTCTGTGAGGTAGTCGTGGTCAAAACTGTCTATGATTCTAAGGAAGAATCCGCAGCTAATGCAGCACCTCTCGGTGTCAATGCCAAACATGTCGAGCCTTGAACCTTGAAATTGTAAAGAATTGTTCTATTAATGTCATATATTTCCAACATTATTTTAATATAGATTATGTCAGCTGGTTTTCAAAAGATTTTTTTAAAGGTTTTGCGATCCAAAATGCATGCTTTGTTTAGATAGAAAGATTAATCAGATAGATTAATATTGATGCCCTGGATTTGGATTTACCCTCGAACAAGCCCGTCAAAACTGAACTGTTCTAACTCACTTTTGACTAGTGATTGCACCTGAGCTTGACCACTTTTTGGATTAACTGGCACACAATCATTATGACCTTAAAGAAAAATTGATATTATATCTCTGGTGAAGTTCTAATACAATTTACTATACAAATCTAGCTCCAGTTTTCTGTTATATCTGCTATTCTTTTCAAATCCCATCAAGCCCTTCCTTCAAAAATAGACTGGTCCATTTCATTGAGGACTGTAATTGTGCGGGTTGCAGGGTTACACAAGCAATGTGAAGGGCTTCTTGTTCCAGTTTTCTTTTTTTTAAGTTTCAGGGCATGTTTGTACTGATCATTATTAATGGAAAATGCTCTGGGGGCTACTCACAGGATCACTTCAGGTGACCAAGAGTCTGCAGGCACCACAACGGTCACCCCTGGTACACACACTCTGCGATAACGCGCATTGTACAAGTATCAAGGAAGCAACTGTGAAGTAATTGTTGCTGCAAGTGGATTTTAGTGGTTGAATTCTATCCCTATTCGGGCACAAATTATTTGGTATTCGGAAAACATTTCATAGTTCTAACATCACCAGCATTCATTTACTTGTCAATGCCTAATAGAAAACAATAATAGTTACTGCACCACAGTGTTTTCGATTACCCATTTGATACACTTGCTGTATTGATAATATTTACTATTTCTGTTCCAAAGAGTCTCCTGTTCTGCTCACTAAATTTACTGTTCGAGATGCATTATACGTTTGTAGCAGCTGCATCAATATTTTGGACACAGAGGGCGAGCTGAATAAGAGAAGTGAATAAGCATGAGTAGGAGCGCCCTGTAAATCTAAACAAGATCGATAACAAGGAAGGCGGAACTTGCAAATAGGACACTCGACGTGAACACGATGGGTGGAAAAGCGCTGTTAGTGTCTGTCTGGGCAGGTTTATAATACAAATGGAAATGTGATTCAAACTTTCATGTGGATGGATACTTACCTGGTACGACAAACTTCTCATTATGACTGCAATTCAAAGTAGCGGCACTTTTCAGAAAACAAGCATTTAACAGGGGAGCTCTGACGAAGTAATTTTCTGCATCGTTTGAGACAGAATAAATCACTGACTGGAAGTGTCGAGCCACTCATGAGGACTGAGTCAAAACTGCTATTCGCCAAATACCGTCAGCCCCATTTCTGTTCGACTTTGTCAAACTCTGTCAGCTGTTGTTTTTTTTACTCTCAGCGCCTCTGATGGCTCCTCATAAGTTAGGAATATTAGTTGTATGCTTCCCCACAGATTTACTTCAACTCCCATATGTTTAAGATGACTTGTTTCTTTCTAACAGCCTTCTATTGCCAGCATGAGAAATAGCTGCTGAACTCCTTTCAGACGCAAAGTGGGAACAGATAATCAAATTTTAATGATTAAAACTTTAGGCAAACTGAAGAATATGTATTAGATGTGTGTGGGAGAGTAGCGTTTTGTTAATACCATGACACTTGCTGAAATTCCCAAGCCTCTTTTCTACTGTAGTGCAAATAATAGCTTAGCTTAGATATTTTCTTCATGTGAAATACTTTTCAAGTCACTTTCAATAATTAAGCAACCCACATTATGTGGGAAATGTATCACCCACACAGAGGATGGATTCATATATGTACTTGTATCCTTTGCAATGATCGTTAATCTGGTTCACTATTCAGTTTATTGGTACTTTTTGTCTCACCTATTTTCTGCCAGTTATTAGTAGGAGGAGGAGGAATGCATTTTTCATTAAAACATTTACTCTGTTGTTAAAAGTTAACAAGGGTAAGAATATAGAGCAGTGTACATAAGCAGCTAAAACTGACAGCGGTGGCAGTAATATGGTTAGTAAAGTGGGAGTTAACCAAAAGCCAAAGTTCTCTGTTTACCAGCCAGTACCCTCAACTATAGTGGTGAACTCTGGATAATGACCAAAATAATGAGAATGCCATTATAAGCAGCTAAGTTTCCATTGCAGGTTGGGGAGTTTCAGTCATCGTGATAGGGTTAAGATTTTGGCCATGAGGGAAGAACTCAGAGCAAAGTTGCAATTCCTCCACATCCAGAGAAGCCAATTAAGGTGGTTTAGGCTTCTGATTAGAATGCCCCCTTGGGCACCCTGGAGGTTTTTCCAGGCACTGCCAAATAGGACAGGAACCTGAGGACTGCCCTGGATCCACTGGAGAAAGTCTATAGCCACCCAGCTATAGGGAGACTTGGGAGCTTGGTAAATATTGAAATAAAAAAAGGGGGGGGGGGGGGCTGCTCTGCTTTCCAAGCTGTCACTGTAGACGTGTTTGGACTTAACGGTCAAGACAATGGATGGATGGAGTGAAATATTGACATCTCTTGCTCTGAGACACTACTGCTGGGCCTGTTAAAAAAACAAACAAACAAAAAAACAACAACTGTGCTTTAATACAATCACTTTTTGCTTGGGGAACATTGTGGTTTACTGGCACTACTTGTTCAAGTTTTTCCAAATTTTTTAAAATCATTTTCCAGACAATGTGGTTTTGCGGTAGAGATTACACTTGCATCAAGCAATCACCAGAACACTGTGTTCCCAAGTTGCATGTATTCATTTGTGCTTCCATTTGTGCGGATTTTGCTATGTGTGAAGTGGGCAGCCACCCAGGGCGCAATCTGTATAGGGGCACGAAAGGAAAATAGCCGCCCATGTGCGCAGGAAAGGCGGTTGTTGACGGGTGCGTTGCGTTGGAGGGGTTGTTCCCCAGTGGGCGTAAATAGACTGTTCCTTCCATTTGTGTACAATGTTGAGATATTGATTGCAGGTGGTTTGGCAATTCGCCAAATACCGTCAGCCCCATTTGATCCAGATTTTATCCAACCATCAAATTTGGAAAGATTAAACATATGTTGCAGCTTATGCTAATAGTAGCTTGACTATCTAATCTGTATATGTAGGAATTAAGTTTGTCAAGGTTTTCCTTGAGCTCAAACACATCCCAGAGGGACAAGCTAATGTGTTAGATATGCCTTTTTTATTGATTATTGGAAAATGCTTTGTGTAGTTGAAACTGCATACATAACAGTATACCCACCACTCTGTTCAATCAGCAGAGGAGTGCAATCAGTCGACTCTTTCAGTACTCAGGCTGTACTGTTAAGGTCAGACGGCCCTACCGCAATAGACACACACACGCACACCAGGAGACATTCACCCGAAAGCACAATGATTTCTGAGGGCAAGCTCGTAAAGGAGGCCTCGACAGCGTCGATCGCAATGACCTCAGCGGGATCTTTGCGGTGCGGCATGGAGCAATGTAGGTCCTCAAACACCGGCCAGTGGTGCATGGCTTCCTCGCCTTCACTCGCAATCATGTGCTGCGTGCGCACTGCCTCCAGAGGGTAGTCTCTCTGTTTGCCGTCTCTCCACTCAGCATGATGGCGTCGGCTCTGTCCAGGACGGCGTTTGCTACATCGATGTCCTCAGCACGAGTGGGGCGGGGCTTCCTGATCACGCCCTCCAACATTTGGGTGGCACATGTGATTGGCTTACCAGCCCTGTTACAGAGACTAATCATCATCTTCTGGGTCAGGAAGACCTTTTCTGCGGGGGGTGTCGATACCCAGGTCACCACTGGCCACCATGGTGCCATCGCTGGCCTACATGATCTCATCAAATCTGCGTACACCCTCGTAGTTCTCCAGCTGCCCGGACCGCGTGCACATCTGCGGCTTTGCAGATGAAAGAGGCAAACACCATGTCGACTCCCTGAGCCACACCAAATGGCAAGTCTTTTTCCGAGACAGCAAGGCAGGTCCACAGCAGCTTGACTCTTCTTCTTACTGCCCAGAGTGCCGCCATTCTCAATCTCACACATGAGGAAATCAGACCCAATCTCCTTGGGCTGCAGGAATATGAGTCCATTATCAATGCAGATCTTGCTGCCAATTTCCACTACTTTGGTGATATTTTAGTAGCAATCCCATTACAAGAGCATGGTTGGCAAGGTAGTGTCATTCCAGTAATGCGTTAATCCCAATAGTGCAAATGGCTCACATTTTGTGAACATTCATACTTATGGGTGTGTCTGAGCAATGAACGATTCAGACTAAAAAGTATGCAAATATCCTGAAATTCTCTGGATACATTCCCTGCGGCCATAAGGTAGGCAAGTGTATTCTCATAATAGAGCATTAAAAGGCAGTCACACAAGAATACAGATAGTTTGAGGTGTCTATTATGTCTTGGATGCCTTACGATTCACAGTCTACCTATGCAGAACATATTCATAATGCACAACCCCCGTGAATGGCACAGAAAAACAACAGCAAGCTGCCTCTCTTTCTTCAAACCTAAAGCGGGGAGTTCGCCTACTGCAAATACTGGTATTTTGTCATTGTGCTGTAGCGATTTATATTCCCTCTCTCCTGAACATTGTATTAGTTCGTGGTGTGGCTCAGAATGTGTGCTGTGTAGTCCATGTGTAAAATTGCAAATGAGCAAATGTATGTGGTCAGACAAAAGGGTCCTGATGTTGACAGCGTGGAACATCTTGTAATTTTTTTGAGTACACATCATGCATGACCCAGCAGTCTTTTTATAAATGCTATACTCAGAGACAGGAAAATGCAAGTGAACCCTTTGAGATTTCCAAGTTTTCTGCATGACTTGATCGGAAAATGAACTCTAATTTGCATTTAAGGCCCAAGTATAGCCAAACACAGTGTTTGTTTTGTTTTGCTTTTTTATTTTGCATGAGAAGATGGTTATAATGGGCTTGTGTGTGTGTGTGTGTGTGTGTGTGTGTGTGTGTGTGTGTGTGTGTGTGTGTGTGTGTGTGTGTGTGTGTGTGTGTGGTTTCATTCCAAAAACATCCAACAGCATCAACTTGTCCCCAGTATGCTAACTACATAATTTTCAGCCTTTTGTGACGTTTCCATGGAATCAGACATCAGTTTCAAAACATTGCCGTGTAGACACAAAACATTTCTGAAACGAACATGCGAAAACAATGTCTTTTCACATGAAACATTGTCGTGTATACAGGTTCTGAGCTTTTCTTATATGTTTGAATATATTCTTTTGGATTAATTTTGTATGGTCTGCTGGTGAAGCAGCTTTAATTACCATGCAGGGAAGATGAATAATGCGGCAGAAAGCTACTACCCCCTGAGCCCGGTCCTGCAGAGGTTTCTTCCTGTTAAAAAAGGGACTTTTTACTCTGAGATGGCTATGCTGTATTGGGTGCTATATAAATAAAACTGAATTGAATTGATTTCATCCCTCCTGTGGTAGAAAATATTAAGCAGACGGAAGCATAAGAAGACCAGGGGGAGACATAGCCCATTATCCCTCCCAGCAAGTTGCAGTCTGCTACTGAGACATTATTTGTAGGTGCCGGGACTTAAGAGTTTGGGACTCATGTTCATTCACTACGTACACATAACCAGCATGAAAACCCAAAAGGTTATTTGTATTAGCACATGTCTACATGCTATCTATGTATATACGGTTTTGCAATTCACAAATTGTTTAGACATTTTTCTGCTGTTCTCAACAAAAACTACTTCTTCTTTATCATGCGTTTACTTTGTCTTTAGTTCACACCTCAAGAGTCGGCTCCTTTCTGGTTCAACAAATCTATTAGGTAAGCACGAAGTACTGCTTCTCAGTCACTAATCACTGAGCTCTCCACTCCACCTGCAACACCAGGTGCAGTTCGTGACTATGTTTGTAATTTGGCGTGCTCAGGGGATGGCACAAGGCTGTCAGCAGCTCAGCAATGTGTACACCTCAGTCATTTTATATTTAAAACTTGACTCTTGATCCTCTTTGGAAGACTGTCAGATATCATTTGACAACAGCATCCATGAGGTGACTGCCTCTTTTCTGGTTCTGTATATCTTCATGTCATTTCAAGAGGGCTTGTTGAGATTTTGGGTTTTTTCCCACCTTGTGCTCACTGCAGCCTTACTCACACGTTTTGCAAAATAATAATACACATGAATTTTGCTTCAGGTAAAGCTTTCATTCAAAGTGCCATTATATTAGTCTTCTGTAAACCTGTAGCAGTGACCTTTAAATATAAAATAGGGTTTTTTATTGATGGTGGATGTAGAAATCATGCAAGGAAAAATAAAAGACAAGTTGAAGTTTGGTTACATACAGAAAAAAGAAAATACACTCTGACACTTTAGAGCTTACATCCTCGCCACTAAAACCTGATAGTTGGTTTAGAAGTTAGCGGCGTTAGCTGCCTTACTTGAGAAAACAAGGGAAACATGTATGTAAATCAGAATATCATCAAATACCATTAAGCTGAAAAATAATAAGAATAATAATCATAAGACCTGGCAGATGAGATCTCTTAAACTGAGACCTCAGTTCAGTACCAATGCCGGCAACTCCTAGGTTTCACAATAGATATTTAAAGTAATAAAAGAAGTAGAAATAGTCTGAATTTATTTCCTGGGGTTTGTTGCTCTTGAATAGTCGAACATCGAGTTAAGTAAAAATCAAATGTTTTCCTCAGGTCATACAGCACTCATCTTGAGCAATCCAACTTGGGAAAAACACAATCAGCTTGGTGACTTGCTCCAATTAAAATCATTAACCTACAGCAAAGATGAGCCGAAACCCACAGGACCGATTACAAGTCACTTTCAACAAGCCTTATCACTCCTCATGCTGCTGCTTGTTGTCTGGAAAGAAAAAACAGATGATATTTATGTTGTTTTCCTCAGTTATCCCATCCTTCCTGCTTTTAAATGCGATTTGAATTACGCCCAAATGTTTCCTTCCAAACCACATCAATTGTTGATTTCCCACCCCAACTTAATAAGTGCACCCTCAAAGGAACGAGGGAGCAACTCATCAGCAAAATCACCTGGTGACATGATGATTTGGAGGGAAACCCTTTCAGTCCAAAGCACATTATTGGACCCCACTGTGCTGTAACAACTCCTAATGGGATGCACCAAAACAGCCATTAATTTATGGAGGCGCTGCAGATTTTTACTTTCAAAGTCTGTTATTGATCCATGTCTGATCCTATTTTGTCAACAAAGCACTTACGTTACATGCATTTTGTAAAGCACTGTAATTTGCACCTAATGAGTATTATCAGTCACTGAGAGCTTGAATGAATCAGTTTCAAAACAATGGATCATCTCTATGAATTTGCATTCCGTTTGGTGACTATTGCCCTCAACCAACGGAAAATAAGTGTTTCAGAATATCCTCAACATATATTTTTCTGCAGCATTAATGTACATGTGCAACATTTAATATTATTTCTATAATAATAAATGCTTTAATTGAGTTTTGTATAATATATAATATAATTGAGCATCCATACTTGCGGTTGTTTATATGAACCTATAAGCACTCCCCTCACAGAGTACGAACTCTCCAAGGTTTGGCGCTTTTCAAATGGAATGTACATGGTCTTTCTTTGCAACCACAACCTCGATAAAATGTTTTGTAAACAATCAAGAATGGACAATTGAGTTCACTAATTATCTTTAAATGCATGTTTTGGGTCTGTGGGAGGAAACCAAAGTAAACAGCAAAACATGCACGCACGGGTAGGAGTGTAAAATCAGCAGAAAAAAGGTCCACATGTCCGGACATAGCCCAAGCATCTTATCCACAGTGGTTACAAAAGTGATGAGACTAAATATTTTATTGCTGTTGGAACACATGGACATACAATAAAAGTATTTAGAGACGTTTCGCTTGTGTTAAAAAGACACAAGCAATCTGACTCAAGGCAACTCCAAAAACTGCCCCACTCTGAGTCTCCGGATTTGACCAGGATATTTGCACATTTGTCCGATTCGATGCTGAACAGTATTCAAATGGCTGGAAAGAACAGAGATTCCATTTATCGTACATATTGCCATACAGGTACTACAAATAAACACACATTTATAATTTGCTTTTTTACTTTTCATGATGACAGGTTAAGCTTTGCTTTACGTGTAATCAATGAGAGGTAAACCAGGTTGGCTCACTTCATGTTACGCCAGTGACCATCAGTGAGATGCCTAACAGAGCAGACACTAAATGGAAAATTTCACGGGTAAACATATAGAAAAATTTTCAGAAATATGAAAAAAGGACCTTGCGGGAAAAAAAAATTAAATAAGAGCAGGAACCTCAAGTGTCTTTATCTCCATGGCAGACCTGTTACCAGCCCAAAGTGTAACATACCTTTTGTTTCATGTAACCCGAAATATGCTTCACCTTCAACTTGGATAAAGGAGTCACTGAGATATACTAATAAAATTATGAATGTCATTGATAATGTATCTGACTCAACAAGTATCGAAATATAATGCCACATATTACTTAAAACAGAGTACACAATCTTGCAGCACTGCTCATGTAAATGGAGAAATAATTGTGTTTTCCCCTTTTCCATGTGGGGTGTGTGATGTCACTGGCACTTAGAGTCAGTGTAATTAGATGTAAGAGATATATGCCTCACCTGGGGCATCTTCGCTCTCTCCTCCTACATCGGCTCGCTAGCGCGGGCATTGGAGTAGAAGGCTCTGCCGGTGGATTTATACTGCTCTTCACTCCATTAATGTCTCCTTTTTATGTGTCCATTTGGCATAGTGGCCACTCCACTCACCTCGTTTAGACCAGATGCTGTTAGGACAGGGTGAGCGCTGTGGTGATTCAGGTAGGCCACCACAGACGGAGGGTCGGGGGGTGGGGGGGTGGGGCGTTATTTATTTATTTATTTATTTGTCACGTTTGACAATGCACAATCACTCACAGCACTTCCCGGGCATAAATCCGAAAATACTATAGATTGACTACCTTTAAAGGCCTTTCTTCTTGCTGTTAGAAATTACAAGCTGGGTATGTTTGCGTGAGTCACTTTATGCATATGCATGAAAATTTTAGCACTTTATCTCCTGCGTGCCCGAGAATAGGTCGGTGTGCATACATCTGTATGGGTGTGTAAAATTGCACTGGTGTCCATATATTTTGATTAATGCTGTACAAGTTAATTTCACACATGGCAGAAAGGGAAGACTTTTTTTTTTAATTTTGTGGACTTGAAGAACCTGAAGCCCTTTAATGTAACAACAATAAACCTAACACAGCATATCCATTTACACTAAAGCAGTTCTGAGTCTTAAACCTTTTTTTTTTTTCTTTTTTTAATGTCATGCTCTGAAGCTAAAATGAAGCTCGGGGTGAGATGAAAAACAATGATCCGCATGTTATTTTGACCTTGATCCTAAATAGAAACGGTCTTAAATAATAAGTGAAATCACAAACTAGACAGGCTTCACCTTCCTCTGCTCACATGAAATTATAGCTAAATTCTTTACCATTTAAGGTCTCGACATGTTTTGATTTCTTACTTTGTACTCATTGTGTTGTTCTGCTATCTGAATAATCCCTGTCAAACCGAGTCTCGATGGCATTGTTGATCTGAAAGCATTCTTCATGAATAAGTCAGTTTCATTCAGGTTTGCTTCCCTTGTACACTTATCCTCCAATCACCCACAGTGGCTGCACTCGCATTGTGCTTTTTCTGCCTAAACAGGACAAAGCACTTCAACATGCCTCCTATTCACCCACACACCCACGTGTACAGTAGTTGCAACGCGAGGCAACTCAGTATATAGTTTGTATCAAGTATACTTCTACTTCGGGTCCAGTTAGTGGTATCTGCGCATTGAACCACCAACTAATGACCCATGTTACCTTCAGAGTTGCAGCTTCAAAGCATCGGTGCGGTGAGGACTTCAAGGACTCCCTCCCATGTGCTTATGGAAACAACAGCAAAGGAACAATATAACATTTATGAGTTTCTGCAAAAGCACTCTTTTCCTTACTGACTTTCTTTCATACAATCCAGCACCAGAAGTGTTCAGATTGAGTGGTAACTGTCTCAACTGTTTTTTTGGTTGTTATTGTTTTTTTTTTGTAGGATGCAAATGTATGAGTATCAACAACAATCAATGTTTGATTCTTGCATATGGTTTGTGCCTTGCCCAGCTTTCAACTTAATGTTTCCTTCTCAATGTCGTGATATGACATGATGCTGCAGTGCTGTTCAACTGGCTCCCTTCCCCCCGCTAACATATCAAGCACTCTTGTCAAGCCAGCACGCCTCCCACCACACCTCCAGATGGGACAATCTACTACCAGCTTCACTATGAAGCCAGAGAAGCTTCGGGCCATTGTTATAGACTGCACTGTTGTTTATTATTGCCAAATTATGTTATGCCTTTACAAAAATACCCTTATACATAAAGGTCCATGCTTCCAACGGCTGCAGAACTAGTTACGTGCCAAAAAAGTGATTGAAGAAAAAGATTAAAAGTAGAACAGGCACTCAGTAGAGCGCAGACCTTCGCCAACGCCACATTTGTTTGCGGAACCAAGTTAGCATTGCTGGCTTGATAGCTGTTAGCTCATATCAATGCTAACTAGTTAGGTCAGGTAGCTACATAATTGTGTGAAACACTGATTAGAAGCGTCTCCATGGCAACAGATGCTGATCTCCTTTTGATCTCCTCTATGCGGTGCCTCTCATCCACTTTGTGTGGGAAATCGTTTAGCAGTTTTTTGGGATTTATTCTGAAATGGTTTGCCTTTAATGTCTACAAATCTCATTGATTTGTACTTGGGTGATAAAAAATCATCACTGAAAATCACATGCAATTTGGATGAGTAGTTTTTGAGCAAAGTTGTTAAAATACATACATACATACATACTACAAACCAATAAATAAATACACACAGACTAAAAACAGAACAACTGTGTTGGTCACCCAACTTTGTTGGCACAATACTTAACTTTGTAACTGATGATAATGTGTTAATGAAAGAATCAGCAGTGAAAATGACACAATGTGAATTTTTAAAGATGTCAGATTCCCTCTTTGCACACTTCATGTATCATATTCCCCCACTTCCCTGCAAATTAGAAATGCTTCCTCTAAACAAACTCCAGCTTAATATTTGTGTCCCACTAAGACAATCAGCAATAAGACAAGAAGAGGAAAGACAGCAGAGTTCCGGCCTGCACATAAGGAAGACATTCAAGGTCAGTCACATTAAAAACACAACATGACAACATGACAGAGAAACAGTTTAGACACACCCGTTTCATGCGTCTAATTATAAGTAAACAAATATATTTTTAACTTTCAACTGCTGACAAGGTAACCACATTTGGCATAATACTTGCAGTTGCCATCATTCATTTCAGTTAACCAATCAAATCAGAGTATGTAACAGGTGTATGCATCATATTAGCATTAGGTAGTGCTGAGATATAGCTGCCAGAGAATTTAACTATACTATGGTTTAGTGGAGCAAAGTAAGTCTGGGAAAAATCATTTCTTTTTGCAATATGCAGATGTCTGTCACATTAGAGAGGCTTTACAGTGAAGGTGATACTACAAGAGCAAACGAGACATTAGTGTATATGATATGGAGGATGTACAACAAGCAGTGCTTTGTGACGACATTGACCAAAGACGAATCACCAAACTTCAAAAAAGAAGAAGAAATTAAGTGGGAGGATGAGAGTGTAATTTCCTGTGTCAGTGTAACATCTCTGTCATATAAAAGTGCCCAGTTGTATGAAGAGTTTCATAAGAGTGAAATGATAGACGTCTATAGCATAATTGCTTTTCAAAAGGGCAGTTGGCAGTGGTAGTTTGGACGAAAGGATGAAGTACAATAATGATATAATATCAATGAGATGATGAAAAAGTAATCATTCTGCCACAGAAGCACAGAAGCTCACAAGATCCAAGTGCCAACATTCAGAAATCAATAAGTCTGATCCAATGTGGGACAATTTACACACAACACATCACTCATCAGTCATCACTCCATATTGGAAAGCCCACTGCCAGATTGCCCTTCGGGAGAGATCGTCACTGCTTGACAAGAATAATGCAGCACAAAGTGGAGCACTGAAAGCAAATGAGAGGCCAACTTTTCATTGGAACCTTTCATTTTTGAGATTGTCCTGACCCATTTCATACATTTATTCTTCTACACTGAACATACAATCTTAATACAGACCATCCTTCGTTTCACATTTTTAAGTTTATCTGACATTCACAAGCCATATAAACTAATACTTATTAAACCATCTGAAAGTGAAAGAAAGTGGAAAATACACACAGACAAAAAAAAAAAAATTAATATTCATAACAACAGACCCTTCAAAATGCATTTCACAATCACCACCCTTTGAACGACATCTGCTAAATAGGTAATTTGGTTGTTCTGTGATGGAAAATTCTGCAAATGGAGTTGAGGAGACCAAAGCTCATTGCTTTCAAAAGCTGAATACTAAAACAGGGATTCTCAGTCTTTGTCCCGATGTACCTTGGAACTGCAGGTTTTAAACGTCTTCCTATTCCAAAACACCCGATTTGAATGAACAAGTTTAAGGGGTGCCATCTCAGACTCCCTTGAGTTGTTTTTTTTTTCAGGGCTGAATCCTCTTGGATGGAATGGATGTCATAATGCAAATGCTTCAGTATGAAAAGCTGTGAGTGCTATAAATAAGAAATGCAGAAGGGCTAGGTTGCAAAAGCGAAATGACGCATTTGGACATGGTCAAGCTGCCTGGCTTAAGTTCAAACTAAACATCACAATGGGGCAGAAAGGTGACTTTCAATATGACAGAAGCTTCAGTTTTTCATAAAATGCTACTTTAACGATTTCTAACGCACGACCACCTCAAGAGACTAGAGAGAATGATTTGAAAAGAGACAAAAAGTCTTTCTTTTTTCATTGTAACCTGTGCTGAGGAGGGATATACTGTATATATATATATATATATATATATATAACAATGACTGTACTCATTGTTTTATATAACTTTCAAAACTTTTAGGATGCATGTGGCATTGTTATGATGGATGGCACGCTTGCCAGCTGATGACTCGTAAAATGTTCATGAAATGAGTCAAAACACCAGCAGGAATTGCTCTGGTGTGCATATCAATTATGATCAGCCGCAGAAATACAGCACTTCTGAAGCCCTTCACATCCTGTGTTTGGTTCTTTCAGAGGTCTTTGGTCCATGCTGCGTTCAAACTTCAATCAAATTTCAATTGAACTGCACCAGAGTGCACTTGTTTGGTGCTCACCAGGGTTCGTTTTAATCAGGCCAAATCTGACAAGTGTGAACGCTCCCCGAGGACCGGCTGCTGGCACAGTAAATTTTCTCTGAGTAACAGAAAAAAAACCTTGTCAAAGTATATGAACTAGTTTTGATTTATCACAAGACAAACTGTGACACACAGCAACATGGCCCCCACTGTTGATAATAACATGGTGTAAAGATGCTTCCCCTGTGTGAAAGAGGTATTATTGTACCTAGTGGTGTAGTGTAGTGTAGTAGTGTAGTGTACCTAGGATCTCATGTAGATATTTGATAAACAACTGTAAAATGCCGGTGAAATTCTTTGAAAGTGATAGAATCAATGTAAATTGGATTCCCAAAGACTTTACTAATTTCTCCACTAAGGTAGACGGTCAGTCGAACCAATACATAAATTCATACAGAGTGAATCTACAACATTTTCCAGGGTTATCTCTATATGCTTGCAAAACAAACAAAAAACAGTGTATCAGCTTTTCTCACTGTTATTGTTTTGATCTTTCGATATGCAATTTCACGCAGCAACACTTCAACAATTTCCCCTCTCATCACCGGGAACTGGTAATTCACACAGAGCCGAGGTATGATTGACCAGTGTGACTATTAACAGCCGGTGACATCCTACAACAGAGATTTCACAGTGACGCGACATGTAACCTATCAGTGTGTGTGTGTGTGTGTGTCCCTCGTTTACACAGACACCGTCTCACCTCTGTTGCACCTCTGTCACTACCAGTACTGCCAGTAGAGAGAAGCAACCGAGGTGAAAAAACTCCATCCACTGTCCTGTGTTTGTGCCTTTCACGTGGATGATGGGGTGGACAGGCTTGAAACAGGTCAATCAAAAAAAAAAATATATATATATATATTTCTTCAATGCTGAAGAGAGAACCTGTTTCATATTGCAACTGTTCTTACCGGCTACTAGATAATCTCTTGTATTTATGTTCATTAAGGACATTGGGTTAATTGTTTTAAGGTACAATCTTGGCACACGTTTTAGAGAAGGGGGGGGGGGGGGGGATAACCCCCTTCAAATCAGAGGTGTGAATATTACATTTTCTACAGTTAATAAAGAGTGAATGAACAGAAGAGAAATCACTGCTTCATGTGACAACCTTTTATCACCTATAACAGCATTAAATCTTCTGGCGGTTTTTATAGAAATTTGACACAAAGGATGCCTAATACCCCTTTCAAAACTAAGCACAGCTCTCCTGTACATAAAGGCTGTCTCATATTCGCCTGTATCTTCATGTGATTCCATAATGTTACTTCCTGGACTCCTGAATCATCTCTATAATACCTTAAAATAGTACCTATAATGACATTTGGCTATATGATTGAGAATACAGTGCTCTGCCGCAAAGCAGTACTGGAACCAGCCAAATGCCTTTTTTGTTGGTACGACATGATACTATAGCAGTGTTTCTTTCAGGAATGCTTGTAAACTTTTCAACTTAGTTTTATCATCTCCACCCAGAGTTAACAAGCGATGGGGAAAAAAAAATAAGGATTGAGAAAACTCTTAATTCCCAATGTACTTTTCTTTTTTCTTTTTTTTAAGTTTTTGTCTTTGTTTTCTTTTGTTCTGCTCTTTGCATGTAGCAGCATGGCTTTGTTATCGCTTTGCTAAACCAGGCAAAACTGTACTGAAGCACTCTTTACACATATCTGCTGTGCCAAAGTATCCCTATGTGCATACTCAACACAGCACTTAAGCATTTTAAAAATGTTTGCCAAAGACAAGCTCCTCTTCAGCGTGAAATCAACAACAGTGCAAAGTCGTAGGGGTATAGAAGAGGATGTGAGATGCGCATTTCTCTCGGAAATACAAACCAATTCAAGTCTGTAATTTGCAACATGTATCTGCACAGAAGCAGCACCGAGAAGAAGGTGGTCCTCCCCTAGTGACTCCATGTTTTTCCTGTTTTATTGTCTATAGCCTCCATCCCCTAATGCTCAGATCTCTCTCCTTCCCTGTTTCTCTTTCCCACATGCTCTCACAAACACACACACACACACACACACACACACACACACACACACACACACACACACACACACACACACACACACACACACACACACACACACACACACACACACACACACACACACACACACACACTTTCCCCCATGCTTAGCTCCAAAGTACAGAGAGTGCCGGGGCTAGATAGCAATGCCAGTAACCAGGCCTGACAGATATTCCTCTGTGGCCATTTCAGAGAGTGGGCACGGAGCCCGAATCACCTGCAAGCAGGCTGCTACGTCACAGCAGTTGTCACCGACAATCACATTTCCCGGCTGAAACCAAATGTCTGTGGGAAGGTGTGTGCTTGTGTTTGTCATCCTCGCAAACCTGAACAAACAAAGTTGGCCAAATATCACTGTCCTAGTGTGGCTGCAGCAAAGGCATGACAAATACCCTGGAAATACTAACTCGCACTCGACAGAAGTCCATTTCCAGAGCAAATTGAACAAAAAGTTGCCGATTTAAGCACAAATAAATAGATAGATAGATAGTAGCTGTGACATGTCCATGTTCCTTGCGTCTTAGCATCTGCTTTCAAATGCTTTGATGTAAGCCACAAAGAAAAATGTGACGTGTAATGTAAAATATGACATAAATGCAGTTTCAGTGTTTGTTATCCACAGAGGTATTGCTCAACTGTATCTTACACCTACTTGTACTTGTAGGTACAGATGAGTCATGTCCTCTAGAACAAGTAGATGTGTGTTAGTTTGAGATCACTTCAGTGTTTAGCCTTGCAATAGAAACACGTTTTTTCAGCAGTAACCCATTCCTGTGCAATGGGTCTAATGCCTACTCAGTTGAAAAGATGAGAGGGTAAATGCAAATGTCCTTGTGTCTAGGTTACATTAGAGTTTGTATTAGTTTTAGGTTTGAGTAAAAGTACATACCTTCTGCAAAAACCAAGCGAAAATCTGTGCAATGCCCAAACAAAAGTACAATGATAAACTTGACATTTATACTGTAAATACTGTAAATGTTGTAAATATTATTGCTGCTTTGTGTTTTTTTTCCCCATCTGTGTTTCCTGTACTTCCATATATATTTATCTAATAATCTACTTAGAAATACATAGTCTATTCTCTTGTCTGCTACTATCTATTTGTGATATAGTATTGCAGTATTTTCAAAACTATGAGCCGGGACTCAAAGTGGGTCATAAATAGATATTGCTGGGGTCCCCAGATGGCGGAAAGAAATTCCTAATATATTTTCCTAAAAACACAATTGAAGAGCATACTTTTTTTTTTTCTCTTTCTTTTTGATGTTTGGGTCAAACTTGCTCGTACCAATACTTCTCTTTCTCTCTCTGCCGGAATAGTAGCAGGTAGGTAATAGCAGTTTTGTTTCAGCGACAGATTAATAATGTGATGTGTTAATTCTCTCACATTTAAATTGTAATCAATAGGTTTGATATACATTTTACATTCATGGTTTGTTGTGTTCTTTATCAGTAATCCATAAAGGTTTAGATGTTTTTGTTGGTTCCCATGGAGTTGCCAAATATTTGTTCTGGGTCTTGAGCTGAAAACATTTGGGAAACCAAGCAACTATTGTGATTATGATTTAATTACTTTTAATCTACCTTTTAAGCTTCCCTCTGTTTCAATTTTAAACTGAAATCATAAAATTTGTGTATATTTTTATTTCCTTTTAACTTGATGTGAAGCACTTTGAGCTGAATTTTAGATGTGAGAGGTACTAAATAGATTTGTAAATAGTAATATTGTTATTAGAGGTTATTATTATAGAGGTTGGGGAAGCTGACGTAGTGTCTGATGTTCACTGGTTTGATTTCAGCGGTGCTCCATAATGGCAACATAGAAAAAGGGTGAGTCAAATGCAGACTTGTTTATAAAAAGTTTCCCTGAAATGTCATGTCGCTTTATACATTATAGAAATATGTTTATTTTATTTCTCTGTCTTCTCAAATAAAAAAAAAACATCAGTCTGATGTTCTCACTATAATTACGATTCATTTTCTAAAGCAAAGGTCCGAAATCTAACAATGTATTTAGTCTTCAAATATACAGCATAGGAGTCATGCCTTGTCGTAATGTTATATAATCCGTAGATTATGCACATATAGCACATAGGTAAACGTTAATCATGATTATTTTCTCATATATTCTGTGAACGTCATCTGCCTTTTATTGTGAGGCGCGAGCAATTGGAAAAATGTTGAAGTAAATCCACCAAAAATACACCCAAGTCAATGCAATATACCCAAAAGGCATGCAAACACAACTTATTGGTGTTTGTGTGTATGAGACAGAGTGTGGAGACCAGTGTGTTTGTTTGTTTGTTTGTTTTTTCTTTTTGGACAAATAATAAGTGCAGAGTTTTGGGAGCGTCTGTTTCTGTGTATGTATTTGGAGCAACAAGCTTTGGGAGTCTGCAGAGGCGGCTGTCTCAGCAGAGTCACACAAGTGGAAAACAAGATCATCACTCCACACAATGCTCCTTTAACCACAGCAAATATGAACAGAAGTCAGAATACCGGAGAGGCTTCACTACCAAGAGCAACCTGATAAACTAACAAAGCAATTTCTGGTCCTTGTTTTTCCTTGAGTATTGTCATGACTAAGCAATACACAATGTAGTATTTTACACACGAGTTGTTTATTGTGATAACACAATACACAGTAGATTTGAAGAGGAAGTTTTATTTTTTTTAATGACAGCAGAAATTGAGGTGTTCTGTATGAAAATACAGGATGGACATGTGTTTTTTTTCCTGACTGAAACAGATTGGAATGGTGCAGAGGGAGGGATGAAATCCAGACCTCGTCGCGTTGAGCCAACATACAGAGAGCTTTAAAGTGAAATGAGGAATGAAAGGACATTGGCACTGTGGCACACATTACTCTCACAGGCCAAAAGCTCATCACATAGGTTTGATGGCTGCTGATAGAACAGCTTTGAAGTGACACTGAGGAGCCTCGGCACACTGACCAAATCAGCATTTTTATGTGATCTTGTGTATCCCAGGTAAATTGTGACGACCATTTGGCAGTAGCTTGTAGAGTCTTGGTTATCAGAGCGGTCAATGTGTACACCGACTTCATTTGGATAAAGCAGTTGATATGGTTTTCACGTATGTATAATTTATTTCATTTTTTTTTTTTGCCTATAACTATCATTGAAGGGAAAAAACAAAGAACACCCAACTTCCTCTCTGTCACAGATATTTTTTTTCTTTTTCTTGCTGAAATCTATCCCCCCAGTTGACAGGCAGGATTATTCCTGCTGTGAAACAACAGGCATTATCTGCCCCTGTCTATATTCATGTGGCTGGAGCCTATCTCACCTTTGCAGGGTCAAAGGTGGGGTACACCTTGGTCAGATTGGCAGACTTTCATTTGAGGTACCACAGAGATACTTACACCTCCAAGAAATTTAGAGTCACCAACACTTATGTCCATTCATACATTGTAGAACCATGGGCCAGCTTTGACTCAGCTGCTTAAGTGACTTCCCTTCTAATCTGAAGGCTGTCGAGTCAATCCTTGCTCTGTCCGTGTGTCGAAGTGTAATCTGGATCCTATGTTCCTCCCAATGGTGTGAGAATGAGGGTGAAAGCACATCGGCACTCCTGAAGCAGTGAAATGTGCTATGTAAATAAAAGACACAAACAGAAGCAGGCTGCTCAAAAAGGCCACGTCAGCCGGCAGGTTCGAATCTACTTGCTTTGTGATGACATCAGTGCTAACCACTTTACCACTGCGCCACTCACCATAACGTCTTCTGCTGCAACGGTGCTGCAGGAACACTTTGTTAGCGTGTCTGTCAGGTAATGAGGCATGTGAGCATGGTTGGGATCGCCGGCCTCCTGGTTTGAGATGGAAAGCTGCTGCTGCATTTATACAAACAGCTGGGGCTCCTTGTGCTTGCCTTGAGAACAGGGTCCCCACTTTCACAGCAACTGTGAGGGAAGGAGACAATTATGGAGATTCATCACTGCAGTTTGTCTTCAGGGCACAACTCATCTCTGGAGAGAGAGAGATATAATTCTGCAGTGTGTCAGAAGACTCGCAGATGTTATGTGTCACACGGCACAGAGAAACAGCTTTTCAATAGACCTCTTGCTACAGTCTCAACCCTGTTGTAAAAATGTGATATGTATGTGTTCCAGGCGTAGGGACGTTTGCAGATGTTCAGCTTGAATAGAATAAGGTTCACCATAAATGTTAAAGAGTCGTATAAAGTGAGACGGAGTGACGTAAAGAGAAGGATAACTCTCTTTGCCTTTCCTCTATATCTGTGAACATGGATGATGCATTGTGTTCAAAACACACAGCAGGGAATCCACCTGACATTATGCTGTAATGTTGGAAGCTGTGAGAGAAAACATCTTAAACCTGCAACGTACTGTCTGTAATTACTCCTACTGTTTGGGTTTGTAAAAGTATTTTCGCAAAAGATTCAAATTTGAATGAGCAGGTCACCAGGTAATTAACCTTATTTGAACACTGGCTATAAAAAAGTAAGAGAAAGCCACAAATTCATTATGTTGTAAACACGAGTCAGACAGAAGTACATCACCATAACCAGACTGCGTCTGCCTAAACTGAGGCACTCTGCTACAATGGTTCGCTCAATGGCCAGTTCAGAGACAGGACAAGCAGTGTATGAACCAACAGAGTCACAGATATGGGAATCCTCCCTGGCATAGATTAGTGTTTTATCAATTTGTAAAGAAAAGAAAAGAAAGCCTGCTGTGCTTCTTTAGAAGCTTAGTGGAATATGGCGAAGAGACTATTCAATGATTAAAAAGAACTGGACTCACTGACGTGACAAAGTCTCAGCCAGAAATACCACTACAATATAAGCCTGAGAACTAATTAGAAATGAATGGTAGGTTGCACAGGCAGCTTTTGCTTTTGAACGTAGCTGGTCTTTGTGGAACAGAATTTAAGGATTTTTATTTATTATTTTTTTTCAAATTGATAATGGAGTGGAATTTTATGACATCTTGAACGCCTTCTTTGGTTTGTTGGTATCTTTAACAGTCATTATAATTTCTATTGTTTCAAAATTATAATGTGCAGTGTCTTGAAATAATTTAGTGTAAATAGTTGTCCTATATGTAAGACTGGTTTAAATTCAGTCCTATATTTTGTATATATAGTTATTTTTTAAATAGTTAGGAATTTATATAATACTATAGGTATACATTTTCCTGTCATATGCACATCACAAAAACATGTTTTGCTTGTACAATGATTTTATTTGTCTGCAGTCCTCAGAGAATGCCAGCAGTGTAGGATGAGTAAAATATTAGTGTATAGTGTATTTAAGAAAATACTCCAAAAAGTGTAAAAACAAAAGTAGTGCAAAAGAATACGTAACAAGTGGCTATACAACAGTTAAGATAAAGGTGATAAGCAGTAGGGATTGTGTGCAATCAGTTATGTGCCAGTTGTGTTAGTAAGGTAGTATGTGACTCCTGGCAGCTGTTCACGATTCTGATGGCCGTGGGGAAGAAGGACTTTTTGAGTCTGGCAGTCCTGCATTTCACACGTAAGTGATGGCAGAAGTGTATACAGTCCATGCTGGGGGTGTGGTGGGGTCTTTGAGGATGTAGGCAGCTCTGCGGGAGTAATTGCTGTGCAGGACAGTGGCGTCCAGGTGATCCTCTCACCAGGTCTTCATTAATCTCTGGAGGTGTTTCCAGTCAATAAACTTGTAAGTTCATGAGGGCCGCATAGGTTGGCGATACCCAGCGGTCCCTGTCTGTTGCATGTTAGCGGTGTTCAACATTTGTGCACTCCGAAAAGCAAACAGAGAGGAAGAAAAAACCCTGCCATGTATAGAATTAGCAATAAGTTTGTTTGTTTTTTACATTATTTCACAATATTGCTGTCACCTGGTGCTTTATATTGATTGACAGTGTGAGAGATTTCAATGAAGCCTGTCCTGCCAACAAACTCCCACGTACGACAGAGCTGAATATCTGAGATCAGTAAATGAGACAGATGCTGCAATATAGTGGACCAATATTTCCAGCATTCTCAGCCGCTGGTTTCCATGGTGCATTTTGGGAATTTGTGGGTGTGGGAATCACCAAATGAATTTCCATCCTATGATATGCCATTGTTTTTGCATATCACTGCTTTTTATAAGAGAAAACTTTGAGATTGATCACCCTCATTGAAAAACTCTAATGAAGCATGAAACACTCAGCTGTGCAATCAAAATTTGACTATCAAATCCATCCATTTAAATTCCATTTTGGGATTTTTAACCATTAGGATGAGAATAATGATGACTTCTAATAGTTGGCAAGAGAAATTAGAAGCTAACATCTTTTTCTCTCTTTTAAAAATTTTTTTTTTTTACTTCAAGAGAAACATTTCTCAGTCAAAAGTGGCTGATATAAAGAGCAGTCAGCAGCTTGCCATGACATAACAGTGCATTTTAGTCATCTTTTCCTGAGCTTTGAAAAATATTCTGTGGCCAGTACACCTTGGCCTACATTCAATATGGCACTCATAATATGAAATATACTCATTTTGGATTGAATAACTTCAAGACTGCCTTGCTCAGCTTTGAGTTGTGCTGCAGTCTGTCCCTATTGCACATCCTGTCCTCTTTTTTATCAATGCCCACTGTTCACTTGAAAGCATGCATGCTCGGGTCTGCATCGTCTTGCTGCTCCAATTGATCACAGTATTTTTTTTCTTCCTTCCTTAATTTAAATCTCGTCATAATTCCCCCTGAAATGACAGCTGCACTGCACTGACATATGTCAGTACTGCATATGGTGTGAAGAAAATATATCCTACACCTTCAGCACCACAGCAGGAGGGAGCAAAATGATTGTCAAGGTGCATCAGTGAGGATGGGGTTGATAACGCTGTGCTCCTTTTCCTTTCCACCACTCCTCCCTCTCTTGCCCAACAGCATCCATTCATCCTTATGTAAATGTCACTATGTTGCCTTATGGACCCCGGCACATCCATCTCCTTGTGGAAATGCCACAGCATCAGCACCACTGTGCACCGATCGAACGCTGAGGCTGCAGCACTCCAAAAAAGGGGTCAACAAGCATGATGCTGTTTCTGCAAGAGATATTTCTGTGCCATGGTGCTTTATAGAGCTAGACACAAAACCATGACAAATTCAAATGACCCCCAAAGGAGTAAAAAAAAAAAGAGAGAGAGAAAAAAAACATTTGGTTGATAAGATTAAGGTGCCCAAAGAGAAAGCCACAGAGACGAATGGAGGAAAAACCAATTCGATATCTATTTTTTATTCTCTGTACACAGTGTGAGGGTGCCTGTCGCTCCGCACGATAAGGAGTGGTCCCAGTTTAGATTAATGACCTGCTTACAGTGCAGTAGGAAATCAGCGCAGATGTTGTGCGCGGAAAAGATGACTTTGCTGACAAGCAGTGTGTCCTTTCTGTCAACAGGAGAGACTCCCAGCTTCTACTACTACTACTACTACACAGACACCCCCACTGAGCCATATCACGCTGATGAAACTCTCTCACCTCTGAATTTAATCAAGGTATTTTCAGTTGTTTCAGACTACCTATCCCCTTCCGTTGTTGGATTGTCCTTTTGTCAACCAAGGAGCACCATGAGATTGTTTCGTAAACCACCTCCAATTGATGCCATCATGATGTTGAGGATGAGGATGACAGTCTTGCGTGCCTGTTTGTGTGCTGGTGAGATAATATTGGCAGTTTAATCACCTACATGACAGAATGTTTGAGTCTAGGCAGAAGGAACAGGCCAGTTTCAGTTTAAGTGTAGGACAAATGTTGATAATACCAACATAATGTATCAAGTGCTTGCTGTGTAAACATGAAGCTGTTGAAAAAGCAAGTTTGCATCCAGTTGCAGGTATCTTCAACTCCACTTCCTGACTAGATCCCATGATCCCTGAGTCTGAATTACATCCCATCCCCCATGTCTCCTAGCTCTGCGAAGGTTTGGTTTATTACACAAATTATAATGAAGAGCAGCTATTCTAACAGCTTTGACAGAGGGTGTGGTGGGAAATCTATATAAAAACTAATTGGCATTTGGGTTATATAAGGATTTGAATTGCATCTGGCACTGGTGCGGTTTCAGTGTTGGGTTTGATTAAATAGCTGGACCTCCTGTTAGACACAGTTGGGCTGGCACTACTTGTCTGTGCTTACTGGCGCCTCTCCTGGGCAGCTCTTCCCTCTCCCATCTGGCACCGCCATCACTGCCAGTAAGCTTCTCGCACTGTTTCACTCGGTTCCCCTGTCTGTCTATCTCCCACTATGAACTTTCCTCCTAAGAAGTGCCTTGATTCATTGTTTCACGCTGCGACATAGAGTGTGCAAAGTCTGACATCACACTGAGCTGCACAATACATTGTGTTTTTGTCAGTCCTCTTTCAAGTTTCCATATGTGCTCTCTGGTGGAGCCCACTTTGCCTTATTTCCCCTCGATGGTCCATGCAGGAGCTTTTGTCCAGTCTTCTCAGATTGAGGGGGGCTCAAGGAATTGTTATCTGGTAGTCACTTTCTTGCACCGCCATAAGATGAGGGGGACTCAAAGGGAGTCATGCTGAGATTCCAGGTTTTACAAACAATCGTGAATTCAGGGAACCATTATGATGCTTGTGGGAAGGGACACCTAATGGCACAAATTACAGTAATTTCCAACAAAAGAGTTTGGGGATGACATGAATGCTCTGAGGTGGGGGTACCTGTGGGAGCGTAAAATGAATGAGGATGCAAAGTGCTGCCTCCACATAATGTAAGAGCATATCAAGAACAAGCAATGGTCCATTGTCATTTAATTATTTTCTTTCCCTGTCCTTCCTGGTCATTTGACAGCACGGTTGGCATCTCCAGCCTTGCGTTTCCCCAATCTTCCGCTGCTTCCAGCACTACTAGTCTGTTGCTTCAGAATGTGTGCACTCACACAATAAGTGCTGCAAGCTGCTCTTTCCTCTCAAGCTCTAACTTTGGCACGGCAAGGGTGAAAAACAAAGTATGTTTCACATTTGTGCTGCAAGATCCCTCATGACTGAATCCAAAAAAAGAAAAAGAAAAAATCCTTTCATGTGTGATGACTCTTCGTCTATGTCGCGTCGTTTAGTGTGCCCACCACGTTGGCTGAAGAACCCACAAGAGAGAGGGCTGTTTAATGTGAGAGAGACAGGAAAATGACAGTGGTGACAGCTGTGTACATGCCCAGCTTTAGCCGCAGAAAATGAATAGAAAGTGAGTGGCACCATTTTGGAACAAAAAGTAACCGCCTTGATCGCCTGCTGCAGAACCCAAGGAAGCTCTGCAGTTAGTCAGAGGAGACAGATGTCAGAACAGTGGGTGATCAAAAGAAGGATGATTTGTAAAACTTTAGAAGGCAGATCTGCATCAAACTTATGGCAAAAGCTTGAAAAAAAAAAAGTTTCACAATTGCACACCATAATGCATCCTGTTTTTGCCAGGGACGGTTGGTGAAGAAGGCAACAAAAAGGGTGGACAACAGACAGTCAAGTCTATGACAAGTGTGTTAAACCTCACTCTTACTCTTGGCTCAGGACTCCTGAACATGAAAAATGGGCACCGCCACAGGTTGAACACAGACTCCACAGGAACAGGGCAAGATATACCACTATCTAAACCCCCCCAAAACCGTGGCCAAACCCAAATTCTATACTTTATTTATATTTTGCCTTTAACTATCTACAGCTCATTTGGATGGTAATGCTGTGTCAAGTAAACATCACAAGAAAATCACTTGACTTTGTGCAACAGCATAACAACTGAGTGTGCAAACTTTATTAAAATGTGTGATGCACACAATAACACAGCAAAGAAAACAAACTGTGGTGCAGAAAGTGACACAAACTATCAGCAGAAGGAAATTCTGGATGTAGCCCAGGAAACATGCTCTCCATGTCCTGCTGTGCAGTACTAGTGGCTGAAGTGTTTGGGCCTGAATGGTAAAATTAGGTGTGAAAGTGGACCAAACTAAGTATGCCAATGTATCAATTTACTGGTTCATACTAGTTGTTCATAAAACCTTTCATTTGGAACAGGTGAAAGTCAACAGTGGTGCAGCCATTATTTCATTTGGCAGGGGTAGAAATCTAAATGGAAGCTGACCATCAGGACAAGAAAAAAAAAACCTGCTGTAATAAAGAAAGAGACGCTCCTTGAAGCAATGCGTATGCACTAATGGCTGAATTTTTAACTTGTGCTATTACTCAATCCGACCTCTGGCCTGCGTTCAAATCCAGCCTCAGCCACTCATTACGTGTATATCCCTTTACAAATGTAGTCAATAACAACCGAATCAATTAGATTTAAATAGATGCTCTGTTTTCCTTCCATTCCTAGAGGAATGGAGCCCTTTAGAGATACTTCCTTTGAGTTCTGTTTTGCATTGTGACTCAGCATTACAAGACATCTCTCAGGAGGAGATGTTTTCGAGACAAGAGAATGCCTGCACTTAACGATAAAGAGGCATTGACTGTTTGCCACACTTTTGTCATTCTGGCTGTCAGCGGAGCTTTGCCTCTATATCAAAATCTAAGAAGTGACTCCCCCACAAAATCTGCACCATGCAGCACAACAATCACAACTCTAGACGAGTGCCAATCATGACAGCCTTCACGTGTGAGCAAGAGGGATGAAGAAAAAAAAAAATGGTGTTCTTACCTATCATGCCAGAGAGGCTGACAGGCAGACATAATCTCCCCAGGAGTCTGAGCTCTGTGCTGTGGATGAAGGATGGGGGGGGGTGGATGGATTGGTGAAAGGATGGATGAACGGAAGGGACGAAGACAAGAATAACAAGGGGGGAGCTGAGGCGTTGGAGGGCACCCAAATGCCCTCGTGCTCTTGATTTGAGATAACTACTGTCTGTGTAGTCATCCAGAGTGATGAAAACTCAGTAAAATAAGAAGAAAAATAAAAAAAACAACACACACAATAAATACACATGCACACACAGACTCTCACACACTTGTCAGATAAGACAGCTTTGCATCAGGGATCGCTGCTCACAAGCCTGAGACCAGTGAAATCCCGTTTGAAAATCCTGCTGCTATTGATGCCAGCGGGAAGCCCTGTGAACGGCACGGCATGCGCCTACACTTTGTGTGTGATGGAACAAGCGAAGACTGTCATGGCCGATAAGGAGAGGCACTTTATCTCTGGATCAAGCCTTATCGTGATGAGAACCAGTCATCTATGGGGGCATGCTGACATTTTATAGGCAGCAGTGGCTCTATACTGTGCACGGCGGGACAGATGCTATTTCACAGCAGCATTCCAGGGTTCATTTTGCCCTTGTTGCTGATGACAGGAAATGATCCCATGAGGGCTGTTTGATATGCACATCTGAAACAAAATGTCCATTTTTTTTTTTTCATCACCCAAATACCACTACGCATGTAGTGTGATCGTGAATTTATTGAATTCAAGGAATGTATATTTTAATTCAATCCACTGCTAACCTCCTTCAGGCCCTGATTGGTTTGGCCTCTGCATATAATAAAGCAGAAATGCCAAAGGGGCCCAGCAAAGGTTACTCAGCATCCCTTTGAAATTTAATACCTTTGCTGTTATCTTAATATATACGCCATACCGTTCCTAAGTCATGTCCCCAAACTCTACATAAACACACAGAAAATTGGACCAAGTGTCACAAACAACATTGGAATTCATAATCAAAAAGACAATGTTAGGATACATTACTGTTTCTTCATTCCTGCCAAGACTTCAGGTTCATTTATGCTTTGTAATATTATCGTGGAAATCGCTGCAGGAGTAGATCTTTTGATAATTGTTGAACATATAGCAAAGCATGAATTAGAGATGGCCAAATGAAGCTTTATGAGCCACTGTCTTTATTTTTGAAGCCTCTAGATGGCGCTTTTTTGTTCAACAAATGTTTGAAAGCGCTCATTTCCAGTCTTAACCCTCTATCTTTAAACCAAGAGCGCCATCTGGCGGAGTCAGAAAATTAAGAAAGTGGTTCATGAAGCTTCATGAAGCTTTATCTGGCCATCCCGAGCATAGATTCATTTAAAAAGTAAAAATTGCTCATGTTGATGCTAGTTTATTGTTTATTTTCCCACGTTTGTGTCGTCTAACTAGTGACCAGATGTAGGTATTGTATGAACTTAGTTTTGAATTAAATTTGCCAAAGTTAAAAAAAAAATCGAATATGCTTTCTATATATCCGTGGATCATTTTGTACCAGACCGCAAAGAAAGAATGAAAAGTTTTATTTTAAAAATGTATATTTAAATTTGTCAGTCTGCATTGAGTTTTATTTAGAAAAATGCCCTCTTTCCACCTGCACTTGTGAAATCGCAGAGGACATTGAGATGCAGTTGCTTATGGAGTAGACTGGAAAAAAAGAACATGCTTCAGGTTTCACTAATAAATAATGAATGACAGTGGATGATATGAAATAATCATAGTGACATTATATGTGTAATAATGATTTTGTATATGACGCGATTTATTGTGTTTTGTTGTGTGTGTGTGTGTGAGTGTGTGTGTGTGTGTGTGTGTGTGTGTGTGTGTGTGTGTGTGTGTGTGTGTGTGTGTGTGTGTGTGTGTGTGTGTGTGTGCGTGCGTGTGCGTGTGCCTGTGTGAGAGAGAGAGAGAGAGCGAGAGACCTCCCTTCATACACCCTCCTGCCAGTCTGTGGAAAACATATATTGCTTAAAACCATTCCAAGAAAGAAAGGTTGGGGAACCCTGGAAAAAAAACAAACCTTCAGGTCTGTAGATTTTTATTCTCCTTTCTTTGACATCTGGATAATCTCAGAACAGACAAAGCATTGGGCATTTCTGTGACTCAAGGGGGACTCAGACCCAATGTTGGGACCATTACATTGTAAAATACAGATGGTATTTTAGAAATGATCAGTTAACTCATGTACATAAGGTCTATATGCATTTTCTTTTAATGTGTATTTTTTTTCCAAGTGCGTATGCAACCACATCACAACAGTCTCAAAAATAAGGTGTTCATAACAGCTACAGCTGTTTGCCAGTGCATTCCTGTCAGTGGTTCAATTTAATTTAATTTTGAACTCACTCAGGAACATGATCCAAATTGACACCAAGAATTGTTTTCCACTCAGGATTCTGCTTTCCGTGGAGGGTCATTCTCGATCTTTAGGCTTCATTCCCTTGACACACTGCCAAGCACAGCTGTGGCAGTCAAGAGAGTTTAAAAATGTAATTCCCAGAAATAATGAAGCAATTAAAATTAAATGGTTCCCATAAACAGAGACTAATCTTTGTCTTATTTGCATTCTGTAATTTATTATTTCAAAGTACACTCATCTTAGCATGACTGAGTGGTTCCTGTGTTTAATATTAAAGCCTATGTATCCAGAAGCCTTATACTCTAACTGTCTACATGAACTCTGGGTGAGTGTAATCTCAATTACCAGTGTCTGCTTCGGATGTATGGCGGCCCAGAAGGCTCACCCTAGCGCAATCCAAAATGTGGTAGAAAAACAAGCGAGGGTCAAAACTCGGACTGTAACGTCTGGCGAGAAAGCTCTTATGGCAGATGCAGACATATGAGGCAAACTGGCCACTGACAGCACTGAGGTTGGCACATATTTATTCGCACTGGGAACTAACAGTAAATGAGACACAGCTGGCATCAATCAAGGGTAATGGAGGTGAAACACATAGCGGGTGGAAGCCACAGGTCACATGAAACACATCATATACACGGAACATGAACCTGACTCATCCGGACACAGTTATTTTTCGTTGTCTTTTGCATTTGTGTTGTGGTTTTTGTACTCATATTGTAACTGTTTTGTTTATATTAAAGCTTCAGTATTCATGTTGAGCTTTTCTATTTATTTAACTTCTGTATTTACAATGTAGGCTTTCCATGGATGCTGTGGTTTTTGTGATAATTTTGTGGATTTCGTATTTATGATGATGACGATCATCTGTATGTGTGTTGTTGATTTTGTATTTGTCTTATGGCTTTTGTATTTGTGTTGTGTCTTTTACATTTGTGTTTTAAATTTTATACATCCGTTTACATCCGTGTCATGGCTTCTGAAGTTGATCCGTGACTTTGCATTATAGCATTTGTTCTTGTTTTGTAACCTTTGTTGACCAAGGAAAATGTGTACTTCCATTCACACAGTCATACAGACATACAGTTGTTTTTTTAAATCAAACAACATGAAATAAAGCCAAATCTATTATCAACTGATCTTTGAACAATAAGTTAAATTGATAATTTTATTTCTATACATTTTACTACTACTACTGCTCCCACTAATAATAATAATAATAATAATAATAATAATAATAATAATAACGATAATTATAATAATAAATTTATATTATATTATATTATATTATATTATATTATATTATATTATATTATATTATATTATATTATATTATAAACAACACATTTCATATTCTGGACAATACTCCAGCAATTCACATGTTTTTGCTTAGGAAAACTGTCACAAATCATTTAATTATTGCACATTATGCATGATGTCTGAGGCATACTTTAATTGGTTTATTCGGTAAAGACAAGTTTAAACATCTCCAGCAGCTCTACAGATTCAATTACAGAATCAACACTGTATTGTGCAGCAGTATAAAATGTGCACATTTTCTTGTTTCTGTATGCTACCTGTGCTGCATTGCAAATCAAGCGAGCCACACTGCAAAGTAAATTAGAGTCACTGTAGTGGCCATTACCACTGGCCACTTTTTTCCAGTGTTCCTTGAAACTGAGGTGGAAGCCAAGAGTGCTTTCCAGGGGATTTAAATTATTAAGTAGTAATATGAAATCTAATTCAGGGTGATAAATGAAATTACATTAAATTAGATGCTGAGCCTAAGCAAGCCAATTGTTGCTTAGAGGGTAGAGAGGTAATGGTGTGTGTGAGAATCCCAATGTGTGAGCATGTGTTTCGATGAATAAATACCCCTCACAAGTTGTGGGTTTAGGCTTGTGTGTGTGCCAGAACATCACCAGCGTCTCATCATTGTCTCTCCCCCAGCAAAACAAACGCCAACGCTGTCATTTCTATGCCGATGGCACAAAACTATATCAGACACCTGTAATTGTATTCTCCTTTAAAGTATAGACATCGTGCCCATGCAAACAAAAAGGTTCTTTTGGCTTATTTAAACAGAAAAAAAACGAACTTGGGGATTCGCAACATGTTGTAATCACTGTCTTTTTTATGACTTTAAATGTGTGCAAAGCTGCAAGATCTGTCATGTTTGTTTCTGGAAAACGGTGTGAATCAAACTGTAACTTCAGCTGTACATTTTCCTCTTCCGCTTCCACTTACATGTGTTGTTATCCTTTCCTCCTGTCAGAGAAAATGGAGACAGTTGGGGGTGGACTTGCCATCTGGAGCAGCGGGAGTTTTCCCAGTGGGACAGTCAACCTGTGGGCTGACAGTGGGACGAGCAACAGTCTTAAGACTTAAAAAAAAAAAAAATAATAATAATCCCTCACTGTTGGAATTGATACTAGATGGACTCGTTGCTCCCGTACAAATGTGTGTTAATTCATCATGTCTGAGATGTCCATCTATTTACTCCAACTAAATGTAATCAAGTACATTTTGCCTTGTAGAAATGTTATCTGCCACTTTGGATGCAGTGGAACTCATGGAATAACATCATAATGTATTTACTTTAAAAAAAATGAAAAAGTATGGTAAATAGTTTGTCTCCACTTTTCTCAATTTTGATCTGTAAATGCAGACCAACTATGATGACTAACAAAAGTAAAAAAAAAAAAAAAAAAAGACCTTACCTCATTCAGGTAATACATTTTTGAACACTTTACATATTTGACTTTTTGCCTCGTTTAAGTATAAGGCTATATCTGCCAGTTGAATGCACAGGAAATGGAACCGAGCAGGACTATACTGGCCATGAATATTTGTGCAAAATTACACTGTGCAACAAAAAGGCTTGTGTCACCCACTACAGGGATGCTGAAAGGATGGCCATGTCTGTTTCTAAGGCCAGAAATGCCACTCCAGCCTACAACACCAGGTTTGATGCCAACTATACCCTCGGTAATTTTCACTCTCAGCTTCAGTGCGATCACTTTGCTGGCACTTTGCAGGTCTCTGAGCAACTGATGCAGTACCATGTAAATATGGCAGGATTTTAGGTGGAAAAAAAACGAGAAACAAAATAAAAAATGGGATGGGATTCTTTAAAATAAAGTGTAATATGACTCCATCTTGGAATATATTGAGGAATATAGTGCAGTGGTATCATCAGCCCCAGTACATCACTGATCTCACCGTTGTCAGGTCTCCCAGGGATTACATGAGCCATAAGGATGATCGCCCTCCTTCATCCTCAGAAGATCTGTGCTTCGTTCTCTCAAGATGTATGGAACAACCTTCCAGCCGAGTTCTTTCAAAGATATTTTTCCAAGTACGAGTGATGCGGTTCTGGAGGCACAGGTGGATGTTGATATGTCCTGCATAAAACCTTTGCTCATTATTTTATATGCTGTGCAAGGCTGTCACTGTTTGAACAAACTAACATTTAGTAACCGTTTTTACGGTGGTCCTCTCCCAGCAAGCCAGAAGTGGCAAGGCGGATTAGTAAATAGAAGAGGGACTCAATGGACTTCAATTGAAGAGCACATTTTTACCCTTTTTATTTGCACTAAATTGAAGAATAAAGAATATAATACAAAATTACAAGAAATGAAACCAAACTGTGTAAGAGAGGAAAGAAGCCCTGGGGGCTTATATGAAACCGTACCTGATGAAAATAAAAATAAAAAAGCATCAAGGAACAACAAGCAGAGCAAATTAACAAAACAGACACCTTAACCACGCATCGTATCAACTCAGAATAAGTTGGATCCTGTTTGGACTGGAGATCATTAAATAATTTAGCTGTAAAAAGAGCCAAAGAGGAAAGCAATTTAAGTTATTCGTCTATAGAGGCCCCACGACATTTGATGAAAAGTTGATGCTTGGGAGTAGGACAAAGTTGTAGATGAAAGTCTTTTGGGTTCCTTGTTGAATATGAGATCATTCTATTATTTCTTATTTGTATGAGAAGTATTTGATCAAGTGGGGAAGGATGTGAAGCAGCAGCCCAGACAATATTCCAATATGTGAGGTAAGGATATATTAAACTACGGTACAGTGACATCAGACATGACTTATTTACGAAATGAGATACCCTTCTGATAATACCATAAGACTTCATAACTTTGTTGCAGACATACTTGATGTAGTTTCCAAATGACAGTCTTGTCAATTAAAACAATATATAACTCAAGCTAACCATGTTCACAAATTGAACATTACTTTAAGGGCACACGATCAGCCACCATAAGGGATGGCTGCCATGCGAGTTACACACCTTGGAAAGCATGATGGGGTTCGATGTGTTGCCCAAGGACAATTTAAGGCATGGAAAAGCAGATCTTGGGATCAAACAAGCTGATAGAGAGATTGGAGGTGTCAGACTTGGCATATTGGATTGTATGACCTTAACAAAAGATAAGGCTGGAAAAAAGAAAAGAAAACAACACTTTTCACAATGATATTCAGTGCAAGGTAAAATAATAATATATGACACAACTGAGCTGAGTTCCCTGTGCATAAATGTGTAAGTGTAATGCTTCACATGCAAAAGAAAAAAAAGTGGTCTTGATTGGTGAAGTTGGGTGAATCTTTCATGGCACTTGAGACACTGGAGAAGTTTCATCAGGAATACTTTGAATGCATTTCCAATTAATTCACTTTTGAAGTGTGTTCTGCTACAGTGCCAACCGACTTACAATATTACATCGTGGAAATATTGTATTAAAATATCAGTTCATTTTTTTAGCTTTCAGAGCTTACATGAAACATGACTTTTTTTGACAGCTGCTCATATGTACTGTGTATATATATATATATATATATATGGACAGAGAGAGAGAGCACAACTCTCTAGTGCACTCTGGCCTCATATAGTGAGAAGGTTGTGGCCTTGTTGTGCATGTTCTGTTTTTTCTATGTGTTAGAACACATCACCACCTTAAATTACCATCCATCCATCCATCCATCCATTTTCTTCCTCTTATCCATTTCCGGGTTGCCGGGGTGGCAGTCTGAGCACTGTCACCCAGATCACATTGCACCCATTAAGAACCTTTCCTGCGGGTGGTGAGCCCACGGTAAGGTGGCGCCCGGAGTGGGACATGAACCCACTACCTTGAGATTCTTAAATTACCAATAGGTTTGAATGCAAGTGTGCGCTAAAGTCTTTCTCTGTGCATTTGTGCATTCATGTATCCTGTATTGGATAAATTGGCACAGGAGGTAGGTGGACTTTACATTATACACACAATCACACACCAATGCAATGGCTCGGAATAAGATGCTAACACATCATTGGGGGCAACTCCAGGTGATGTGTCTCCCTCAGGGATAATTTGTTGAAATGAAGGATCAAACGACCAACCATGTGAATGGGAAACAACTCAACACCCAACTGATCCACGGCCACCCTATTAAACTAATAAAGTGCGTGAATCTTTACTTCAGTTCTTTCCTTTTCATTTAGTGTGCTTCACTTAGCCTCAACCTGCAATGTCATTTCATTATGCAGCCAAATGTGTTAAAACATTCCTTCAGCATCATGTACCACCACCAAATATGCTCTCAATTAGAAATGGTCAGTGACGTCCTGCATACATGTGTTCAGTGGGCTGTGTGTGTTTCCAGTTTCACCATCACAATCTTCCTCCACTGTGACTCACGGGCCGCTCCATCTGCTTTGGATCCATTAAACAAACAGACCATATTAATTGCATGATCCAACAGCAATCAGCAACTTGACAGCTCTCATGCTGCATTTGATTTCCTTCGGTATATACCTCCAGCCTCAGACACCTCATGTGAGCAAACGATCCGAGCCGCTAACTCTTTTGATCTGCTCTAGTCTTCCTGGAGGGCTGGTGAGTCATTCAGCGCTACGTATGTAATTCTGCGTCTGGCTCCTGTGCAGATTTTTTTTTATTTTTTTTTTTTAATGCTCTGTCTCTTCAACCTTCATATGCCCACCTGAGGGAAGAGGCCTTACCACAGGGCTGGGATCAATGAACTGCTGCGCTGTGCGCAGCCAGTGTAGGATCTTATTTAGAAGCCCTCCAGGTGGGTAGGATCAGTAGCGCACAGAAGGAGAGAGGTAAAGCCGGCATCTATTATTTATTTCCTCATTTAACACTGGCAGCAGGTCCCTCACCCACTTTCATTTGTTCAAAGAGTAGTGGTGTGTGGGGTTAATTCTCTAAAGGGGTTAATATTGGGAGCGTAATTGGATTCCCACACCAGGACAGATGGGAGTTTGAAAGATAAGGGACGTGTTGTAAACACACAAGACCTTGTTGCTGATAAAAGATGTGTGCTGCCTGGTATTCTGCTATAATGTCGGTTTGTGCCAGATCAGGGCATCCCAGTAAAGCCTATTGATCTTCCCTTACTTCTTCAATTACAGGAATGAAGAATTAGTCCTTGCCAATAAAACACAACTTATTCCCTGACCGTCCCACTCATCCATCCCTCCATCCATTGCTCTTCTTCATCGTTTATCAGACCAAGAAACAGACGCCGCTCTAATGAGCGCTTAAGAGCAGGCTGCTTTGTGCCGAAAGAGATAAAACTCCTCAGAAGAAAAATAGTACTTCCTGAAGGTAAATGTGAAACTTTACTGACAGCTTCATCTTTATCTAGGATGCTTCTATGTATAGCTTTCCACCGTCTGATAGTCCAAAGAGAAAGTATTTGAGGTAACAGTTTAAAAGGAAAACTTTTCCAAACGCTTTGCTCTCTGATACTCACCGTGAGAGTGAACGATTTCCCCATGTTGTGACCTCTTTTCAACATTTCAAAGCCCTCCTCGATTTTAGTGTCATTTGTACACTTTTATGATGAGAAATCTACATGAAAAAGCAGGATTCTCAGTGAACCCATCAAAAATAGATTTTAAAAAATTAAAAATCATTACATTAGAAACTCGCAACACAGTGAGTTTCACATTAATCTTGCGAAAAGCCAACATCACAACTATTGTCATTAGCTTCAAAACAAAATTATACACTATTATCTTGTCAAAAATATGCAATTATACAAAAGAACCCTGAAAACTGACTAGTAAAATTATTTAAATTAAATCTAATGTGCTTTTGAAGACACATTTGACACACACTATTAATAAATCCTTTTTTTTTTTTCTTTTCTTTTTTAATTCAGCAATGCCCGATTGCTGAATAATTGATTTACAATTAAAATAGCTGTTTCTGTAAGAGCTCGGGCATTCCAAAACTTGCTTGTATTTACATTGCCTGAAGGGTGAATGTTCTCATGCTCCCTTAACTGTAATTTTTTTATCTAAATATGCTAAATGATTTGCATTTCAAATACTCTGCGCATAACCAACACTGCCCCGAATGGTTGAGTGGTTACTGTTAAACTTTTAAGCTCTAATTAAAAAAAAAAAAAAGGAGGAAATAAAGGTACCCCCAGGGATAAAATCTGTCTTCTATTCTGTTGTAAATTGAGCACACCTAGCAGCTCACTGCAGAATAATCAGGAATTAGGGGATAAATGCAGCGACTGTGAAGAGTAATACGATCCTGCATTGCTTCTGCACCCTGAGTTTATAAAGCCCTCTCTTCCTCCCGAGCTTGTGGCTATGCTTCTCTGTTTGAATGCAGGATTTAAAAGTCTCTGGAGAAGCACAGTGGGTGAGTAAGAAGTGTTTTTATGTCATGCTATAAGCTTCCACTCAAGATATTTTCTCCCCTTTTAGATTCCTTCTTTTTTTGTCCCCCCCCCCATCATTGAATGCATGGGAATTGTGCTTTGAAAATGGCACACGGAGTGTGAAGTTTGTATTGCAACGTACTAAATGAAAGAGAAGACACTTGCAATGCTGCAGCTTTGACAAATAATTAGGGGCAACTTTGCGATAGCAGATACTGAGTGGTGGGCAGATATTACAAATAAACAAATTCAGTCAGAGTGATTCTTAAGATACCTTAAACTAAGTTGCCACTCTAGTTTTGAAAAACAATGTGGACTGCTCTTTGAGGGTAGAACATGTACAGGGATGTATATACTTTTTTAACGTATTCACTGTCTCTCTGAGGTATCACCTCTACTCACAGCCGTTATCTTCATTCTGTAAATGACAGAGACAGAATTAGGCTCTCATACGAAGGTGAGGGACACCAGGAGGCCGTGGCCACCTCTTCACCCCACATGTCCTTCAGCAGATGGAGCCTGGCCGTTCTGCTAACAACAGCCATGATAGCAGCTCTGGATGGCTCTGGTAGAAATTGAGTGTCAGGTATTTGCTTGAGCGGATTAAGCAGTGGCCCAAAGATTGTACAGGGTATTTCTTTAATCCTTGCAATTCTCGCGACTACCACTGCTGGTCCTTTACTTCCATGTCAGCACAGGATGCAGGGACCACATAGACTCTGTGTTGTTGTTGATGTGGTCGGTGTGGTGTTTTTGTTGTTGTTTGTTTTTATTGAAAGAGGTAAACGCGGCCAGACATCCCAGGGCGGGTTTTTTTCTATTGGAACTGGCAGTGCATGACATTCATAGATGAATGAACGTCGGCTACACTCAAATGCATCGCCAAACAAGTTCAGACACTGCTGATTAAGTCTATTAGAACCAGGGCACAAACTTGTATCCCACAGTAGGCAGAGTTATTAAATGTCGTGCCTGGGTTGACATCCTCTTGCTCTCTGGGCAGAGTGGAGAAGACACATCAGAGAGACTTGCAGCCTTTATCTTCTCATGTAATTAAACCGAATGGATCAAATTCTAGAAGTTTCGTAGTTTAAAAATGCCATTCTTTGATATATTCCATGAGGCACAAGATTTCTATCTCCAGAAAGTTAAATATCATTGAGACAATAAGTGTCTTTTTAAAGCAAAGACACCATGTCATGTGACAATAAGGACAAGCACAGGTGACACCTTGTATGAACTTGATGAGACAAATATCACAAAAACACTATCACTGAACGTGGGAACTGGACTGAACAAGAAATTTTTTGATAGACTTATGATGACTTTTAAACAGCACCATTATTAAACAGTATTATTATTAATAATACTCATAATCTGGGTACTATGCCCTTCACATTATTTCCTTATTTTTTTTTTTCCTCTGACTGTGACTGAAGAGGCTTCACCAGACAAAGCACATCAAACACTTATTGTTAAAATAACCAAGTGAACAATAATGACATAAATATTAGATTCAAACTTGACTTATTACATTTCTGTCATGATTCATTTGAAAGCTAATCTTGCAAATAATACCAAAACTCCACACAGGAAGTACCTCTTTTTTCTTCACGAATCAATGGATGGATTAGACACCTTGCATGGTGACTGCTTTCGTTGGTGTGTATGTGTGTGTGTGTGTGTGTGTGTGTGTGTGTGTGTGTGTGTGTGTGTGTGTGTGTGTGTGTGTGTGTGTGTGTGTGTGTGTGTGTGTGTGTTTTAATGTGTATTGAATATGTACATTTTTGGAATGCATCTAATTTTCTGCAAAAAATAAAAAAGTAAAAGTTTTTTATTATTTATGGGTTATTTTGCAGTCAAATTGCTCGTCCGACCCTATCAAATTCTGGCTCTATGTCGCCCCTGAAACATAAAATTCATCCTCAGTTTCACAGCGTAACACTTGTAACAGTGCAGAATGCGGCAGATGATGCACATTCCCATCAAATTGTGTTCGTTTAAATGCAGTCTGTAGAAAAAAGTGAAGAGAAAAGCGTCACACTGCAGTTTTAGGATTGTTCCTTTGCAAAAATACCACAGGATATATAGCTACGATAAAATAAAAATAAGGAGGCAATATTAAGGGATGCATCTTTCCTTACAAATGTTTTCTTCAGTATTTATTTTAATCCAGTAAATTTCGTTGTGCTTCTGTTCCAGAAATCTTTGCTGAATAATAATGTAAGTTGCAGATTTTGACTGTTCTGTGAAAAATAGGGGTAGGGGAGGATTAACCGCCTTAAGTTGGCAGTTGCTAAAAGTACATTTGGTGAAACTGTTAGGACACACAGTTCCAGCAACCCTCGGCTTTCTCTCCCAGCATGCTGTTATTCAGAGTTTCTATTTTGTGAGTGGTGAAATCCTTTTTTTTTTAAGGTTTCACTGGAGTCCTGCAATTGTCTGAGTCATCACATTATACATTCTGGAGCTATTTGCACTTTCCTAAACATGGCGCGTATGCCCTCCAAATTGCATAAAAAAATCAGGAGTTGGATTGGATTTGGTCCTGGATTAAAAAAAAAAAAGGAAATAAAACGCATTATACAGCACCCGACCTGCCACCTTGTTTAGTTTTGTTTCTTTTCGGGGAAAGTCATTACGAACGTTGGGAAAAGAGGTTGTTTCATTGTTGTGGCTGGAAATGGTGTTTTTGCATCAGACACTGTGTATTTACTGTACTTTTGAGGTTAATATTTATAACATTAAGCTACAAATCACACAGATTTACCATAATTTAAGTTTGGGTTTGTAATTAACTTCAGCTTTTATTTTTACTGACAGGCCGGAAAGCAAATAACCAACAGGGATGACCCACTGGATTCTGTTTTCCAGCCCTGCAGTGGAAGGAAATGTACATCTAGCCAGTTTTAGTTTTAGTCACAATGTTTTGTAATGATCCAGTGCAGAGTTTTTCTAAACAGAACATAAACTTAAACAGCTTCACAAATGTCTGTGTAAATGAGAAACAGACATATATTTCAGGTATTAATAGATTTCTAAGAATTCTTTTTTTTTTTTAGTTGAAAGAAAGTAAAACGTGTTTAATTTCGTTTTCTCCCTGTGCCTGCTTCATCACAAGACCTCAGCTTTGTCCTACAATCCTGGATTTTATTGTATGTCTCTGGTGTTTAGTCATTTGTTTAATCAGTGTGAACTGGTGTCTGTCTTAGCTCTGCGATGGACTCGTGACTTTTTCAGGATGGATTTGTTTTAGTTTTGTGCCATTTTACTGGCAGTGGCTGGATGAATCTGTAATAGAAGACAGATGAATGGACGATTTATTAATATCTTTTATTGTACAACTTTAAAGGTCAAACAAAGCACATATATTCTTATTGTGTAGAAGAAATAAAAGGGTAATATGAAAGCTGAATTTCTATTATACCAGCTGCTATTGTATTACGTCTTAAATAATAATTAACTTATTGCTATGTTTATGCTTTTTTCTTCTCCAAAGATAAGTAGGTGGTTTTTAGGCCTGAGCTTGCATTCCCTCTCTCTCTCTCTCTCTCTCTCTCTCTCTCTCTCTCTCTCTCTCTCTCCCTCCCTCTCTCTCTCGCATGCATGTTGTATGTCCATTTCTGAAGATATCGTGTTGCGTTACATTAATTCATCCACTCACTGTAAAGTAAACTTACTGTAATAGAATAGAATAGAATAGTCCTTTATTGTATGTATAGAAAACATTTCATGCTTGCTGGGGACGTTGCATTTATTTACATTCATTTCCCACAGACTTACTTAAAACTTAGCTCAACTATTCCGTCATGGAACTTTTACAATTGGAAAAAAGAAAAAGCATTTCAAACATTTCCAGATTACATTGTTGTATATTAGCGAAACACAAAAGCAGCTTTCAAACTCACCACAGTTACATGGGGTGACTGTGCAGGTCTAATACTCATTATCCATCCCCTCATTTTCTTAGGACTGACCCGGGGTCATGAGTGACTGCTCTGTCTCTCACAGTGGGGCAATAGGTCAGCTCAATAGGAACAATTACGGGAACACCGCAGGCCTCATCAGCAGATGAGCAGTCGTCAGTTTGATTTAGGGAGGCAATAGCAGCAAGGCACATTTGCAACAGGAGTTTATCATTGGGTGGGCGACAAACCTCAACAGTCATTTAGGAACCGTTTGAAAAACTTCAGTTGAACCGCTCACGACATAGAATGAGTCGAACATATCTGATTCGTTCAAACCCTTGTCCTCACGTTCACTTTTCTTCACACCGACACCATGCCGAGGGTTCAAAATAGTGTAAGTCAAACATTAAATTTATGTTGCTGCTCTTTGAAATGCAATGCATATGACGCCAAGCTGCTCTCTTAGTTTTCAGGACGTGACAAGTAATTCACAACTGTATACACTCTCATTCCCACTTTGGACATTAACAAGAAGGATGGCAGCTGATGCATTTGAAAAGAAATGTAATTGAGACTGGGTGCCGTGGACACTCAGATATTAATTTCTCAGAGGGCAGGGCCTGCTGTGGGGCATCAGATAAAATGTAATTAGGCCCACATTTCATTGGAGCGCTCCGGCACTGCTACCGCAGACCTGAGGTGAACCCAGGTCGCTGCCTTGATGATAAGTAATATTGGATGCCAAACGATGTATCAATCATGCCTGTGGGCTACTTAACTTGAATTTATAATTCTATTCCCTATTGTAGACCTTATATAGGGAGTGGCAAATGAAATGTTTCTGCACCTTACACGGCTGTGAAGCTTTACGGTGAGCACCAATGAAACCCAGACAATCGTATTAAAAGGCAACGAGGAGAAAACGCCAGCAACTTCCAAGAACTGTCGGTCATTGGATTCTACAGAACTGCAGCTGGTCAAACATATTTAGAAAGAAAACACAGTAGCAGCTAAAGTGACAGAAGAAACCTTATTTACAATCTTCTGCCTTGTTTTGTTTTGAAGATTGCTGTTTGCTTTGAATATTGAATGGAAAATGATTAATGGAGATAAAGGGGCAGATTATATGTTCATCTTCTTTCTGCTTATTTTTCGTTCATATAATAAACAAACAAATGAATAAATAAATAAATACAATTTTGCAATTGTCATTACAAGATGAACTTTGCTCGATTGTCAGAGTGGTAGTACTGCAATATTGCAGTATTCTCACTGCATTAATTATATGTTTAAAAAATGGAGGGAGCACTGATTCCTGATCAAGGTTATTCTGTTCCCAGGAGAAGCCGGACTGGGACTCATGCCATTCTGACGGTCTCCATTGTTGTTACTGTCATCTACTCGCGCATGTGCAGAACTATTTACTACAGCCGTGGTGCACATTAGCAGCAGCAGCAGCAGCATTTGAGAAAACTTGCGTTTTCCCCATGGAGAGTTGAAGCAATTCGGAAAAGTTGGACCATGAAAGACGTTTTCTAAAAGTTGCGTTTCCAGTGGCTCCGACTGCCATTGTCGTGTAAACAGACACCCAAAATGCAACAAAAGTTTTCCGTTTTGACTTTAAAACATTTTATTTATTTATCCAACTCCAGACAAACTTAAGTCAGATAAAGTAACCATCAAACCAGATTATTTAACTTCATTATTTGACTGATGGATATTAGCACTCTTGCCTCACAGCAGGGAAAGATGCATTTTGCTTGCATGTAAAGAATATTTCAGTTTTAAGTTCAGTGGTGACATTGAGATATGAGTGTTCAATGTTAGTTGTGATAATAGGACCCACTCCTCTGAAAAAATGAAGCCAGATTAAGTGAGACGAGTAGTATATTGTTGATTCTGATCATGAGAAAACAAAGCAAGTTAAACATTACGTTCATTATCATCATCATCAGCCGGTGGATTTTCTTGGTTATTTCCACCAAATATGAGAAACACTCTCCAACTCAGGATCTCTGGTGGAAAAAATTCTCAATGTGGGTGATTTAATGTGCTCAAAAGAAGGTCATCATAATTTCAATCTGACCATCCATGCGTTCAAAACAGTCTGATCATACAAAGCAGTTGGACCTTAAGTTAATCCTGGTTGTTAATAGTCCTGTCTAAGGTCAAAATGAGATCTTATAGTCTATGTCCTGGGGCATTCATGTCAATCGCTGTGAAGTCATTTTGCTTCTGTCATTTTCGCTGCGCTGCAAAATGACTTATAGTATTTTAATCAATCTATATTTTATGATTTAACATTTGTGTTTGACTGGTGACCTCATCACCTCGTGGTGTACTCGGTCTCTAGACCAATATTAGCTGGAATAGACTCAAGCTCCTTGTTACAGTTGTCTGGATTAAACAGGAGTTGTACGGATTAGAGGTTTTAAATCCTATGAAAAATAGAAGCTTATGATTGTCAATGTTGCAGTTCGTGTCATCGATTCAAATTTTGAATGTTTGACTTCATTATATTCATTTGATCCCTTTTGTCATCTGGTCCACCTACCTGTCCTGCACATATGCAAATTGATCCTATTGAAGTTTCCAGTTAAAGTTGTTTCCAGAGCTCAGCCATGTTGCCAGATACCTAACTGCACCACCTGGCCTGAATGTGTGAGGGCCTTTGTGCCTCGGAGACTTCACAGGCTAAGCCAATGTCAATTAGTTTTACCCTCAATGGCCGCCGCACTCATTATATTCTGGGATTTTAGATCTGCAAGCACAATCCCCTTCCTGCACAGAAAAGCATTTACGGTATTCTTAACTCAAACTCAGATCCAGAATAACAATATAATGAGAAGGTCAACTATTTGAGTAGTTAACATTTTTAATGTATTACCAGGGGCACTGCTTGAATTTAGGTTCACTTCAGGGCAAGTTACTGACCTTCAGATAAAACTGAAAATACAGCAGCTATAATATGCCAAACAGTACAATGTGATACCAACTCTGAAAGAGTCAAGGGCAGCGATAAAGCTCAATAAATTTCTGGTCATAAAACTTTCTGCAGCTAAGTTGACTATATACTAGAATAGCCTAAAATATTGTCTGAATTTCCCTTTTATTCTCTCCAGCATAAACCTAAAACTGCTGAAATTCACAAAAATAGGGCATAGAGTTTTAAGATGTGACTTCATTATCATTTTAATTCATTTGTCCTATAAAGACCCAAGTGTTTCCGTGTGGCCTCTACTTGATAGTGTGATATCATATCTATTTTTCAGCTTTGGTGAAGTCATACATTTCCTTATCCATGCCTGTGTTGGTTTGGTTTCCTTGCCGTTTGTTGACGACACAAGGCACTTTCTCCTCCTTCCACCAGCGTGCGGGATAATAACATTAATCATAAACAGCTGCCTCGATGTGCCACCTCTGAATGGGTATCAAGGAGCTCCGTAGTCCCTGAATATCATCTAGTTGGTAATATTTCCCCGATGCAGACAGACAGAGAAAATCACTCCTTAATCCCTCAGCCATACATGCAGTACTGCGCTTAATGTATCTCACATTTAAGTTATAGCTTACATTGCACTTGCAAATTCAAAGGCATTTTATAAAGCAGGCAGATGCATTAATCTAAACGCCACAGCCAACCTCCCCCCCTATTCCCTCTCTGCACACAAAACAATCTACAATCTGTTTTCCCCCCCTGTGGTGACTCCTCCTGACTTATGCAGAACTAAAATCTTTGCCAGAGCAATTTATTACTTTCTTTGGTGTTGGGCGAGTCTCCATTCTGCAGCATAAAGACCTGACAGAAATGCTCAGCTGCTCACACATCATTACGCGCTCAGAGATAGCGTAACCAAGCTGACAAGTCATGAGTGTTAGGTTCACGTGTAGGGCTTTATCTGTACGGCGATGAGTTAATTCAAAAGGAATCCTACCAACGGTGTGAACGTTACAACCCTGACCCTTGCATGGGTCGATGGATTCACATGTGCAGTGCACCTGGAGGACGTCATCGCCTATCCTTGTGGGGAATCACAAGGATGATAGATAGGAAATACATAAGTGTGTATGTGTGTGTCTTAGAGGTGAGATGTGATAAAAAAAAAAAAACTGTAATTTGTTGTCACAATTAACCACATTTTGATCATCTTTCAGTATTTGATAAAATAGACATTTTTAATTCTTCTTTTTTGATAAATGAATTTGGAAAGATATTTACATATGTTTGCATGCCAAAATAAGATTTTTTTTTTTTAACCTACTAATGCAGACAAACTCAGACTAAATTATTGAAATTACCCTCTGTAATTACAAAAATCATACACAAAGGAAGTTATGACAGTTACCAGTAGACTGTTTCATGACTGCATGGACAATATTTCCGGTGTTTATAATCAGAATTGAAATACAATGCTGGCAAGGCATTAAAATAAGTTATTGATGATGACTAGAATATATCTATGGAGTGCAGAACATTTATGTAGAATTTAATAACAACTTTAAAGAGAAAAATATAGTACATGTAACTAATTATTCTCCATTTTGCTGATAAAATCTAGGTCGTTTTGAGTATTCTGACATCTCATTCACAAGTACGTACATACATACATACATACATACATACATACATACATACACACATAAAGTACTTACCAGTATTACCAGCATTTTATTTTACATAAAATAACACTGAATTGGCTGTTGGCATATGATGCAGATTTTGAAAGACAGTTCTGTGGAAGTTTTGATTAGAGTTTGCATGCATGTGGAGGGTAAAACTAATACTTGCTTCAATTTAACTTGATTAGATAGTTTTGAACTTAGTCTCAGTCTTAGTCTTGATGAAATGATTTGGTTAAAAAGAAAAGAAAAAAAAAACATGGATATATCTTTGGTACCAATTTGAAGAATATATCCAGACATGGGACATGTTCTGATGCATTTACTTGTTCATTTTTAACCTAAATAATTTTATATATGCAGTGAATTTTAAAATGCCATCTCCCTTATCAACTAAGGGGGAGGGTTGTTCATATTCTCCACAGAGCTCTGGTTTCCTCTGGGATTCAGTGCGTACTTTGAACATTGTATATCTGCTCCTTCATGGAGGATCTGTTGGAGGGAGCAGGTCCAACTTGAATCTGTAACAGGAATAATACTGTGTGTGTCAGTGCAGAAAAGCTTTGGATTTTATTTTCTACTTTTACATTATCTATGTAAAAGAATTATTAAACATCAAAACTGTGTTGAGTCATAGTGTGAAAGTGACCTACTCCTGTATATGCATTCAATGTAGTAGCATTAATTGCACAATTTGACTCCAGATAATCTTCATTTAGAAACAAATACATAAAAGAATTTAGTTAGAGCAAATCAAATTTCAGTTTAATGTAACACGAAGGCCAAATTAACAGAGCAGAAACAAACAACTCGCAAATAATGCATTGGTTTTATTTATTTTTTTTACATACCGTATTCCCTTTGTTTCCTTGTATGGCACCGTGAATTTCCTTGTGTCTGAACGGTGCGACATAAAAACTGCTTTGCCTTAACTGCAATCTGGGATGAAAAAAGTTTGTCTCCTGCCAAGAGGGGCTAATTTACATATCTATAGCTACGACCTTTCCCTTGTCCCAGTCCATGATGTGGTTGTTCAGTGATGACTGTTTTTTCATTCTGTTGTTCTGCTTTGTCTTTTTCTTGTGAGGCGTAATACTATTCACAGTCTGTTTGATGTTCCTTTTTTCTAATATTAAAGGATCTGCCCGTTTCTCCAGTGTATGTTTTGTGGCATGATTTGCACGGGATTTCTCATATGACATTGCATTATCGGTCCAGGTCTGTTTAAAAATAGATCCAGTTTTCTTTATTGGGTTAGGATTAGATGTCTCTTCTGCTTTGTTGTATTTTTCTAGCTCTCTTGTGGCCACATGTTCTTCCTTTGTTGCATTTATTCTTCTCTTTAAATCCAAACTATCAGCCCCCGTCTTCTTTGTGAGCCCCATGGAAAGTGTTTTCTCAGGTCTTCTCTGTCTGCCGTGACGTTCTGATGTTCGGATGTTTGATCTGAGTCCTCCTCATAAATGATCCTACTAGTGTGGAACAGTCTTTATATTTTGAATTCCATTTCCGTAAAATCTATTTCCCTCTACAGAAAATGAAAAAGATTGGTCGCAGTTATTATTTCGTGGTGTAGTAGGAGAAAGAAACTGGAGTTGGCGAACATATTTCATACATTTTTTCGTCAAACAAAATAACAGTACTTCAAAGTGCAGCACCTGTAATGAAATTGTTAGAATTGTCTATGATCCTAACAGCCTTTGAAAAAACATATTTGTAATGTGGAAAATTTATGGAAATGTACTACTTGATGGGAGATAAAATGTGTGTGGTTTGAGTGTAGAAGTGAGTTTAACTAATGATATGCAAAAACTGCCAGTCGTGCTTTACCTAAAAATGTCAAATCTGTTTAATGATTTTTTATTTATTTAAAGGGATTATTATTACTATTATGCAAAATTCACTTTCTAATGGTTTCCCAACAGTACTAATCGTCCCCATACCCGGACTGACGCCCCAGAAGTGAAGACAGTCTGTCCTCTCTCTCCCTGGCTTGTTTCAGGTTTTAAAAAGTGTGTTGCTCCAACCAACCAATCAGAAATCAAACCCTATATCATGTCATCGGGGGTTTAGCCACTCACAATCAAGTTAGGCCTTCCCTTTGACTCCTCCCACAATTAGGCAGATCTGCTCTGGCACATGGCACCACGAGAGGAAGTACTTCCTCCTCTTCCCAATATCGGCATGTGTGGGCGAAGCCAGTCCAGCTCACACAGACACAGCAGATTCTGAATGCAGCTCCTATTATCCAATATTGAAATGGAGGAAAATGAAGGAAAAGCTGAATTTAGGACAGTAAATTTTGAATACAACGTTTTTGGACCAACAAGATCCATGTGAAAGAGTTGATAAGTTGCATGATATGACCTCTTCAACGTTGTTCATTAACATTATTTTAATAATGGTGTTTTGTCTTGATACTTATAGCCACAGTATGACGTTCCATATTTTTTAAATTAAATATCATCATTGCTTGAGCTTCGGGAAATGCATAATGAATGTGATCGGGAGAGTAACACTTCATTTTATTTACTGTCTGTTTACTTTCCCTCAATTGACAAGAAGAAGGTCAGGCTGGGACAGAATGAACCAGCAATACATACTGATGATGTGACTGCAGGTCAACTTCATGTCTTCTGCCTGTCTAATCAAAATGGATTTCATCAGCGCGTTTCCAAAAAGAAAGGGACACAATACATCAATCATTCATTTCAACACAACTTTATTTACAACCAGTGCAACTGATCAGTGAGAGTGCAGCAAGCACAACCACCTTTGTGGAGCAACACTTAAAGTGAAGGTGGTTTGCGTCACTGTTGGATGATTGGTATTTAATCCAGTATCACATGACTGTTCAGTCTTCATGGTCAGACATTATTTTTAAAAATACATCCATTTAAAGTATACAATCAGGAAACACTTCAATTTGCTTTCAAAGTGCCTAACAACTGACCTACATACAACACTTTGATAAAGTTAAGTCCCACAGCATGTAGTTTTCTACATTTTTCAAAAGCCAGTGTAAATGCAATAGCAACTGTTGTCTGTTTGATTGATGATGTGGCCAAACTCTCGTACCTTACTGGAGTTCTTCAGGAAAAATGTTTTTCAAATTTTAAGAGAGTTTGAATTCCTTATCCATCACACTCCCTGGAACAGCCAGAAACACACACACACACACACACACACACACACACACACACACACACACACACACACACACACACACACACACACACACACACACACACACACACACACACACACACACACACACACTATTTTCAAGCAACAAGCCATGGTTAAATTCAGAGTTCCTGCATGAGTGAAGTCAGTGTTTTCTTGATGCAATCATAGCATGCACTTGAGCTTGTTCTTCCAGACGGCTTCTACATTTCCTGTTAGATCACAAGGAAGAGGTTTGTTGCTGCAAGCCAGTGCACACATGGAGACATGGAGTAAAAGGTCATTCTCTCCCATTTCAATCGTGCCACTCTTTGCTAAGAGACACGTGAAACCTGGAAGTTTGTCTGCCATGGTTTCAGACATAGAAAGGGTGAGAAAGACCAGATAAGTATATTTCTTGCTGCGATGATAGCTGATTGCTGACTCCAAAAACAGAAAATGAAAAGAACACCACAGAGGAATACTATTGTGTGATCTATCTTTTTTTTTTCTTCTTTTTTTTCTTTTTTAATGACAACCACACGGCAATATGGAATCTTTTGGCTGAATTATTATCGGTAATATCAGGCGCTAGGGATTTGGAGAATGAGGAGCTATGATAATGGTAGATGGGAGTGGAAAAAAAGTGAGAAAATCCTCCTGCAGAGCCTTTTTAATGGAGTTTACTCAAGTTGCATTTATTCTTGCACAATAAGCAATTTTCACCCAGTCAATAAAAGCCACAGCTAAATTGTTTACTTCCCTTGCAGGTAAATCATTTCAAAATTGGTTTGATATTAAGGCATATCCCTGAGAGTATGTACACTCTGGATCTGGGTGATTACAAAGCAAACTGCTGCAACCTTTCTGGACTTCATGCAGGACCACTGTACTCTTTCTAATTAGTTCTTTATCCCTCCAGGACTCGAGATAATGGCCAGGTGTGAATGAAGTTTGTAGGTGGATTTTAGCCTCGGGTAGGTGTCGGACGCTGCTTGAGTTCAGTGAACGAAAGCGGTTCAGTCGTAAAGCTTCAGAGTCAAATTGGGAGTAAGTTGTGTTATTAAAGTATAATCTTGTTTCTGCCCTTGGCAGGATCTCATTGGGTCTCGGGGGCTGAAAGAAATAGGCATGTCACTATTGCATGCTAACCACACTTTAATGCAACACGCTGTTTTCACGTTGTCAAAAAAGAAAGAGAAAACATGCTTCCAAACACGCTATGCTATTTGCTTTAAAATTGCAATGCACATTGGAAATGGGAGTGGTATTTTCAAAAGGCAAAAAAAAAAAGAAAGCAGAAAAACGTTTATGCTGCTTATCCATGTCATTTATTAAACCGGTGGTTTTCAGAGTGTGAGGTGGGCTTGCCCTAGGGGGGAGCTAATTACCAACGATTCTTTGTGTGTGTGAGTGTGCCATCTAATCAGCTCCTTATTCGTGATGCATGTTTACTTTTTGATGGAGAAAATTCCATATAAGAAACTATATCTGAGTTTAAATCTTGATTTCATTTGAACAAAAAAGCTTTAAAACTCCCCATTATAGTGAAACATGTATGTTTTCACAGAACACACTAAGTTCATCGTAAATGCTAAAGATGCACTGCTTGGATTACTTAGGACTTGGTGTGAGTTAAGCGGTGTGTGGTGTGAGTGTGAGTGTGAGCGTTTGTCTTAATTGGAAGTTTCACCTTAACGGCTGGAGAAGTGACTGTTCCGCTCTACTTACATTTGGAGAAAGATTTAGCATTTGCGTTTTGGTCCAGTCTGCTGGTGAGGTAGCTGTAATCACGATGCAGGGGAATTGAATATCTTCCCTCCCTACAGTAAATTAAATAATAATTCAGAAGAAGGAGGTTATATCCCCTATAACCTTCCCTCACCAAATTCTACGTCGCTGTAAGGTTTTAAATGAGAGCATTTTAATGACTGGAGGTTACTTTCGGCCACTTAAATTTTTATTAGTAGAGGAAAATGTACACTGGACAAATTGTGCTCGGAATGTGCTTCGGGGCAGTATCGTCAGCTCACGTTCAAGAAGCTTGAATGTCCGTCACGGTGCAAAAGGAGTAACCTCCTGTCATTTATTGGCCAACTCTCTACCAGAGACCGTGTTTACTCGACAATATTTGCAAGTGAAAACGTAAATCTTTACTTACATTTTGGGGATCCGTTCACAGAGACACTGAAAACACATCTTTTTGAAAAATGGCTTCCGAGGTGGAACTTTTTGAAAAAGCTCTGACTCTATCTCCACTTACAACAATGTCTTGCCTCCAGAGTTTCACGAGTCCCAGTCGATATTCTCCTGGGACTTGTTAGTCTTATAGTCGCGGCAATACCAGCCCCATGAAAACATTGTTTTCAGCAGTTCTGCCGTTTCCGTGTCAACAGACGTTGTTTTAAAAATGTTGCCATGTAAATTGCTAAACTCTTCTCGAATTGAAATTGCGAAAACAATGTGATTCCCGTTGAAACGTTGACGTGTAAACAAGGGCTAAAACTTTTACCAAGGACAGCTGAGAGTGACAGGAAGAGAAACTTCACTGGGGGCTGGAAGACTCAAAATCTTTTTACAGTGTAACCTCCTCTGCAACCTGAGTCCTTAGTGATTTAAAGATGTTGGTTGTTGGTGCCTTTTTACAGAGTGTTACAGCCCCCAGGCTGTATGGCCTCGCCTCCGCCTCTGTGTGTGTGTTTGTTCCCTTGTGCTGTTTGACAGGAGGTCTCCTCACTGACTTCCTCCTCCTCCTGTCCTGATGTGGACCACTCTGATTGGAGGATGGCTGCTGATTGGCTCAGCTCCGCCCACCAGCTGAGACTATTTAACCAGCTCCAGCAGACTCCTCAGGGCGGCTGAAGCAGGAGGTCTCTGTTCAGTCTGCCAGAGAACCTTGGTGTGTTTGAATTGCTGTGTGATCTGTTGAACTCAGCTCCTCTCTAAACCTTTTGATATCTGTGTGCAAGTTAAACTTCGGTCAACGGGACCCGTCGTCCAACAGATTGGTGAAGGTACCAGCTGTTTTGTTTTGGGTTAATTAGTGGTTTTTGTTTCTTTCCATTCTGCCGCTCGTTTGTTTGTTGACTTTGTGTTCGTTGAACTTTAGTAAAAGGCCTTCTAGAGAAGAAGCTGCCTTTTTGTTATATTAAATCAAACATCGTATAGTTATTGGGTATTACCTGTTTGGCCCTCTGTTGTTTTATCGTGTCTTTGGGGTTCTGTTTGATTATTGTAAACCCAAGCACTATCAATAAAACCCTCACTTCACCCAAACTAACCCGGTATTGTCACATCCTTTTAGCAGAGCCGGGTCGTGACACACTAGTTTTGCAGTCAGATAGTTCTTATTGTGATTTCTGTGCCACCCCACGACAACCTCATGTTTCATTGTGGAATTTTTTTTTTTTTTTTTGCTCCACTAGTAGTTTTTGAAGACTTAGTTGAGAAACTCTAGGAAGTTGTTGCCACCTTTCACATGTCCAATAAATACTCCCAGTGACTCCTTTTTGATGCAGTCATCTGGCTGTGAAGCTGTATCTCATTATTTGCCAAAAAGTGTTCTTGTGTCCTGACAGTTTACCGGTGAGGAATGTGCTACTTTTTATTTATTTTTTTTGTTTTTTCTACTAACTGTACTTTTTATATTATACGCATAGTAAACTTTTGTATTACCTAGCAGCGCTACGTAATATTCAGATAAACAAGATGTCCTTTCAGACTCTCGACTAAACAATTTCCATACTTGAACTAACACTTACATACTGAAAGGATCCATTCTGGAACAGTTGTCGTTGAGAATTTGTCATTATGGTTTGACTTTGGAAGAAATATCCGAGCTCATCAGTTCCACCCTGTTGTTTGCCATGAATTTGTGGTTAGATGCACAACTAAATAGGAGTGATTGTACCAGAGATGTTTTATGACAGATACACACAGTTGGTGCCACACATAGTTATTCTCTTTGGTTCTTACAGTAGGATTTCTCCGCCAAACAGATTCAGTGTTTCTCGGTATCCCCCTGCATAAAATGACTGCTTTCTTTTTTCTTTTTTTTTCTTTCTGCAAAACCTCTCAGAGATTATTCTTACTGGAGCATTGGTGCCGCTAAAGGGTGTTTTTCCACAATAAGGCATGGTGCATTAGCATAGCGCGGCTCTCTTTACAACCTACAGAATAAATATCTCCGCCTGTCAATAAACTAGGAAGTGAATGAGGGATGCTGGGATGATCGAGAGTTTAAGGATGTGTGTGGGGAAGACCCTATTAAAGTATGCAGCTGCCATGCATTTGTCTAGTTAGCTGTTCAACGATAACAAATAGGTCCTCTGAAGTTGTTTATCAGTGCGGTGGTCTTCCTTCATACGCCATCACTCCAAACCTGAGTACAGTAGTGGCCCACTGCAATGACCCATAACTCCTGCCTCAGTCAACCTCATGGAAAACACAACCAGCGTATGAATCACAGCAACACAGGATTTACTCTGTCACAGAGGAATATACAATCCGGAATCTCCACCTCGACATATTAATTTTGTGAATTATTAAATTTGAAGAACACACAAGCAGCCATACATATGAAAAACTGCAATATCTGTTATAGCTTTTCAGAGCTCTGATTTATTAAGCAGCGGCTCGGCGAGGATTATTGCTTCAGTGTGTTCAACACTGCAGGGACCTCTAAAAATAAATGAGCGAGCAGACTGTAGGAAGTGTCGTTGGGTGGGTTTTTAATCAGCGTCGCTGCATCACCATACCAGCGTTTTGGTGTTAACATGCTTCTTATTGCAGTTTAAAGATGATTGCCACCTTAATAGTTACTGAAGTAAACAGTCACTTGCAAGCTGACGCCATTAATCAAGTAATATTGCAACATTTAATTGTTAGCATATGGATTAGGGCAAAAAAAATAAAAATAAATCAGAAGCCCCTAATTGCTCTTTTTGTGTTGATACGGTTCTGCTGTTTGTTTATCACATATTAGAGTGTGTAGGACAAAGGAACAAAAAAACAGCTTTCCCCCCCCACCACAATTATCATGCTTTGTACAGCTAAGACTCTATGAAACATTGCGACGATTAAAGAAAAGCGAAGAGGCGGAGGAAGGAGAAAGACACAAAGCATAAGGAAGATATGGAAAGAAGGGATAGAGGAGACAAAAGTGAGAAAGGATAAAGCACCTTAGAATGATAGAGAGGACGGCCAGGAAAAGACAAAGGAGGGTGGAGGGAAAAATACTGTAAGAAGGCAAAGCAGGACAAGGAGAGGCAGAAGGAGGGTGTGAGTACATAGAGAGAGAGAAGCAAACGCAAAGAAGGAAGGACATACTGGCAGAAGACAACAAGAAGGAAGCAGCAGTATAAGAAGTGAGGGAAAAAATGAGGAGGGAATGGGGGAGGAAAGAACAAGTATGGCTGTGTTGAAGCAATCGTCAAATAGAAAAACTTGATATCACTTGTTTTAATGGGATCCTAATCCATATACTGCAAAGTGTGCAGATTATTGAAAATGTTAGCTTGGGAGTGTGTGCTTGAGTACATTGCCATGCAGATGGTGGCATTAATAACCCTTTAAAAATCTCTACCTCGCGATCTTTTCCTTGCCAGTAATCTTTTTCTCATTGGATTCACAGATTAGATCCGTACATGGCGGACTCGGGTCTTCATCCGTGCGGAAACATTCTAACCTTTCACTCCCACCTTTTACAATTGCGCAGCGTTGGGGGGAGGGAAAAAGATGAAAAATCTGGGTAACAATGCCGGCATGTTTGACATGCATGTGCCAGCAAAGAAGAGAATGTTTATCTTGTTCTGTCAGTGTGAGACAGACAGTGTCATTACATATGCTGCTGCCATTGCTGCCAGGAGCTCGCCCGCACAGCCAAGCACCGTTGATTTCCATGGAGGTAATCTGCAATGGCAGAGGCAGGCAAGATTATGGATAGGAGATGAGACTATGGGCTGGCCACGGGCATCCCCCCAAGCTTTTGTCTGTCACGCTGTTACACTGAAGCACAGGCCACCTCTTTGGGGGGATGAAAGGATCTATCTGTCTGTAACTGAGCTTGCAGAGAGGATGAAATGGATTTGGCTGGGAACGGGCAGGGCGGGGCTGGTAAAACATTTTAACGTCTTTGCTCGACTCGAGTGGAAAAGCAGAAACACAGAGCGCGACCACTTGGCTCGTAACAGGTGTCCAACGCAATCATGTACGATGGAATGAGGAAAAGAGGCCCGACACGACTGGCACAGACACCTCAATGAAATGTGGCAGTGCATCATGGGTACAGAAAGGTCGCATAGGTTAGCCTTCTTTAATTGGAGTTGAGTATTATGACTTTTTTAGTTTTTGCTTTTTGCATGGGCACATAGGATTTGAAGGCGAATCGATAATTTATCCAGCATATTGTCAAGAACAAGAAAGGCTACAGTATGTCCTAACATGATTTTTAAAATATAGATAATTAAAATTATGAATGTAGCCATAGTGCAATATTGTCATAGGCAAGTCAGATGACTGGCAAAGTTAAAACGTCTTACAGCTGCAGGCTAAGACTTATTTATAGGTCCCATACACTGCCAACATTAACGTGATATATCTTGAAATACATCAGATTTTATTAGGGAGGCTGATATTTCATGAAAGATTACCACTCAGTGTAGGACTAATGTGAATACAGACTGTCAGCCGGCATACTCACACCCCCATCCCGATCATTGTCTTTACCGGCAGTGACAGGAAATAATATGATACTCCACTTGTCAACATGTTTCACTCACCTAATTACCTGTGGAAGGCTGTATCTTACAAACCTGTAATAATGCCTCCATGTTGATATAGGCGGTGGCACAAGACAAAACAACAACAATAATTTTAATCTCTCAATCAATCGGTCAATCACTGATATCTCTGAAATGTTGAGTTCTGAATTGAATGCTGATGTGAGGCGAAAAAAAACCCCCGCAGTAAACGTCTTGTGTCACTATAGATGCTGATCTTGTGTTTCATTTTGTTGGAGGGTCTTTAAACCTCATAACTCTGTGAACTTTGTTTTGGTTTAAGGTGATTTTTTTTAATAACATTTTTTTTAAATCATGATGTGTTGGTAAATTAACAATCAAAACTTAAAAGAAAACAATTTAAAGTATACGCAGTAAGTCCATAGCTAATATTGTGAGCTTCCAGTACTATTTGTTTAGGTCAGACATAATGGTGAAGAGTTCAATATTTTCTGAGGCGGTACACACTGAGAAACATTTGAGAACCATTGTTCTAAAGTAAATCATCAGTCAAGCTTCTCAGAGCTCCTCAAAATGTCTTATTTTCCCTACTTTCCTCCAGCTCCGGGTTTGACAGCATTCAGTAAGTGAAAGTTAGAATGCTCCCATTTCCCATTTAATTTTCATGGTGCGAATCTCACCACCAATAGCTCACTACTGTGGATCATGGAGCAAGGTCTTTAACGTCACTGGCTGCACTTAAGACTTAAGAGCACTTAATGAGTGTTTTTTTTAAAATATATCTGCACATGTGTTTTCAGTGTCTGATGGTGTATAATGTGAAAAGTGCCCATGACAAATTATATTTGGCAAAAGAAATCCAAAGGCAACAAAGTAAAGAAAATCAAAAATGAAACCCAAGACGTCCACTTTGGTAACACTGTCTTAAAGATTCAGTTTAACAAGGCACTGCAGGAAAATAATGAGTTAAATGGGGGACGGTTGGTGGAAAAAAACCACAATACAAGACACCCCAAAAAAAAAAATCTTCAGGCCGACCTAGTTGTTGCTGGCGCCGCTTTTTGCACGCTAAACCATGCAGGACCTCAGGACAGAAGGCCAAGGAGGACGCCGCGCTCGGAAAGAAAAGAACAGAAGTTTAATGTTTTGTGATCGGAAAACAAATCCCCAAACTTTTATATGTGAGAGTTATAGGTGGAAGCATTGAGTGTTTGGGCGTTTGCTTTTTGTCATGTATGTCCATGTGGTGTATCTCTAATGCGTCTTGGCCTAGATTAGGAGACTGGACACAGCTGCAGCCACTCCCTCAGCAGCAGCTTTGGGAATAAAGGCCACCGTTAAGATTTCAGGGCAGCCAGTTGGTCACTTCAGCGGACTGGTTTTGTGTTGTAATCACCAGCAGACTGTTGGTATCAGTACTATTAAAAAATGTTTCTTGGTTATCTTAATTCATTTGTCCTGGGATTAAATCAGTCATTTGTGGATGTGTTATAGTTTTGTTTTTTCTTTTTCAAAAAGCTTTTTGAGTTGTTACATTTTTTTCTCTTCGTATGTCTTCTTTTTCATGGCATCATTTATTTTGTGAATTCTCACAAACCTTTGACTCCTCATAAGATCCAACAATAAGCCAGAATGTGCAGAACATTACTGAAGGAGCTCATAATTTGGAGGTGTAGTACACCAGATTGGTACAGCTTGACAAATCCAAATTCAAGCAAACCGGTCCAAAAACACTGTGCCCAATGTTATGTGACTCATTGGAGAGTAAACTGACAAAGTATGCATTTTGAAATAAACAAGGATGTACAGATATATATATATATATATATATATATATATATATATATATATATATATATATACGCACCATGCGCACATCATTGCATGGTAAAGCCATGCGATATACTATCCATACAGTATACTACTGAAAACTACACGATTGACTAGTATTACACTTTAAATAAAGACAAAATCATATATACTGCAGCTTAAAGGAAAGAAAAACGAGAGACTATTTATATTTTGTGCTGCACTGACTCTATTATTATATTAACTATTCCTGGGATTCTGCACCATTAATGCACTTTGTTTTTCCCCACAACATACTATGTTGGGTTGTGATGCTCTAAAATAATTCTGTTGTACTTATGACAATGACAATAAAGCATTTGCAAATCTATTGAATAAAGGTTGCAGATTGAAATGGCATAATCACATTACAAGTGAATATCTTCCCTTGATACTAAGGAGTGTGATCGGACAACATTGATAAATTTTCTCTTTAGAGTTTTGACAAGGGGGGCCCGGAATAGAGCCTCTTGTGGACCAGTTTTGGCCCATGGACCTTGTTTTACACTTCTGCACTAAAGTCTTGGCTTTTCTGGAGGACAATAACCAAAAGCCCACATTTGGTATCAAAAAATAAAACAAAAGAAAAAATGGCTGGAGGAGGGAAAGGTTGGATGTTTTTGGCCACCATTGAGTCCCGACCTAAATCCCATCTAAATCCTTATGGAGAGCTCCTCACATCTGCCTCTGCGAAATGCTCCCCTGAAAACTTAAAAGCTTGAATGCACAGCGATAGATGAATGACAGTAGCGACCAGCAGACAGGTGCTGAAAGCTTATGCACGATGACAAGAAACATTTAGAGGCTGTCACTCTTGTGAAAGTTTCTGCTACCAAATATCAGTGAAGGGTGTGAGAATCTGTCGGGGGTACACTTTATGTCAGCATCATTTCAATATTAATGGAGGTCTTCTCCGTGATGAGTAACCTTGAACATTTAGATGAAACAGTTGAAACATGTTGGCTCATTTGTTCAAATTTATTAAGATGTTCTGGCATTATGTGCTTGAAATCCCGCAGCACCATTAACGCTGACCAGGACTGTGTGTTCTGACTGCTCTAAGTGTCAAAGCTGTCAGTTCCTTTTCACAGGCTTTCTGCAGACATGCCTGAGCATGAAATGTTCCATTCACTGTGCATTTTATGAATTACGATGAGACTTTAGTCCTCCAATGGTTTCTGGCTTTAAAGAATACATTATTATTAAGTTTGGGTTCTTTCAAATGTTGAGATGATCCCTTTCAGACAAATCAAACAATAATTCAGTGATGTGACAGAGAAACAAGGTAAAGACACACAAAGAAAACGCGGGATGATTCCAAGAGAGCCTCTTACGAAAGGAAAGAATAAAATACAAGATGTATAAATGCAGCAGTTGTATTTACTTTGGAAGACCCAGAGTTTGCAAAGTAATGACTGCGGCAAAATACATGACGTTTTGATTTCATTTAATAGGAAGAGAAATGACAGCAAAAATGGGAAGCACCCAAGGAAGCCAAATAAAATGCATTGTTTGGTCGAGAACAATGCAATAAAAAGGAAGAGGAAAAGGTACCCTGCACCGTCTGCAACCATCTATAATTTCATTGAATGTTCAATAAAGAATATTACAGTTTCATCAAGCTACACTTCATGAGGTGGATAGAATAAATTGGAAAAAAAAACAACAGCAAACAGTATCTATATTTCACAAAACCGTAGCATCATCCAGAACTTGAAGACTGTGTGTGCACCCTGAGATGGAGGACAAAGTTTGCCGACTTATCTATTTCCGCAGTTTTATATAGGTCTAGAGTGGAAGATGTCAAACCACAAGAGAATAGTGTGTCAAAGATGGCATGCATTAGGCAGGATCTTGCCTGTGGGGTGGAAGCACACAAGGTCGGGAAGAGACAAAGTAAATCCTGAGTGAGGTGAAGAAATGACCAAGTAAAATGTACTTCAATGCATTGAATGTTGGATTGTCTTAGTTTAATCTGACTGTGAAAAATACCATGGATAAGGCACATATAGGTATGTTCCAAGGAAGGTTTTTATGATTTTAACACGTTGTTTACACAAGGATACTCACCTTGAAATGGTGCCGCTTCGAGTAGGAGATGTGTTGTGGTGTATTACATTAAGTTACAGCACATAAATCTGAATATAGACATGGAAAAAAAAAAAGAAATATACCTATAGAAAATACCTTTTAATACAATCTGCAAATAAAAATCATCGGGAGCCAGCTGAACAATTGGCTCGCATCACAACAACAGCTTCATCTGTCCTTCGGGTTGAGCCTGATTCATACTGTAAAAACAGACACCTTCGTAAACAGTGTAAGCACTTATAGATTAAATAAATCACATTGTACGTGAAACAATTAGCATAATCTCCTCCCAGAATCTGGAACACACACTTGATATTCCATATTCATGAAGGTAAACATGCTAATCCGATGGTGCATGTTTTGATACTCTCTGCGTCCCCTCAGCTGTCACATGTCTGTACATGCTATATCACATGTGTGCCAGTTATAATACATCCAACAATTAAGCATATCAAGCTCTATGTTGTGCCCTGCAAAACTGTGGGATGGATCCCTCGCATGCAAAGAGAAATAGTTTTCTCCGAATGTCTTTCCTATTTGATCCGGGACTAATGGAGTGGTGACACAATATAAACAAAATGCACCAACAGTTAACTCTTCTAGATTTATTTTTATTTTAACCATGAATGTGTCAACACAGGGATGTCAAACACGTGACCAACAGGCCAGAAGAGATTCAGATTGCATTTTATTCATATTGATTTCTGAATATCTATGACGAAAACAAGGGAAACTTTGGGTTCAATGGCAGAAAAAAATTGTATATATATTAGTTTCTTCTTTAGAAAGACCACTCCCTATGCCTATGACTAAAAGCATGAGTCTTTCAGATCATTGAGATCGTCCCACACCCCTGAGGTCTTTGTAATCATATATTGAAAAAGCATAATTATTCCCACCGCTGTCACACCAGATACATTCAAATGTTGTCTCCATCAGATACTTTATCAATGCACGTACAGTAATTAATACATCAAAAGGTATGAGTAAGCTCTGTGTGGCCTTAATTAGCTGAGTAACTTTGTAATATATTGGATTTTAAGGTAGTATAAGGGATGAGAGTGAAATGGATGGATGGCTGTGCATACAAAGCAGAATGTCACTGCAATGTTGGAGTTCTCTCCTCATCATTTAGGTATGAACATATAAAGCCACATGAGAGTGATTTTCTTGAAAAACTGCAAACGCTAAAGTTGTGCAGCAAGATAATATTTTATCCATTATCATTTACCACTATGCCACCAGTATCACACGGTAACAGCAGAGTACTAATAAATAACAGAAAAAATAATGAGCATGCTCAATTTAGAAAAACAAGCAAGGCTTTTCTTCCTGAGGGGATCGTGCAGCATTTATTTCATTATTTGTTGAAATAGTGAGTCAAAAAGCAGCACCGCTTTACAATGCAAGACACAGGGAACTTAGTGGGGAGAGAACGTATTTTATACAACTTGAAAATTGAGTAAGACAAAGAGCTCATTAAGCACTTTCCCCCGATGGTTGTTTCTACAATGCACTATGTCAAAGTTAATGGTGAAAATACCTGAGCTGAAAAATGTATCAAGGTGACAGGGAACGGCGAGAACAAGAACCTATTTATTTATTGTCACAGAAAAAAGTTTGTTTTTTTACATTTAATGTGCTTTTTGTTAAGATACATTTGCCCTGAATTTTTAACACTTTCTATAGAGATAGAAATGAACTCTTATCAGTACATCACACGAAGCGGTTTCATGCACATATAAAAAAAAACTAAGATTTTAATTAGACTTAATAAATGAATGGCAACACACATGCATGCATTCACCATTCCGGTTTGTCATATTGAACTACTCCAAACCATCAGGCTGCTTTTCTGCAACATACGTTGAAACAATGACTTTGATATTGTGCAGGGATATAACCCCGTTCGTCATTATGAGAGGAGCACAGCTTCTCTTTCTTACCCTGCTCTCCAAGAAGCTTCTAAGGCGACAGAAGTGTTGGCACACGTCTCTTCCGCCAGGCGGGGAGGTGTCTTTTGATGAGATCCTGATAGAAACCTTGTGGTGTTGTTGGCTATTAGCCCGTTGTGCTCTGCTGGACAGTCATTTTCTTACCAATTTGACATGCGTGGCATTTTGTTATCCAGCAAGGACGCCCTGTTCAGGAGAGAGTAGATTATTCACCGAATGTCAAGAAGGGATATTGTCTCCCCGCTTTTTCTTAAGGGATCCTGAAAAGCTCACTGACAACGACGCATTGTCCCTCTCATGGATTTTGGCAAAATAACACTTTAAGGTAATGACATTACAGTCCAATGCAAATTTCCTCATGCAGGCAAAGCTGGATTAAAGATGAATTAGCGGTGCAGACATAAGGTGATGAGAAGGATTTAAAAGAAACGTTTCCATTCAAAATGCTACAATAATGCGTAACACACCATCCATCAATATTATGTTGTGTCAAAACTCTGTGGTCAGGGCTAAATGCAATAAATATAATCCAATGATTCAGAGTCACAGCAAATTCTGTATTTTTGTGCTTAGACATGTCTCCTCTTATGACACAGCTCCACCGGAAACCTATCGGCGCAAGGTAAATGGTAAACAGACTTTACTTGTTCTTCAGCAGTCACAACACGCTTTACATTATCCATCACAATTACCCCCCCCCCCCCACGCATACAATGGTGATGCCATGCAAGCATTGGAAGTAACTTTGCAGTTCAGTATCTTTCCCAAGGAGATTGTGATGCATGGACCGGGTCTGATTGGACCGCAAAAATTGGGATTGTAAGATGACTTCTTTGTAATTTTGGTCGCAAACCAAAATAAACGCTAAGGCTGCCCATTGAGATGTATTGCAAGAGGGAGAAGTATGAGAGGGAGCACAGAAATGTGAGAGCTGTTCTCAGGTGATCTGCAATCCATTTAAACCACAACCATTCCTGTTCTGAAAGGTCAGCCAACAATTTAGGTAAGTACCCATGCGATACCCAAAACAGGAGAACATAGTGCAGCAACATGTAAGATATGTTGTAAATTTGCACTGGTCAGATATTTTCTGCCAAATTGCTGTTCTTGAAACAGCAAAGCAAACTAAGCTATCTATAAGACTGACTTATATTTAACTTGTTTGGCTGGTCATATGACTGAATCGAAATATGCATAGCATCTGGGAACACTACAGATGTCTCTGTCTGACAACAGAAAGCTGCTATAGTACCACAGAAAAACCTCCATTTCGACTGCATTTGACTGACAAAGCAAGAAGAATTGTACTACACAACAGATATTAAACTGAAAATTACAAAATAAGTAACAGAAATCCGAAGAAGAGCATGAGAAAGAATTTAGAGTGTGTTGGAAACTGGTGAGGGATTGTAGAAAAGCAGAGAAACTGTTCAACTCTGATAAAGAAAACAAAGAGAGCAAATCGTGGGCTAAAAGCATGACGGCCCAGTTATATCACCGCATTGATAATAAATATTGTTATTCATCCATGAGATTTATGATTCCTCTTCTTGATGCAGAATTTGATCAATGTGACTTCAAACCAGGTGTAACTTTTGTCCATAAAACACGGTATATGCTTAAAAGTTCATTGTGTTTCACACAAAACTGCGAACGGTGGATTAATCATCGCAAAATCCGCTCAGCCAACTGAAGAACCGCCAAATAAGTAGCCGCTCCAATGTAACACTGTCCCGCTTTATAGGGCGATCATTGGAATACTTGCAAATAAAAGCATTTGTTTGAATAAAGGATAATTAAATTCTTTAAAATGTCAAAGTGCAAAAAAAAAGGAATTATTTGTCACTTTTATTAAAACTCCCCAACAGCATACAGTGTGTGTGTGTGTGTGTGTGTCCATGTCCGTGTCCGTCCAGAGGTCTGGTTTGGACGTTCATATGACGTCCGTGCGGTGTCCAGGAAAGACGTACAAAAAATGTTCATTCTGGTATCCCTGAAGACGTCTTAAAGACGTATGTCTTAAAGATGTCATCTGGACCGCTCTTTGCTCAGCGGGATCTTCATTCTTTTGGATGTTTAGAGTTTTGGTTTTATTGTGACGATGCAAATAACATACATGGTTGATCCAATGATCCATCATTCAATTTATTTGCAAACACGTCACCTCACTTTTTTTTTCTTTTTTTAATCACACCTCCCTTCGCTTGACCAGTCAGCTGATGGAGGATATATTTTGTAAATATGGGTTGATAATAAGAATACTAAAATATTGTATTGCTGTCTGATATCCATATTATAAATGATCATATTTGTTCTATACTTTATACATTTCTATTGTTGTACCTCCTGGCTTTTCCCCGGATGAATATTGGTTAGATATTGTAGGATGATGATGCGTTTTTTTTTTTTTTTTTAATCCTTGTGGGCATTGCATGTTCTTTGTGCGCGTGCAAAGGTTTCTGTCAAATATGCTGGCATCCTCCTACAATACAAGCTCTGTGATGGATTGATGACCTGCAGATGATGAATTGGACGTGGCCCAACATCAGCTGGGAAAGAATCCAGCGCCCTGCATTGTGGATGAAGCATGCAGAAGATGGATGGAAGACGAGTGCACCTTTTTCAAGTTTCATAATTAAACCATCCATCCATTTTCTTTGCCTATTCTATCAAGAGTAATGTCACGGGGCGCCAGAGCCTATCCAAGCCAACAACACCCAAGAAAGAGGCATGGTACGCCCTGGACAAGCAGCCAATCTTTCGTAACTAATTTGTTTTGTAATACATTTTTGTCCCAGCTTGGGGAAAAAAAAAATAAATAAAAGCCTTTGGAAGATGTTTCCCGTTCCTTTCTCTCCCATTGTTTTGTAGCCGAGATAATTGGAAAACCTGATTCACAGGAGTATGATCATAAAGAGCTCGTGGAGTCGTGTCAAGATGCACTGCAAAGGCTGCTGACTGAAAATTGCTGATTTGAATCCATATCTGCTCGTATAATAGGTGTGCATGCCAAAAGACCATGAAACTACACATTTTAGTACCCTAGAACCTCTTCCATCATATCAGGGTTTTTTATTATCCTGTCTTGAGCATTTAAACGCAGCACTTAGGATTTGAAAAGGCTGAAAATTTGAATAATATTTTGATTATATTGCATAATTTACATGTCATCGCTTGTAGTATTAAATGTCGCCTATGACGAGGGCTCTCAAAGTGTATGAGAGGGAGCCCACTTCAAAGAACTTGAACAACATCGGATTCCTCCACTCCATTAGTCACACACCACACTTGTTTTGTCTCATATCAAGGAGGCATTTTTTCTTGAAAGCTCAGAGGAAACAACATTTGGAAAAGACATTCCCCTGACCCCTAGATGACCCCGACCTGAGGCCATCTGCTGCCCCCAGTGTAGCCCACGCCTTGAAAACCAATAGCTTCTAACGTTGTGTATTTCCCTGTTATTACCCAAATGCCTGTTTCGTGGTTGATGAATGCACGGCACTGGAAGTTAGAATTGAGCTTTCCTCAGTTGCCTTCAGTGCCTAGAGTCATAATTTAATCTCACTTTGTGCCCTCATTGTTTCAACAAAGGCACATCAATCACCCCGATCCGGGAAAGAGCCTGATCATGACTGTTAAAGAATTAAGGCCCAAAACTCTGCTGGCAAAAGGTTCACAATTTTATTTTATTTTTTTCAGTTTTTACACAACATCCAGTTTTAATGAATGACAACCAAAAAAATAAATAAATAAAGATTTCAAGCACAATTAATTCAATCACCAGCAGTGTCTTAATGAATTTTGTGAAAATATTTGATTCATCTAATAAAACAAAGTCATTATTTCTGATCTATAAAACTAAGAAATCCCAAGCCGGTGCAAAAAAAGAAAAAACTAAGTCATTGGCCAAAGAAAATAATTGCAATGTCTTGCTGATTCTGCCGTCCCTGCTGGAGGGGACTTCCGCATGGGTGTGAATCTGCAGACTGGAAAACCTTTTGACTTTGTATGTTAGCAGGAGCAGCTCTGTAACAGATCCAGCAGTGCAGAAACCCTGTACAGGCACACTGAGCTGTTGTGGCTTAACAAACAATCTCATAATGGCACCAGTCAGAGCTCAGACGCTCGGCACAGAAGGGAATGACATTTCAGAGACCTTCTGGAAAGTGAAGCACCGGCTTGAGCGTGGATGTCAAACAAAATGCATTCGTCAGCCACAAGGCAATGCAACGCTTTGCATCGCAGAGGTTTCCGATCGTGTACATTTTGCAATCACAGACTCCTATTATATGCCAATTACTGGACTGTCCCAGATGATACCACGCCCATAGACTTTTCCATGAATCGTAGTGCAATACAGATAGAAGTGCAAATAAAAAGCTGTCAAAATATGTAAAATCCTGGGGTGGCCTTGTAATGTATTTCACCTTGAGTATAAATGGATGGAGACATGGCTGAAAACACAACAAAACCATATATTTACATTTTAGAAATAGAAAGGTTGTAGATCATTTCACTGTAAAAGAATCCACATTTGGGAATACGTGAACTTACAAAACTGATTGCAAAAGGAAAAACAAATCTGAAAGGCGGCGATATCAAAACATTTGCATCTCAAAGAGTCTCATAAATCTATATTTGCTAAACCTTTGCAGTGGGACAACGTAAACAACCACCGTGAAGGGCCAAGCCATAAGTTGACCTTACATCTGCCCAATACTAATACATCTTTTAATAGAAAAAAGAAAAATCAAAAAGCAGCACGTTGTCTGGTTTCAGCCCACGGTGATTTCCCATCTCGGGCCACATTCACACCAGCCAAAACGATCTTTTTTTCTCCCCGGAGTTCTCAAAAAAAATTCTGTCCACACATCACAATGAACACGGCTCAACACGAGGCTTAAGGTGACATTGCTGACTGCCGTGGGGGATGGGGGGTGGGGGGGTGGGGGGGGGGGGGGGGGGTGTTGACATCATTGTTTTTTCACAGATGATCATATTTGCCGTCCACACCTCACAGCCGAGCCGGTGTTTTAGAATTTCCCCACTCTGGGCCCCGTGTTAAAAAAAAAAAAAAAAAAAAAAAAAAACGTGTGGATGATCGGCCGAAAATGGCTTGTTTACGTGAACCGGCGTTCTCGTGTGGACGGCCCCTAAATCAGTTTCTTCATTTCACCTGCAGCTTTGTCAGCTGGGATCAGCTCCAACGACCCTGAGGTGGATAAAGAAGGCCAATAGATAGATGTAAACAGAATAAATTATAATATATGGTAACCTACAAAATAAAAAGCATATCAAGCACTAATTTTGATTAATTTCATATAATCACTCCAATACTCAGGTCTGGTGTATTATGAGAATCTCAACGTAGTGTGCTTTCACATCTGGCGAGTGTGGAGCAACAATGAAGGTGTCACTATTCTACATGCTCTGGCAAACCAGATTGACCCAAAGAGGACGCCAATGCTGGGAGAAGTGGTGTGAAAGCAAACCACTCCAGGGTGCTCACCAATTACCTTGCATACCCATGGCGCAATGCATTGTGAGTAGTTCCATGAACATGTCAGGAATTATCAGAGCTCGTGAAGGAAAATAACAGTTGCTGTGGAGAACTTGACGTCAGCCGAGATTATACGGCTCATTGATATTGATATAACACACAACTAGAAATAAATCATAAGACCATGCTGTGTTCGATAAACTCCTCATAGAAAAGGTCCGTAGGCAACAGTTCCCGAGAAGAGGGACAGATTTTGGTGCACAATGTGTCACAGTGCACTCAGTTAAATGGGAAGCAAAAGTGGTTCAATGAGCGGCACAGACTAATTAGGGGAACATCGGTCTTCGCCGCGTAAACATGATGCTTCACCACTTGGTGTGGCCTTTTCAACCCGGCAGCAAAAGTAGGTGGGAACGTGGTCCAAACCAAGTACAGTGCGTTTACATCTTGGTCCACTCCAAATGTGCTCCTGACTATAATAGGTTTGAAAACATCCATATTGATGATGAGCATTTATAGTTTCAGACAGTCAGTATTCCAGGATGTGGGAGTTTGAACCTGAAAAATATTTTTTGCCATAATGATTCAAATAGTCCCAGGTGGTGGATTGTGTTGTTTCTCACTTTCTGACTGTTGAACAGTTTTACTCACCATGCTGGAGAAATCTCATGCGCTTTCTGTGTGTGTGTGTGTGTGTGTGTGTGTGTGTGTGTGTGTGTGTGTGTGTGTGTGTGTGTGTGTGTGTGTGTGTGTGTGTGTGTGTGTGTGTGTGTGTGTGTGTGTGTGTGTGTGTGTGTGTGTGTGTGTGTGTGTGTGTGTGCCCGTTATCCACAAGATTTTCTCCTGGCTATCCACCTCGCCAGCTAACTCTGCAGTCTGCTCACACCCGCACAGCCCTCTCCTTTGGACAAACACAGCAGTCTCCTCTGTGATAGATGTGGAGTCTAAGTGCCACCACTGTTTTTAGCCTTCTAAATATTTCTGCTCTCGCACAAACGCCTCCATGTGCTTGACACTGGCTTCTCTGTTTGGCCTCTTTGTGTGCAATATTTGCACCTGTTCCATCCGTCTCTCCGCCCAGCATGCTGCTTTTCTTTTTTTTTTCTTTTTTTGTTTCTTCTTTCTGCCTCGCCGTGTCTCAGGAAAATCCACTGGAAACTTCCTGTGGGAGATATGCTAATTTCCCTGACAATTGTGTGGGTGAGGGAAACATATTGCTTGTTATGGAGGGAGCGTGCATGTACACAGCGGCGAGCGTGCGTGGGCAAGCGTGCGTTGGAATGTGTTCCTCTACTTCCCATCCCGTACGTAAATTGTATTTTCTGAATGCGACTCCAACTTTAACTAACTAACTCTGGTTTATTTGAGCTTGTGTGATGCGGCATTAGTGGAAGGCGATAGCGCCGGCAGTGCCAGACGTGGTGATCTCAGCAGGCTTTTTTCACAGATTTGCGAGGATGAAAACCTTGGACCGACTTCAGAGGGCAAGTCTGAAGATACGCTTGCAGAGAGGAAGATGGGAAGGCCGGCTTCAATAAATAAATATAGAAGTCAAATATTCAAGTTTTATATAATTAAAAGAGAGGGAACATCCTGTAAGAGTCTCATAAAAGTGCAAAGGCTATCAAAGCGCTCAAAATAATTTTAGCATGGTACTGGCTCAAAGGGTGTTCAATTCAGCCTGAAGGATGACTGATCACAATTTTTCCAATAAGTGTTCCCGGTTTTCGATGAGAGCACACGTCATCACAAAACAGTGAGCCTCAGAACTGAGCAGCGGATGGCATTAATGCTCAGCACAAACAAATAGTGCCTCATAATTAGTGATTAGCATTAGAATGGAAGCTGGTTTTACTTGTTGATGTAGGTCTCTAATACGTTGTCACTACCTTTCTGAAGGAAATTTGTCATTACACTCATAAAAACACGTATTTCCAGCATGTAAATTTTGTTAGAACATGACTGGGTTTGTTGATATCTTAGCGTCACGGAAATGCTCAAAGATTCCTGAAGCATTGTGCAGACAAGATCCCGTTTTTTGTACTTGATCTCGCGAGATCTTGATCCCTACTGGAAAAAACGATTCACGATAAAAAACATTTGTAGTTTGAATACTTTCTTGAGAAAGTCAGGCTTTTTTTCGAGCAGGATTGGTCAAATGTTGATATTTTGGCTTGAGCTGCGGCGACGCCATCTTTGATATCCCAGAAACCCTTGCGGCAGGTTTCTAAAGATGGCGTCAGTCAGCGAAACATAAACACAGTTTGATGGCTACGAATTCCGGTTTGTTTGTAAACATATCGACTATGATGTGATCGATTTGGGCAACTGCGGTTTGGAAATTTGTGGAAATGAGTGGTGATGATCTTGTTTTGGTTTATTCTCTGTGCAGAAGTGATCCGTTTATGGAAAGTATATTTTAACGATTTTTCCTGGAAGAGTAACTTTAAAGTAGCTGCTGGGTATTGATCAGTTTCAGCCTGAACTTCCTCAATATTAAGTTCTGTTTATGTGACAACATTTCAAGTGAAAATATATTTTTGCATTTTCATTTCAGAAAAGGTTCGGAAGTATTTTGAAATCAATGTCTGTTTACACTCAAACGAGACAAGGCAGAAAACAATGTAGTGAGCCTGTCGGCCCACTAGTGTGTGCTGCTGTTTGTTTTTCTAACGAAACCACACACACACACATGCACACAGAGAACAATATGCTGTTAACATTAACAAAGGGAGTACGCAGATATTCATATGGACAGATGATGGAGTTCTCAACTCTGAAATGACCAAGCACCAAGAGATTATGGACTGGGAGTCATAATCCTTCTTATTGTTCATCTGCTCACACATGTGCAGAAGAAGTATTTACTACGGCCATGGTGCACATGCGCAGTGGCAGCATTTTCGAAAAGCCGCTCAAAGCGTTGTCAAAATGTTGTGTTGAGTTCCATATCAAGTTCCACCTTGGGAGCCCTTTTCAAAAAGTTGCGTTTTCAGACCCTCTGAGCCTCGTTGCCGTGTCAACGGACTCCCAAAATTCTGTGAGCATTCTCCATTTTCACTTGGTTTGTCGTTATGGACACACATTTTAAGAATCCCACACATTATGTTTGTGAAGTGTTTTTCCTTCTGATATTGTCTTTAATTCATTGTTAGTTTGAAACATGAAGAAATAAGGGAGTTCTGTTCCAAATATGGTCACTTGCCAAATAAAGGATACAAAATATATATATATATATATATATATATAAAGCAGCCAAGAGTATGAGTCAAAGGTGTAAAGCAAGGTAATGAAAGATTTTATGATATGAATATGAGCGAAAAGAAGACGCATCAGGTTCTCTGACGCTCGCACATTTACAATCAAACGCTGCTCCAAAAACCCCTGTTCATTTCCTTTAAGGGAATCCTTATTCAAAACATAAGCTCACTGCAGCAGCCACAAGCCGACCATGAAGGGAAGACATCAGTGCTGAGCTACTTCCTGCGTCTTTAGGGGGGAGAGAGTAATGTCAGGAGACAGGCTAAGAGTCAGAGATGCACTGAAGGGTGTCAATATAGTACAAAATTGAATTAAAGTGTAATTAGGGAAATCATTACCTGACACTTCTGCAGTGGGGGATTTGGTTAATTTACTGAACAATCCTTCAGTGAATGGACTGTGTCTTAGAAGATTTTTTTATGTCAAGGGTGACTAAGTGCCTGCGAGTGGTAGTGGATGAATTCATAATGCACTCCTTAATAATGAAACACAGATTCAATCAAATCTGCCTTAAAAGTGTTTATGCAGTGTAAAAGATGGCAAAGTTCGTGCTGACAGAGGCATATCTTATCTCGCGTCAGAGGATAGGCAATAACGATGAGGGGCAATGTCTCGCTTTCTTTAAAAAAAAAGAAAAAAGAAAAAATGTCTAAGCCACTCAACGCCGACTTTATCATTTTCAAACTTTCCAATAACTTCTGATAAAATGGGTCAAAATGACAGAAAATCCTGTCGTACACTTCCTAGCCTACGTTTTTCTTTTCATTTCTCAAAGTGAGTTTGAGATTAAAATGACTTTCTCAAGAAATGCTGGGTGAATTATTAAACCCTCGATACCGCCCTCGATAGAAGCGCTGCCATAACAACGGATCCAAACAGGAAAGGTGAGTTTAATGGAGAGTGGTACTTGTGATAAAAGCAGGAAAAGTTGAGGACATCGGATAAAGGAGCAATAAACAGCGTGCAAAACTGATCTCAATACTCTTAAATCACATAGCTTATAAAACTTCAACTCATAAGATTAACATGAATATATTTAATGATGTAAAAAACACGACACACATCTACAGGTAGGTTTACTGTAGCTTCTACTTTCATGTGTTGCACATCAATCTGCTGTTGATATTGTCCTGATTTTATGCAAGAAATTCAGGATTTATCCAAAACGTGCTACCCGGGATGAGGAGACTGCAGCGTGAGTGTGAATTCAGAGTTAATCACGCTCCACTCTCAGTGCCTGAGAGCTGACAGCTCAAGGTTCAAGGTGACTCTGTTTCTACCCTTAGGTAGATTTATTGTGCGGGAGCATGAGAGGACATCAGTATTACAAGCTGAAGTTTAGTGGACAGGACAAAAACAGAGGACTCTGCTTTGCTTAGACTTTAAAATACGACCAGTTAACATTGTTGTTCTGGTCCGATGCACCACTGGGGTGAATATTTCTCAGGCAAATCACACCTGAAGAACATGAATGATGAAAGCCTGCCATAACAACTACGGAGTATTAGGGACATTGGAAAAAAAAAAAATAAATCTCTCAAAAAAAAGTCAAATTAATTTTTGAGATTTCTTTTTTTTTTTTTTTATACAAACTTGAAACGTCCATCTCCTCTGGTCCATCGCTCATCATTTGTCTGTGGATGATAATCGCATTAAATCACATCAATCTGACTGTACATGGTCGCTTACTGCTTCAAAACATCAGATTTTACACTGGATTTCCTTGTTAAATAATAATACATTATATAAATAGAATAAATAGCACCCCACAGGGATCAGAGCCCACGTCCCTCGTTCTCCGTGAGAAGTCAGTGTGGAGAGAGACGGAGAGTTGTCTCTTCAAAGTCCTGATACTGGTGATAACGGCACTGTGTTTAGGAGCTAAAGCCCATTCTGAATCATAGTTTATTAAACTGCCTGCGATGCATTTAGCAGAAGCATTCACATGCGCTTTCTTTCAAAGTGCATAATGGAAAAAAAACAAAAAACTAAACTTTCAGGTTTGACTTCTTTCTCGAAGTGCATGAGGATCTTTCTTCTTTTTTTTTTTTTTTACCTCCGAATTTGCTTTCACAACTCAACATATAAACTTATTCTTTTTCAAATTTTAAATGTTTAATTAAAATAGACTTGGTCCAGAAAATGTCCCACTGAGTTGCTCAGACTAGTTTTTACTAAACAATGAAGTACATACATCCTCTTTGAGCAGATCATAAATATGGTAACAGAGTTTTTTCAGTTATTTTTAAAAGTATTGAAATACCAGTAAATGTCTGTTACACTATGAAGGTAACAATAGCAGATTGATTACAGGTATTTATATCCTCGAATAGCCTCCAATGACACAGGCACTGAAATATTTCGCTCCAATTGACTCAAAGGGGAATTCTTTTTTTTACCTTTCCTGTTTTTACAAGTGATTACTTCCTGAGTTTTAAAAGCCAAATAGAGAACATGTCACAGACCATCAGCCATAACTTAGGGAATTAAACTGGCTCCAATTCAGCCCAGAGGTTGCCTTCACACCTTATTATTTCCAGTTTGATCCAAGTGACACAAACACAAAAATTAAAAGAATTAATCAAAAGGGCACTTTTTTTTTTTTTTTTTTAAAGCTTCTTGTCTGATTCCAATTAAGCATTTTTTTTTTAAAGTCCCCGTTCTAATTCTAGTTCTCTTGAGAGAGGCAAAAAAATGTAATTACATTAAAAATCAAACAGATTTGCAGGAACTAGGATGTGTCTTCATTCTCAACACATTTTAGGTGTAAAATGTCAGCTTGCCTTCTTCCTCACACACAAAATATCATTCCGGCAGCACCTGCACAATATTTATTTCCGCAAAAAGGGAATAGATGTAAATACATATAAATAGGATGTGATTTTAAAATCCTTGTTTTGTTAAATAAAACGTTTGCTTTAGTTGTTCTTTGTCAAGAAAAAGAAATATTAAGAAAGACCAGATTACATTTTTGTTATTTTGTTTGTAAAAATCCATCCAAAATTGAGTAAAGCTCCTGTTATTCCAAACATCAATGAAACTTCAAGATATATCTCGGTTCACCAAAAAGCAAGTGTGTTTAAGTAGAGGGAGAATAAAATTACCCCCCCCCCAAAAAAAAAAAAGCTTTTATAAGTTCAGATAACAAAGAATGAAACCTCAACATTCATAAAACATCATTTAAAGTACAAATCCAGACACAGAAAACCAAAGATAAAGAAAGCCACCATTGTTTTTTGGTTGTTGTTTCCTTTTAGTCTTTTAATTCAACTTCCATGGATCCCACAGTGGGAGAGGTATCGTGGACGAAGCAAACGAAAGGAAGAATTTTAAGAAGGTTGCCGCAGTCCCGCCCCGCTGCAAGGTGGTGGGGGTTTACGGTTTTCTGAAAATAGTACAGGTGGACTTGTATCTTTTGATGGAATCACAAACCCTGAAGTGTGAAGCAAAATATTGGATGCCAACTTAAATAAATCCTCTCCCCCCAAAAAAAATTCTATTTTACAAATGCGGATCTTTCAACGTGACAATGATCCTGAGCATAGCGGTCACCTGGTGCAGTTTGTTCAAGATTTAAGGTTGAAAATCTTCTTTTGTACAAATGTTTGTTCATACAAGTATGTATGAGCAACATTGGTCCCGATATTTTGTTTTCTGGAAACAGATTTGAAAAAGTGGAGTCACCTCATCTTCAGCATGCTGGATGTGCGAGACATGACTGAGTCGGTCACTCGTCAGGTGTGTGCAATACAAGATGTTTTATATAACATGCGTCTCATGTGATTTGGATTGTAGGGAGGATGATGCACCATGGGAGGAGCGGTCGAACTGGAGCACGAAGGCAGCGACAGCGAGAGCAGAACCAGCGACTAGGTTTGTCAAACATAAGGCCCATGTGCAGAAACCGGCCCTCGGGAGGCTCTAATCCAGCCCCGGAAACAACCAAGCAAATTGTAAAAAAAAGACATTAAAAAATAACATCGACTTTTTCACCCAGTTTTTCCAAGAAGTGGACAAAACACAGCATTGACACTGGAACTGATATCATATGTCACATGATGCTGCCATGAAAGAGAATGTTTTCTGACATTTCACTGTATTTTGCACTAGAAAATAGTTTAATTGTCTTTAGGGTGAAATTGTTTGCAATTTTCGATACAAATTATTTGGCTTTTTTTGGCTTAACAATTTATTTATTCATTTTAAGTTTTTAAAGAAAGGAAGAGTTGTGTTCACTGTCCCCTCATGGCACGGTCACACACCAAAAAACATTCTCGAGAAGAGAAGTGAAAAAGAAATAGAAAACTGATCACAATCAACGGTCAGGAAAACACAATTTGAAAATATAGAGAGCAACTAATATTGTTGGGTTTTTTTTCATTTGCATCTGTATTTATGAAGTTGTCGACATGTTATTAAACCGTGTTATGATTAAATATGTGGAAACTGTGAATTAGAACTAGAAATATTTAAATGATTCGTTTTAATTTTGAAATCATGATCTTTGAGTGAAAACTGATCATATGAATGGAAAAAAAACAAGTAGATGTTGGGTTTTTTTTCCCCCCCAAAAACTGTAATTGACTACAGAAGGAAATTGACTTTGGCTTCTTGAAACAACCACGAAACACTTTCAAGGTGTTTTTTTTTTATTTGCTAATAATAAAGCCTCTGATAGTTTTTCTTCAGAAAGACAAAAAAAATAAAACAATTACATTTTATTTTGACATTCATGGACTTAAATTCCTGAATTCAGACCAACGAGGACGATCTTACTGCGCACCTGAGTTTTAGCTCACAGCTAAAACCGCGGCTAATATATCAAATGCGCTGACCCTTGAACTAACTTGTAAATTTAAAAGACGCTGATGCCTTTGGATATAAATGGGAACGCAATGCCAACGACTTTGCTGTATACGCTATGCACGGATCGTTTTCAGGCCGAACAACATGGCGACACACAAGTTACATGACCGCAATTAGAAGCGGTATATCCTCCTGGGAGAGAGATTTATGAGCAGGTGATTGTGTCTGCGTTTGTGTGTGTGATCTTGAAAGTGCTGCACTGGGACAAAGTAGTGCAGTAGTGTGTGATGCCATTATTTTTGCAGAGAAGTTTCATTTGTTGCTCCTTCGCAAGTAATTAATTTATTCATGACAGTTAAAAATAAAAACCGGGAGAGGACCCTTGTGAGAATATAGGTACGGAACAAAGCTGGAAGGGTGTCAAAACGTCTGCTGGTCACACTGCAGTGCTGTGTCCAAAGGAAAAAAAAAAAAAAAAAAAAAGATGCAGCTTGTTGAGATGTTTCGTTTCGTACTGCTTTTGTATTTCATGGGTTTGTTTGAGAATACGTCCGACCAAAACACTTTCACTCCTTGAGCTGCATAATTAGGAGCAAAATCTTAATTTGTTACGCTTGCCTGAATTGCTCTTTCTGGATTAGGACAAGAGATTGAATGAGGACTCTCAGATCTCCCCAATAAATGTAAAAGTAAATTATTTAAATATGCAATAAGAAAAAAAACTAAAGATTGTGAACCTTTTAGTTTTCAGCAATAACATTTCTTTCTTATCCTTCCTACAAGGTCCACAAGGCACAGAAAATGAGGCTGAATGCTGGGAAGGTGAGGGTGTTTAAAACTAAAGTCTTCAAAGTGCAGTTTGTTTAATGCATTTTTAAACACAGCTAATAACCCTCTGCAGGGGTACGGCCAGCATTTGCTGTGTGGGTAATGATGCAGCATAAAATAAGGAGGTATGAAAAATATGACCTTCAGTCATTGAATATCCCAAGGTAAACAACCACCACCACGTAAAACAAAATAAAACAAAACAACCCCCCCCCCCCCCCCCCCAAGAAAAGGAAAAAAAAAAGCATTCCTTCCCCTCTTAAGATGCTCAGTGCATATCCACTATTAGATACTACTGAAAATGATGAATACTTTAAATTAACCTTAAATTAGATCTGGATTCACAGAATGACTACAGGCCTATTTAAAATGGTCCCTTTATTACAGTGTGTGTGTGGCCCAGTAAAACATTTTCTAACCGCTTCTTATGCTGCTTGTGATTCCCTCTCTTTCCCCCGCGCCACATCTTTTGGACCTGGGTTGTGACAGCTCAGGTCCCTGCAGCCTCCCCTGTGTCACTCACTTTTCAGCAACACCCTCGGATCACAACATTCCATTTATTCGGTAAGTGTTTGTGATCACATGTAATTTGGTTTTCTCTGCACTGTCCCAGTGTTTATGGCAGCTGATGAGGTCTTAGAGAGCCAAGCCTTTTATTCTCCTGAGATCATGTCCCAAAACAGCATCTGGCTCTGCCTCACAGCCAAACACACGCACACGCACACACACACAAACACACACACACACACACGGTCTGTCAAACAAACTGCCACAAAGCAACACACACATGCTGTATACTATATTTAACCACTTCTGTCCGTCTCATTGCTGCATTAGCTCTAACTATTTGTCCATCTGCAGTCCTTTCATTCAATCCCGGCGCAGTCTGTTGTCTGTTGTTAAAAATCTCAGTGCTGTGTAATTTCAGTATTGAAAGCGACATATGGTCACTGATGAAACGTTGTTATCTCGTGCCATACGAAAGACAGCATTTGAGTCAAACCATAAATATCACTCGGTCAAGAATTTGTCTCTCTAAATAGATACACACAACACAAAAACAGTCAAATTGACAACATTGTCTATGATGAAGATGATATTAGTTAAAGTAGGATACAGGCTGCACAACATTGAAGTCGATATTTGTGTTCTGTTACGATTCAGATACATCCCCAATCTTAGTCACCATATTATCCCATATATAACCTGCAGCAAATTACTGAGCAATACACACATTTGTAAAGGTAATAGCCAGGTCTGTGTAAAGTCCGCATTTCATAAATGGTTTCGTCCCTTCCCGTTTTGTTTTGGTACTCATCTGTCTTGGCCGCATTATTGCACACTTGCCCTTCCTGTCGACTTTCCCTCTGTGCGTCTGATTGTGTCAATGTGTTTCACCTGTGGCTTCCCCTGCCCTGAGTATATGCGTCCTTGTCCTTCAGGTCTGTTGCCAGATCACCTTTGTACCTTGTATCAAGCCAGTTGTGGATTACATTTTAGCATTTCAGACACTGGCAGCAGAGAGCGGCTGGAACAATGAGGCCCTCATCTGCGTTTTTCTTTATGGACTCTCGGGTCCTGTAAAGCACCAGTTGGCTTCCCTGGACCTCCCGGACCAGCGTGATGACCTGATCTCCGGAGCTTCCAGGGTCAACAGAAGGTAGCATGAGCAGGAGAGAGAATGGGTGTGTAAAGATTCCTTACGGGGATCTGCAGAGTATTCCACCAGTACCCTCGATGTTTCTGGAACCTGCAACACTGACTTCAGGTGGCCAAGCTCCTGTCGATAGTCTAGATATACCATAAAAACTGTTTCGTCCCTTCCTGTTTTATTTTGGTACTCCCTTGTCGGTTCTCCTTCTGTGCATGTGATTGTGTCAATGTTTGTAACCCGTATCTTCCCCACCCTGCGTTTATATCGACCTCTCTTCCTCAACTGTCTGTTGTCAGATTGCCTTGGATTCCTCGTATCAAGACATCCTACATTCGTGTCTTTCGTGTTTTTGGAGTTTATGGAATAAACTCAGTAAAACTGAAGTTTGTCCCTGCATTTCCATTTGTATTCAATCATTTGTGTGACAGTAATAGGCTGAGGATATTTAAATCAATATGACATTTGTCTGGGCTGACTACAGTGCAGAGCTCGTGTGCAGGAAGAGAAGATTCAAGGCAATCAAATTATTCGTTTATCCAATCAAATTATTAGATTATCCAAAAATGAAAATCTGTTCAACAATGATGAAGTTTGCATGTCATTACAGCATAGCAGGCACAACTTCTTCCTGAAAACAGTTGTGACCCCTAACAAGGTTATTTGAGATCTAATGTGAGCAAACAATGACCATAAAATTACTGCAAACATCTTGTGCAGCACAATCCAACTATTCAAAAGTCCAATATTTACCTCATTATATTTCTAGATTTCCTCCTCTCACTGTGCTCTTGTGGCCCTGCAGCACATGGAGAAGTACCACTGCTGTCTTCGTGCCCTTTTTTCAAAAGTACATTGCTCCAAATTTTCAACCTATAAATAAAACACACTCGTTAGTGAGGAAATAAAGAGCCTTGATAAAAAAAGCAGCTCCTGAGCAGCTACTGTGGTACATTATACTCACTACCAGACAAGGGTACATTACGCTGTAATGGTGAAATAAGATGGACATTGTGTTCGTCATCTTTTATCCAAAAACATCTTGAAGCTAAACGCTCCAAAATTTTATGACTTGTTTGATATTAGTTTTTGGATAAATTAAAAAAGCACAACAAAATAAAAAAAATATTGATGGACTGGGTTAGAAAAACAGGCTAAGATCCTCTTTTCAGTAGCTCGAGCTGGAGGGTTTCTAGGAGAGTCTACATTAATTCTTGTGACTTTTCTTCCTCTTTTTTCTAATAATCTGAGCAAAAAGTGAAAACCTTCTTAAAGCGGGTTGTACATAGCCTTGTAATTAATAAGAGGCTTCTTGGGCAGGGGCAGACTAGCCATCAAGAGCATCAGGACATCTCCCGCTGGCCTGGTTGTTTTTCAATTTATTGTGGCCATAAACGACTAAGAATGCTGCAATATCATCATACGCTCACTGAAAATCCTAGTACCGCAACTATATGACAACAATGCAACAAACACTAAATAATACACGCTGTGGGATACGATTTGTGATTTAGTTCATTTTCTGGGAAAATCCCGAAATATCCCCCCAAATCTGCTCCTAGTTTTGGGTGTCAAAAAAGCCAGTAAGTACACATTACTATCACATTGCAGAGTCATATTCCAAACATGAAAGCATATTTACCCAAAAATAAATCTCATGTGGAAGATGGTTAATGGCTGAGCTCAATAGACTGCAGAACAGACAATGGTTAGTTTTACCTCACTGATGATGTGTTGTTGCAATAGTAATTCTGTTCAGTACAAGAGTAATCAGAGTTTAAGATGTTTGGTGCATGTGCTTAACTGAGGAGCCTATGGTGCAAGGCAACCATCTATAATTTTATGACAGAACCCTTCTAGCACCGGGGATCTCCAAGCTTGTTTCAAAGAACGATGTGGCCTACTTCCTCCCACCACTCAGATTATGATCATGAGACCATGCTTTTATTTTCATACTGAAAATCAACATTAAGCAAAGTTTTGACATTCTTCTCTATGGGCGGTTTCTGTCCTCCCTGAGATACAAAGGATTGCGAGGGGCTCATGAGAAAAACAATAAGAGGGGTCAAACCTACCTGTCTAAAGTGTTGAAATAAAACCCACACTATCCCCAGTGGTTGGATCCTTTCCTCCGTGAGATAATTTCAGTAAATATTGTAAAACTAGCCAACTGGGATTGCCTCAAACGGACATGATGGAGTGGTATCGAATGTGGATGGGTGGATAATGTTTTGCCAAATGCATTGTTTTGCTGTGAACATGCACATCTAGATCCTGCTGTTTGCTGCTGTCTGATGCTGCCAGTATGTGAATAACTGGGCCACACAGTGGTGCAGTGGTTAATGCTCTCAACTCATAGTGATACGTTTGTTTTTGTTTTTAATTCAAACACAGACCAGGTCTATCGGTGTGGAGTTTGGATGCATGAGTGGGTTTTCGTCACGTACTTACGTTTCCTCCCACAGTCCAAAAACACGCATGTGAGGTTAATTGGTGACACTACGTCGATACGAATGCGAGTGAGCGGTTGCCTGTCTCAATGTTTGCCCTTTGATTTGGAGTGACTGCAGTGCCTTGGGTCCTTAAATGGGATAAAGTGATATTGATAATAGGTGGAAGAATGGACTGGAGTGACACATTTCTAGGGTGCAGAGGTGCAACCACATTACAGCGCTCCAGGAAGCCGATGGTGGTCATGTAAACATGCAAAAAGACCATTTTGCTTTCAATTCCTTTAACAAATAAATGTTCAGGATGGGGATGACATTCATCTTCCAGTGCAATTCAAAACGGAGTGGCAGTAACGAGCCATTGGGGTATTTTGCATACTCTGATGGCAATTAAACTCACAGCGGGTGAGAACCCGTGGTCGTGTAAAGCACATAGATGATTATAACAAAGCTCCTGGGTATTTCGGCTGGTCACTGTGGCCTGAGGTCGTTTATCAGTAGCCAGTCACCACAGGCAGACGCATGGACGCGTTCTAGCTCTGACCTACGTTCTCCATAAACCGAGAAAATGTCCTGCTAACACTGGGTTTTATTCTAAAAAACAAAACAAAAAAATGCCTTCTATCACTGGTGAATTGTTTGTTTTTCTTTCTCTGAGGAGGGAATGAATCGTCCTTGGCCCCCGGTGGAAATTCAGACCAGCATCAAGGAGAAATAACTCTGAAGGAGTGAAAACAGAAAGAGGAGGGAAACATAATGCTAACAAGGTTTATACAATGGCTTGTGCCAGCCAAGCAATCTGTCTGGTCAGATAAGCAATTCGCAACATGTTTTATGAGACACTTAACCACATTCTGCCCAGCTGGACAAAAATGAAACTGGGTGCTTAGCATTAAAAAGTGAGCCATTGTGTGAATCTATGACAAAAGTAGCCATTTGCGCCTGTGTTTTGTTTACATGTGCACCACTTTCCGGGCATCATACAGCCATTAAACAACCCGGAGACAAATCTGAATCAGCACTGAGTGAATAGAAAGTCTGCGTTAGATCATCACAGCTATTTTATTGTTGTTTTCTCTCTTTTGCTGACTGATGCATATGTTATTGTATTTTGTTTTTCTGGCAAAAACATTTTATTATAAGTACTTGTGTGAAAAAACAACAACAACCATACTCCTAAAACAAATGTTTTCCCTTTAAATCCTCAACGGAAGTCAACTACAAAGATTGTAATGACAAAGTTGAGACTCTTTTTCAAAACCTAGCCTGTACCTCAAATTAAAGAGTATCTGACTGACAGGGATGTCAAAGAAATACATAAAGACAATATCTAATATCACATTTACATTAAAACGTAAAAAAGAACCTATAAGTAAAATAAACCTGCCCAAGGGCTTTCAAGGTGTGCCGTGGTATCTTGCACAGAGACGTTAGTAACTGTTCATTAAAGTCAATGAACCTTGCCCCCACTCTCATGACCTTGTCACTGCTTCACTATATTTCTTTCTGTGGAACGCATTTGATAGAAATTCACCACGGCAGACTGGCAACACAACACAGGAGCTTTAACAGGTTTGAAGATGCTCGGACACAGTTGTTTTCGCCAATAGAATGTGGGCCTTGTCAAACTGGCTCATGGTAAACCAGATATTCCTATGGTACTCACCATGTAACATTCAATTTTATCATTGTAATACATAATACAAAATATGTCACCATGTTAATCTGTATTTTACAGTAGATAATACTGTGGTGAACAGCCTGGTGTCTTAGATAACATTGCAGTACACAGATTTTCCGAGGGTACACAATATTACACATTAGATAATAAATACTACTGTGGAATATATCAAAACTGCCCTGATATTACTCTGGTACATCAGAAATAACCTGAGTAGTTATAATAGTACGCCAGATATCACTTGTCATAGTGAAACCAATACTGCCATGGTAATCACTTCTGTGGAATCTGAGATATTACAATGGAACACAACATAGTAGCACACATATTATTACCATCCATCCAGTCGGCTATTAAACACAATAGTAGCTCAGGTAATACCACAGCACAAGACACCGCCACAAAAAAAAAACACAAATACAAAACAAGTGCCTCTGCAGACACAGAAATAACTGTTCATACCACACGTACACACAGCATATTTCATTGACCATATGCTACTAATGATCACTTCAACTTTGGATCCCTGGAATATTTGCTGTGGGTCTTTTTCTGAATATATATTTCTATATTTCTGCTGTACATATTTTTCCTTGTGACATGGCCTCAGTTGACACATAACAACATGACAAATATTTGCACTCTCCATTCTTTACACTTATGCACATTGCTCGAGGGTGATGCAACCTGATTTAAACAATTTGGTTGACTGCATGAATACTTGTGTCTCCAGTACACCCCAAAACACTGTCAAGAATGCTGCAATATAATTTAATTTCTGAAAGCAAAAGCTCTCGAAAGGTAGACATACTGAAGTTTACCATCTGCTTGTTAGGCCTGTGTTTTCCCACTCAATAAAAAAGCAATAATGTTTACTCTTTACTATGCAACACGGTATATATTTCAATTTCTGGAGTTAATGGTTTTTGAACTGAAGTGGCCACATTTGCAAATAACAATTTTGCTACTGCAAATGAACTCAACTCCCTGATGAAGTGAAAAGGCTACCAGCCTTGACAGCGGGGAGCGAATTCACACAGGCTCTTGATCATATCATATATACACATGTATGTACCAGCACACATAAACACACTGGCTGTCAGAGCATTCATGACTGAACGTGCGAGTGTCAGAATCATTCAATGTGAGAGGGAACAACCGTGAGAGGGTGAGCGTCTAGGGAAGTCATATTGGAGTCCGAGTTTCTCATCCCCCAGATAGATTGACAGACTTCATTTATTCTTTCTTTTCTCCCTCTCTCTCTCTCTCTCTCTCTCTCTCTCTCTCTCTCTCTCTCTCTCTCTCTCTCTCTCTCTCTCTCGCTACAAATGTTCTCCTTTTGCATGGATGTTGTCATGTCAGCTGTAAAGAATGCACATGACATAATAAAACATAATGTAGATAGATGACTTAACAAAATATCCATGTATTTACTGTGGCACATGACACAATAAAACAAATTTGCAGTTTAAAATCGAATGAAACTTAATGTGAAATGGCCGTGCAATACCGATGCATTTTTCCTGGTGCCCAGGGACACAGTATTCTTACACACTAAATCTACATCTTAGCGTGTAAGGTTTCACTTAAATGCAAGGAAATACACACTTTCGATAACACTCATATGCGCAAGATGCAACATGGTAGAAAATATCACAGCATATATTACAAAACATGTAGTAAAATTTATTGTGTTTGTATCAGTTGTTACGATATTATTGTACATAAGTAAAATATGCAGTATGAGAGACTGAGGTCATTTTTGCCCATTGGATTGCAGTAGTTGGTCGAGCTCTCAGAGCTTTGCAGCTTTTAAGTTAGTAGTCACTAAATCATCTTAGACACCGTTACAACTTGCAACTATTTCTCGGACTGAGAATATAAGACGTCATAAAGTGACTGATTATACAGTCACTCTACAGTCTAGACATTAAACATACATTATCCTGTAGTACAAAATGGTTTTCTACTTTGTTAAGCTGGTTCACTTTAACACAAGACACAGGCCTTTCACAGGAGTACCCTGGTTTGTTTTCACGTTTAAGAATAATGTTGCACAAGTTCACACAATCTGGTGGGGAAGATTTGTGTATATATTATTGCAGCTATTAATTGATTCTCCTGTACTGTTTATTTAGAGTTCAGTGAGCTTAGAATGTTTCATTAAACAGTTGTTTTCTCGCAGAGCTGGAGGCAAAGGAGGACAGAATCAGCAGATATTTCAGCTGACGTTTATGGGGGGATGTATTCCCGTATGAAACCTTGGAAGACACATCCAAAGAGTTTAAATACTTGACTTCCCCACCAATTTGCTCTCGTTCACACGACATTTCAGGAGAAAATGCATTGTGGCATTTTGGTTTCAGAAAAGTTTTGCGATCACACAGAAACGGTGCTGAGAGCCACTGAAAACACAACTTTTTGAAAATGGTTCCCAAAGTGAAAATTTTCATAAATGCTCCGACTCCATCTCCGTGGAAAATGCAACTACAGCATATGTGGACCACGGCAGTTGTAAATAGTTTTTCTGCACATGCGCCAGTAGATGGAAAATAACAACAAGCGGGCTCCAGACTGTCATGACTCCCAGTCCACATTCTCCTGGGACTTGATAGTTTTATAGTTGAGAGTCACCGGAATAACAATCCAACTTGGTCGTCTGTCCACTAGAATGTCTGTGAACTCACCATTGTTAATGCATATTGTATATTTTTCTCAGCCTGCATGTGTGTGCACGCTGAGAAAATGTATGTTAACTACACTGCATTCAGCGTTTCTGTTGTGTCTGTGTAAACGGACATAGTTCTGAAAATGTTGCGATGTAAATGCAAAGATTTCCTTACATAAAAATGCAGAAACTATGCCTTTTGACTCGAAAAGTTGTCGTGTAAATGACGCCCGAGAGAGGCACAGTCATGCAGACGGACAGAGGTTCACCAATCTGTTACAAGCTGCATTTGAAAACTGGGACATTTCCAAAAATATTTTCCTGAAAACGTCTTGGTACACCTTGCAATTCACAGGATCGTCTTTGAAGATTGCTGGTGATCTTCAGGACCTTACACTGCACAGCATTTAAACACTTCCAGATGTTCAGCCATCGTCTCTGATCCAAAAGGTCATTTGAAATAGTAAAAAAAAAAAAAAAAAAAGGAAAACTGTTTTGTGGTCAGATGGATCAAATGAGAAATTCTTTTTGGAGAATGTTTTGCTGACTAAATAAGAACATCCAGCTTGTTATCAGTGGACAGTTGAAAAGCCTGTGTCTCTGATGGTATGGCATTGCATTATGGTGTATGGTTTAGGCATTATGAATGCTGGAGAGTGCATTGAGGTTTTAGAGCATGTCTCTTTCAGGGAAAGCTTTGCATATTTCAGCAGGACACGACTGAACAACATACTGCATGCATCACCACAGCACTGCTTCAATAATAGTAGAGCCCGGGCGCTGAACTTTCCTCGCATGTAGTCCAGACCTTTCAGTAATGGAAAACATTAGGTGCACCATGAAACAAAATATCTTGCAGCAAAGACACAGGACTCTTTATCAGCTAGAATTCTGCAACAGAGAACAATAGAAAAGATTCTTCTCCCAAAACTGCAGCAAATGGTTCCCTCACCTTCCACACTTTAACAGACAGTTATTCAAAGAAGAGACACACGTTACTCAATGCTGAACATGTATGGCCCTGCACCAACTTTCGGAGTTATGTTTTGTAAATTTGATAAGAGATATTATTTTCTATGAAACAGAAATAAAAAGTCCGTTTTAACATCTCATGTGCTTTTTGTTGTGTCCCGACTGTTTGAGAGCTGCGGTTGTAAATAGAAATTTGTTAATTACTGAACTCAAGGACAGGATGATGATGATAAACAAGAGAAGAGAAAAGGGCTTTCATGAATGGATTAGTGGTGAGTCTTGTGAAAAATAACTCATCCAAGATCTACTTAGCACCTTATCAAGCTGTACTTGTGCCTTTTCTTCACATTATGTGTGCTCCTGACCTTACTGAGGTACGTGGACATGCTTAAATAAGGGTGAATATCTTTCTTCACAAGTGACTGGCAGCAAATTATACTTCATAGAGACACACAAGCAGGTACCTGGCATCTTGTTGATACTTGTACGAACAACAGATATGCAGTGTCTCATCCATCAAATCCCAAGTAAAATCTTTCATAATAATTTTTTTTTTATTATTTTAGCATAAACTCATTCACATACATTGAGGTGTTTATTTGATGTGGGATCCAGAGGTGTCAAGCCAAAGCATGATTTATCCTTTTCTATACCGCTTGTCATGAAAAGGTAGGTATAGCCAGCAGCGCTGTGACAAAGCACTGACAAAGGCTGTCAGGTTTTCAGGCTAATTAAAACCTCAGTTTCACTCAGTTCCCTGATCACTCCTCACAAAGACCCTTGAGTGGCATCAATGAGCACACTCAGGCTTAAGTGAATGTTTACCTCCCCTAATGACTATCTGTCTCGGTGCTGAGTAAATGCAACTGCCTCAGTCCTTTCCGCCGCTCACTGAGGTTACACGGACCCATGCAGAGAGTGGGACCTCGTCCTGAGGTGTCTGTCCCAGCTGTTTAATGACATCGGACCATTTGCAGGCTGTTATTGTTTTGTTCTGTACAATGACTGCTGGACAGCATCGGTGGCACAGTGGTAGACGTTACTGCATAACTCAAAGAGAAAGCCTTGTTGGCATCTAGACCTCTGCTCTGTCTGCTTGGAGTAGCATGCCAGTTTTGTTTGCTTTTTTTTTTTTTTTTTTAGAAATGAAGTCAGGTAGATGGAGGAATCTGAACTGCCAGCATGTGAGAATATGAAAGTGAATGTATCTTTATCTGTGTTTGCCCTGAGATGGACTGATGACCTGCGCAGCGTGGGTTTTTTTGTTATTGTTGGGGTTTTTTTTGCCTGTAGGCTCGCCACATGTTGAGACAAGTTATATTCCACCAAAATAAAATGATATTTGTGGAGGTTTAACAGTGAACCTTTTGACGTTTAGGTAACCCGTAGCAGAAACGATGTACTCAGAAGTTCTACTTTGTGAAACACTGTGTTGTGTGTGGATATATTTCTGATGAGAGTATGGCACAGCGTGAGAGCACCAATGAAAAATGCAGAATACAAACTTACACTTATGTAGAGTACTTTATGGATAGCCATCAAGCAAAAAAAAATAGCATGTTTATTTTTATTGCTGGTGAAATTACAGTTCCAGCCAGTGGTGTAGTCCACGGTATACACAGGTACATGGCATATACCCACTTATTTTTCAGTCAGCATCGCGTGCACCCACTTCCAAATCCTCACTGATGCACCACTCAGAAACAGATTGCCTTTTTTCCCCCTTGGAATGATAAAGCAATGACCTGCATTCACTGATCTAATTGGTTATTGTCCATGTTTACCGTGCAGCATGAGGACTGACGAGCCAATCAGAGTAAGAATACAACGGGTCATTACAAAGCAAGTAATGCTAACCGATGAATTATACTGAAACTACGTGACCATGAGCAAAAGATAATATCCCATAAGATGGGAATAATCAACTCTAAAGACCTGACCTAAGATGCAGCATAAAGCATGCTAAATTGCACACTTACGCAGACAGATTGTCCTTTCACTTTGCATGCTTTTTTTTTTTTTTGCAATTTAGAAGGAATAACTCAATAGCGACATCACACACAAGAATGCTTTGTGTGCTTTTGGCCCTGTTTGTGTTCCAAAACAATCCCAAAAGAGTTGGACATGGTAATAGGCAATAAAAGAAAGAAAAAAAAATTACATAATACGGGAGATGATCAATCACAAAGTCAGAAATGTCTAATAATAAAGTCTGCAAACAAAATTCATGGAGGGGCAGCTAAGGAAGTGCCTTCTGTTACAATAAGAGCAGGATCTCTGCAAAGGGCCGAGCCAGTTTCCACCTCCTTTTCAAATTTGTTAACAACAGATGTAGTAAGAAACAAGACAAGTGTTCTCGGAGGTGCTGAATGACATTGCGCTGTGTATATTAATCAATTGGCTTAAACTCATCCTGGAACACACACCTGATCCATATTCATGAAGGTAAATACGGCAAATAAATACTGTGATTTTTCACATCGGACTCATTCCTCAATGCATCCTGACTGTAGATCAGCTTCTACAAATGCGCGCGCGCAATTTCCTGTTTTGCACCTGTCTTAATACGTGCAAAGCTTCATTCGATCAGGCTCTTAATCGGCTAGAAAAGATGAATGGATGGATGTCTCCCACTCAGGTTTTCAATTTTCTTTCTTTTCTTTAACAATTTGGGTCATAGGCCTGGCTGTGAATGAAAATTAATGACTGATTACAGTTCCTAATCACTTCTAAAAAGAAAAAAGAAAAAACTTGTGCATTACTGTGGTGTTGGCGTGGCACATTAACTGAGCTGTCAGCACTATTTTGGTGAGTCTAATAATTGATTCATTCATTAAGTTCAGTTGATGTGACATTACATTGTCTGAGTATCACGCTCTATGATACGAATGCTCGGGCTATACTTAAAAGAAACTGATTTGTTGACTAATGACAACAGGAAACCACAAACATGCAGACAGCAGCTTTAATACACGGAAGCTAATGTTTATTTTACTGTGGATGAAAATCAATGAAAAGTCCTCCTCTCACAAACTTGAATTCTTTTACAACAGTCAAAGGGCCAGTCTTCACTACGGACAATGGCTTTGGCCGATTGTAATGATAACAATAAACAATGTGAGCGGGAAATAGAGCATGGGTCGGCAACTTCAGGCACAGGTGCCACAGTTGGCACGTCCCGGCGGAATCATTGGCACTCTGGTAAACGCTCAGCATGCATATTGTTCAAAATTAGTCGCCATCGTGTCAAACCCCGGCCAAAATCTGCAACCGCAAATGAAATGGATGTGCACAGATGCATGGCTGATTACGTCGTACGTGCGACTCCCTTTACATTAATGCATGTAGATCTCATTGCGCTGATGGAGTTTGGCAAGGATTTGCCGCCACGGACGTTTGTCGAAGCGAGATGCGACGATTTTAGTTGCGTAAGGAGTCCCTGTGTCAATATTAGTGACTGCTGTGGAGGTTATCAAAAAGGTGTCTACTCATACATATTTAAATTCTTAATTAATACACTGAAATCCGTGCCATTTGTTTTTTAATTTACTGTTGTACGGTATTTTAATATTAAGCTTAATCTTCATGTTTTCTCAGAATTTCCCCACTGGAATGAATAATGTACCTATTAACCACTCCATCCATCCATCCATCCATCCATCCATCCATCCAGCCATCCGTCCATCCATCCATCCATCCATCTATTGTTTGATATTTTTATGGTCAAAGAAGGTGCAGTGACAGTAGTTCTATAGGACATTTAAATTTTTTTACTATGCTACCAATTTCATAGGAGTAATCATCCATTCATCCGTCTTTGGTACCGCAGGGGATGGAGCTGATCCCAGATGACTATGGTGAATGCAGATTATACCCTTGACACCCCAGCAGGCAACACAGGACAAACACCGAGCGAGAGACAACAACACAATCATATACTTACTGAGCAGAAATTGAGAATCACTAATTTACTTCAAATATGTTTATTGCACATTTTGCACTGAAAGGATATTTGTACATTGGGGCAAGAAAGTTAACTACTAGACCACCAGGTACTCTCCGAGTAATAAGTTACTGCTAAAAGTGTCATCTCTGTTGCTGACAGCGTTTAAAGTCCTAAGCAAATATGTCGAAGTAAATGGATGGCGTGTTTGAAGTGTTTTTAAATATTACTTAATCCTCCAGTTTCTGAGGAGTGTGTGACCAAACTGCACTTTGCAGGGTGTGATGTGCATCAACCCCATAAAAGTGCACAATGTGAAAGTGAAACATTGAGCAGCAAGGCTTCAAACTACCGTCAAAGGGGCGAGAGTTTGCGTTCATTCCTTGCGGATTAGTAACCCGAACCTCTTTCATCATGCACTGTCATTTCATCTATTGTTAGAAATAATCATCTTTTTGCCGTTTCAAGTGGGAAGGCAGAGCAAAACGCGGTGGATTTGCTATGCAGTTTATTAGGGTTACCTTTTGGGACAATTAAATGCCTTTTTATTACAATGTTGTATTTGCTAGTATTTCATCTGATTTAGTCCAGATGAAAAGGGGCTTTAAAAATAAACAACACCTCTTGAAACAAAGTAATTCATAAAGACAATAACTGTGATACACACTGTGCAATACACAACACAAAAATACATTTCTTTTACTTTATCACATGGCAGTCGTTATGTTCTTTTCTTACAAATTGTACTTGCTATGACCTCAAAGTGCATAAGGTTGAGTTCTTGGCATTGAATTCTACAGTTCATGGGCATCTTTTTTTTGTACTGAATAAGCAATTTGCCTTTTATTGATGTATTTAAACACACAGTTGACACGTCCTCCATACCGACATTTGTATGTTTTGTCAAGAGTAAGTCTATTAAAGATCAATGTGGGGGGGGGGTTGCGAAGCCCTCTTGATTTTATATAACATATTTTTTTTATGTCGTATAAATAGGTGAGTCTGCATGGTAAATGGATTTCACTTATATATTCAATCAATTCATGTCACAAAACTGAGTTTAAGCATTTACATTAATAGTGTAAGCCAGCAGGAGAAAATAATGGCGGCGTGTCAGGCTAAAGGGAAAGGTGAATCCCCCCCCCCCCCCCCCCCCCCCCCATAAAAAAGGAGTGTACCGAGAGTTATTTGGAAAATGGCTTTATAGAAGCAATAGACAAAATTAGGGCTGAATGCATCTTATGCAGTGAAAAACTGGCAAATGAAATGTTGAAACCGTGCAAGCTGAAGTGGCACCAGGTCACCAAACCCCCCGAGACAGTGTGTTGGAAAAAAGGTTGGGCATCACTGCTTTACAATGTTAGTCACATACACCCATTCACACACACACACACACACACACACACACACACACACACACACACACACACACACACACACACACACACACACACACACACACACACACACACACACACACACACACACACATACACATCAATGGATTGCCATGCAGGTAACATTCAGTGGGAGCAATTTGCGCTTCAGTATTTTGACCAAGGACGCTTCAACATATGGACAGATGGGGGAATCAAACCTACAACTTTCCGTTAGAGAAACAACAGACTCTACCAACTGAGCCAAAGCCGATACGATAAAATAAACACTGACTCCTGAAGCAATGCCATAGAATAAGTCATTCGGTCCCAAAAGATGTGAAGCGGTGTCAGAAAAAAAAAAAGACATCCAGTCCTGAAACATGATGATGGGGTACACCAATCCATCTTCTACACTGCTTTATCCAATTTAGGGTTACAGAGCGATGGAGCTGATGGAAGACGGATTACAACCCTTGTCAGGTCACAAGTCTATCACGTGGCAAACACACAGACGACCACAAACACTCACACCTTAAGGCCATATTGGGTCATCAGTTAACCTCAAACACTTCTTCTTTTTTTTCTTTTTTTAACTGTGAGAGGAAATTAGTGTAAAAGTCAGCCAGACAAAAGTAGAATATGCAAACTCCGCACGGAAAACCTTCCAAGCCTGCAGACCTCCTCGCTGTGAAGGAAGAGCATTAATCGTTTGGCCACCTTCATCTAAAACTTCAAGAACTGTTTGATCTGTCCTTCTAAGCAAAGTTTAAATGTTAAGCTCAAAGCTGCAATGATAAAACACACAAAACAGAGACACCAGTAGTCCTGTGACAACTCTGTAGACCAAACACTGCTCCTATTAGGTAGTTGTCCTTCACAAAGTCCGCATATAGCTGCGAGGCAGGGTCAGAAGAAAAGACACCCAGTCCCAAGACGTGATGATGAAACCGTGACAAATCAACTCATTCTCTCACTTCAGAATCTGCAAGTCGCTGTGCCACAGGATTTCAGCTTCCCTTTGAGTTTGGGAGCCAGTGAATCTCGCGACTCAATGGTGTTCATTTCTCTAATCCAATCCCTGTATAAAACCTCCCTTTGAACGTCTACTGAAAAAGCTGAAAGGCAGCACATATCCCTTCCCTTCCTTCGGCTGCTCTCTGCCTCTCTGATCCGCGCTCAGTGTCCGACGCACAGGCGCGCGGATGGAGCGCGGATAGAGGCAGATCTAATTAAGTTTGCTGATGGTGAAAGTGATGATTATTCTGCAGGAGAAAAAAACGATGGGGGGGGGGGGGGGGGGGGGGAGAAGATAACGAGAATAACTGCAGGGGTGCTGAATCTTGTCCTCCTCTTCTTCCTCATTGTGGTGATCGTCATCGCGACCACAATCATCATTAAAGACATTATTTAAATAATTAAAAGAGTTTCTGGATTAACTTACACTCAAGATAAGATCCGTTTTAACAATCTACATTTTCTGTAGTGACTAGTAATCAAACTCCAGCATATTAATTTTTTTTTCAACAGAATTCCCTTGTTGAAGCCACTTATCTCGTTCTGACTGTTATTACCTAAACATTCCCAAATATCCTTTAACTCGAAGAGCAATTTCCTTGATAGGGAGGCTTTATTGTGCTCCTTTTTTTTTTTTTTTATTAGGAAATTATTTTTTGCCATTTATCAGCGGCATTACGCAACTCATATCAGACGTAAACACAAAGGCGCTCGACTTATTAAAAGTGACATTTCAGTCTGGTTTCCTCTTTTCTGCCTGTCTTCTCTTTAATTTGTATTGAATCTGCGACTTCTATTCGGTTCCCCTCCCTGAAAAAAAAAAAAGAAGGAAAGAAGAAACAACTGGCTCCAAGACGCCAACATCCTCTGACCCTTCCCTCATATAGCCTGCCTCCCCCCTTCTGAACGCCTCCTACTCTCACTTCCTCCAGTTACGTCTCAGCCAACCGGGAGTGCGCTCGCTGCTGGAATAAATTAAATTGCGGCGGTATGGTACAGGAGGGAGGGAGAGTGCGCCCGGAATGCCATTCAAACATTCTGTGCGCTGGGAGTCCAGGCACCGTCAGCATCATCATCGGAAGCAGCAGCAGCAGCGGAAGAAGCAGCAGCGGCAGCAGCGGCGGCAGCTCTCCGTGCGCTCTGCGTGCGCCTCCGAGCGCGTTTTTCCAATCAGCAGCAGACATGAGTTAGAGGACGGCGGCTCACCACGCGTCTCCCATGCGGGCGGTCCCCGCCAGCTTTCGCCGAATCCAAACTGTGCAAAATGTGTTCAAAAAAATAATCTGTCTACCTGGAAGGTTTGACCCCCTTTGGAGCGCCGAGCAGCCCGCTGCGACTCGTCCCATTGAAGTGGACCTACTGCGCCTACTGTGCGTCGTCTCAGTCTCTCCGCTGGAAATATACAAGTGTGAAAGAGGTCGGATGTCACCCCCCGTTTTTATCCTCAAGTTGCGCTGCCTTTGATTGCGTTTTTGTTTGCGTGTGTTGCTGCGATAATCCCAACCCGCCCCGTCTATGCGCTCATCCGAACTCAAGTTCACGGTCTCTTCGGGGGATTTTGTGGAGACTTAATTCCGGCCAGTGACGGATCACAATACTCACCGAATAAGGTAAAAAGCTCACTGTTCAAACTAGTATTTCACTTATTTCATGAGTCAGCTACACAGTATTACAGTATCTTTATTTTAAAGAACCCACACAATTGTATTTAATAATTGAATTGAACAGCTTTATTATATCAAATAGTCTACAAAAAAAAAAAATTGGAGTGTTAATTTTGCATTAATTTCAAACCATCTGAGTTTGACAAATGCATCCCTCCATATTTCCAAAGTATAATTGCATTATTTTTTTAATTGTGTGTCCCTTGCTTACACTCCTCTCTATTCTCCCTCTTCCTCCAAACAGGATCCATCAGGAGTGCCAGGAGAATGAGGAGTCACCGGGGTCGGGGGAAGCAGCATGAGTGGCCTGTGCATCTCCATTAGACTGACGGCCCTCATGTTTCTATGGAAGTGGTTAACACTAAGCCTGCTCCAGAGCTGGTTATCACTCGGGTCCGGTGGGGCGGACTCTGCCGGGGCTGGCTTCAGCGGCTCCACTGGGCCCCTGGGCTGGCTCCTGTCGGATAAGGGTCCTTTTCACAACTCGCAGGAGTTTGCAGATTTCAAAGAGCGCTACCAGCAAGGATTCACCACCAAGTACAAGATTTACAGGTGAGAAACCGTCAGTGGCCGCGTCAGGAGTTCTGCAGAATAGCTCTGATTCAAGCTGTGTACCTACTTTGGATTTGATTCTCGTGGCCTTTTAAAAAGATGTACAGAAAACTATAGAGAGGGGATGTCACAATGGCTTTGTTTATAAACAAACAAACAGAATGCAACTTTAGTAGTTGGCAAATTGTGGGATGAGACATTGAGAAGATTACTTCGTGGAGTTTCACAGTTGCATGAAATCTCTGCATTTATTCTGTATGGATTTGAGCTTCTCTCCCTGCTTCCTCTTTTTTTTTTTTTTTTTTTTTTTTTTGTGGGCAGCTGAGACATATGGTTGGAGTATGATACAAACTCTCAAGAGTGCTGCATATCAGTGGAAACTCAAAGTGAAGATACCGCAGGAGGGTTTGGGCGAAGCAGCGGGACATAACAGATATCTGACTGAGCCTGTTGATGTGTGACAGTGGGTAGACAGGATGGCTTCAGAAGTGTGTGGTGTGAAGTATAGTGGGTGTGTGCTTAGAGGCAGCAGGGTATTGTTTGAAAGCGTGCTATGATGTATGATGTAATTTTTTTCTTTTCCCTCGCAGTTTTTTCCCCCCGAAACAAAACTGTAAAAGAAAAAGCTACGCATTTCAAGATGTAAACTTTCATGAATAAATACGAGATGGTAGAAAATCCTACACAGCATCCGACACAATATCTCCTTTCCAAGAAATATTTTCACTATCTGTCAACAATTTTCAATCTTGCGTCTCAGGATAAAAGATTGCCAATTTTATCGCACATGAAATTTAACGTGAAGTTGATGGATTAAAAAGAAGAAACGCAGCAGCAGGAGCCATAAATCTTAACTCTATGTAGCAGTCTCTCTTGTTGTTGGCAGTCTGTGTATATGCAAGTGTGGATGTCTGCTTGAGATAGTGTTTCCCCAAGTTTTGAGCCTTTTCATGAAAGAGAAAGAGAAGACAGAGTCTTTTGTATTCATGTGTGCATCAAATTATAGCTTTACACTTATTCTACAAATCATCATAGTAATTAGATTTTATTCGCATGTCCTTCCTCTCTGGTCTTGTGCCTCAATATTCAAGGAAGTTTAAGGGGTACTTTGAACGGTCGTCTCTCAATCTGAAGGTTGCCGGTTCGGTTCCCCTACTGCTGGATTGAGTGAGCTCCTTGCAATTTGTGCGTGAACGTGTGTGTGAATGTGTTTAAAGTACTTTGGGACTGCCCGAGCAGTTGGAATGTGCTATATTAGTAATATAAGAACCCTAAAACCCCCACGTTGAATGTTTGTTCTGAAATACCAGATTTTACAAAGCATTTTGTTAAAAGCCGACTTGACAGAAGTAGAATGCTGTAATATATCTGATAGTGACCGGGGGGGGGGGGGGGTCCTTGATTGTTAGTGTGCCAGGTAAGTGTGTTGATACTCTGTGATGACAGTGATGCCGGAGTGTCCACAGTCGCACGGTGGAGGAGCTGTTGCCAGCTGAATAGAGGGTTGACTGACACTGGCATTTAGCAGCTGACAGGGGTGACAATGCCAGGCAAAGATAGAGAATGTAGCACCGTTGGCTCCCCCACATCCATCATTTCCTCCTTCGCTGCCTCTCTGCTGGCGTCTCTTTTCCAATTCTCAGGATGTCTTCATAGCGATATTTCTTCCTTCTTGTCTCTTTGTCCTCCTCCACCTTCTGCTCCCCACCCAAAGCATGCAAATTGAACGGATAATTTGCATGCATGGGAATAATCTTTCACTTTGCAGATGTTTTATCATCACTTCTTGTTTCCAAAACTTTGGCTCCACGCTCTTTAGATGGTATATTGTGTAACCTACTCCACGACTTTTACTGACCTCTATCAGCAAATATCTGGAAATGCACACTTGACAAGTCTATAACCATCCTCTCCCCTTGGGCTACGGTGGCCTTTTCAGTTTCCACTGAAAAATAACAGTCTGTTGGCTAATTAGAGAAGAAGAAAAAAACCCAACAGACAATCAAATAAAAAGGTGAAGCGTGACGTTGAAACAGAAAATAAAGTTCAAACATTGTGATTGGCTTAAAAAATAAGTTCCATTAGGCTTTAGAATAACGTGGATTTCAAGCATTGTCATGCATTTCTGATCAGCCAAGGATACTGAGAACTGAAGAGATCAGAAGTGCCTCCAAACTGTTATGGGTTGTGTCTTTTTTTTTCTTTTTCTTTTTTTCTTCTTCTAGGATCTACAACAAACTCATTAATTGTGAAAGCCAAAAATCCAGGCAAAGTATTCTTTGAGTCATTTGTATTGATCAACAGCACCATACAGCCTCTTGCAGACACTTAACAACCCTTTATGGGTCAGTAAACGTCCCGTTATTGCCTCTTGAATCATCACCACTGAGGTTTAGAGTTGGATAACGATGCACAAACTGGCATCGCGTGGAACCGTAGCAGAGCCAAAATGTTCTCACTTATGATGGCTTCTCTCGCACAGATCTTGCAGAGATTGAGAACATGCATAATGAACACAGACAACAAGGAAATATCAATTAGCTTTGAAAAATTACAAGGCCAAAAGAAGGGTAAATGAAGACATTAAAGTCTTAAAAGCTTCCTTGCCTTTATCTCTATGTCTCTATTTCACGTTTTAGTCTTTTCTCTGCTGTCTCCCTCCCACCCTCCACCCCTGCCTGCTCTGTTGAATGATCTCAAACCAATTGCTCTCCCTCGCTCATAAATATTCCCCAGAGCTCAGTTGGCCTTTCCCGTCAGTGGGGCAGGGCAGAGGGAGTCAGGGACGAGGGGAAGACCTGGGGGAACTGGAGTGGCGACAGTAAGAGGTGCCACTGTTTTATCCCCCCCTACTGGCGGCTTTCCACAGTGGATCAGCCTCTAATCAGTTCCAATTTTAATAATTGAATGCAAATGTCGAGTTTTATTGGAGAATTATCCAGAATAGAAGTTGTAAAGTACTTAACTTTGACTTTTTCAAATATTCTCTCTGGACCGCTTGAAATGGACGGATTAAAAAGCGTAGAGATTCACAGCTTTCTACCTTTGTGGTGTACTCTCCAACAATGCATATACAGTATATAAAAAAGAAGATATGACATTTTATTTTTAGGACTATCTTCTTTGTGAAATACATTTCATTTCAAGGTCTGATGAAATAACTGGAGGAAAAAAAAAAATCAATTCACCGAATTCAAAAGAAAGCGACAGAGAGGCACTTAGCGATATTACTTCTACTGTGATTGCAAAATAACCCGCACCTGTTATATCAGCTATAATGGCAACTTTAAAACACCTGGCCCTTTTTTATTTTTTTCTCCTTCTCTCATCATGGCGAGAATCAAATCTTAGAACAGCCTCGTGGCTTTTATCTCACTCTGAAAGCAGCTCACACTGATGACATAGGATTAAATTCAGTCTTGAGGTATCAGGCTTTTTTTGTGTGTGTGTGTGCACTTCCTGCTTACATGTGCACGAGGGGGTCGAAATGGGTGTAAAAATGAACAAAGGCGTGTTTCATTGAATAATTTAGAAGCGTGTGGTGTTTGTGAAACTCTGGCTGCAAATGAGAGGAGCTGCTACTTCGAGATTCCTTGGGTGTAGTTGAGCCACAGCCACAGACAGTAGCGTATTAGTCAAAATGTCACCTCCTCCCTTCTTCTTCTTCATGGGCCATAACTTTTATATCACGCCTCATCTCCTGTATTTTTGCCTCTCTTTTCTCCTGTCAGCCCACTGGCTATTACATTGACTTCATTTGATGTAAGGAGTCGTCTCTTGTAATTATGGAGTGATTAGTGTTTCAATTATATGCAGACATGTTTGTGGAATGGATGCGGCTGCAGAGGTATGATGTGACAATACCTATCGTCTTGTGCTTTTCCGTCCTCGTGTTTATGGCTGCCTTTTGTGTTTTGAATGCTTTTGATGGGAAAGCACATTTAAAGGGAGATTACGAAATGGAACGGAATAAATGGGCATAAAACCGCAATGAAAAAGCAACGAGGAGAGGAGAGCAGGATAGAAAAGAGCACGGTAACGTAATAACATAATGCACTGCAATGCAACACAATGCTTTTGTGAGCCATAGAAAAATACTGAGGGTGCACATGAATTATTTAATAGTTAAGGATAAAGTATAAAACTTTTTGATGTATGTAGTGAATATACGGTATAGCTATTATTAATATGTGCATATTTGTCAAATCAAAGTAAATTCCTCTTTTGAAAAATGGTGTAGCCGCTCTATTCACCGTTTCTATGTTCTATAGTGTGAAGGTCTGCTGAGCAGTGAGCATCACTTTTGCCCGTCCAACTAATAACTTGGAACTCAGTGAGTCAACCCTCAAACAAAAAATGCATACATGTCAGAGTCTTCTGTCGTGGGAAATTAAAGGATATCATATGATAGAGCAATAGATAAACTGTGAAAGCTTTTGTTGGGTTTTTCTCTGTTAAAAGCACCTAGAAATGACTGCTGTATCTGGTGCTATATAAATAAAGTTGAATTGAATTCACAACTGAAGCATTTACTGAGCATTATTGGACTTTAATGCAATGGTGCCCCGGAGACAACTTACATATGAAGACCACTGTGAATGAGTCACTTGCAGTGACTTGCTATAGATGTATAACTATAGATCTGCCCCTGTCGAATATACATCTTTTTTATAAAGCAAGCTAAATCCAGGTTCTAACCCAAATTTACTTCTTGACTTGAGTCAAGTGAATTTTAGACTTTATTGAGTGAACTGAAGATTAGAAATCAATAGAAAGTAATACAATTGAATAGAAAAATATAGATTTAATTAATCCCAGAGGGAAAGATAGATAGATAGATGTAGACATATACACCTTGTAAATCAATCTCGGTTTGATGCATCTGCATGCAGTATAAACTAAATCAATAACGAAACAAATCTACACCCAATGTACACTGATATCTCTCGATATACATAATTGCTAGATGTGCACATATTTCTAATTAGGCAGATGGAGGGATATGGAGACTACAGGGGCGGGTGTAGACCTCCATCCTCCCCCCAGGTGCCCTGCTTAAGCGGTCTGTGAGAATCTGACAATCCCTCTATGGCACCTAGTCTATGGTCTCCTGACAGTGGGAAGGCATATCATGAATATATCTCAAATCGTTCATAGCAAATGTGGTTTGGATTCAAAAACCCAAACATATATGGAAGTTTGACACTTCCACAATTGACATACGTGCCATTTCCGTTGGATTGCATTTTAATTTCTATCACATACTGTTTTCTTGGGGGGAAAAAAAACAAAAACACAAACCATAATCATGTCAAGAAATTTAAGGAAATTAAAAACCCTCTGTTTTCCTTCATTGGTTTACCCACAATAAAGTATAGATGATTGGATCCAGTTGGTTCATTTCACGCTTCATTTATTGTTGATGCCGTGTCTTTAAATTCAGAACACATTCCAGCATTTCCCCTCTCTGCCTCTTCACTTTTTCTGACTTACATAACCAAATCAAATCTGACCTTGTGGTACACATTGTGGAATGCATTTGCCTGCAGTTCTTGTTGATCCTCAAGGCAGTGGCCTTGTTTGTTTATAATCAATATATTAGTGTCAGAGAATTTTTGTGGTAAAGCTTTTTGCAAACACATTACAAAACATTTCCAGGAAGAGCACAAGAGAACACGAGTGAGATGTAGTTTCTTTCCAAGCTGCACTTTTCTCTTCAGCACGAAACGCCTAAATAACTCGTTTCAGTGAGAATCGTGGTGGAGACCAGTCTGTTTATAGGGCTCAGTCAGAGGTTGAACGTGTCTCGAGGACAGAAAGCGAGCAGTCCCGTCTTCTTGATAACCAGCGGCGATGGCAGTGACGAGGACTTCAACCAGCATGCAGCTTATGGTTTCTGACAAGTGTGTGATGGGAAGTTACCAGGGCCAGAGGTTTATGGAGGCAGCGCTTATGAAATTATTCCTCTGGAGTGTTTGTGCTTGAGTGAATTTACCATTGATGGTTGGAGTTATGCTCATAAAATAGGGGAATGTAAACTTGTTATGCCTCATCCTGCGAATGTCAAGAAGATTTCACCCCTGGAGTGCATCTTCACAGTCAAGTTTATCTTGAATAAGGTGTGACCTGACACAGAAATATCACACGAGTTATACGGTGTGTGTGTGTGTGTGTGTGTGTGTGTGTGTGTGTGTGTGTGTGTGTGTGTGTGTGTGTGTGTGTGTGTGTGTGTGTGTGTGTGTGTGTGTGTGTGTGTGTGTGTGTGTGTGTGTGTGTGTGTGTGTGTGTGTGTGTGTGTGTGTGTGTGTGTGTGTGTGTGTGTGTGTGTGTGTGCGTCATATAGCAACTTCATGTGAATTCAGAGATGATTGATATTGTTCCGATGAGGCAAGACAAAAACATTTAAACATCAAAGTAATTGACATATAAAATAAAAGAGAAGAAGATTGAACCTTCTTGTCAAAGTCGATATGCAGCACACAGGTTTTATCTGTGTCATGGTTCATTGATTAGGTGCAAATCGTTTACGTTTCCAAGTGAAAAAGCAAAACCTTTGTTGTGTTTTGGACGTCCGAAAATGCCACTTTTTAATGAAAATGGCTCCCAAAGTGCAACTGTAGAAATGGGTGAAAATGCAACTTATCTGAAATGCTGCTGCTGCTGCACATGTGCACCACGGCTGTAGTAAATACAGTAGTTCTTGTGTGGCGAGCTCAATGCCAACGAAATTTCCTCTGGAGTAGAGTGACTCTTCGTCCATACTCTCCTGGGACTTGGTAGTTTTATGGTTGAGAATCACCCTAATAGGAATCCAACTTTGTTGTCTGTCCATGCAAATGTCTATTTGGTGTAAACTGACATTGGTTTTAAAACTTTGCTGCGTAAACACCTTTTAAAAAATAAATAAATATATATATATATATATATATATATATATATATATATATATATATATGTATGTATTTTGGCTTGAAACGTCATGTAGATGCGGCCGAAGACCAATTCGTTTGATCTCAGTAAAGTATTTATCAACTGTAATTGTTGATTAATTTTTCCAACCCTTCTGTATAATGAATAAAGATGGCTGTTAACTTGGGGATAATTTAACTAGTTTGCTGACTGATTGATTTTACACAGAGAGCAACGCATACGATCGAAGAGCATCCAGCAATCAGGCTACAGCAAACTGAATATCCTCACCTTCCAAAAAGCAGTCGGGGCAACAAAACAAACAAAAACACAAAGGGTGCCCTCGGAAGGCCGTGTTTTAATTTGTCTTCTCTGAGCAACCCAATCCCCAAAGAAAATGTTTCGATTGTATGTTTCTGCAAACCGTTGTCATTGAATGTCCATGTTGATGAATGAAAACTAAGTTTCCTATTAAAATTTCTAGGTTGCAGGCGATGACTTTCATAATTCTCATATTCATGGTGACAATAACAGAATTAATATATTGGTCTTGTTGAGGTAAAAATCTTTTTTTGTGTCAACCTAAAGGTCAGTGTAGGTTTTACTGCGGCTGTGGCATAACTTTGCATCCAGAATTTGGTGGTTCAATAATCGTTGGGTTCTGTTAATGTATCAAAGTCTCCTTGAGCGAGACAATGAACTCAAAGTTGCTCCTGGTTTTGAGACCTTGCATGGCAGCTGTCGCCATTACTAAAAGTGCAAATCTCTTTGAGCATGCTGAAACCATGAAAATGGTCTGTATGAGTGAACTCCATTCAATCATTCACTCTGCTTTCAAAACGGGATTTGCAAGCATTCCCTTGGATTAAAAGTGCATATCTTTTTCCACCTAATTAATCAAAACCAAGATGCCCCTTTGTCACCCTTTTTACCGATATATTTAAAAACATTTAATATACAGGTAAAAGCCCAAAGAACATATGTATTCTCTAGGCTTAATAACTGGTAACGTTGGGTGTTACCATGCAATATATTTGGGCAGAGATAAATGCAATTTTGTTGTTTGTTTGTTTTTTTTTCTGAGAATTTTGTTGTGATGCTACAGTTACAATATGTATGATAGGATGCAATATACTGCAAAGCAGTAGAATATACTACAATGTGATGTATTGAGATACAATAATGGCATAACTATTGGATATGATAAGATATTATAGAATAATATAATAAGATATTATAATATAAGATATATAAGATATATATATATAAGATGCAGAGTAATATAGTATACAATGAAAGGATATATGATAGAATGAGCTACAATGAGAAATATTGTGATTCGATCATGTGATACTGTGCAATACGTCACAATGCAAGATGACACTAGATATGATGTAATATCATACTTTTGGATAGATAAGCTTATATGATAGGATCAAATATACAGCCAGACTTAATACAACGCGATACAATACAGCATGAGCTCTCATACGATCCAGGGTGAAACAGTAAGATGTGACATGATACATATGGTACAATGGATATGATACAATGTGATACTATAAAATATAATACAAAACCATAAGATACAATGTCATGTTGTCAAATACAGTTTTCTAAACAGGTCCGGCTGCATTGACGTATTCCCACGACTATAAAAACATCCAAAAATCAAGCAGTGTTTATTGACTGACTCATAAAACAGAAATGGTCTTGTTGCATTCAGTTAGCATGTTGATCTGCCTTGTTTTATGTGTGGCTACGAGGACGCCATTGTGCAAATTTACAGTGTGCATTTTTTTTAAAAGCCTATGAAAGCATGGTATTGACAGAAAATTATCACAAGTAGCAGGATTTACTTTAGCTGGTAGCTCTTTTGTGATGTGTTTCATTTGTTTGAGCGTTTTGTGTGCATGTGAGCTGGGAGACGTATACCACAGCGTGTATTAGCAGTGTGCCCGTGCCTCATTACGGAGACAATGCGATGCCGAGCATTCCTTGTTTTGTGTGTGAAGAGCGGTCTCCTGTCACCAGTGTAGTGACAAATTGCAGTACAAAAGGGATAAGCAGTATTCATGTCAGCAAAACCTCCTACAAATCATGATCTGGCTGTCCCTTTGTCGCCTTTGCTTTTTTTCTTTATTAATTTTTTTTGCTTTTGTCACTGTTGTAGTGACATGGAGCAAATGGAAGCAACGAATCAATAAAGTAGTCATTGCTCAAAAAAAAAGAACGCTTTCTTCTGGCATTCCACCCATGTATTGTCATTTTTTCCACCAAATTAATGTATTTTTTGGAAATATCGATTTGATTATCAATAATTAGAATATAGTATAGTACAGTAGCAATAAGCAAATGCAAGTTAATCTTGTCTAGATAAAAAATAATTTGGGAAAAAGAGACATTCGAGAAGGGAACAGAAAGGACAAAAAAGGAAAAGGAGACAGTTTCATACAAATGGTCCATTTAAGATGTGTGAAGTAGTAAAAACCGTTTTGGTTGGAAGATAACATCAAATAATCAGTTCAATCAGATACTTACGTCAAGGAAATGATCACTGAAATTGTTTTATATCTGTGAAACCAGACCCCGCTTTTACCGAAGTGTGAACAATGATTCTCTTTAGCCGAAATGCACGCGTGCACACATCGACAATACATCTTACTTAATGATACATAAAGAGTTTGGTGTGGTGGACGGGGCCGGCCGGAGCCACCAATTGGCATTTGCAGCCAGTTTTTCTCAGCATGTGCATTATAGCACATTATAGGGTCACAACAAAAACCTGGCTTGGCTGTGGACAGCAAGCTGACTTACATAAAAGCGTTCCACGAGATGATGATTTAACGCCTTTACCGGAAATGTTGCTGCAATATGCTTGATTGCCATAAACCACAGGTATGCATAGATGTAAACTGACTTTTACAAAGTCAATAAAAATAGATCGAAACATGAGAAACATGTAAGCTACGAGCAAAAATAAGTTGCATATGACCTTCATTTGATTCTGCTGAAATTTCTTGATTCTGGCCTGTGTGACTGAAGTAAATGTTTTGTAAATTGCACATGAGTCCATCCTGTATATATATTCTTTCCTGCCATTGTGTGTTGAAGAAAGTGGCACCCACTTTACGTATTATCTTCTTTGTGCTCCTTTTCAATTATGAAAGTTCACAGTGGAATGAGCTTCATGTAGTCTGAGAAAAAAAAAAAAAACAATCATTGAAATAAATAAAAAGGAAAGAAAGATACAGTAAATAGGCGAAATGTGTTGTTTGCAGAAGACGTTTCACGACATGACTGCGCTGGTATGTTTTTACTGACAGTCGTCTGGAAAAGAAAGTTCGTCTTCAGATGCAGGGAATGGTGGATATATAAAATTGCCCTCTGCAGTCAACCCCGAACACCTTAAGTCCTTAAAGAAATAGTCGAACACGTTGGGAATTATATTTATTCACTTTCTTGCCAAGACTTGGCTGAGAGGACGGCTTCTGCTCTCCTTCATATGTATGGCTCCAGTGAGCAAATGATTAGTTTAACTTTGCATAAAGGCTAGAAGCAGGAACGGCTTTCACAGGCTCTGTCCAAAGGTTTAGAAAAACCCCTATAGCCAGCAGTCCTGCACTTCGCTAATTAACGCGTCGCATCCGCACACGTTGAATCCATATCAACGTTTGACAAGTTGTGGTTTTACGCAGTATACCGATTCTTGGCCACACGCAGGTCTACCAGTATTTTGAGTCTGGTGGCTATGAAGGTTTCAGGCACTCAAAACAAAAACAAAAAATAATGAGACTTTTTGTTTTTTAAGTCTACTATTTTGGTACTTTTCTGGAATACTGAAACTTTATCTAAAGTGAGAAGGGGGAAAAAAAAACAACAAAAGTTTACCTCTATCTCCATATGGCCACCAGATTCTTCCCCGTTTGCGGTCATCTCGCCTCGTTCTCATCACCTGTGTCTCAATCGTCTCTCAGCTGCCATTGTTACGCCTGCTATATTTCTGGAGATGTTTGTCAGGTCTGCATACTTCTTGCTGTTTATGGCATTTTAGTTTTGGTGTTCCGTAAACATGGTTGCTGCTTTTTTCCCCTTCCCGCGAACTCCACTGACTTTCCCGCACATACATTTGTGCACCGAAAAGTTATGAAACACTTTTATTGCCCGTTTAATTCCATGTAGTTTATGTTTGTGTTTCCTGCGTTGTGTTAGCTCTGCTACAAACTCAGTAAGATTTAAATTTGAATTTACTTAATGTTCTCACAGTAGGTTGACGTTGTTTGCATGATTATGAATCCCTAAATCAGTTCTCTGCTTTTGAAGCCCAGGACTGACTAACTAACCTCTCCTGTAATCAAATAGCCTAGTTGTTTATAATCTGACGTGTCATGCCACTATATATAAAACAGATGGTAGCATGAAGTATATTCTACAAGTTGAAAATGTTTTGAGTTGCCGTATGTACTAGTATATGTTAAGGCCAAGGTTCCCAACATGATGAGACCACAGGGTGGGCCTGAGGTTGTCAAGATAAAAATAAAAATAATTACACAAATTGGTGAGAGTTGGTTGGCTTCACTGTAACATGATGGAAAATGACACCTTCGAGTGGAGGTCTACAGAGATTAGGAATAACCAAGCTGAGCCAGGTTAAAGTTGCTTCTAGAATTCTATGATGGTCTGAAAATCCACCATTTTGAAAATCAGCTCCCAAGGTGGAACTTTTTCGGAGAATGCTCCGTCTCCGTGGAAACAAGGAAAACGCAGCTTTTCTGAAACCTTTCTGTTCACTAACCCTGACCCTTTTCTATTCTCATCTGTTTGGTTTGGTGACCTGAGCACGAGGTTCAAAAATGCACTGAGCGGTGTCACAAAGACGAGCTGTACGATTGTGGGCGTTCAACACACTAACAGATCTGATCAATAAGGCCAATGCCACCCTTTCCGACAGGCGCTTTCTCTTACAATGTTCCAGTTGTGGCCTTCTGGCTTTCAGCTCAGACTTCCTCGTATGAAGGGCAACAGGTAGAGGCACTCCGTGGTCCCTGAAGCCGTTTCGCTTCTGAATTCAGGACAGGGGAGGAGGAGTCGTCCCTAATTTGATTTGTGGCTTCTCACAGGAGGAAGGAACTTATAATATGCACTGATGGCACTTTAACGATCTTGATTTTTATGGCTGATAGGCTTTTAGTTCATTTTTGTCATTCTACTCAGTCCCTCATACTGATGTTGTTTCAGCACACAATATTACCCACCAAACCAAAGTCCAACCCCTGGGATTTTTAATTGTTGCATGCAAGGTATTTTTCTGTATGCCATGTATGGATGGTGTGTTATTGATGTTGTTTTGGGTTTTTTTCTGCAACACAAATTGCCCTAGAGAGACACAAATAAATAGAATTGAACTGTACTGAATGGTTCTTCTGCACATGTGCGATTAGACATACAATAACAACAATGGCGGTCTCCAGAGTGTCATGACTCCCAGTCTGTATTCTTCTGGGACTGGGTAGTTTTATTGTTGACAGTCACAGTAACAACAGTTCAACATGGTCGTCTCTCAGTACGAATGTCTGTGTACTCACCATTGTTAATGATTAACGTGTTGTTCTCTGCTGGTGTGTGTGGGGTTTCATTACATGAACAAACAACAGCGCCCGCTGGTGGCCCAACATGAAAACTACATCGTCGAAATGGGCATTGTTTTCAAAATGTCCCCACATAAATGCGAAACTTTTACAAAATGAAAATGCCAAAACGATGCGTTTTCACTTGAAACGTTGTTGTGTAAACGGGGCCTGAAGTCATTTTAGTCTTTAGTGGTATTTCTTTTCTAGAGATTTGATTTCTCTCAAGAGTCGTAGTTTAAATGGAACTTAATTCACACTCATTACGAAGTGGTTTCCTGTGTATGAATTTGCTGTTTGCTACCCATCAATGTGTGTTGAAATGAAGAATAGCTCCCGAGCACGGGATGGAGGAAGGCATTCAAGAAAATACAGCATGTTGGAAACAAGCTGGAGAGTTTTTTCTGAATCATTACCACAGTGGCTTTGAACCTTCTACCCATCTCCTTAACCCGCTGCCAGGCTTCTCCGCTTTAAAAAGCTAGAGACCTCCTTATCGATATGTGATTCACTGAAACGTCACCATAAAGCCAAACACATGCAAAAATACCCACTCTCAGGAACATTAAAAAAGTCCTTCACAAATCTCTTATGACCCCTGGCACCGTTCCACTTTGGGAATCACAAACTAAGATGAGTTTGGCATATCACAGATGTTGCTTTTGTTTGGTGCATGGCACATTTTGCTAGAGGTCAGCATTTCCCTGGCGTAGACACACGCAGCCCGCCGTCTTCGCGGCTGAACAGAAATACCAATTGCAATTATGCCTCAGAAATTATACAACTCAACGCATTTAAGTTGTGAAATTGTAAAATACAGGATTTTGATTTAACAGCATTAATATCTAACCATTCAGTTATTTATCTATGTCTAATAGTAGATGTAATTTTCATTCCGCTGTAAAAAAAAATATATATATATTTGGACGATTTGGGAGAGGGAATTACATTTTGTGGTCTATTGTAGTGTATTAGTGGAAAGGGTAGTAAACACTGATAAATATAAACAAACATTTTCAATTGAGTTGGTGACAATGAACTTTACGTTGAGCTGTTCGGTTTGACAATCACCAATTCACAAACAAAATGATAATTATCGACGTGTTCTAAACCAAAAATGCTTTGGAACATGTAATATTGAATAAACCAAAAGCTTACACATGACATCAAAGTGGTACAATATTGAAGCTGGCAGTCAGACATAAACAAATTAGAATGTATACATACAGAGATGACCTCTGGAGGGGCCTTCTGCCTTCCTCCCTGAGATTGGCTCCAAATCCCTGTAACCCAAGTCTGGATCAAGAGCGTATAGAAAAAGAAATAATATATGGATGGTCAAATGCATGTTGTTGCTCATTAAAAAAGATAGAAATAATGAACCTGTACAAATTCAGATGTGACGTCAAAGTCTCCCAGATGCTTTCCATCAATCAATTTCCTATATCTGCTTGATCCAACCAGATGACACCAAGAGCCACAAAAAACACTGTGGTACGACGAAGAGCCACACATGCAGACTCACAAACAGACTCCCTCTCTCACACGGACACGAAAAGACATAAAATGAAAATACAAATATTTTCTAAGCCAGATTTTTTTAGTGCACACACAAATTATTACACAAATTATTTCCCATGAAAAGGGATAGAGTCTCTCTCTGTCTTATACTTCCCCCTTTCACCCATGCATGCACACACACACACACACACAAATCACTCTCCCACTGGGAGAAATCTCCTGTGTTCAGCTCCACACTTTCACTTGACCACGTGTTTCTTCCCTGCCATTTTTCGTTGTGCAATTTTATAAAAAAAAATAAAATAAAAAGATTCGATGGGCTGTATCCCAGTCAGTGGCCACTCCTGACATAGAGAGAAACACACGGGGAGATCAAGCAAACTCCAAACAGGAAGATCATCCAAAGGTGTTTTTTAACTATATCCAAGTGCAAAACTTTTTCTTCAGAGGACATTCAATAAAACAGAGAAAAGTGTTAGTATTATATCCGGTTTAGTGTAGATAAGGTCTCAAAAACATACATTGTAAGTGTGCATCTGAGACAAAGGGAGAAAAACATCTTATCAAATTCCTCCTAATCCTCCACGGGTTGTTTTTTTTTTTTGTTCGTTTTTTCCATTGTTGGTGACAATAGTCGTGCTCGTAGGTGGCAGTCAAGTGTTTGCAGAGCACACTCGAGTAACGCTTCATATCATCAAAGGCATGGAAATTCGAAATAGAACAGGAAGCAGTGTGCTGCCTTGTTTAGAAGGCCTCTCAGCAGGTTTAATAGGATTTTCACAAATTAATGGTCTGATGTTTGTTTGATGTTGTTGGATGAACTGTTGGTGGCAATTCAGTCTAGCGTTCACAACCGGCAGCCATTAACTACATCATTACACACCCTTTTCCCTGTCTTGCTCTCGCTTTGGCTTTTTTTTTTCCTTCCTGGTTTTTCTCAGTGGTGGGTCGGCGACAGAAGACACAGCGCGAGTGTGCGTCTTCCTCACTCCCACTCTCATTTCACTCTCCGACTCTCTTGTTAATACGGGATCATCGGTCGCTTAATTAACAAAACCGATGTGCTCTATGATGAAGGTGCCTTTCAGGAAACTGCTCACTGTGCAACTGCCATGCGTAGAAATTTTTCTCCCTCCTCCCCTTTGATGTCATTCAGAAGAAAAGCTTAGTAATTCTTAATTTTCAAATCATTTCCCTCTTGCTGATGATGCGTGCATATTGAGAAGGATCAACGTCACATCAGCTTAGGAAAGAAAGAAAGAAAGAAAAGAAAAAAACAGCAATGAGAAAATACAAATCTTTTACATTTTGAATGGTATCACAGTTGTGTTTTGCTTGCAAGGACTCCCAAATAAATGTAATTTAGTTTATCTTACGTGAAGCATGAAGGACTTCTCTCTCTTTTTGCACTATTCTCTTTGGGGAGGTCCTTGGAATAACTTTGAGTCGACATCAACCAACTGTTTTGCACAGTGGGTTATTTTGGTATCTGGGGTAACCCAGCTATAAAACACAATGTGCTCTCACTTAGCTCTTATTGATTATCATGCAGCGTTTATGATGCAGTTTTTTTTTGTTGTTGCCTTGAGTACATTTTTATATATATATTTCTGAATATAAAAAAATATGCAAACAGCTTCAAGTAGAGGCATTTTTAATTATTATTTTTTTAGTTTGACAGTTATTTGAATTCAACATAGTATTTATAAACCTTTTTGAATTTAATTAATGTTTAGAGAAGTCCTTCCGTTCATCTTTTTTACTTGCCTTATTTGCAGAAAACAGCGTAAGACCAAACAATCCAGCTTTATTCGTTAAAAACATTCAACAAAAGTGAACCAACGAACAGGAATCACAAACATTTTATATGGCCTAAAAACAAGAGATAAACATTATAAATTAATACAAAACATAAAGCTATAGAGTAACAAAGTATGAATAAGCGAAGTCAATTGTTTTTAGTAATTCATCTGAAAAATATACAAGTACATAGCAGATAAAACTATAAAATCTTTTATGAAACATTTTTAGATTTGATTCTATGGTAAATGTAATAAAGACAAGCTGTATGTATCAGTTACAGCAGTTACAGACCATGAACCCGTTTGCATGACCTTTCAGGTGAAAACACATTTTAAATGGCAAAGTTTTGAAAACAATGTCTGTTTCCAAACAAATGGCAGAAACTCTGGAAGCGTAGTAGTTCGCATACCAGGCCACGGGGGTGGTGCTGCTGTTTGACGAGTACACAGATATTCATACGGACATATAACTAAGTTGGATTGCTATTGCAGGTGATTCTCAACTATGAAACTACCACGTCCCAGGAGAATATATATATATACTGTATATATAAGGAGTCATGACACTCTGGAAGCAAAAGTTGTTTTTGTCCTGCTACTCACGCGTGTGCATAAAAACTATTTACTGCAGCCCTGGGGCGTAGAAGCAGTAGCAGCGTTTCAGAAAAGTTGGCTTTTTCCCTCTTTTCCATGGAGATGGAATCGTACCATTTTCAAAAAGTTCCACAATGGGAGACATTTTTAAAAAGTTGCGTTTTCAGAGGCTCGGAGCACGGAATTCGTGGGAATGGACCTCCATAAAGCCACAAAAGTTTTCTGTTCTCACTTCTAAATGTCACATAAACAGGACCTATATATCCTTTTTAGTGTATATGTATACAAAAAGCCATTACAAACAATCTCTTTTTTTTTTTTTTTTTATTAATGTGAATAGCATTTGTTATTGTGCCTTCATTTCAAAACGTGCACCAATTGCTCTGCATTGTTGTTGTTTTTGTATATTTAAAATTTTATTGATCTGTTTATGTGTCTTTCAATTATATCATCCAACACAAAACAGCTTTGGGGTAAATGTATTTATACACTTCACTCTGAAAACCTGTGATCTCATTTCTAAATGGTGTATATGTATATGAATATGTACATACATATTAAGTACTTGAGCTATAAAATGCCACCAATCAGTGATAGATTAAGAAAAGATAAGATAAGAAACTCCTCCGGTTGCTGCAAAACGTCCATTATGTAATTGATTTTAATGGTTGTTATTATGTTGAGTTGTCGTCGGCGTTTACCAAGATTAGCATAACATGAAAATGAGTTTAATGCAATACTGGAATATATTCCAAAACTTCGCCAAATCGCCTTTGAACATAACAACTGAACGGCTTTAAATCCTCTCAGTATCCATAAATGGACTCCAGCCATCAATTAAATTTCCCATTTAACAAAAACAAAGCAAAATAAATGAGCTGACGTTGATAATCACAGGTTCATCTTGAGGGGCAAAATAGTTTTCTTTTTCAATTGCCCAAAACATAGCAGAGGTGTAATGCTCTATGAAAGGCAAATATGTAATTTAAATAAAAGCTCAATACTACAAGAAGTCAGAGGTGGAATTAGACCTTTCTGAGGCAATTAAATAAAGGGAAGCATTTAATTAATGTCTTCCCCTTCATTGAACTGTCAGGACTCAAAATGGGCTTTAATTAGAGTCGAAAGAAAATGGCTGTTTCGGGAATAGGAGAGTTTTTTGTTTTATTTTCCTTCTCCGTTGTGTCAATATTGCCAATTTTCTTTGCGAACCACAGTTTGAAAACCGTGTTTTGATATGTCAAGCAAAGATCTGGACCTAACGGCTGTAAAGCCGTTACACGGTCTCCAGTGCAACAGTGAAGAAATGAGCGATATGCCACTTCCAACAGAGAGCTGATTACTGCTAAAGACGGAGAGTCGGAACACCTGCAAAGACGAGGCGAATTACTTTTACTGCGATTCCTCTTTCTCTTGCTCACTGACAAAGGGATTTTCTTAGGACGAGTAGAAACGGAAATGCATATTGAACTTAACAGAATTTGAAACGAGCTTGAGTCGAACAGTCGAACATTCTTATACAAATCAGTGAACTTACAGACCGGATGATTTTAATGACATGTCATGAATGTCTAGTTGTGATACCGGCATAGTGACGCTTGTGTGTTTCTTAATAAGAAGGAACCAGCAAGTCATCCTGTCACGTCATACATTTTGCCTCATCCACTGGAAAAACAAAGTCTGTTGGATTTACATGAAAAAAAGTATGTACGCATGTCGGTTGCACATATTAAAGTTATATTTACTGTACTGAATTAAGTTTTTGTGAAGTGAACATGACTTTATTATGTTAATTTGAAGTTTTTCTATATTGTTCAGTATATTCAATTATCACATTTTAAAATAAAGTGAGTTTTTTTTTTAATATAAAATAGAGGCTGAAGTTAATGTCACACTCGTACATCATATAGCTAATACTTACCTTTCCATTATTGTTTTCCTCATATAAGTTCATAACATAGAAACTTAAAATACATTAAAACAAATTGACATTAATTTCACAAGTTACAGAGAATAAGTCAGAAAAAGGAGAAATACAAACAAAAATGCAGAAATAGTATTTACATTAAGAACAATTGGTCATACTGATAACGGTGATAAAAGTAATCCAATAAAACAAAAGTACTGTGAAACCAAGATAGTATTATATTAACAAAGATAAGATAAATGATCTGTATTGAAACTTTTTCTTTTTCTTTTAATTAACCTCCACCCACCGGCTGTAATCCCACCCCCCTCCCGCCAGTCAGGGATGTTGCACCGTGAATTGTTCGTGCATGTCAGACACAGTATATATGTTAAGTTCCACTTCTTGGACTAACAAAAAAAATAAAACGGATCTTAAAATGTTGGAGCTCCTTTAGTTATACACAAATCAGCAAATCTGACACTTTTATGCAAGAGGTACATTTCTGTAAAGTGACGCAGAGAGAAGACACACTTGTTATTAAAAAAAAAACCAACATTAAAAAGTGCAAGTGAGTTGTATAAATGCTTGTCAAAAGTCAAAAGCAGCCACAATCCCAATTCAAAACAAGGGAGACTTGTCAGTCCTGCCATAACAAAGCAACAGCGTCTGTTTGAGAACTTGCTCTTTCTCTGGCAGTGTGTTGCCATCCAGCTCCATCACAACTTTGTGGAGCACTTCGAAAAAGTACTTCAGCTCCGGAGTGTAATTAAGGCTCAAAGCGTACGTTAGGCCAAACAACATGGCAGCAGTGAATGCAGCGTTGTCCAGATCCTGCAGTACCATCTGGCCTTCCAGGATAATCCCAGTGTCTTCTGGCCAATCGGTAGGAGCTCGTTTCACAACGTATATTCGCACTGTGGCGTCATCAATGGTGACCTGAAAGATGGCGGACCGTAACTCCTCTGCTGAAAAGTTTTCCCTCCAGAAAAGTTGCTCCCAGTGGGTGTGTACTTCCTTTGTGCTCAACAAGATTAAGATTTAAACCTTCGACATCACGCAAGATTATAAGAATTCTACATGACAGAGATGTTCAGAGAGGAAACATAAATCAGTTGTCGTCATGGATGTAAAATGTGCGTATGTGAAGTGAACAGCCTCCATTTCCCCCTTTTTTTCAGTGTAGAAGCTCTGTGTATTTCACAAGGAATTATTTTGTAGTAATTTATACTATAGTGAATATTAAGCCTCTTTAACTGCTGACATGTTATGTACAATGTTAAAAATAAATACAATTTCACATGGTGCTTGCATTAAAACAACTTTCTTTTCTTCTTTTATTTGTTGTAATTCTGGATTCTAATCTTATTTTGTGCAATTAAAGTAAAAAAATAAATAAATGAATTAACTAGATTTTTACGAGTTGGAACAAAAGTTGGCAATGAGTAACTTGTGTTTTTTGCACTAGTTGTATTCGGGTATATATGTACCGTATGACATGACACGTCCAGTTTTCTTGTCGAGTGGGTTTCGACTGTGTGGAATCATTTAGTGTAGATCACGTCACAAACGGCTCAATTCCTTCTTGAGTGGGCCTGACTGGTAACATGGTGCCATAATAACCTTTAAATTTCAACTTTACAGTTTTTCTTTGTTGTGTCACAAACTGTACGTGGTGAAAATGTCTACATCACTGTGAAACCAATCAATTACCACAGAGAATGACTAGAATCTTAACATGAAGCCAATTTTACTGATACCGTCTGCATAACACTTCTGCTGGAGCTCTTGCATTATGCATGTTTGTACAATCTAATGCTGGTTTGCTAGTTTTCATGGCAGCGTCACTGATATCTAAGCCCAGATCTCAGTTTTTTTTGTTGTGTCCGCTACTCTGAAGAAATTTGGTTTAAAAAAAAAAAAAAAAAAAAAAAAAACTTTTCTTTGAAATTTTTACAATTTGCTTGGTTATTTCCTGGGCTGGATTTGAGCTTCTTGAGGGCCGGTTGTGGCCAACATACCTTCTGTCTGACTGTCCTGGGTTACAGCACGTGAGGATAGAGAAAATCAAAGTCTGTGTGAAAACAGCTGCGTCACATGCGCAGTCCAACATGGACTCCCTTGACAAACGACCAAAGACTCAAGAATGCTGCAGATAGCAGATAACAGTAAATACAATGAGCACGTATGTTTCCTCATGGCCGTCGGTGTTGTCTGCAGATGTTTACGTTCCCTTGCTTTTGAGGACATTAGTTGGTGGGTGGGTTTGGACTCGGTATCCGCCCAGGTGCTGAATAATTTCTCTAGCAGGAGAGGGGAAAAATGCCCATTTCCTGCACAGTGATTAAAGCAATTTCACAAGTAGACTGGACTGAAAAAACGTTAAATAATTGTGTCGGAAAATCTAAGTAGCAGAGCTGTATCCTCATTTAGAGTCTACCTGCTCGAGGTGAATATGCAATAATGATATCATTTGTGATTTGTGATGAATCATTAAACACGGGACGTGATGTCTGAGACTGTCCTCTGTGCCAAATATGAATACAAATACAAAAGTAGATTGACGGTCAGTTCTATCTTGTTTATATCAAAACTTGCTATCAGTTTGAATTTGCAGAGCATGAATACACAATGCATGGAAACATATCGCATAACAGTCTTCTGCGACGTGCATATTTGGCGTGCTAATATCACGATGATACATTTTTGTGATATATTGTGCAGTTCTAATTAGTACTTTTCATCTCCCTTCTGCGTTCATTGAAAGTCGTATCACATTTCTTACCTCCAACAAGGAAATGATAAAATCACCCGTGTTTATTTGTCTGTCTGTCTGATTGTTAACAAGATATCTCACAAACTAATGAGGTGATCTTCATAAAAATTGGTCGACATGTGCATTTTGATCAAAGGGAGAACTCATTCAATTTTGGTGGCGATCCACATCAGAATATTTGTTAGAATAGAAAATTTTCTTCATTTTCTTTAAAGATTTTATTTAAACTTTTTCAAATTTAATAAACAAAAAGCTACATACTACCCCCTATTTCAAAATGATCACCAAATCAAACAAATGAACAAAGGAAGCTGATGTGATGGATGTGGAATAGGTATCCATGTCTTCCCTTGGCGGAGGTCAGAAATCTCTGATTGCTCTTGTTTATTTCAAGTGATTCTTCCCTTAACTTACATCAACAAAAGATTAGAGGGCGCAGACACTCCTTCGCTTGCTCAAGTGACATGACTAAAGTCTGCATTGCTGTGCCCAGTAGCACTTTTCAACTGCATCAGTAGGTTATTCGCTGGGTTGATTTCCTGATTTGTTATGTTGGGCGCTGAGAAGCGCCCTCAGGCTGGCTGTACTCTCTGATGGATCTGAGGCACCTTTGCTATGATGGACAGGTAGCGGGATACGACTCCCCCTGCTCCATTTGTGGCTTCTGTGACTCCGCCAGCGCTTCACGATTGGTGCATGCGAGCGCTCAGAGGGGGGGCTGACAGGTAGATGAGCAGGGAGCCCCCTGCTGCACAGAGCTGCGGGTGAAATAAACCTGCTGCCTGTGCATGTGCGTGCGTGCGTGCGTGTGTGCGTGCGAGAGACAAAGGCTATTTCAGTCACTCACAGTCTCACTGAGGAGGGTTCAGCGTAAAATAAACCGGCAGTCTTCTGTGAGACGCGAGATCTTTTTGAGCAATTACGGTCGTGGTGTGCAAAAGGTTAGGCTGAATTGAAGTCTGAAACAACAGATGAGCGTGTGTGCGTGCGTGCGTGCGTGCGTGCGTGCGTGCGTGCGTGCGTGCGCGTGTGCGTGCGTGTGCGTGTGTGTGACAACATTCATAAATGTCCATCAGTGAACATTATGGTGAGGCGGTGTGTCGATCACAGTTAAGCTCTCCCTCTCCCTCTCTCTTCCCACCGCTCCCTTTTTCAGCCGGCCCCAGCGGATGGAAAGAAACACTAATGGCCGCTCGTTATAGCGAAACACCAACATGAAACAGGTTCTTAATGAGCTGTTTTCTGTTTTGTATTTTTCTCGGGGGGTCATTGTTATTGGAGCAAAATTGATTGGCAGCAGGCCTGCACCCATGGGGGCTCTGTGATATTCTGGGAGATCGCAATGCTGTTGCAACAAGGGCAGCTTTGTTTAGATGGTACCACCTGCAGGGTGTGTGAGTGTGAATGCATGTGCATGTGTCACAGCATTATGCGGTTGATGTATGTCTGTGGACTGTAGGAGAGCGTTTTAAAGACTAGAAATAAAAGCTTCATTCTGGTCCTTTTAACATATTGCGTTGTGTTCTCTGAACTCTCCTTGAATTTACTTTATGAAGAGGAAAAGATTGTGCGAGACAAACGAGCAATATGCCATTTAACTAGTCCCATTTATCTTATTCATAGTTTTTAATGTATGCTACTTCAATTAATCGGAAAGGGGAAACGGATTAGCTGCTTGAGTCTTCCTGGGCATCTTGCATCCAAGTTGTTAAACAATAACGAAATAACGAAATAACGAAAGCAATTCTGTTACTAGATAACAGAAACTGTACAACTCAAGGTGAAGTGTAATTCATGTAACATGGTATAAAGTCTCCTCCGGAGGAACGGGAGATACAATTTCATCCAATTCAATATAGTTCAGTTCATTTATCTAACACCAAATGAAATACAACTTTCTGTGTAGCTCAACATTGCAATTTCAAAAAAAGAAAAAGAAAAACTGTTCAACGTGAGCAAAAAAAGGAGGGTGGAAAAAAATCATTTTAATAAAATCAAACATTCACAAAGAAAACTGACTGAGAGGTGGCGGCCATCCGCCGCGAGCTGTTGAGTTCAGGAGATATTAAAGAAAAAAAAGAAATAAAAACCAGGCTGAATGGTTCAGTAACTACAGATCACGAACTTCAAAGCCAGATGCATCTGCATGAAAGTACGGCGAGAGAGAGAGAGAGAGAGAGAGAGAGAGAGAGAGAGAGAGAGAGAGAGAGAGAGAGAGAGAGAGAGAGAGAGAGAGAGAGAGAGAGAGAGAGAGAGAGAGAGAGAGAGAGAGAGAGAGAGAGAGAGAGAGAGAGAGAGAGAGAGAGAGAGAGAGAGAGAGAGAGAGAGAGAGAGAGAGAGAGAGAGAGAGAGAGAGAGAGAGAGAGAGAACAATACCATGGATGACTTAATTTTCCAAAGATTTACTTCAAACAGCAAAACTTCCCAATTGTTCACATTTGTCACACATGAGCTTGAGGATGTCAAGTCTTACTTGCTTTATTAGTTATAGTTTTAGCACATACGATGTTATGCCCTTATTAAAAAAAATTTATAAATACTGCATGTCCATATGGGAGATTATTAACTAGTCGCGTTTATCACTATTAAAACTGAAGAAATACAATAAACGACTGACTATTAGAAATGCACCTGTGTTTTAGATATGATGCATCTAAAAATAGTACAATATTTTGCTTGTGTTGTATTTTAAACCTGAAGCAGCTTACCTTAGAAAATGGCCAGACTCAATCTTAACTATGAATCCTGTTAAACAGATTTTATATCCATCCATCCATCCATCCATCCATCCATCCATCCATCCATCCATCCATCCATCCATCCATCCATCCATCCATCCATCCATCTTCTTTATTGCTTACTCCATAAGGGGTCATGATATGGGATAGATCTGGTACTTGTAGGAAATCAACCTGAATTCATCAGTTTGAATAATTGCTTTTAAAATCTGAATCTGAATGTAAAAGTGCATGAAGATAAAATCGAAACCGTATTTCATTCCGTTGAAAAATTCCACTCCATAAATCACTCTCACTTTTCAGTTTCACTTCTCTCCATAATTCAACGTTTTGTGCCCCACAGGCAAAACTAGTCGGTCGCAGGTGGGAATAAGTCGATATTACAACGGCCACGCCATTTACATTCTTTACATTCTTTACCTGCCGCGAACAACCCTGACACAAATAATTAGTGGAAATGCGACACACCCGGTGTCGTACTGGCCAGCTTGGTTACCGGGAAACTGCAATTGTATCGTTCTGTGTTAATCCCCTTGAGCCGTCAGTAGCAGCCACACGGAGCATTGCATGTTTTTGGAACTGTATGAGGAAACGAACGAGAGGAAATCAACACACACACACGAGGAGAACATGGAAACTTTAGGATGGAATGAAGCTCAGTTGTTATTAGGTGGACAGCATGTTGTCAATATCTTTTTGGTGAATGTAAGATACTTACACGGATCTTTGAATGAGACACCACAGAGATTGGAAGGCCGGACATGGGGCCTGCCAATTACTTCTGATTCTGACTGTGATTGTGAATTGGTCCAGGTCTACCTGATGTGGCTATGGAGTGCCAGCATCTTTCAGTTTTTATTATCCACTTGAATACAATGCTGGAATACTGCTAAACAAATTATTTTCATTCTATTCTAAGCAGCAGATCAAAACAAAGCAATGCATCTTTTTTTTTTGTCATCTGAATCTCCTGACTTGTGGGATTTGAGAGATTGCGTCTATCTGTTTTGATCCTAATTAGTATCTGTGTTAAATTTCCATTTGAGGAGAGAGGAATACCAGCTTCCAATGTTCCTTTGAAAATTCAAAGTGATTATGTAGCTTTTTGAAGATAGTCGTTTCAAACTGCTTTAGATGTTCTTTCTTAATGATGCATGATGGTGAAAATGGTAAAAATGGTGTTAATGCTTTGTCAGCCAACACAGTCTCTTGGTTTCAATCTGTTATCTGCAACTTAACCTTCTTTTTTTTTTTTTTTTTTAAATCAGTTTATTTATAGGATAAACAGTTACACGACAATATCTTGAGAAGACAGCACCCATTGATATGGGAATAATAAGGTTTCCCACATGAAACATCCCCTGGTAATGCAAGCCTACTTTCAGATGTATGGAGCTCAGATGTAGCCCTTTCTCAAAAGACAAAGTAACTGATAGAGCTTCAGTTTCTCTTTCACTTGGTTGGGGAGGAACCATGTTCATTACCAGCCATATATGACTTGTGCTAATCTATGCATCAAGCAGCAGCTCACAGTCTGCACTTGGTAGATAAAGGCGGCTGGCATGCTCTAAGGCCAGGCTGAATATCAAACGACTGCAGATGAAGCCTCCTCTGAGGCCCTGAAAACAGCAAGACTCTATCCATGATTACAGCCTGTCCAACCACAGTGCTTCAAGAAAGTGACTTGTGATGAGAAAAGATTGTGCTACTATTGGTGGAGAAACATAGGTTTTATTTTTTGTTTGTATTTTTTTCACTGTGGTGGAAAGCAATTCTTGGAGCCGGAGGTAAAAACAGCGTGACACCTTCTGTATTTTAAGGAGTGGCACACAAGAGTCATTCAGAAATCATGTTTATTTGTCAGGTGCGTGAAGGAAAATCTTAGAATATAACCCTCATCATAAAGGGCCAGCTGTGTCTTTCATGCATTTAAAATTCATCCGCCATGTTGTTTCTTTTCAAGAAGCAGAAAATTGCTTGTAGTGGCTTCACTGTTTGCATTTTTTGTCATGGAAATGAGTCTAAACAGCCTCCACACCCATGCATCGACAATGATGTAAAGCTCTACAAATTAGGATATCATTGTGTGGGAATACATATATAGTATGTATATACTTTTTTCTTTCTGTTAGCCATCTTGTAAATGAGCCTGCATGCAGCACTCATGTGTTGTGGACATTTTCCTCATGCCAAGCATGTGTTTGTGTGACATTGCAGGGAGTTTGGCCGTTGGAAGGTGAACAGCTTGGCCCTGGAGAGACAAGAGAACAATGGCTTTTCCTTGCCGCTGGACCCCGAGTTCCTCCAGACCATTAGGCAGCTGGGCAGGAGGCCCAGTCTTAGCGCCATCACGGACAACATCATCAGGAAATACGGAACCCACTTCCTGCTCTCTGCTACACTGGGAGGTAAATAAAGTGCATTTGGTGTCTTTATTTACCATCGCGCAAGAGGTTGTTAAAATAAGGGATTTGAGGAATCCAGGTGACCTAGATTTAGCACAGCGACCAAGCTCCTCTCAATTACATGAAATCCTCCAAGAACTGTTTCATGTCCTGAAACTTTCCCCATATTTTTGCTCAAAAAAATCTGAATACATTAAAGACAATAAGTACACCAGCTCGTGTACTGCTGGGTTGATTGAGTGGCAAGCACTCATTAGAACTTGACTTAATCCCATAATGTCTCCAGTTTCAATTAACATGCAATATGAAAGGAAGTTGAAAAGAGAGGAGGAAGTTTTTCCAAAACTGTCTCGCAAAGGGTGTTGTATTTTGGTTTTGTTTTCAGAAAATATGTCAGCTACTCATAGAGGCGTAACGATATATCCGATCAATGCAAACACTGACAGGTTAATTGAATACCAATCATTTCTTTATTATAGCATTTGTCAGTAGGATATGTGTAGCAGGAAGGAACCAATTGGCTTGTGACTTGGTCGGGGCATTTCTAAAACAGTATAGGGTGTTGAGGGGTCTGCAGTGGTCAGTTTCTATAAAAAATGGCTAAAGGGAAAGAAAAGTGTTAAACCAGTGACCAAATGAGCTTCTGTCTCTTTGGAGCTTTTCCATCTAAAAGAACCAGGTGCTAGTTTGGGGCTTGGACCAGATTTAGTCTTTCCACCACCAAAGTCCCGGCCTACCAGGGTCTAAACGTGCTGGGCCAGAGCGAGGCCAGAGCGGGATCTGAAACGTTATCAGCTGGGGGCGGAGTTATCGGGACCCACGAGGTGGAAGAGACGCTGTACCGGCATTTTGAAATCTACAGGGAACATCGCCAAAGCAAGATGGACGTGAAAAGATAACAACTGAACAATGAGGAGAGCATCGCTCGCAGAAACACCATAAGCACTGCCATTGTTGGTGTTGTGTGGACCTCCGTTCGGCGGCCAACGTATGCTTCTTCTTGGGGCTACTTATGCAGTGACGTACCACGTTTTGGAGTTACGCAATGACGTGGCTCTCACTCGGCTCCCCTGACAATGGAAAAACAACCGGTTCTTTGGGGGGTGCTCATTTAAGAACTGCCAATAGCACCGGCCCTGAACTGGCTCCTGGTTCTTTTTGGTGGATAAGCCCGATCTGACTGCTGTGGAATTCAATACGAGTTCTGATAGAACGCCGCCACAATACACAGCACATTGTAGTTTGTAACAAAGGGGCCACAGTAGGCAGGTGTTCACAGTGTTATGACTGATACATGTACTGAATCGAAGCAACTGCTTTTCTTTCGAGTGGACATATTTCCTGTTATGAAGCTTCCCATCATGTCTCCCTAAGTATTGGACGAAATATTTGCTGACCTGTGAATCTAGGCTTGTTTGGGGTTATCAAAGCTCATACTGTCGACGTAAAGAATCTGATTCTGTAGTCTCTCAGCAAACATTCCAGTTGCATAATAAAATAATTTACCCTAAGTACTATAATGTGCAGTAAAGCTCCCCAGGCTATCTCCTCTGCCAGCTCCTTTCATCCTGTCTCTTGTGCATAAACTCTTAAAGCAATTATGAATACCATTATTATTTAAATAGACTGTAGGACAGTCTTGCACATTGTCTGTTGAAAACAAGAAAATAGAAAGCATTACAGTTGCTAAACCTACAATAACATCCAGAATCACCTCTAGCCTCGTTTTAAAAGTAGCCTATAGGAGTTCTTTAGTCAGTCCTCCGTCTCAGGTCATCAAAATTGCCATTTTGACACAGCCTCCGGTGTCTCAAAGATATGCACAAGGTGCCTTTTGGTATCGCTGACGGGAGCAAAGGAATAAGCCAGGTAAAAGTAATTTAAAAGCGAGAATGGAGGGTGGAAGTTGGCAGGATGTAAGGCATGACTTTCATGCAGGAGGTCGGATGATGTGTGATTTCCTATAACAACAAGTTTCTGTGGTCTTAGATGGAAAGTTTGGCCTCAGTCTAAAACAATGCGCTGATCATGTAATATTACAGTGATGTTGCACAGAAAAATAAACGAGATCTTCAAGAACACAAATAAGCAATTCTTGCATGTTCTAAGCACAACTCCTTCACCAACCAATTACTAAATGTTGAAATCTATTTAGTGCCATCTTGTCCACTCATCTGCCCCGAGCACCACCTCATGAAGCCCGACTGTTGAATGTGGTTGTTGTGACGTAAGGTAGAGGGGGAGTGGTCCCAGATAGACCCCCCCCCCCCCCCAACCCCTGTGTTTTCAGTACACAAAAGTGATCTTAAAATCTGCATTATTAACTTCAATTGCACACCATTTCCACTTGTGGGTCAGTGTGATAATGTCAAACCACTGTGAGGATCAGCTCTGTGCGCCTCTGAATGCACTGAGCAAGCATAAGAGTGACCCAATCATAAATAAACCAGATCCACGGAACCTCTAAAACACACAACAGGGTGCCATTAAGAGTGATATTGCAAGTTTTTTATCTGAGCAATGTGCTTTAAGGAACTTTAGGATGTGTTTTTAACATAAATATACTTGGCAATCTACTGGCTGTGTATACCACTTTGCCAGAAGAAGTCCATACATAGAGTATTCAAATGTGTGAATGATAGAAACTAACAATAGAATAAGAAATGTAAACCTAATTTATGCTGCAATGTGATTTGAATGAGAAACAAATCCCCGTATTTTAGAAGTTGATTACATGGGGGGGGGGGGGGGGGGGGGGGGGTTGTCTTGAGTGATTAAGGAAACCATTAATCTTTGTCTACTTTCATTGAGAGCAGAGTTTGTGTTTTAATGTCAAAAATGAAAGCCACATTTAACAAAACATAGAAAAAAATCGATCATCTGGTACCTTTCACCATCTGTAAATACACTGTACTTCAACAGGTTTAATATCCTTTTTTGTTTTTTAGACGGCCGTGTTTAAAAAAGCATCTCAGTCAGCTCATCACAGCTGAGGTTTATCACCAAATCGGACTTAAGTATCAAATCGGGCGGTCGTCTTCTCAGCATGTTAATATTTACCACTACACCAATCAAAGGGATTATCTGTGTACTCATATTGGATTATCCACCAATACTGACGTTTGTGTTTGCATCTATTCACAGGGGAAGAGTCATTAATGATTTTCGTGGACAAACGGAAGCTGAGTCGGACGTCTGAAGTGAGTGAAACCAATGGCACTTCTGTGACGCTCGAAGCTCTGCACCAGCTGGCTGCCTCCTACTTCATTGACAGAGAGAGCACGCTGCACAAGCTGCACCACATCCAGATCGCCTCCACTGCCATCAAGGTAAAGGGCTGCTGGGGCTGCTAGATCATTAGCAACTTTGGCCACCGCGATTAAATCAGCGAACATTTTAAAGCCAACCACCAGGGGGCGAGCGTGAGGTTAGTGCGGCATTGAGCTGCTTCACGGACATCGCCTCGAATGAGCTGTGAGACGGATTAGAGCAGGGTTTGTCAAACACATTTTAGTTCAGGTGCTACACTCAATTTCATGCGGAGTGGGCCAGACTGGCGAAAAAACGCCATAATAACCTTTGAATTTAAGCTTTAACGTTTTTCTTTGATGTGGCGCCGAGTACACGTGATGAAAATGTCTATATTTTCACAAAGCCAAAAAGCTACTAAAGAAAATGACTACAATCTCAACACAAAGCCCATTTTAGACCTTCTGGTGCACCTTCCAAAAAATAGCTGTTGCATTATGAACTCACCTGAGAGCATGGCTTTGAGGCTCGTCTGATAGCAACCAGGTCGCTATAGTTTCATAGCATATTTCAACTTGGGTCTCAGCGTTGCATTGTGTTTGCTCCTCTCAAGAAATGTGTTTGTTTTCTTTGAAATGTTCACAATTTGTTTGGTGGTTTGGTGGGATTGGAGCCTTATGTTTGACACCCCTGGTTCAGAACAAATGTTAATAACACATGAATAAAATGTCTGGAGCAGAAGGTGACATTGGAGCTACATTCAAAGATGACCTGTTCAGACGTCTCTCAACTTTTTTTATAATCAGCTAAAGTTTTGAGTAAATAACACGCCCACAGTCATCTGGAAAGTAATCTAACTTAATTGTTTTAGTGTGTTTGCCATCATGAATATGGAATACTGGAGTTCCAGATTGCATAGCTATTTTGAGTAATTTATCTTAATAGATGCGCAAAATGTTGTGTGTCTTAAAACGTTTGTGTTTTTGATGACTGTGTCTGTATTTACCGTATTTATAAAGGTGGTAAACTCAGGCTCTGCCATCAGCAGAGACGCTGATTGGGATTGGAATCATTTCGACTTTCATCTCCAGACTATATTATATAAAGAAAAGTGTACACCAAACTTTGACTTTGTAACTGATATCTCACCCCCACTCCCCCCAGATTCCAATTCATTTGCTGTGATGGTCCAAAAAAGTTTCTTAACATCTTCCACTAGCATGTCTAACTCAAGCCATCCATCCAATTAACACAGAAACGATGCAATTCCCAACAGAGTGTTCTGGTGTGAGCGGGCTATAAAGCACACAGAGCCCTCATTTGAATACTCATGTTTGCATGCAAGTGCAATCTATTTACATGTAGTTTAGCACACTTCATGCAGGATCTTAGTAAATCGGACCCTTTGTGTTTTTCGAGACTATTAGAGGTTTGATGTGAAAGCACGCATCATTTGGTATTCCTCTCAACGAGCAGCGAGTGTCGCGGTGGTCCTGTCCTCCGATTACTCACGTAGCAGTTCTTTTCAGAGCCCGACATGTTCACCCCGCCACGTCCAGATTACAAATAAGTCACGGCTTTCGCTGTTCAGTGCTTCATTTGTAGTCCTGAATACATTTTTGGTGTTTTACCCATAGATAGATGTACCGATAAAGAAGTATTGTCACCCATTAATTAATGGAAGCCTATAACAATTCACTTAATTAACTTGCAGAACTCTTACTTTTCAATATTTTCTTAAAAAAAACATATTGGGGGCTGCTCTTTATTTTTGCAATCTTCAATGTCTTGTTTTTTTGTTTGTTTTTTAGTTTAGAATTTATCTTGGGTAAATCTCATATATATTGTTTCCAGAAAAAAATAGATACTCTTGACAGATAAGTAGTAATTGTATTTCAAATTCAACTTCAACAAGGTGAAGCAACAGTGGAACAGAATACATTAACGCATTCACTTGACGTGCAATAAAAAGGTGTTTTCATGAAACGAACGGATGATGGTGAATTCAGTATTTATCAAAAAAAATATTCATGATAATCATTTTGGCCGTAATAGAGCAGCTCAACTTTTCAAATTTCCTCTTTTCATGACATCCTCCTTCGAATTGTCTCTGATTTCATATAGTCGTGCTACAATTTTGTTTCAGTGAAAAGAGGCAATGATTCTATTCTTCAAAACATAGCAAGTCATGTTAATTGGATTCTTCACTAAAGTATTCAAAAGGAATTAGTGGTGAGGGGGGATTTTAATAGGAGTTTTATATCCAGTAGATTCAGGTCATTTAGACTAGTAGAGTGAGCGTGTGTGTGTGTGTGTGTGTGTGTGTGTGTGTGTGTGTGTGTGTGTGTGTGTGTGTGTGTGTGTGTGTGTGTGTGTGTGTGCATATCTGTTTTATCAACATTGAAATCTGTGAAAACAGTTGAGGTGAAGTTAGGTAATGGTAGTGTAAGGATGGGGGTTAATGTCTGACACATAGCATCATATTTGGTGTTTTAGTGAGGAAATTAAAAGTCAAGATAACACAATGTATGTCTTCCGGAGGCCACGACACTCTTTATACACTTATATTTTTTAGGAAATCTGCAAGAAATCAGTGTAAGGTAACGCAATGTTCCATTGCAAGGCCTGGCTATGCAGAAATCAAACTGTCAGCACACTGATTTATGTGAAAAAGACAAAAGTTTTTAAATAATATTTATAACGTTCTGATATTTGAACAAAATTATTTTTTTTTTTTTGCTTTTCTTTTTACAAATAAAAGCAGCGCCAACAAGTAAAGGCATGTTTAAGTGTGAAACTGCTGGGGTTTGAATTCTCATCAAGATGGTAGTTGGAGATAGACAAGCAGCAATTCAGAAAATGTATGTAAATCAATACAATGTTCCCAGAACGCATGATAATGTAATATTGGCCATACACACTGGTGTTGAAATTATTTCAGTGCGTAGTGCAAAATATGTCATTTATTGACTCTTTTGCATGATGAGAATAAAAAAACCGCAATGGCTTTTTTTTTCTTTTTGAGTACTGATGACATACTGACTGATAATTGAGGGTTGGAAATGGAAATCTTCGTTCCTCTGAAAGCTGCAGCAATCGTATGGCGTGTCGACGACTCACTCTCACACACATACACACACCAAACTGCAGATTCTCGCAAAGATTTTACTTTTCACAATTAGACTGTGAGTCATTGACCCTTGGCTAACAGCCGTTTGTGTCTTGCATATTCCTGATTTAGTAATTGCATTTTTTCCCCTTTCTGGGAATAAGTCTTTAAGAAAATCACGCTTCACAATGGTCAGCACTTGCCAAGTACTTACATCTTAATACCAATTACAGTATGCAGTTTACAACCCACGAACAGGCTCCCAATGGGCAACTTTGGCCTGCTTCATATGCAGAATATCTTTATTAAAACATATTTTAAAGCACATTGGTGGAGGGAATTTGAACAATTTAAAGACCAAAACGTCCACATGGAATAATAAACGACGGCTATTTTTCATACCATCTTTAATTAATGAACCATTAAGATTAAATGCACTTTAAGACCTCTGCTAATGTTCTTGGCAAAGAACATTAGCAGCTATTTCAATAATTCGGCAGTACCTTAAAGTAAAGTGATCCACATAGAAAACACCTTCAGCCAGTGCACCAATTTTCTACAGAAAATAATTACTTTATAGAACAATTGATTAAAATGGGTACCAGAGCAGTGGTTATTCCGATTGTCTTAGATTACTTATTTCCTTTATACCCCATTTCTTTTGTTAATGTGAATATGCTTCATTTCTATAAGGGGTTTTATATTTTCCATGCCAAAATAAAAGCCACAGGAAACGGGTATCCAAGTAAAATTTGATGCATTACAGTTATGTTCCTGAATGTAATAATAAGTGTAGAGCAGGCATGCTCTGGTTTTGACTGATATTTTCTGTAGCGAATTGTACTAAATATGGGTTAAATAACATTAATAGGTTGGGTGAACTTAGATTTTTTTACAATTATATGGCAAAGATGAAAATGACCCTAAAATGAGAAAATTAAAACTTGTTGAAATGTTTTTTTATTTATTAGTCAGTGAATGTAGATTTTTGTTTTTTGTTTGAATAAAATTCAGTATTTACCTTTCCATATGTCAGTTCCTTTTTCAGTTTGTGAGCCTAAAAGAGGTTTACGTCAATTGTTGCATTAATTCCACAAGAACTAATTTAGAGTAAAAGACAAACTAGGTCGCTTGTACATGCCCTGCAGAAAGACACATATGTGTTTTCTTACAGTCACCATGATGGCAGTGTTTATTAGTCGTCTTCGGACACAAAATACACTCACTGTTATACATATTCAACAATATTCTTATGTGATAATGTAAAATTTGTTTTGTCTTTTGGCTTCAACAAAGTAAACAACAAGATTTTTGTAGGGAACTTCTTCATGGCTGCAATATTGATCACGTGCTAAATGTTACGTCCAAGTTTTTACGGGGATTTACGTAAAGCACTGTTTATAGCTCATGTACTGAATAATCTATTATTGTTTTTGAGCTGTGTTATTAAAACAAACAAGTTTCCAAAGGGTATGTTTGCACCTGATGGCGCTTTGATGTGACATTTCAGTAGAAGTTGGTCCAAGAGAGGAGATGAAGCGAGCAGTATTGTTTACTTTCCCCCCTTTGCTCTTTCATGTGTATGCTCACATGCTTGTATAAGGGAAAAACATGCTGTGCATATCAAGATATGCTTATGATGTAAATCTCACCCCGCATCTTTCTGCTGCTCAATACCTTCGGGGTGTGTTCATTCATCACTCTGTCAGCTGCTATCAAGCTGGATGAACTGAACTGGCGGAGTTTGCCCCCTTTTGCATAGAATACTTTGTTTTCTCGGAGGAATCTCTTCTCATACGGGGCTTTGATGTGTTTACACCTGCTTGTGGTAAACAACAGATTAACGTCACAGACTGAAGGTAATAGCGGCAACCTGCAAAGACACAGTTCTGACACACTGTGGGCTTCCTCATTCTGTGTCTCATGTGATTACACTTGTTTCTGAGGTGGAGGCTTGGAGACTGGGGCATCAGAAGTGCACGCTTTTCACCCGACTAATAGAAATGCAGCTATTGTTCAAAACTCTTATCAGGAACATGAAACATATTTGGTAATTGCAACATCTCTTCCTTATTCTTTCAAATCAACATTGGAAAATCGACAGGCAATATATGATTACATAGTTATTCGAGTACCTCGAGGAATTTTGCCTTCCTTGAAGCGTTGTTAATTTGAATTTAAATCTCTAATCTTATTTAAGAGTTAATTTCGCTTTGCTTTTTTTTGGGGGGGGCATCCACAGTGTACGACTCTTGTTCCAAGTAGCAGTCCACAGCCAAGCATTTCTGTTGAAAAGTATTGGTTCTGATTCTAAATGTGAAGTTGCACAGTTTAAAGGGAGTGTTTAAAAAACAGCATTTTTCTTTATTGATACAAAGAAAAAAAAATCAGCGGGAACCAATTGTATATGTTTTCATTGGAAAATCTGACTGAAACTCTTTGCTCATTTACATAATATACATGCAATAAATGTAATTTTTTTGTTAAAGAGGAAACACATTGGTTATTATTAAGTGATCTTATTTTCTATTGTATCTTTATAGTTAGGCTTTAATTAGGCAAAAGTATGTTTTATTCGATTACTCAATTAATTGATGGAATGTTTGATAGAATACTTGATTACCAAAATATTTAATAGCTGCTAAATTTAATGGCAATCTTCCATCGCCTAATATCTATCTGGTGATAATTTTGTCAAAATCTGTGCATGCATGTATGTGCAAGGCATACAGACAATTTATTGTCTGTATGCCTTATTCTTCAACAATCTTTCAGTGTTCAAAATGTAAACATCCAATTATTACAAGAAAAATCCTGCAAAAGGCGTATATTACTCGTAAAGTTTTGTGGGTGGATCTGATTTCCTGCAGTGTCACTGGTACATTATTTACAGTTTTACAATCTTATTCAGATGATAAAATTAATAAAGAACAAAGAAAATGTTGTTGGGGTGGAAAGAACCGAATTTGCAAGAGTGAGGGGAAAAAAGAGTTGAATGCAAAAACAGAAGTGTTCTTGCAAAATTAGGAAACACAAAAGCATCCTGGGATCGAGGCAGGAAGACAAGGCCATTTGATTGGACTGCACAGTCATGAGGCATTCGAATTTGGCGACTCAGGAGGCCAGCCCAGAAGCAGGGCGAGCAGATGGAGCGGCCAAAGCGAGCAGCCTGAAAAAGGGCGAGCAGATGGGGTGGCCAAAGCGAGCAGCCTGAAAAAAGGTGAGCGGAAGTGACCGCTTGGGTGTGTGGTCTGGGAACGGTAAAAGCAAGCAGGGCCCCTTGGGGCGGGGGTGGTCCGTGAGCAGGGCATGCAAAAGGAGCCACTAGAACGGGCTGCTCCTGAATAAGGCTAGCAGGTTGGGTGACCCCAGCAGAAAGGACTGTGGGGCCAATTGAAGGGGAAACCAGTGAACAGGTTGGAGGGACTTGGGTATAAGGTGGCCAGGTCTGTTACCACGACGTGCAGCTGGGGCATCCCGTGAACACGTTGAGCGTAATGGGCCACTCGGGGAGGGGCCGTCCCATGAATAAGACAAGCAGGTGGGGTCGTTTGGGAAGTGGCCTAGGACCAGGGCGAGCAGGTGTGGCCACTCGGGGGGGCGGCCCATGTCCAGAACAAGCAAGCAGGACTGCTCGGTTGAGCAGTCCGGTAACAGGGTGAGCAGGTAAGGCCGCTTGAGGGAACGGCCTGTGAACGAGACAAGCAGGATGGCTGTGCATATAAGCTGCTTGGTAAAGGGCGATGACGCTCCTTCGAGGACTGGGCAGAGAAACGATGGCAACATTGCCCCTCTGGTGGCTCAGGAGCAAGGCCATGGCAATGAAACCCCTCCAGGGGCTGAGCAGGTGGGCAGTACAGACAAAGCCTCTCAAGAGGCTAAGAAGAAGAACAGCAAAGACAAGCCGGTGCAAGGCAGCAATCATGTCCCTGTGTCAGATGAGCAGAAGAGGAGGGGCGGTGACCATACCTCTTCAGGAACAGAAGGACATTGGCAGTGACAAAACCCATTCAGATGTCGAACCTGGGAACGATGATGATGCTGCTTCTGAAAGATAGACACAGGAACTGATAGAGGGGGCCGCCCAGGGCTCCCTTAAAGATGTGCGGTGGAGTGATGTGACAATTCTTGATGATTACTCAGCTGGCAGCCTCGGCTGACTCACCCCCTCCTCCAATGGAAATGTGGGCTTGTATTGACAGCTCTTGATGGACCATGATTGCTGGATTGGCAGCATTGACAATCCCAGGGTGGTCAAATCTTGGTGCAGGCTTTATGGCTTCGACTTTCAACCCCCAGAGATGACGTGTAGGGCAGCATTGAGAACCAGGCCAAGCCCTGCAGCAATACCAAAGTACCTCTGGCTTACGTGACATTGTCTTCTGCACACCAATCAGGAGTCCACAAGTTTAAAGCTAGTAGACTGGAAGCAAGCAAGCAGGATAACCACCACTTGATGACTCACTCTATCCCATATTTGGCCCTGATCCACAGTTTCTTTTATCATTTGCTGCAGGCAACAGACACTAGCTTCATCTCCTTGAGCTCCTCAGGTAGGCATATGAGATCTGCTGAGTCCACTTGGTCAGTTAAAAACAAACTTTTATTTGATAACGTTATCAAAAAGGCAACTTTCAGGGAGGTAGATCAAAATCAAAACGCAAAGACTTCTGACAAAATAAAGTATCTAAACCAAAATCAAATCAAAAGTCCAATAATGGAAAAGATCAAGGGAGGAATAGGAGCAGCAGAACTACACACTATGGTCACAAGCTAAAACACAGGTGAGGAACACATGCTAGGATCAACAGAAAACTCAGCAAGACAGAGTGCGGCATACACACATAGGAAGTGGAGTGAAATGAGACACAGCAGACAACAATCAGGGAGAACTGAAGGGTCAGCTTGAGGGGCAGCCCATTAACAGGTCAAGCTGGTGGGGCCAAAACCAGGGCCTTGACATATCCAAAAATAAGTGAGTACACTGGGATGCTAAATGTGCGCTGGTATGAATTATAACAAAGGGAAAATGGCAAACAGTGTCAGCGTAATTGTTAGATGCACATATACACTGTATATAAGCTTTTTTGCCTTTTGCTATTTAACAACATTTATATCAGTGATCCTTTCTTCTGAGTAACACACCATGCCAACCACAATTTCTTTTTTATTGTGTCGGGTGTGGGGACATGAGCATCATGTGCATATTTATTTCGATGACTCCATCCATCCATGCATCCTCCATCAAACCATGCGTCTTCTTTTATAGCCACCTAATTCTGGATAATGTCACAATCAACTAGGGCCTATCCCTTTCGACACTCGATAGATGGAAGGCTACAGCCTGGAGAGATTCTGTTTTATAATCAGACTAAAAATGAAAAATATAAGGCTCAAGCTCTCTCCAAAGTACTTGTGCCGGTGGGTCTGAATGTTAAAGTATTTGGTGGGCTGTCTCTCTGTGTTTTCCCTGTTATGGAATGGTGACCTGCTCAGGGCATACTTACTTACATTTGACATTGAGCCTGCTGAGATCGGCTCCAGTACTTCATGACCCTTTGCTAAACAAAGCTATATGAAGGATGTATCCATGGATGGATGAGAAATAGAAAAGATATTTTTATAATCTGATATTTAAATTGAACTCACCAGTTTTTACATTAGGGTTATTTTGCAGCCAATCTATTAGTTTATTCTGTGTACTTCCTTAAGTTTATCTAAAACAAACATAAGGAGAGGCAACAAACCACAAAACCTTTGGAACTAAACAAAATGTTTGGTTTTACTCAAACATAAACGCCAACACAAACATATTTAGGTGACAAAAATAGATGCAGCTTATGTTTGAGGGTTGTTCTGATGAAAGGATTGTTGACCTGACCTGTGTCTTACATAGAACAGTAAAATGTGTTGAAAAAAATAGATCCTTTGTTGCTCTTGCGGAATAGTTCTTGTCATGTTTGTTAGTTGTATTTGGAATGTGTCTTTATGTGTAGTCTGAAATAGGCATGTCTGTTGAAATTAACAATTTCGCACTACAGCTTTCATTTACATAAGTTACATTACGGTTACAACAAATTCTTTTTAAATTGTGATGACAATTCCATTATTTACCCTTTAAATTAGATATTTTTTCCCGATGCCATACCCTTTCTGAAACTGGTGACCCTCACGTGAGGCCTCCTTCACACTTCAAGAACCACTAATCTAATGCATTGGTTCATTTCAATTAAATTTTGAATGCTGAGACTTTCACTATTTAAATGATATATAAAAACATTAAGAGGCATGTCTTGAGTCATGATTTAAAAACATCACAAATTAATTTCTTCCTGGTTGCATTTGGGATTCAAGCAACGCTGGATAAATGTTTGAGAAGCACACAGAGAAAAAGGAGAAGACATTCTGCAATGCTTGGTCAACACTTTCTATTAATCTTTGCAACCTATTTTGTGCATTATTGGAACGGTGTATTGTGAAAGCGATGTCACTTCGTATACCGGGTAGTAAACAAACATGAAGTGGTTGTCACAGACCACCGCAGAGCCAGCAGGAGCTCTGAGACAGCGCTCAGCTGGAAAGGCAGAAACACAACTGTCTATTTCCCTCGTTCCAACTGTGGAGCTGCAGTTTGAAACACTAAATTGTCTTTTTTTTTTCTTTTTTCTTTTTTTCATTTTTCCTTTGTTGTTTTTGGGGAGCTTCAGCCCATTTTTCACTGACTTGTCCTTAGTGATGCCCTACTATGCAGTCCATCAGAGATAAAACTGTACATTCTCCAAAGTGAATTGGCAAGAGTACGTGGAGCTGATTTGGCAGCCACCACTGAACCAAAGTGCTGCTAAAAACCTCTCTGATTGAGATGAATTGAGAAAAAGCCCTCTGGGGTACATTTGTTTGTGAGGCATTTTCAGGTGACTGATGTAAAATATTCACAGCATCGGCAGTGTTTAATTCCAAACATGGGTCTTTACCTCACCCCAATGAAGACGGATGCCAAAACAGTTGCCTTTAAGAGGAGTATTGGTCCCCCTGGTTTTAAGAGATAACATGTTTAAATAGTGCAAATTCATGACCTGGAGGACTGAACACTGCAGCACCGGAAAATAATCACAGGCGGGATGAACGAGATAGGAGTGCAGTGGGAAGGGGGGGGGGCATTGCTGCTACGTAGTGCGATGAATCAGCCCTTCCATTTCAGTAATTTCCTTTGAGAGCCTGTGTCATTTGTCAAAGATTTTGTAGTATGAGTTAAGGTGTCATGCGAGATGGAACAGGAGAGATGAGACGAGGACAGAAGGGCCTTATTTAGCAGGCCTTTCAGCTCGGGATCAAGATGCAGAAGGTACACGGAATGAGCTGCATCACCAATGTGCACACCTTTTTACTTTGCAGCACAGCCTTCTACTTTGTATTGAATGTTCACTAAAATTGAGATGGTATAAGGAATGTTTGACCCAATCTGCTGTGCCAGCCTTGAGTGTGCGGTTAGTCATGGGGTGATTCCACCTCGTTTGTCCAAACAGAACTGAACCCAAGTGAGAGAGTGGGCAAAAACATTCTGCAAATAATTGATACAAGGGAATAATGTGCTGTCTTTTGATGATCATGTGGTTTGGTATTTCAAAGTCACAAGCAAAGGAGGATATTCTCAACTACTAGAGACCATCTCTCTCTCTCTCTCTCTCTCTCTCTCTCTCTCTCTCTCTCTCTCTCTCTGTGTGTGTGTATAATTAATAATCTGTGTTTTATTAAGTTATTATATTGTCACATCACAAGTGCACTAAAACTGTCACGCCCATTAAAAAAACACAGATTTTGACTAATTCAATCCAGACACAACATGTGTTTTTCTCCATAAACAAAATCAACAGTTTGGTCGGACAGGAAAGTACACTGGGAAAAAAAAGTGCTTGAAAGCAACTTTAGATTTTAGCATTGCGTTTCTTTGTTTTTTGACAGTACTTCTGTTGAAATAACAAATTGTGGCAATCCCATTGCATTGTTATCCTGCAGGATGGTAATTCAACCCATAGCAGGTTATATACTGGTTTGGTATTTCAAGCGAATAGTAAAAATGAATGTTCTCTGCTGGTGCATCAGGTTAAGTCTTGACCTTTGACTAACGTGCCTGGATTTGGCATAAAAGCTGTCCAAGTCAACAGTGCAAGTTGCAATGACTTTCTCAGACACTGTGAGTTGATGTTGCCGGGTTGAAAGAAGTGTCTGGTAGGTTGGACAAATTTCGATGTGAATTTGAAACTACTGAAAGCGGTGTTTACTTTGTTCTCACCTGACCCAAGTCCCAATCACCGTTTGAATTAACCAGCTCTCCATCAAGGATGTTAAAAAGGGTGTAAAGGTTCAACGTGCTCGTGGTCTGGTTCAAGCTTGATGTTGACAAAATTAGGTTTGAACGGGGAATTTTCAAAGAATTAGAGTGCGAAAGTTTGTTTTCCGTTTTTTCACGGGTTTTTTTCAAGAAGTCACGACACAAAATGAATAGCTGAATGAATGAATGAATGATGATAAAATGAAAATAGTATCATGCTGATAATTGGTTGTATTGTTTATAGTTTAAAGCCATACTGTCACACCACAGAAAAAAAAACCCTATTAGATAGTTTTTATGTGTTGTCTAAGCATGGTTAAAAACACAAGTACAACATCAAATATGGATTTCATTGTACCAAGGATAGAGGAGCATAAAAATGAAATGTGTTTTTTCGTGTTGTGAGGTAGTAGGTAGGTGAAAGTGTAAAGCCATGAAAACAATTCTATTTTGGACTTTCATCTTAAAAACTATGTCTGACTAAGTTGAGAGCATATTTCTGACAATCCTTGTCGCTCTTAACAAGAAAAACAAAAACTTCAACTGTGAACGTTGTTAGAAAGTCTAACTTCAACCAAAATGTGCCACTGAGCATGAGATCATGTATGTGTGGCCTGTGACCATAGAGTCCATAGTGATTTGTATGAGTTTGCAGCTCTGCTTGATTTGGATTTGTCAGCAAGTTATGAGACGGCAACGTGACCTTTGTTTACCTCTCTGTTGACGCTGACGTCTCGAATGTGATGACAACACAACTTGCACACAGGAAAGAGGGGGTGGGGAACAGCATTAAATCCAGAACATAAGACTACCCCATATTTTGAAGGAACTGCTTCGAGATAACAGAAAAAATATGCCAACTTAAACTTGGTCAATACAGTATTGTGATCGAGTTAAATGCTTGGATTTAGTGTTTTAGTGTCCTCTGTCTCCAGATTTTGTGGTTGAATAAGGCTTCATTTACACGTCAACATTTCAAGTAAGAGGACATTGTTTTTTGCGTTTTAATTTTAGAACTATAAAACTACCAAGTAGCAGGAGTATACGGACTGGGAGTCGTGACACTCTGGAGGTTACCATTGTTGTTATTGTTCATGTATTTGCACATGTGCAGAAGAACGATTTACTACGGCTGTGGTGCGCATGCGCTGTAGCAGCGTTTCCGAAATGTTGCATTTACCGCCGTTTCCATGGAGACTGATTTATAGCGCTTTCTAAAAGTTCCGAATTTCCCTGTTTACATAGAGTATCAGCTTTTTAAAACACTTGGTATTTCCCACATTTACACAGAGAGTCTGAGCTTTTTCTAAAAGTTTCCCTTTGGGAGCCATTTTCTAAAAGTTGCTTTTTCAGTGGCTCGAGCCGCCATTTTTGTATAAAACGACAGCCAAAACACTACAAAAGTGTTCCATTTTCCCTTGAAAACGTTGTTGTATACACAGGGTTTTAATTGACGAACATGTGGCTGCATTAGTTTGAATAAAAACACTGTTGCAGAACAGGACTTCCTCTAGAAACTTCAGGGTTTTTTGGGATTTGCACAATTTACCTCAATAAACATGAACATGCACTAAAAGTAAGACATTTGTATAACTGATTTAAAGTTATCGTGCACTGTTTTTATTGGTGCCCTCCATTATTAATCAATCTACTGTTGCCCTCAAGGAGACATTACACATTACCAAAGGCAAAATAAATATTTAAATCCTTCGTGATGCTTCTGCCTTCACTGCAGCAAACTGAAGTGCTGTACACATTGTGGACCTTTTGAATTTCCTTTTGAAACATTTTCTACCGGTTCTTTGTAGATTTATGTTATTGTTCTTAATAATAACTGTGTTTTTTTAATTGCATGTTTATAAGTTCCACGTTTTCACACTGTGGTTAATAATTTTTGTTTTTGTAAGTAATTCTGTCATCAGAAATCAGCTGCTGAGCAACAGTTGCAGAGAAGACCACTCTCTGTGATTTTGGCAGTTTAAATGGTGGAATAAACAAAACAAATAATTTTTCTTCTGTTATCATGAAAATGGATGAATAATTCATTACAAGCATGCTTTTCTTTTTTGCATCGTGATTGCTCAGAAAAACAGATAAAGTCGTTTTGTTTTATTCTTTTCTTACCACTGTATCTCCAACCCTTTAGATTTGTACACGTTCCCTTCCTTGATACACTGCAGATAAAGAAGCCCGTGGTAATAGTGTAGCGTAAGTAACTGGAGGACAGCTCTTGGTTGGAGTCCGATATCTAACATCGGATGTCAAGATTCTTCTGAATTCCAGTTCTTCCAGCTCGTTCTCTTTAATCTGCGGCTGGTTAAAAGAAGAGAAGCCTGGAGAGAAAAAAACAAAATACACAGAGTCAAATTTGCTCCCTTGGCCCCTCTACAACTGACTGGTACTTCCTATAAAATAGCCCGGCTTCCCGCTGTGAACATAACACCACATACTGTATTAAATTGCGCTTTCTTCTACCAGAGGTCCCCCTCTGCTCCCCGGTGGCTTTTTTATTTTTTCCTCTCCTGCTGAAGGCACACCATAATCTCGTTCTGATGCCATTTTCTTCTTCTTCCCCTTTTTCTTGCTTGTACTTTATGAGCTTATCCCTCTCCGCTTGACATTAGAGTGTAAGCCAGTGCAACAAAGTGGTCTTAAAGCATGCATTGAAATCCTCAAAAGTATGAATAAACAGGCAGAAACGTATCTCAGATGCAAATGTGGATTTGCACATTTACTATGCTGTGGTGATTAAGCGGACGACAGTTCTTGAAGGTGCAGCGGATGAGGCAATTTTGAGATGAGCAATGATTTTCATGAAACTTTAATGCGGTCTTGTACGTTTTCTTTTTTTTTTTTTCTCACAGCAAGCAGAAAGTGCAGTCATTTAAAGTCCATTGTTGCTTAAACACCTGACAACACAAGCTCACTAAGTGACATTTTATGCTGTTTTAGTGGAATTATTCATATGAGGAATTCACGACAGCCGTGAATCTTCATCAGTGAAGACGGTGTGGCCTAACTGCTTCTACAATAATATTAAAGCCGTACCTTTTTAAATGATGAATGTGCCTCGGAGCCATCTGTAACATGTTAACAGGCTAAGTGCTGTGTTGTCCTCCTTATCCTCCACAGCAATAACACATGGACCACCATTCATCGGGCGAGTTGTACGAACAAGTCTTTATATCAACTTAGTTTCATTCAGTTTGATCTGTGTATTCAGTTGCAGCTTCCCACTGAAGCGAAACAACATGGTTGTAGTGGATCCAAGTCAGGTTTGAGACAGAAACCGTGTTATTCTGCTTTTTTTTTTTTTTATGCACGTTTTTTTCAAGCTTTTCCGATTGCCGCATTGTTTTCTCTGTTTCCTGCTGCAGCACTCTTTATTTATGGTTTCCGAAGCCAATAAAACACATTCGAACTTGATGGAGGAATCAAGGCGCCTGTTTCCTGCTCAAGCTTTTAGCTCTCTGGTGGGAAAACTTGAGCTCGGCTATATTATCCTCCTCCGCTGTAGAAACTGAGTAAAACTAGCAGGTGTGCGGCGTTCAATCCGGCGACGATGCCAAACACTGGCTCTGGCTCTCACCTACTCCAAAAAGTTGAAATGACTTATTCTGAGCCACTGCACTTGTGTGCTGGGCCACTGGGCCATCTCGGAGGGGGACTATGTCAACTTTACAAGCCGCAGTGTTTCCCCGAACTAATTTGTGTGGCAGCAGACAGAGCAACATTTTCACTGGGTGGCTGAGAGAGATGCCTCTGGGGCTCGCCTGGGAATGCTTGGTTGCATGACTATACAGGAAAGAAAAAAATTTAAATTAGAGAAGGAGCATGAATAAACAAGCAGAGGAACATTAAAAAAATGTCAACACTTGCAAACACAGCCTAAAAACTCAACTTATACATGTAGTGGCATTTACCAGGTGATCGTTTGTGTTTTATACAACAATATACGTAGCTTTATAGCGCAAGCAATCAAACATGATCCATATGCATTTTTATGGCAATCTTCTGTGTGAGATAACAGAAGCGGAAAGGGAATTTGAGTTATGGAGATATATAGTGTGTGTGTGTGTGTGTGTGTGTGTGTGTGTGTGTGTGTGTGTGTGTGTGTGTGTGTGTGTGTGTGTGTGTGTGTGTGTGTGTGTGTGTGTGTGTGTGTGTGTGTGTGTGTGTGTGTGTGTATACATATATATTATACTACATGTATAAGTTGAGTTTAATTAAATACAGCAGTATTTTTAATTCATTCTCTCTAATTTGGGCATATGGATCATCCACCCTCCTCCATCATATATATGATATATATATGATGGAGGAGGGTGGATGATCCATTAATTAAGAATTAATTAAAAATGCTGCTGTATTTAATTGATAATTTCTCTGACATTTAGGTTTGCATACGTTACTGTCCGAATATAGATATTTTAAGTATATATATTGAATTTCCTTTGTACTACTTATCAACTGAACTATGCGTTTTCGCTAATAAAGTTGGTTACCCGGGGATCAGACATTTATGAATGGATGTTTTTCAGATATATATTCAACAGGAAGGTTATTGTTCGTGAACATCCTAAAGTTACTTTCTCACTAAAGATACGCAACATGCTGATTCTCAGTATGACTCAGTCCTAAGCTCGTGTTATGTCCATTCCATTGGATTTTATTTAAAAAAGCACAGAGTACAACACAGTCGTTTCAAGGCATTTTTACAGCGAACGAACAACAATTCTACTTGAGCAAGCAGAGGTTTAAAGAAAAACCTTGCGTTTGAAAGTGAACCAGACTCTGCGAAAGAAGTCTCTCTGTGGCCTGCAGGCGGTCGAGATATTTTGGAGGGAGGTGTGTGTAATGCACATTCTCCCAATTATTCCATTCCATTACAATAGTGAGGCGGTTTCCTGAACAATGGAAAACAAAAAACAACATGGAGTACTTATTTGACAGCCCTCAAAATTCTGCTTTTGTTTCTCATCATTCAATAACCCGAGAGTGAAGCCAAACACCAAGATTATATAATCAACCCTTTTACAGAACAAAATTGTCAGGAAGACTGTTGGGATTTGTGTGTGAGACGGCCAGAAATGTCACCATCACACAAAAGCAAAAGCCACAACACAATAATGCTGCAACACAATACAAAACCTCACCAGAAGAAAGTGAGCGTCCCTGTTGTTGCATATCAAAGCATTTTTTAGTCCTTAAAAAAACACCAAAATATCTCACTTCCATTTGGCTTTTGCATTCAAATATTGGAGGTTTTTTTTTATGATGAATTCCTGTGGAGGTTTTTGTATTGTTGTGTTTTGATTCCAGCAAAACATTCATTTTTGACTTGACATGTTTTTCACAATAACAATACTTGCTTCTTAAAAGAAGTCACGTGACAAGCCAAACAAGTCTGATAATTACATGCAGTTGTTTTACCTGTAGTATGTTGTGAAGTCCTGATTTATACACCAAACGCAAGTGATGATTGGTCCACTCTATCTACTATGTCATGGGGGAAGTTGAAAAACTAACCCTAATCATAACCCTAACCCCAGCCCTAACCCTAACCAGTCTCCATTGCTTTGTGAATGGGTAACGTGAAGTGCTCTGGGGCTGCTCATGCAGTTGAAAACAATGTCACATTCATTTGCACTGTATTGGAGAAGCACTGTTAAATCCCAGAGTGAAAATCACACACACACACACACACACACCACCGAGGAACTGGGCTGGACGACGCCGTGCAGGAAGTTAACTTGTCGCTGTCTTCAACAGTCTGCCGGCCTTCACCGGAAGCTGAAATTCAAAGCGTCACTGCCAATCTTGGTGCCAAATTTGTCATTATGGCCGGAAATACGTGACCTGAAAATTAACATGACCAATGAGTTTCTTGCGGTTTCACGACCGGCCTTAATATGCCCCTAGTATTATGGTGATGAACTACTTTCCGGCTCATACAACTAGGGGTGGAGGGACTAAGTAGACGCAGTAGTATTCTGGAGTATTTACAAGATTTTTGTAAAGGGTTATTAAATCATTGATGTATGGTGAATCCAAACAAAACTTGAATCAGTGATGGCATGTCCAGTGATTGTTTTGACCATTACCACAACAATTTTGCACACTTCGTTTTGGGCGTATTTCTCCTCTGTTTTTATTTAGTGTTGTTTAATATTGGACTTGTCCTTTTGTTTTGGTAAAGATGTCATTTGCATATTTTACTAATACAGTACCAACAGTTATTGGGGATTTTTCCAGCAGTCTTTAAGCAATTTGCATTAATCAACATATAATCAACCTTAATTAAAACCATCATTGTTTTTGGATGAGTACAAGCATCGTAAATAATGGATACTGTATTTTTTAAATGCACTTTGCAATAGATTTACAGTTTTTCACTGCTTATAGACTAATTTTGCTTTTTTGGGGGGAAGTTCTGATAAAAATAAATTTTCGTTTGACTCTGGGGATCATAGCTTTCAGCATATTAGTCTATCCTCAAGACATACACAAGAAATGTTTTAAGGTTTAATAGATTCTAAAGGAGTATTTAGACGGTAAGAAGAAGACATCAAAAGGCAAGCCTGGAGGGTGAGTTCATAGGATAAACAAGTCACGTCGGCAGCATGTATGAGCATCACAAACTGCTTATTCTAGAAAAGCCTTTAAGTGCAATTAAATGTTCCATTAAATGCAGCTGTTAGTTATTCCAACATAGTCAGCACGATTATCTTGTACTTAATTATGGCACATTAATAATTCCCATACCAACTGATCCTTGTCATACACGTCACACTTTTCCAATGACTTCTATGTTTTCTGGCTTTTAGCGAAAAATGCTCAATGAGGTCATGAAAGTGGTGAAATATACAAAACTCTTATTTTTTTTTTCTCTCTCCTTCCTTTTTTTTGGGGTGGTTTTCCTAATGGAGAAGGCTGACTGTGCACACATGCTCTGCTCCGCTGGGTTCTTTTTGCAGATGGTCTCATTGCTATGCATAGAAAAGCCATCTTTAGATTTGCATTTGGTCAATTTTCCCCTTTAAGTTGGACATCTGTCTGCGTTAGAAATTAATCTGCGGGTCCCTACGGAGGCTGCTCGGATTTTAATTAATTGTGTTAACGCATCAATTATGAAAAAAAGAAGAAGAAGAATGGAAGTGAGTTTCACCCCCTCTCCCTCTCTCATTCTAGCTGTCTGCCTGCCTTAAGTAAATTGATGATGTCTCTGTATTCAACAGACTATATTTCCATAACTGTAAATTGAAAACATTTGTTATGTGTGGGGAGTTTTAGAGACTTATATAGGAACTACAGCGTGCCGCAGTAACACCGCTCCCAGTCGTTATTCCTCCTCTCGTCTCTCCGTACTGTCTGTTCCTCGTTGACCTTGTAGTTGTCAAAAGTACTGCAGATGTCAAGAGAAAGACAACTTTTCTGCCCACAGCTGCAAAAGTCTTCACTTTCCCTCCTGGCGGGATACCGCCGATGCTGCCATTAATCTAGCAAGGAGTTGTGGTTACTTTTATTGGACCTTAGGGAAAATATTAAAAGAAGACACCGTCATGGTGTTTGGTAATAATTCGCAGCTGACAGCGAAGGAGATGGATTTCCCTTCAGGTTGGCAGTTTGTCTTCGCTGCCTGTGGAGCCTGCGTATACGCGTGCCCTACGTCAGACTTTTGTCAAGGAGGATTGAGCCCAGATTGTGAAGAATCCTGACGACGAGCTCGTCTGAGAGGAGAGGAGGTCGACTGCGTCTCGGCCGGCTTTTGTCGGCAGTCTCGGAATCTTCTGTGCCTCTGAGGTTCGGATAGAGTTGCATCTTTCAGGAATTGCAGAAGTTGTGGGATCCTTATTTTTTGAGCTGAACTTCTCTTTTTTTTTCTTTTCTTTTTTTTACCCATCTCCTCCTGTGATTTGTCTTCAGCAATGCGCTTCACAAAATTCGTCTGCAATGATTACATTTTCATTGTGTTCAGTCAAGATGTTAAAAGTCTCTCTGACCTTTAAGCTTCTTTAGACAGTCGATTTTCTGCTTAATTTAGCCGATTTCCCATACGAGAGCAGTCATTAGTGTCTGTGCTTTGTTGAGGAAATCGCCTCTTTTGTGAGTTTGCTTTACGAGTGCGAGTGTTGGCTTGTACCTTTTTGTTAATTTATTTTCTTTTGCAGTGTCATGCAAGGGCACCAGAGTGTTGAAGACTAAGCGTCATGTTCTACCACGATTATTTTTTATTAATTAATGAAGAGATTAGTTCCTTTTATGCCGTATCAGAGGTGAGCTACCTGCATGACAGCCACTCTAATGTGTTATTTCTTTTATGCAGGGGTGTCAAACATGAGGCCCGCGGGCGAAAAGCGGCCAAATTACCAAGTAAATCGTAAAAATTTCTAAGAAATCTTTATTTTTATTTAGTTATTTTTTTTTATTAATTTCATAAGAGTAGCAGACACAACACAACACTGTGACCCGAGCTGAGACATCGGTAATACTGGCATGGAAGCTATTTACCTCGTTGCTATCAAAGCCATGCTGTCAGGGTGAGTTTGTATTAACATGCATCATGTAACAGCCAAAGGAGACGTTTTTGGAACATTCCACTGTATTTTGCACCAGAAGGTACCATTAAAATTGACTTTATGTAGAGTTGTTTCCAGTAGTTATTTTTGGTTTTGTGAAAATCTAGACATTTCCATCACGTATACTCTACAACACAACAAAGAAAAACATTTAATGTTAAATTCCAAGGTTATTCTGGCACTATTTTACTGGTCCATTCAAGACAAAATTGGGCTTTATGTGTCCCCTGAACTAATGTGTGTTTTGACACCCCTGCTCTAAAGCAACATTAAGAAATGGGGTAGACTGATCGAGGGAGATTATTCATCGGCTGTTGCAGGACGTAGACCATGGACACATTTTAAAGCACTTTCCAACTTGTCTTTATACAAACTTTAAAGTTTCAAAGCCACTATGTTGTCACAAGTGCCATTAGGTGAAAATAGAGCAACGCTTTATCAAAACCAACAATTCATATTCGTGCTTGACTAAACAAGACAGACCCGAGTTTGATTCAAAGGTCAGCTCATTAAATGTACAAAAGGAATACTATAAGTGTAATCAGCCTGCTGCACATGTTTGCACTTAGGTACGGTGTGTTTCCAAACCCATTTGTCTACATTTTACCCTAATGCATCAGACTATGATTAATTTTGACAGCAGAGAATGTGCTAATGGTCCTGAAAAATTGAAGCGGTCTCCATAAAAAGAAAAAAAAAAACCTGCTGGCTTTCTGCCTTGTTTTCTTTGTGGTATTATATTCAACCCACCTACGTTTGGCATCACACTACAATTTACCTTAAAGTCCATGTGAATTTTAAAGTTATCCTGCCTTATATAACAGCGACTTACAAATACATTTATTAATGATAATAAATACTAATTCTACTGCTAATAATATTAATAATTGTGTTAGATTTAGGTGTTTAAATTTTTTTTTAGGTATAATTAATACAGGAGCGGCCATTTAAAGCTTGGCTGGAGAGAAACATATAATTGATCACTTGAATTTGACAGTAGCAACAAATGTATTTAAGAAATAGCCTGAATGGGTACGATATGGCATTTAGACCATCCATCCATCCATCCTTCCATCCATCCATCCTTCCATCCATCCATCCATCCAAACCTCTGAAAAGGCATAGGGAGAACATGCAAATTCATTTTTGCCTTAAAAACCTTTTGAAGAAGGAACATTATCCACTACCACCATAATGCCCCTATAGTGTCAAATAGACTTGAAATAGAGCAGACGCTTAATATGAGCCAACTGAGTGGACGTTTCAGAGCTCATTAAATTAAACATGGATTTTGCTCATAACCTGCCCGTGCCCGAACTAAAGTGCATCTCTTCACTTTACTTCCACTCCTCCTTTAGTCCTACATTTTAGTGCCTTTCAAAATATCAGAAGCAAAATCGTATGTTTGCAACACACAGCTTATTTGGTCAACTTAGACATAAACTTAAAAAGTGCTTTATATTCAGGAGCAGTGACATTGGAGTAAGTTTGTCATCTATTTATCTATTTTCAAACAGCGAACGCTGAGCAATATGTTTTTGTAGTTCCGTCAGTGTTGCAAAGTAACATGACCCTTCAGCTTCACAAGGCACTGCCTTTAAGAGGGTTTCTTAAGTCTAGAAATGTGTTTTCTTCGGTTTCTTCAGTTGGAGCTCCACGTCCTGAAATGCCCATGTGGGATCGCCTAGATTTTTTATTGACAATATGATAATGACAGATCCTCACACCTGATACCTGACCAATAAAAGAAAACACTCATAGTTTATTAACTCGAAATACACAACATTTTCAAATGAAAATGGCATTGTTTCGATGTCATGACTCGCAGTCCATATTCCCCCGGGACTCGGTAGTTTTATAGTTGTGAGTCACCTGTAATAGTGATCCAACATGGCCGTATGTCCATACGGATGTTTGTGTACTCCCGTTGTTAATGTCTATAGCGTGTTGTTACAAAAACAAAAACAACCAACAGCGCCATCTCATAGCCTGGCACGCTAACGACATTGTTTTCAGCGGTTTCTTAAAAACCAACATTGTTTTCTAAATCTTGCTGTGTCAGCGCAACTTTTCTGAAACGAAAACACAAAAAAACGTTTTGGGTGAAACGTCATCCTGTCAATCTTAAAAGTGCTAAGTTGTCGACTGAGCACCTCTAAATAAATAGATGTTGCTTTTTTTAATGTCACACAGGTCACAATGTGCCTAATGCTTGTGTTACTTCCCCAAAGTTCTTTGTTTGGTTGAAGTGACGTCTGTTAATTTCTCCATTTTTCCTTTCTTTAATACTATTAAATCTTCTGAGACGCTCATTATGCAAAAAAAATCAAATAAACAAAGCAACAACAATTAAAGCAATTAAACTATAAATATATGCTGTGTGACAACAGGCTGGTAATGTAAATAAACACATTTCTAGCAAATCAAGCTTCAGAAAGCCTGATTCATCCCGTATCTTCATTGCTTCCTGGCGCTCAGAATGAGGATAAATGAAATAACAGGAAAGGGACAGGTTCCATTTACTTGTTCATAATACAAGCAAGCAGCAGATGTTACACAAGAAACATTATCTTATCTGCTCCACTCTGTTGGATTTGCTGTCATTTGGAGTTGTTTCCCCAAAATGTTACATTAGCATTGGGCAGTATCCAGAGATCCCACATCTGATGCACAAACAGCTCCGCTATTACTTTTACTTTTTCGTTCCGTGCTGTTGGTATGAAACACGGTGATTTGTGTCTCTGTCACAGGAGAGGTGAAAAGCTCAGGCGACAAATCACAGGTGCTGTTTTCATGAATTTACCCAGCAAACTGCAAAGTTATTTCACTTGCCTCCCTATCCCAGACAAAGGAACGCAGCGACGATTACCACACAGACTGTTTGTTCAGACAAACACCGGCTTTCCGAGAATCTGCACGATCCTTGCGCACACAGCGCGCCCCTCAACTGTCCACAGGCCTCAGTGTGTACATAGCCACGCCCAAACAAACACCCACTCTTCAGATTACAATGGGAAAAGACAGAATTTCGTTCTTAAATGCAGTTTTTGTTTTCCCCCAGATCTTACTCCTTCATGTTTGAACCTGTTCTCAGTCAATTAACCTGACTTGGAACAGGTGTGTTCAACCAAATCCCCCCCCCCCCGCCGCCTCCAGCTGGTGCTTTCAACACCTCCTCGCGACACATCTCTCCCGAGCAGATCTTGTTTCTCGTGATTCTGTCTCTCTGAACCTTTAAACTAAGAGGAGGTTTGGTTGCTAATTATGTACACGTGGCTGTTGAGCGACAGATTGTCTGAAAATACAAAAATACACGATGATGCGCGGCTTGTCACTGAATGAGGTAGACTCATCCTCTGCAGATTTTCTGGTAAATGACCCTCATCAGGAGTCTAACAGACAACTTGCTTTTTTTTTTTTTTTTTTTTTTTGCACCTCGGTTAATGTCTCTGAACGGTTTCTTTGAATTGTGTATCATTTCACTTTGAACCTCGATGAATTTGTGCTAAACCAAGTGTGTTTACTCAAGCTGCTGTAATTTATTATCCTCAAACAATCAGTCGCCTACTTAGGCTGTAATTCATTCTGTCATAAAAAATAACTTCACACACACACAGGCAGACGAGGTCCCCCCGGGTAAAGTTTTTATTGTGAAACCTGCCCCACTTTCTTCACCAAATTGTCAGACTGCAACTGAGCAAACCGTCGTCGTTCCACTGGAAATGATGCGGCTTGAATTAGCTGAAGCGATCGCGCACGGACATCGTAAAGCTATTGTCGTCTGTTTTCCAAACCCTCCACAGGTGTGCCAGAAACGGCCCAAAAAAGTCAGTCGTGTGAGATCATTTTACACACCTTTGACGGTGCTTCTTCTTATGCATCGCTGATCGCAAAACTAAAGCCATGTGAAAAAAGGATACTAGCGTTACATGTCAGCAATTACACCCATGATTATGTTTTCTCTTCTGTTGAAGCACGTCATTTACTCTGAAATTTGACAAAGAATAACAGACCCCAGGTCATCTGCAGCCAATTCCTCGTACATTATTGGTTATTTTGGTATAAAACGTTATTTTTTAACTCATGTTGGTTGCAACAACTCTGATATCGAATACCACGCTTAAAATATTTCAAAGGCGGTTTAAGCTCACCAAAATATCGGGCTCAGGAAGGACGAGATTAAATGTAACTGTGTTTCCTTTGAGGACAGTTTGTTTGTTTTCTCAGGAATGGCAAAGATTGTTGTTTTTGTTTCTGTTACTTCAAATGCAGAAGCTTTACGGATATTATTTACATGGTTAGACAAAATACGTTTTTTGTTCTTTTTTCTTTGTTGTTGCATTGTGTATTTGGTTGACCGAATAAACAATTACTACTATAGTGATGCTTGAGACATTGTGGCCCTTTCAATGAACAAAGTAGATGTTTTGTAATGCAACAACATTCATTTTGGTACTTTTACACTGAGCAATTAGCTGTTACTGTTGTGACGTTCAGAACAAATTGCATCAAGCTGTTTGTTTGTTGTTGTGCCTCTGTAGGCGTTTCTATTCATACAGAATATTCATTTAATCACGCACTCTTTGGTTAATTACTTTGAATAGTTATTATCTTAAGTTAATATTGACATTGAGAAAATAAGTTCTCTAAACTGAAGATAAAATCCATTAACCCTTTCAAATTGAGGCAGACTGATAGATCTGCCATACGCAGGATGAAAAAAAACAGTAAAATAGCACAAATTTATCAAATTAATCAGGCAAACTTTTAATACAAGCTGTTTTACATGTTCCAAATACACCAAATGAATTGCCAAACACCAAAATGCATTCCATTTGTTAACCTGGTGGTCATATTTTGGGCACACAAACAAAAATACACCAACAAGAAGCAGCGACTTCACACATTATGAGAAAATAAAACATAGGAAGTCGAAAACATATTTGGTAACTCTAATTCTTGATCGTTACCTTAACATTACAGTAAAACCATACCTATAACAAAATGAAGTACATTCAATAAACCGCAGTTATTCATAGTTGCATTTAGTTTGACGGTTTGACATGAAAATGGGAGCTATTTAAGTTACAAGTAGGAAATTCCCAAATTGAAGTTGTACAGATGGCCATAAAAAACCTCCAACAACTCGGACAAACCAAAAAATGCTGGTAGCTGACAAACAACATTGTAATTCCACACATAAACGAACATCTGGGTACAGTGACGCCAATAAAGTTGATATATTCCCTTGTCCACTTTACATTGAAAGATATAAAAATACAGCAGATTTTTTTTTGTCCTATCAAACTATATTCTTTCACATAATGTCCACTTTTGAAAAAGTCACTTAATTGCAGAGAGATGCGATTTCTCATGTCGAAGCACAAATAATGTTGACCTTATTGACACCAAGTGAAATTTGAAAACTTATGGAAATTTCCCACTTTGCCAGTGAAATGGAATAAAATAATAAAATATACTTTACTGCCCACTGTTCATGCCAAATGCCTGTTTTACATATCAGAATACTTTAGGTCATTGTGTATCTTATACCTCATATATCCTTGTTTTATTTATCGTGTTAATTCTACTTAATTAACACGATTAACAGTGTTCCTCTTTTTTATTTAAAAGTATCTGTAGAATTAAAACGTATTTATTTCTACTACTTCCCCATAATTATCCTGACTACTACTTTTTGAAATAATATAATGGTTTAGCACTTGTCTCATCTTTGTCATTTATTTTAAGAGGATTTTCCATTTATTCGTTATTACTTTGTTACATAATGTTATTGTTTATAATTAACCTGTTCATCAAGTGTTTTCTAATCTAATAGATTTATATTTTTAGGAACTAGTGTTGTTGACTCTAAACTCAACTTGGAATTTCAATCTGGGCCGGCCGGATTCCGGATCTGGCACCTACGTAGACACACAAACATTTTCAGTACAGTACCAAAGCATGATTGTTTGATCACAACAAGAAAACAGTTTTTCAAGAAAAGTCTCCCTCCACACAGCCGCTAATCCTATACTATATGTCTTTTTATTTTTTTTATTTTATTATGCTAAAATTCCTCAATTTGCATATAAATGATCTTTGCCATCGGAGTCTGGAGCAGTAGGGCCACGTTGGGACTCTGGGTACACAGTTAACTGTGATAAGTGTGTTGCCAATCCTCTCATCACGTTTCATCCCATCTAGTCTTCTAAACAACATTGCGTGCCTTTGTGTAAAAAATCTACCCCGAAGCAATTAAACGAACCCTCAGGTGCATATATAATTGAAGAGGACATGCTTACCCTGGCATTCAGTGGCTTTTAGCATGTTGTGTGTGTCAGTGGGCACTGTAATGGGTAAACACAACGTGGAGATGGATTTGACAGATGACACCACAACTTACTCATTATGCTTTACGCCAGGGATCCGTATAACAACTCGATACCCAGCTCACCAGCTCACAAAGTCATTATCCTAAATATAATTTACACAACAGAGAGGTCTTAATAATGTGTAATATATTTTGTGTTTCTCAGAAGAGGGGATAACACAAGGCGAAGGCATGGTAATCTTATTTTGCATGACATTTAGTCATGTGCTGCCTCTTTCGTCTTCCTTTCTTTTCCTCCTTATCTCTCTCACTCTCTGAGTGCCGGCCTGTATATTTAATGCCATTAGTGGGTTTCGTTCTCAGTATGGATTATTGTTATGTGCCTGTGTTTTCCTCCCTTTAGGTGACCGAAACAAGGACGGGCCCTCTTGGATGCAGTAACTATGACAACCTCGACTCTGTCAGCTCCGTTTTGGTTCAGAGCCCCGAAAACAAGATTCATTTGCAAGGTTGGCCATCCATAATTGAACTCCCCCAATTTCTGATGGAATTGTCACAGTGTCTGTTCCCTGGCAAGCATATAACTGCAGCACGAGAGTGTCAGAACGAATTTCGCTTCAATCACTCTCTTGCTTTTCTTCGCCATGCATGCTTGCAGATTTCTGAAGTGAATCCCTGGCAGTAATGATTCAGAACAAAAGTAGCAGAACTGTGCAGTAAAAATAAAACTTTAAGTGAATCTCAGCACATTGTATGTGACGCCAAGCATATGTCAAGCATGGCACAGAAACAGAAAATGAGTGCCAGCCTTCAGTGATTTACAGATCTCGTGTACAACAGCCATTGAAACACATTTTCTGCAATAACTAAAGTACTTACAGTTCCCTCGTCATTCATCCGTGTGACATTTCCATGTTTTTGTCCTGTTTTTGTCCTTGCCTCAGGCCTCCAGGCCATACTGCCGGAGTATCTGAGGGCCAGGTTTGTGCAGGCGGCTCTCAGCTACATCGCCTGTAATGAGGAGGGCCAGTTTGTGTGCCGAGACAATGACTGCTGGTGCCAGTGTGCCGTCAACTATCCACAGTGTAATTGCCCTGAGGTGGATCTGAGAGCTATGGAAGCCAGTTTGCTCCAAATCCGAGATTCCTGGAATATAGCCAACCAAGACTTTGAGGAGTCAGGTCAGTGTTTTCAGTCTCACACTCATTCAATGGCGGTGACCCACCCGCTGACAGCAAATTACACCCTGTTGTTGGAGGAGCTGAAGAGAAAAGAAAAGTAAGATAGACAGACCATGAAAAAAAAAAAAAAGGACAATGACATGCACTCCGTGTAATGGGGATTCATTAGAACACAGAGGAGCAATTTTGAGACCGTCATGCAAAATGTCATTTACATAATGAAAACAATTGATAGAATCAACCCATTGCTTTTCATTGAAATGGCTTGAAGACATGACCTACCTAATCTGACACCAGAGGAGAAAACAACTAAACTTAACTTTGATATTTGGTAGCTTATACGGTACATCAATGGGTGTTGCAGAGTGTTCGATCATGCAACCGCTGAAATGCATGTATCTTTTTTTGATAGAAAAATTGTTCAATTTCTGCATAATCCTCTCTAGAAATGTCCATGGGCTTATCTATTAGTCGTTGGCTAAATGAATTGCTTTATAAACTATACTTTATCAAACTAATGTAAAGACCCTGTAAATCCAATAGTGCCATAAAGCAGCAGTTCTTATTGATTGACAATGTTCCCTTCAGTGGCCTAACAGCCAGAGATATGACTGGGATAGCTGACTTGGCCGAAAACAGCCTCGCAAAATCACTAGGACTTGACAAATCTGACGGCCTACATTGTAGATTGTCAAACCAGCCGGCCCTCCCTGACCATCCCTGACATTTCAACAGCTACCTTTCATTTGTGCTGCGTGTGAGGTTTTGGGTGTAGAAAAATTGCACAGTCGAACTTTCAAAGTCCAGAACATAAAAGTGCACCTTTTGAAAAAAAAACAATAAAGAATAATCAACTTGATTCAACCATGTTTAATTAAGCATTTATATCATATGTTTGCCGCAGCACTTTCAAATAAGGTCTTGCGAAAAAAAGAGGGGAGAGGAAAGGAGAAAATAATAATAATAATAATAATAATAATAATAATAGAAAATAAATAATAATAATAATTTCCCCTTTTCTTATATTATTAATTGTTATTGTTGTTGTTGTTGCAGCACAGATTACAAACTTCCACTGCCACCAGCAAAGATCCAGCAGGAAAGACGTAGAGAGACGTGTGACGTACTGACATGCAATAGTGACATATGAGTGTATGGAGCATTAAAGAAGCTCTCCCAGACGTCTAACCCTGCAGCAGTTTAACTAAGAAAATGGTCAACGGTGTCTTGAGCCAGGCCAAACTATGAGTTTATCCAATATAAAAGTTTTAAGCGTGCTTTAAAAAGTAGAGCCTGTGCTACTTACGAGTGGTATAAGGTCTGAAAACATAGTCAACAACCTTTAGCATCATTCAGCGTTGGCTTTTTAAATGGGTACACGCTAAAAGTGACAGAACTACACACATCTTTATTTGATTTGCATCAGTGAATAGATACGCACTAACCCACACAATGGATTGAGTTATGTTTGAGTTTGTTGAGCTATTTGAGTTATGTACCACTTATTCCTACGTATCTGCCCCCTTTTGTTTTTTTATATCTCTCCATCATTACTGAAACTCAGCCGCATCCACCCGCTCTAAGGGCATCGCGCTGTTGCAGTCATTTCCAGCTCTGCCTGGAGCTGTTATCGGTGTACCTCGCTGGCTCAATGTGTTATTACTGCCTACACGCTTCTGCACTAAGGGCAACTTGATTAGCGCGCGGTTGGCAATAACTTAAGCAGCAAGGTGCCCTGAGAACTGCAGTTACAGTGCAGTATTGAATAAAGAAATAGAAGTTCCCACGTTGCCCCCGGAGATCTGCTTTTATCGTTCACCTAATAGGGAACAACTAACACCGGTAGCAGAGGGATTAATAATAATAACTCTGATTATTAAATGATGTTCTTACAGTCGTATTAAGGCAGAAGGGAATCGCTTTCGCTTGCCAATGAATGTGCAGTATGCTTTAATTATAATATTATAAACGATATAAATGGACCAACTTTTAACTTTTTTATCGATTGTTTTTTTTTCCGCTGGCCTTTTGTTTCAAATGACGCAAACAATATTTGTAACAGTGTGTTGGTATCGTGGGGAGAAAACGAAGCAAAAAAAAGTCAGTGACTCAGGGGAGTAATGAATATGCATCACAGATTCTAGAAGTCTTGGTCAAAACATAGTTCAGCTTCTTACAAAGCTTTAAGCATTCAGTTAAGAATGAACCCAGCCCATGTTTTATTATTCGTAACCTCATAATCTAGGAATTTCTTCTTCTTCTTCTTCTTCTTCTTCTTCTTCTTCTTCTTCTTCTTCTTCTTCTTCTTCTTCTTCTTCTTCTTCTTCTTCTTCTTCTTCTTCTTCTTCTTCTTCTTCTTCTTCTTCTTCTTCTTCTTCTTCTTCTTCTCCTCCTCCTCCTCCTCCTCCTCCTCCTCCTCCTCCTCCTCCTCCTCCTCCTCCTCCTCCTCCTCCTCCTCCTCCTCCTCCTCCTCCTCCTCCTCCTCCTCCTCCTCCTCCTCCTCCTTCTTCTTCTTCTTCTCCTTCTTCTTCTCCTTCTTCTTCTTATAATACTGGTAGTTTGACAAAGGGTTTCAAGGGATGAGGTAGATTTGGTGATTAAATAATGGTCTGGATCATCCGATACTTGGGAGTTTATACTTTATACATTTCTTTTTATAGAGTTTTCATTTCCATTACTTTGACCTGTAGGAATATGTTCAGGTTGGATTTCTTAGTCAAACACCAAGTAGAATGATAGAAGATCAAACGATATCTTATTCAGGATTTCTGAATTTGCTGATGAAAGACCCAAAGTACTTCTAACAAAAGATGTACAATTACATATCATGCGTTTTGCATATTTTCAAAATTGTAATATTGCTACTGCTGAAATAAGGCACTTTTTAAAAACTTTTTTATGATACAACTATTTGTGATTGTTGATATAGTTTACATGAGATAGATAGATAGATAGATAGATAGATAGATAGATAGATAGATAGATAGATAGATGCCAGGTTGTTTGTAAAAATGGATTTAATGCAAGAGCTATAGGAGAAGTTGTATAGAATAGAATAGAATAGAATACTTCTTCCTACCCCCCTTTTCTCATTGCAAAAGCCTATTTTGGCACGATTTTACCAGTCAAGCCCACCCAGATCTATTACTGTTAACATTGTTTGTGTTGATAAATCTACATACATTCTTTTACTTATCAGAAGCTTTAAAATCAACCTTTTACATAGTCTTCCTCTTCGGCCTGAATGTCCACTGTATCGATATCCCCACTGTTGACCGTTAAAATAGACATAAATGTGCAAAGTTTTGGGGAAAAAAAGTTTTCCATCTTTGATGAGATGCTAACACAGACATATCATTTAAACTCATTTTGTAAGACAAATGAATATGTCAAAAGGCAATAATCTATTGAAGATATGTAATTAAGTGAAAGAATGTGGAAGCTGCACCCCCCGTGTAATTTTTCTTCTCCTCGGGCAATCTCCCATTTTTGAAATGTAGGCCACGGAAAGCACCCGTGAATATCCCTTAATATATTTTATTATGACCTGTTTAATCAACTTAATAATTTCACAGGAACATGTAATACACCTTGCATAATCACCAGGGAAGCCATTGACACTTAATTGGTTTTCTAATCAGATACTTGGTTATCAAGATAACTAATTACAAACAGTAGCGCGGTCATTTTCTAATCAGTCTTCCACATGCTTCGATTTCCCATATAACCAATCATGATTACAATAATGATGATATTGTTATTGAATACCCTGGAAATGTAATCTGTTTGCAGTGCATTGAGTGAACAGTAACAGAAAGAGCTTAGGAAGGGCAAACAGATCTGATCCTCCACAGGGACGAACCCAGAGAAGTTTTAAAGGGGGGACCGGAGTGACAGTGAGCGCCACGAGTTAAAGTTCGGGGATCATCCAGATAAACGAGATGAAAATAAACTAATGTAATAAACCTTCTAATTGTTCACGTTGTGTGTTTCTTCTTCTTCGTCTTCGTCTTCTTCTTCTTCTTCTTCTTCTTCTTCTTGTAAGCCAATTTCTCTTTAAGACCGCTATGTTGTCCATTGTCAACACTAATATGAGGTTGGACGTGTTCCCTGTTGGTTACATTGTTCGGTTTAACATCTGCAGCTTCTGTACAATCAGGAAACTATTCAACACAAATCCTGAGCAGATTAAACCTATCCTGGAAAGGTGACCATAATTAGTAAAATAGTAATCTGTTCATCTCTTCCTGCATTTTTCGAAACTAACAAATTGATGATAGTCACTGAACACATGATTAAAACATTTGGTTAAACATTGAGATTTATGCAGCTTCTCAATATACCACAAATTCTGCTGTCATGGTCAGTTACTACATCTGATCCATGTTTATAGATATATATAGATAGATATCATATACTGATACTCGTACTTGCAACAGATCCCCGATACAACACGGCAACTATTACGTGACATTGTGCATCAGCGACATCGTCAGCAGGTACGCAAGAGAGGATGAGCAACGTCAGCACCTTGGATATTATTTGATTTTAATGAGGATTCCTTAGTAAGACGGACTGTAAATTAAGTTCTGCCAAAATATCAAGAGGACACCAGCAACTTAATCAGCAGGGACTATTGAACCAGCAGAGTTAGCCGGAAGTCGCTCATTAGTTTAACTGCTCAGTGGATTCAGGAGGATTTTACTCTGATCCCTGCTACGTGATCCACACGGCGAGCTCGGTCCCTCGGTCTCTCGGTCCCTCGGTCTACAGTCTGTGCTTCGTGCAGTGCGTAGAAAGACACTACCCACAGCCCTCTGACACGTAGCGTTGATGCGGTGCAGATGTGGTTCACAGCCATGCATAGCCCTTGCGTGTGGTTTGTGTATGGAATATAAATTAGTGGTATCAGTGCATCCCTGCTGCAAGCATCATCCAAGTTCACGTGTCAGTTTTTATTGTCACATTACAGTAGGGAGCTGCTCCTCCATAACTCAAGCTGAATCTCAATGCTCCATGGCGAGCGTGTTTTTCTCCCGGAGAGGACGATAAGCCATAAAAAGCTGTTGGCTATTCATTAATGGGCCAAAGAAAAATTTTACACTCTCCTCGTATTTAGCTCTGCCTTCCCCCATTAGCATACGCGTCAAACCACTTCCAGTGTGCCCTGCAGTTCTTCAGCCCTCACGGCAGCTGCATTCGAATTTAGCATGTGAGCCAAATATAGTTGGACGGGGAAAAAACAAAGAGTTAGCTCCTGCCTCTCAGTCTGCTTTCATGTCTCCTTGTCTTCCAGATGAATTTCAGAACTTTGTTCGAAGGCTCCCCACCGTCTACGCCCTGAACATGTCTGCAATCCAGTATTTCTGGAAGACGGAGCCAGCCGTCCACCAACGCTACAAGCAGCTGGAGCTCAGCACCCAGCAGCTCCTGAGCAAAGCCAGGCGCATCGTCAACAAGCTCTTCACCCTCAGCAAGAGGTGTCAAACTCAGCCTAAAATTATTATGCTGAGAGAGAGGTGAGAAGCTGATAAGTATTCCTGCTGACCTTTCTGTTGACACGGATGTGATACTGTGTGTGTGTGTGTGTGCGCGCGTGCATGTGCGTGTGTGTGTGTCGCTGTGCCTGCGTGTAAAATAAGCAAAAATTCCAAAGCCTGCAGCCACATCTCGGGTCCTTTCAAGCGAGCTGTGAACGGCAGTGCTCATTTATTTTCTTCAGCCCCACTCGCTTTGTTATCCCCTGAACTCGGCATTATGCTAATAATACACACAATACATTAGCGCTTTGATATTCAACCGAGGTCCCGCCGAAGTGAGCTATAGTGTCACAGCTGATGACTTGGCTGCACTCCCAGCGAGCGGCAGGTCTCCTTTACGTTCAGAGAATCAAAGCTATCCTCCTGTGAAATTAAAGTTTGCAGTGTTTTAAAGGGATATGCAAAGTTTAAGAGATTTTCCTGTTGGTTAAGTAGACTGTGATAAAACTGTATCCCCCCCAAAAAAAAAGAAAAAAAAAAAAGCTTCTCATAAATCGTTACAAAAAAAAAATAAAAAATCACTACTTTTATTACTCTAAGAAATGTTCAGTCATGGAGTCTGCAAAACACGTTTAAGGGAAAAGAAATTTGATTATGTCTGTGCAGCCAAGTTAAGTTTAGATTTACTATGTGTTCTTATCAGGGTGCCATTTCCTGGAGAGGTAACCCCTCCTCCCCCTCATTTCTGGGCTTCTGATCCACAGATCCATCCTTCGTATTTGGTCTCTTGACTTGTCTTTATCTCACCAGAGGACTGAAACAAGTCCTTTAATCATCAAATGCAACAATTATACATAGTATAAAATGCAGTGAAATGCTTTAAGTGCATGTTCTGCACCAAAACAACAGTTTTATTAGGATGGTAGGAGAAAAATAAAAATCTAGAACACACAATAATGAAAATAGCACAGATAAGTAAAATAAATAAATTTAATATAAACGGAGAGCTGTCACCGCCTAAACTCGTGTGTTAAAAACAATTACTTATTTTTTCCCTCTTTTTGTACAGTTTTATCTGAAACCCGAGGTAGGTCACAGCCCACAGATGGCAATGGGATGATTACACGTAAGGTGTAAGATAAACTGGAATGAAAATAATGACAAAAACAACAAAAGATACGATCATTAATTTGATTTTACTCAAGAATATATTGCAGTGAGATAATAGAGCAATTAACGAAAAATAACTCAAACAACAAACAGCTCAGAGGGAACGAGAACTAAATGCACACTGACATCATCACTAACAGTGTCACTGCACTTTGATGGTCGTCTTAACGGTCCAATATCTATGTTCACTGTTTTCCTGTGGTCTTTATACTCCCACTCGTGTTGGTGTTAGTGAATACTCACCTTTGGTAGGACCTCACTGGGGGAACGAAGAGGAAGATAATAGCAAAACACATTAACAGAACACACCAGAGCGATTGTTTTTCTTTGGCTCGTTATGTATATTCATTACTTTTCAAAATACTCCTCCACCATACAGATGCACTATGTCCTCGAAGCAGAGGAATGTTATCAGTGAGTCATTTGGTTGTAGCATGCTTTAGCAGGAAGTCCAATAGCCAGTGACCTCATGTAAATTTTGAAGGATATTGATGAAGGACTTACAGTCATTCTTCTTTTATTTTTATTTTCATTTTTTAACCAAGGTGAACAAAGACTTACAGCTCATGACTGAGAGTTCAGCCTCCTCCAAGAAGCAATGTTAAAGCCCTTGGCCAAATTTTTTGTCAAATTAAATGAAAAACATGAAGGAACTTTGTGTTTTTTTTATTATAATTGTAGAGTGAGGAAAGCGTGGTTGATAATTTGAAGGTCCAGTGTGTGTGTGTGTGTGTGTGTGTGTGTGTGTGTGTGTGTAAAACAAAGGCACTCTCAAATCAGCACCTGAGACAAGAAAAAAGAGGTGCAGCACTGTCAACCAAACTTATTTTGTATGGGAATTTTACCTTTCTGTATTGGGTCTGCATGTTTTTTAAATGGTTGGAGCAGGTAGAGTTATATTTAACTGAGATTTGTCTCTAATATAGTGTTGTAATGATAGTTAACTTCATGTAAATTAGACCAGATGCACGTGCTGCTATTCTTAATGAAAGCACAGCTAATTTAAAAACATAAACAAATAAAAAAGGATGTCGCAGTCCAAAACATAAGTATTGGAAAACAGTGAGAATCCTTGAAAATGTTCGCGTCTGTGTATAAGAACTCATAAACAGCTAAACTACAATGATGAAATAATAGAGGGTCTTGTAGGTCTATGCAAGGTCCGCACTGAATCGAATACACAGCGTTTTCTCAGCGTTTAAGCTGGACCCTATCTGGGGTGAATTTTTGAAAGAGCAGTAAATGCAGTAATGAGACGGAGCGGGACCGATGAAAGTAAATACTTTAAGTGGATATTTTAGACCCTGCTGTGATATAACCTGGTGCTCTCAAGCGATCTGTGGAAGAGTGTTTTGGCTCCTATTAACAGTTTTCAAAGCCCCGCAGTTCTCTTCTCACTTCAGATTTTCTTCTATATTGGAGGTTTTTTTCACTGTCGGTTATATTTCATCGAATCGGATTGTAAGAAAAACACCTCAAACTGACACCTGTGCATTTTAAAACCGACATTTTCTCTTCAGCTGACGTGAAGATGCATATTATTTCTATTCAAAGCTATTCGGCTGCTCCCTTTTCACAGAAGTCGCCACATTGAAAATGGGCGGCACGGTAGACTTGGTTAGTTTTTAGCGCCGCTGCGGAAGCTGAGATTCAAACCTGGATCCTTCAAACTCAAAGTCAAGACTTCAGTTGAAGAACTATTAATATGAAACTTATTCATTCACAAAAGCGTCAAGGTCTTTGTCATCATCTGACAAAGCATAGAGAGAGAATAATATGCAGGCTTTGTGTCCCGCAAATCCAATTTAAAGACTCTTTTTTTAAAAACTTTTAATAAAGTCTTTGACAAAAGTGGAGTATTTTCTTTCTTTTTTTTCCCCCGGTATTTCCAACAAGAGGTGTTTGAGGAGCCATGATGGAACGGCACAGGAAAAGTGATGTTCTTTTGGTTTGGTTTGCTTTTTTCCCCCCACAATGTCAAGTCAATAAATGCAGCTTGTGATGGGGGAAATAAAAAAAAAAAGAGAGATGAATCCTCTGTCGACGAGAAAAACAAGGGAAGTTTTACTCACTGGTGAAAATTTGATGTGCCTCAGGGGGAGGAAGTAGGTGTATGGCATTGATCTGTTGCGAAATGAACTGACAGACAATGAACAGATTGCAGAGTGAACACCCAGTTTCTGTTTTGGCCCTCACTGCACACGGCGTCTCCGCAACAGTTTACCCATCCCGCTGACACAATGAGCCTCATGATGGCGAGACAGCTTCCTCTCTCTCGCTGTGCACAGCCTCCACTCCGGAGGTGAGATATGCACAGCTCTGATGAGTTTCACAGGAGCCGCCCTTAAAGGCTGCTAAAACACTTCCCGGCGACGGCCTTTTGACAAAATGTCTGTCTGCGGTTCTTTTTTAAAGTTGACAATTGGAGAGAATGTCTTTCCATTGTCCTGGAAGTGAAAGGAGCTCGTTTGAACGTCAGAAGCGCCACGTGATTATTGCTTTTCAATGTTCTTAAAAATATGTACCCTAATGGAGAGATGGAGTAAACTACAGAGACCTTAGTGGTAGTGATTGCCAAATGAAGCTTCATGAACTTCCATAATCCTCCATGTTTGCGTCGAGGTCATTACGTGTTACAATAATAAGTGGATTGCTGTCACCAAACAATTATGTCATACAATTGTGATTTCTTAAATTTCATTAATTATGAAATTAAAGATTTCACTGTCCTCTATACCTCTCAACATGAACACTGTTGTGTTGTTGTTGTTTTTTTACTTTTATTCAACTTTAGTGCAAAGCCATAAAAGTAACAGATGGCAACTATTTGAAAAGTTTTATTTCAAAACATCTAAAACGCACGAGAGGATATTTATTACAAATGCATGAGGGCAGCTGGGCAAACAGTAAGAGACAGACCACACACACGCACATTCACACCTACAAGCTATTTAGGATGACCAGTTAACCTCAGAAGCATGTTTTCAAACTGTGGAAGGAAATCGCAGCACCGAGAGAAAACCCAAGCATGCAAACTGCACTCAGAAAAGCCCCCCAAGCCCCCCTGGGTCATTCACCACCACAGGTCACCTGCTGCTATAAAACTGCTCAACACCGCTGCTCCAACATAAGTTAACACTGTACATGTTTTCCTTTGTAAATATTGTGAATATGTACATTGTCCCTGTGAAGATTTTCCAGATTGTTTTTATTATATCAGTAATATCGCTCTGTGTCTTTTTTATTGCAAATTTCTATTGTGTATAATCCTGAATCCTATTTTATTGTGTTATGCAGAGTTGAGCTGTTGCATCAACTGAACATGGAATTAACACTTCTCTGTCAGTACGCCACTCAGCTGTTAGCAATGACTTCGGATCATTTGAGTGACAGTTTGGGGGTAACAGGATTTATAGGGGGCGCCATCTTGTTGACGCTACCTCGCGGGTTGGTGCTCATCCTCCCAAGCTTTAAAAACTATTAATGTTTGTCTTTCGATGTTCTTTCTAAATACATAATTGTCTAACTTTATTTTTAAATCTAGAGCAGGGGTTTTAAACGTAAGACCTTTGGGCCAAACCCGGCAAGCAGGAGGTTCCAATCCGGCCAAACCACCAACTAAATTGTAAAAATTATTTAAAAAAATTTAAACTGACTAAAATGTGTCATTGTTCAAGTAGTTGAACTTTTTAATCTTCTCCCATTTACACATAGGCACTAAAGAGTATTGCCTATGCTTACTGTTTGGTATATTTTGTTTGGTGAGATAAATTCCTCACTGTCTTAAGTATTTTTTGTTTCCGTCAAGAAAATCTGCACTGACACACTCTTACTGCGTGTTTGCTCTGAACCTCATTATTTCTTTGTTGTTATTGTTATCATGGAGTGGCTTTGGTTCGGTTGGTAGAGTGGTTTGCAATTGGAATATTTCTGATTCAATTCCCTATCTGTCCGCATGTTGAATTGTCCTTGAGCAAGACACTGAACCCCAAATTGCTCCCACTGGATGGACTTGAGTGCCTTGCATGGCGGCCGCCTCCATTGGCGTGTGAATGGGTGAATGTGATTATCGATGTAAAGCGCTTTGGGGACTGCTCAAGTGGTGAAAAAGCGCTATATAACTTAAATCAATTTACCACTCGTTCATTTTTTTTCAAGCTGCAATCTGCTCTCGTGATACGAAATTTACTTGTGCTTAAAAAAAAAAAGTGTCACGCATGCTTTAAATAGACCAAAGCAACTTTACTAAAGAAAAGAAAAAAATGTCAATAATTTTTTATAATATTTATAAAGCACATTTGTACAAGAATATGCAGCATATGCACAGGTTAAAAACGAAATAAAAAAGAGTGATCCCCCCCATTCGCCAATGCCTTCCCCGTAGAAACAAATCCATGCGTGTGAGAAACAGGTTTGCAAGAGTGAAAAATAAAATGTGCAAAATGGAGCAATAGTACTTTTTCCCCATTTTAAATTGGGGGTGTTTGTGTTTTTGTTTGTTCAGCCGATATATAAAAGTTCCTGTTTTTCCTTAGAGTTTAAGGCCAATGTACTGCTATGTACAATACCCCCACCGAGGCAGCAGCTGAAGCCGCTCTACATTTTGTTAGGGGGTGTCAGGGCTCTGTGTGTCTCACCTCGTGTTTCCAATTAACCAATCTTCCACTTGTGTCCACCCCTTCCTCGTGTATTTAAACTCCTCTCCCTCTGTTGTTCTTGTCGGATCGTCTCGTCAACATGTCTCGCCTCTTGGTGCTCGGCGGCGACTCTTGGTCCCTGGACTTTGTTGCAATAAACCTGGTTTTCACAGAACTGGCTGAGTCTGCGGGTGTATTTTAGATGCAAACCAAACATGCGGGTGAAATGTGATTTCTGGAGGGATTTGAACACGGATGGGAAACGTAGACGTGGGCCTCGCTTCACGAGTCTGTAGAGAGTATAAATGCGGATATAGCGTTGGAGGGCTGTTGAGTTTCACCCATACCTCCCTCCCACGCAATATTAGATCAGCAACCAGACGTTTCAACTCAGCCATGTTATTTCTTTTGTTTACGTTTTATTTTCTTAGATTACCATTGAACCACAAACCCCCTGATATTAGTCTGCAAATTACTTTTGCAACCCGTGTTTTATACAATGTGGGGGTTCAGCTGGTCTCCTTAAATCACATTTAATTTGATGGATTTATGTGCCAGCTCCTGAGTACAGGGTGTGTCATCAAATACATGTTTGTGTTTTATAGGAGGAGAAGTGAGATAGATTTGGATATTAACACGGAAACAGATTTTTATAAGGGCATCATGGTAATGCCATGTTGGTGGTGCACGCCGAAGGCAGAGTCCTTATCAACATGGCAGGTTTTTTTTTTTTCTCGCTAGCTCTCTTTTCAGCTTCCCTTTGAAGCAAACAAAAACTAAAGAACAAAGTGTAACTGTTGATAACCACAAATTGTAAGAAAGAAATTTGAATTGAAAAAAATACTTTTAAAAAATGTGCTGTCCTAAATACGTTGAGTCACATGATACTGAACTAATAAATTAGAATAGAATATATTCATCCTGAAAGGGGATACTCAAGCAGCTCAGAAATTATTAATAATAACATTAATTATGTTGTTGTTGTTGCTAATAAAACAATAATATAATATATATTTCACACATTAAAAAATAATTAAAAGATAAATAGACAAATTTTTTAAGAACCCCCCCCCCCCCCCCCCCCCCACACACACACACACACTCACACGAACAACAATGGAAAAATAAAGAGAAGGGCTTTGTGTTTTCAAGTGCTCACTTAAGTGTCTCTTAAGCTTGTAAGAAAACCACTTCCTCTCCCAACCAAACCTAAATTCTTTTCAGATATTTCCATATGTTTTTTTTGTTTTTAATTGTAGTTTTATATATACCTGCAGTAAATTGTACGTACTGTTCTCTCTCTGTTGCAGACCCCTGAGCTACTGGTTGAATTACATCCTCTCCATCATGTACTGTAGTGAAAACAACCACATCGGCTCATACCTGGAGGAGACCCGGAGCTGCTCCTGTCCCTACGAGCACCCCCCTTGCCAGGGTGTCATCCCCTGCGCAGTGGGGGAGGGTACCTCCTGCGCCTCCTGCTCCTATGAGAACCGCTCCCGTTGCGCCACCTGCAACCAGGGTTACATGCTGAGTCAGGGCGTGTGCCGCAACGAAGTGCCAGACTCCACTGACCACTACATCGGCTTCGAGACGGACCTGCAGGACATGGAGCTGCGCTACCTCCTGCAGAAACGTGACAACCGCATCAGCATCCACGGGATCTTCGTCAGCAACGACGTCCGGCTGAATAATTGGTTCGACCCGTCATGGAGGAAGAGGATGCTGCTGACGCTGAAAAGTAATAAATACAAGTCAAACCATGTCCACATGCTTCTGGGCATGTCTCTACAGATCTGCCTTACTAAGAACAGCACTCTGGACCCCTTGCTGTCTGTCTATATCAATCCATTTGGAGGAAGTCACTCAGAAAGTTGGATCATGCCCATTGACCAGACCAACTACCCAGACTGGGAAAGGACTAAATTAGACCTTCCTTATGACTGTTACAACTGGACTTTGACTTTGGGCAACAAGTGGAAAACTTTTTTTGAGACGGTTCACTTTTACCTACGGAGCCGGATCAGGGGCCCCTCGAGTACCGGAAATGGAACTGTATATTACGAACCCTTGGAGTACCTGGAACCGGGGCGAAATCTGGGCTACATGAAGATCAACAGCATCCAGGTGTATGGCTATAGTATGCACTTTGACCCGGAAGCGATCCAGGACTTGATTTTGCAGCTGGACTACCCATACACTCAGGGATCGCAGGACTCGGCGCTGCTCCAGCTGCTGGAGATCCGGGATCGGGTCAACAGGCTCTCGCCGCCCGGAGCTCAGCCTCTGGATCTCTTTTCCTGCCTGCTGCGGCACAGGCTTAAGCTGTCCACCACAGACGTTGCCAGGATCCAGGCAGCGCTGCAGACTTTCAGTGCCAAGCAGCCCAACTCGATGGAATATGAAACAACCAAATTATGTAGCTAATAAGTGGGCAGGTGGCCAGGTGAACAGATGGAGGAGCAGTTATCACACGGGCCTGATGATAGTTAAGAGCAATTCTGAAGTCGTACAGGGGACATTTGGGGGACATTTTCATTGTCGTCATGGACCTCCAGAGTGTATTTGAGAATCTCATGTCAGCTTTTCCTATAAATTTGTACAACATCATAGGTTTAAGGAGGATTTCACCATACTTGCCTCACTGCTTTTACCCCCCCCCCCCCCCCCCCGATGAAAACGATAATGTTTCAAAGTTAAGAATACGAATTTATAACTCTGCCGTGACCGATATGTTGCCGATGTGCTGACGTTTGTAGATTGCACAAAACTGAATCACCCACACGCATAAACAAAAGCTTTCGCTGAAGCAGTATTACCCGAGCGACATATTCATGTCAGAAACATTTCGACACCAGCATGTTGTTCTGTTTGTAGTTTTCTCATCACGTTTATTTTCAGGTGCAGAAATAAACACGAGTATTTGCTTTGATATCATGGCTCTCCCTTCCAACCTGGGGCACGTCAGGCAACTCATAGTTTTTAGCTTTTTCCATGCGGCTCTAAAAAACACTCATTTTTTAAGCTCTGCTATAAGATTTTGTAATAAAAACAGTAAAAGGTGTGAACAAAGTGATTAAATAGATGCTGTATTACTCCAGATTTGCTGAGGAAAAAAAAAATGTACCGAGTCACAATTTATGTTACATGTGCTTTTATTTTTATAATGCTGTTGTTTGTGAAACGGAAGTTACAAAAACACTGTCTATAAAATGTATAATACAATTTGTTAATACACTAAATAAAATAAATTTTTATGTGTGGTCTATAGATGGTTCACTTGTATGATATGCCTTCATTTCCATCGGGAAAATGATGGAAAAGACTTGTTTCAAAGGTAAAAATACCACATAGAGTGTAATTTAACTGAAAATCAGCACTTCATTAGCTCCCACTTGATTATCTAAAACGTTGCTAACAAGTTACCAAGTGAGCAAAGGTACTCAAGCTCTTTAATTAAATAGAAATAGAACCTAAAATGCATAACACTAAATTTTAATTAAAACTTTCCTTCTGAAAGAACATTTATCACTCTTGAACTTGATCTGTTCAATCACAGCCTTCCTTTCACTGGAACTGAATCATCACCTGTCAATGTAGAAAGAAATGACTTTTTAAATGGAATTACAAAAAAGCACATATAACTTTGTTAAAATATAAAAGTTACCAATGAAGCAAATGCTAAATATAGTTAAAATACACATACCTTTAAAAATCTACTCTGTTACTTGCCAGCTCCACTGGCTTCTGAAAATAAAATGCAACTAATGACATGGAACATTAAATTCTGCATTTTCTTCAATTAGGGCTTTATTAATAATGGTCACAGAGATGTATTATTGTAATGTAGCTGTGCATTAGCTGAGCTGTCAGTTCTGTGTGGCGTCATTCTGATGAGTGATTCACTCGTTAATTTAAACTGAAAGTCACATTAGTTTGTTGGAAGTCCATTCAGGCTTACTTTCAGTCAATCACTAGTTCTAAAACGCAGGGGGGGGGAGTAGCCTGGTCTTAATGTAAACAGATTTATGAACTAATGACAAGAAGAAGAAGCGGCAATAAAGCAGGTGAGATAAACGACCGTTGTGCAGACAGCAGCACACAGCTCTTATAAAGGTAAGCTAACATTTATTTAGGGCCACAAATACATCACAGCTACTTTACATACAGGCGAATGTTAATGCTCCTTACAGCCGGGCATCTTTCATGGTGCTGTCAGGTGACGTGAGTTAGTTCAGGAGTAATGAAGTGTACCTCATCCAGTAAACAGCCAAGCACAGGAGGCTGGACAGAGAGATCGTAGCTCCACGGCGGGTTCTACCTGACTCAGAGCTGACAACGAATCAGTTGTTAACGCTTAAAAAGCTGTTGTTATACTAATGATTCCCTTCATAAAGGGTTACTCCCAACACTGTTTACAGTACAGATTTAAAAATAATAATTATGCAAATACATAATGGAGTAAAATAAAATGAAAAAAATAATTTTAACAATTTAGCATTAACAACCTGAAAACCAAAAAAAAAGAGCAAAAGGTCAGCAACTGGGTAAAATATGGTGATGTCATCACCTGAATAAAACTATCTTAAGTTCAATGAAAAATATATTTATATCACGCCGAACACAACAGTCATTTCAAGGAACTTTTACGGAGAAAAACCCAACAACTCCACACGAGCCAGTGCAGGAGATGGTGGAAAGAAAAACTCCCTTTAGGAAGAAATCTGCAGAATCAGACTCAGAGGTGGAGATTTTATCTGCTGCTCCCGTTGTTCCGGTGTGGGGATGGAAAGAGAGAAAGAATAGGATTGTAAGGAGGGATCCACACTTGGTTTTGGAAGGGGTTGACGAAGTAATTTGTTATAAGACGTCACAGATTGTACAAGATAAATAAAATAAATCATTTAGGGACATGCCGATGCCAGTACTAGATATGAGCTTTGATACTGCGTGGGGTACTCGTACTCGTACTGGTAAAAGATCCCCGATACAACCCGACGAGTATTAGGGTTCTGCTAAAATATCAAGAGGAGGACAAGATAGTTCGTACAAACCAGCAACTTAATCACCAAAGACATTTGCACTTGCAGTTAGCCCCGATGTCGCTGAGCACGTAACTCTGAGCTACATGCTACATGCTAAGGAGTTTCTGGGCTCACACACCAGCGGTGCTACATGCTAAACATGATTAAAGTATGACTGATGCAAGACTGCGCTTCTTGAGTGCCGTTTACACCTGCTCCAGCTTGCTGTTAAGCCTAATTCATGAAAATGTGCTGTACCAATACCGTGATCAAAACTGCATAGGAATGAGGCAGTAGTAATATTAGGTAAAATAAAAATTTTAATGTTTATTCAGGTTTGTTTTGTTTTTTAGTCATAGTACTTTATGGTAACTATTAGGTATTAACCCTAACCCTGTTCTATATGGAAATCTGCCTCAGGAAGAGACAGGACGCAGTGGTAGTTAAAAAAAAATTTAATCTAAACAAATAATAAATGTTTCTGACTGAAAATGGAAGAAAAAAATACATTCCATTCGAACATACCGTAATGATCGTTAATATGTCTTTTTTTAATTTCCCCATTGCTTTTGCCACTTGAACAGAGGAGCCGGATCATTAACATTATCACCCGATGCAGTTCCAATTTAAATGCTGAAGTTTATGAACCACGCTGGTATCATTAATATGGAGTTTTACTGACTTTAACTTGACCCAAGTAAACTGTATAGAGATCACCAAGTACTATCCTTAGGGCATTTATTCAGCAAATACACAAAATGAAGCTCAAATCTGGATTTCACGAGAAATCTTATGTGGTCATACCAACCTCCTCACTCAGTTTTGTGCCCTGAATGAACATGGCGCTTACTTTACTTCAAACAATACTGCAGATCAACATAATTCTAGCTGCAAAGTAACCCTCGGAATAGCTGCTCAAAAAGAATTATTACTTAAAAAAATAATTTATACACAAGACAGGGTTGCTGAGGAAACGGCTCATGTCTGAATCACCGTTCCAGCCTGTGAATTTCGCATGCTCTGCAACCTGTTATTTGTGCTGTTAGATGTTTATAATATACAGATCTTAATGACCTAAACAGATAAATCAAGCAAAAACACAACATACTGCAAAGAAATATGAGCAAGTCAATGCAAATGGAACAGATGTCCAATGAAAAGGGCTGTTGAAACTATAAACTATTTTCTCTTGAAGTACAATAATGCTGCTTGACTAAAGGTTGCTCATATACAACAACAACCCAGAACAATATGACCACTGACAGTACAAGTGAATAACTTCTTATGCTATTGTTATTGCGTCTGTCTGTGGGTGGAAAACATTATGCAGCAAGGGAACATTCTGTCCTCCAAGATGACGTGCGAGCAGCATTAAGAAAGGCCAAGCGGAAAGATTTAAGTGAGTTTGACAAGCACCGAATTGAGATGGCATGAGGACTTAATCAGACCATCTCCACAACTGCAGCTCTTGTCAGGTTTGTCCAGACTACGGGTGTTTCAATATCTTAATAGGTTAGAAATGCGGACTTGGTATCGGCAGCTTGCAGGTTCAAATCCCACAGCTGACATATCAGCAAGACCCTCAACACCCATCAGTTCCCTGCAGCACCGTAATGTAGCCGCACCATCCTAGAAATAGGATTGTCTATGTGGAAAAAGGGGATTTTCCCCAAGGGGAATAATAAAGTATGATTAATTTAGATGAGTTTGTCATGGGCAGCTAATGCTCATTGATGCATGTGGTCCCATTGAGGCCTTATTTTGCAACTCACGAGATTTAAGATAAGAAAGTTGTCAAACTGCTGGAGGCCATGCCTTATCAGGTAAGCAATGTTGATTTACACATTGTGTTGGCGGTCATTATGCTATGGATGATTGGTATATACTGTGAATGAATTCAACCATTTATTTGAGGACTTGCTAAACCAATGTGAGTATTTCTTTTTAAAATGATGTAAAGATCTGTGTATGATTTCATACCCGCGTGTATGAAGTTTTTCTGGTTTTTCAGATTTTTCACGATATGCACCAATCTATATAAAGCTCCATTGTAATCGGAAGGAAATCTCTTGGTTTCAGATCTCCTCTGAGCTTCAGATGTGTGCTGATGGATGGTTGCTTTAGGCGCAGGGGAAGATACGGCATCAAAGCCCACTATTTCAGGTGCTCCTCTCACTGGTTTTGTAGTCTGCTGTAATTTGCAAGGGTTTATGTCTTACTCCAAGCCATGAAATAAAAGCATCACACTCCCGAGTCCTCGAGGTGCTTTGTGCTGGGTGTAGTATGCCGCGCCGTCTGCACTACACACAGCTATTCTCCTCCACCTCTCTGATGTTTTAACCGTTTCATATGATGAAAGCAGTCAGTGCGAAAATTGCGGGTTCACAGACTCAAATCGCCCAGAGTATTCCCCATCAAAAGTTATGACGCCAGAGAAATGTTTGAGAAATGCAAATGGATCCCTCCTGGCAGAGTAGCGATAGGATGGATCAAGTGTGTGGTTTCTGATTCACAAGTAGTCCAAGTAAGTTGTAACTAACCACACATGAAGGTACAAGACAGCTTAAAGAAAAAAAAGATAACATGCTCAGAATTATTTATAGCTTGTTTGATCTGTCACAAAATAACCTCGGTTTTCAAAATATCCAAATTAATCAAATCAAAAAGTTTGATTTTGGAGTATCACAGCATGTCAGTGCAGAGATAATCTCCAGCGCCTTACAGAGATGAGAAATGTATTAAATTCCAATTGTTTAAAATCAGGCAGACGTCAACAAACACCGGGGTCGATTACAAAATAGTAAACAAAATAGACAATCATAAATACACAAGGGTGGTCAGAACACTTTGCAAACAGCAAGAGCACTGATAATGCTTTTTTGTTTTCTTTCAAATAAAAAAAAAAAAAAACCTACTAAAAACATTGACAATGGTGAGTACATGGACAATCGTATGGACAGACGACCGAGTTGGATTTATTACGGCGACTCTCAGCTATAAAATTACCAAGTCCAAGGAGGCTACGGACTGGAACTATTTACTACAACCATGGTGCGCATGCCCAGTAGTATAGTAGTAACGTTTTTAAAAAAGTTGCGTTTTTCACCGTGTACTTGAAGAAGGAGTTGGAGCATTTTCGCAAAGTTCAATTTTCGTTGTCTTCGAGCAACGTTGTCATGTAAACAGACATCGCAAATGCAAAGAAAGTTTCTCGTTTTCACTTGAAAACAGAGTTCTTTAAACGGGGCTTTAAAAGACATACAATAGGTACCTACGTATGTGGAAATTATATATAGAAAGGGGGCTTTAGATCTCTCACTTCTCAATTAAAACTCATTTGGCCCAGACAATATGACGTATGAAAAAAAATAATCTAAAATTCCAAACCTTTTTTTTTCAACTGAAGCTTGTATGGCAATTATACACACAAGATGGGACATTTTTATGTATTTCAACTTTGACAAGTGTAAACACATTTTATCCAATTAGTTATCCACACTGCGTTTGTGTGTCTTCATTACATGACGGTTGGAGCTTCTACTGACTTTCAACATTAGAACTCTTTGGTTTGTTTCAGTTACCAAAATTGTATTCATGCAACCAAATATTTTGTTCTTATATTGAAATATAATCTATATTGTTGTCTTTGTTATGGGTATTCACTACACTTTTACACTAATTACACTAATGAAATATCCATGACAGAAACTTGTAATAAAGCTTGTATTTCTGTGTCTTCCAACAGCACATATTACTGCAGTTTTACAGATTTTTCTTGAGGATTTTATTTTGTTTATTGCCTCAGCAATTCAATTACAGGAGGGATTGTAAAATACACCAGCAAGAGGATATCATATCCAATAGAAAAAGTCAAAAGCCCAGGAAGCCAATCAGAACCATTCGGTAACATAGTGAGACTAAATAACAACATGAAAGAGCAGAGTGAGTAATTAAGACAAAAACAGGCAAGACAGAGTGTTATAGAATAAATGGCAAAAAGTTGTAACTAATATCACTGACACTGCCAAAAAGGATGAAAAGTAAATTAGTAAAAAGTTGGGTTGAAAGTTGACGTAATGGGCTGGACGTGGTAAAACTATGATCTTCCTCAATCGCTGACGTGCAGTGACGACTGCCTAGAAAACCAAAATTTTACCAGTTAAATCAATCCTCTTACTTATAAATGTGTCAATCACACAGCCTTTCCCTATGTTAAACCTCTCTAACATAGTAAAACTGTAATTACACTAAACCAGCAGGGGATTTCCAGCTTCCAACATTTAATGGAACATATTGTAAGCCCCCTCATGCACCAGAGTGTCTGGAATTTTGCTTTTGTCATTATTCCTCTGCATAATTTTGGGCGCTTGAAGTTATCCATGCATTAAAACAATCAAAAGTAATGTCTGTTTGATAGGGTTTTTCCTTTTTTTTTTTTTGCTTTTTTTTTTTTAGCTTTTCCACTTTCCGAAAGACGGCAAAGTTTTATTTGGCTCATCGTCAAAATGTAGTTTCAGTGTGGGGTAAAAAAAAACACCAGTGTGAGTAGAAGCAAGAGAGCAAACGGGAATTGAATATCGTGAATTGGAAAATTGACAAATGAAAAACAAAGTCAAAGTGCAAAAGCAGTGTGACATATTTCGAATTCGCAACACAGGTACTAATCCAGGTGTTAATGAAAACATTAAACTTGTGATATCTCAAGCAAAGGAGCTGTATGCGAGCACTCGAGAACTTTATTATGAACAAAATGTTAGAGCTAACACATTTCTAATTCCATTTGAACTTTCAGGGTTTGAGCTACAAAAGCTTTGCACGAATAAAAACCAAGCAAACTCGATAATGCGCGAGGACGCTCATCGATTCATCGGCCGCCGCAGAACAATCCCAGGAAGATAAACCCACCAGCCGGCCCACCTGCAGACAGACACAGCGGCAGTGGGGGTGCAGGACGCAACACAATGCTCTGCTCTGATGCTCTCGGGATGCCAGGTGCTCCTACACTTAAGACGCTTTTCCACTAGTACTTACTCGGCCCTACTCGACTTGCCTCGGGCGTTTCCATTACAATATAGTCCCACCACGGCGTGGGCGAAGTCAATGGAGTGCACAAGTAATCACCCCCGATATGATGGGGAGCGAACATGCATTGGAAATGAGCTCAAATAATGAATTAAATAGAATATAATTTCAGTATTTATCAATAATATTCCAAAATGCGGATTGTTGTGATCATGCTTCACTGTCCAGTGTTTCGGTTTCACTGGTGCCCCTGTTAACTGGTGACTTCTGCCACAAGCTATCTGCAGCAGCTGAAGTTAAAAATAAGACAAACAAACTTTACTTTCAACTTTAATGGAAATGCGGTTAAACAGCATTCGCCAGGACAGCTACAGGTTTTTTTTTATATATTTACACACACACATGTAGCTTTAAATGGATTATTTGTCACCCTGATTAGTGTCACAAAGATTTGGTTTGTCATACCACTGGTGAACAGGGAGGTCAATCAGGAAGTGTGATAGAACAAAATAAGCAGTTTGGTTTGTTACACTTAACAGAAAAACATGAAACTGATTAAGTTCTTGTACCACAATAAATAACAGTTTTGTGTATTTCTGTGTGTGAGTGTGTGTGTGTGTGTGTGCGTGCGTGCGTGCGTGCGTGCGTGCGTGTGTGTGTGTGTACCATTATCGATTTTCTACTCATACTCAGGTTTCCTCCCACAGTCTAAAGATGTGTGCGTTAGGTTGATTGCTTTCTTTAAATTGCCCCAAGGCGTGAATGTGTGCATGAGTGATTATTTGTCTTCTGTGTTCGCCCTTTAATGGACTGGCAATGTGTCTGCGGTGTGCCCCTGCTGGCTGATGTGAGCTGGGAGATTCTTACTTGGATAAAATGCAGAGATGTCTGGTTCTTATCAGCAGAAAGCAAAGCCAGTTTGGTTATATTCGGGGTAAAAAAGGCTGTTAGCTATAGCCCGCATAAATAATGTCAGACTATTATTGACATTAAGCATCAATTAGAGATTTTAAAGATCTTTTGTCGTGTGTGTTAATTTATGCTTCTTTTTTTTGCATGATGGTCTTGCAACGTTCTCTCCTCGGGAAACAGATAATCTGCAAGTTTAGAGTAACTATATCTCCACAATCAGTATGTGCCACTTTTCTTTGGTGTGACTTCTCCTCTGCGTAGTACCAGTTGCGGAACAATGTGTATGGGTCTTTGAAAATGTTCTTCATCGTTCACCACCCAAAGTGCAATCAGACACAATTCCCAAAGTGACCCTAGGAGTCACAGCTCCTTCCCCAGCAGAAAGAAAACACTCCAGCAAACTCATAACACCTTAATAGTGGCACTAAAGCATAATGTTAAAGCATAAAAGAGAAAGAGCAGAGCCTGCGCGGAGTGTGGTGGGTGAAGGTGACAATATTATCATTAACTCAATGCCACATCCTCAGAGAGAACGCTCCCTCAGAAGCTTGAAGCAGTAGTGGTGAGGCTTGATGTCCCCGCCTGGCAGAGGCAGCCTGGGACTTTTAGAGGAACTCAAATTAAAGACAGACCAAGAGCAATTCAGTTCATGTCATGATAACCATGAAGGAGTTTCTGAAGGTTATTGACATTCATGCGGCCTTCCTACAGAGCACTCCATACGAATATTTTGAGAACAAATGTTTAGCGGTATAAGTTATTTTTATGCACATTATGCTTTCTTGCCAGAGGGAGTAAGTGAATCTAATTTAGCAGCAATAAAACTAAATTAATGGACTACAAGCATCGGAGCACATAAAGAACTAATTCCATTTGAAAGTAACATTAACACTGAGAATATGTAATTGCAAAAGAGGTCTATAAAAATAGTGATTTGGTCGGCCAAATGCAAATGTGTTCCTCAATCAACTCTGCCAAGTTTTGTTCAGGCGTGACATGCAAGCTGGATCTGAAGTGAGCATTTTTCACGCAAATCATCAGATATATGGGCACAGCTTGGAATTGACCAGAAAATCTGGGATAATGGAGTAGAAACATTTAAACTTCAGCTTCAGCATATGACCTCCTGCAGTGTCAGGAGCTGAACCTCCACTCCAGTGGGCTCGGATTGAGGTGGGTTATCAAAATCCAATAAGGTTATACAAGACTGGGTTGAAAGTGAATATATTACCGCCACATCTAGAAAGTTGTGGCATTCAGCCAACTAATGCTGTAAATCCAACCAATTATACAGTCACTTAATATTAACCTGTTTATATTCTACCAAAATAAGGTATAATAGAATTCAATGGGAAATTGTGTGATAGTAAAACAGGACGGAAGCTATGAAATATGTCATATTCTGTTATATAGTGAAAAGAAATGTTTACACTGTAAATTATGTCCAATCAGAAACATATCTTATTTCCAGCCTAGTCCAGATGGGATTGCAGAGGCAATATGGAAGGTAAAGAAGCTCACGAGTCCACTGTGGCTTCCTGCAGCTCTTTGGGGAGGGACCCCCAGCCGATCTCAAACCAACTGAGGGGTGTAATCTCTCGAGCGAGGTCTGAGCCGACCTTAAGGTCTCCTCCGACCAGGGGGCATCCTAATCAGATGCCTGAACCACCCAACTTGCCTTTTCGCAACTTTGGAAGGTTAAGCTTTTCATCTGTTCGCCGCTTGTACCCAGTGTGAGACACCTTAGCGTTGCATTTTGTTTGTTTTGTGTGCGTGTGTGTGTGTGTGCGTGTGTGTGTGTGTGTGTGTGTGTGTGTGTGTGTGTGTGTGTGTGTGTGTGTGTGTGTGTGTGTGTGTGTGTGTGTGTGTGTGTGTGTGTGTGTGTGTGTGTGCGGTTTTCTTTTTGTATTAATCAGCTATCTACACAATGATCTTACAGTGTCTTGTGTCCTTTTAGACTGAGTGGTTGTGTCCCCAGACACTTTGCCTGGATTGCAAGCGAAGAGCATATTTCTCCAGTGTGCTCTATTATGGAGGTAAAATTGTGAGATTTGTAAGAATTGTGACTAAAGTAACTGAGTCGTTTTCTGTTATTACTGAGAATTATTATAAACTACAACTAATGTTTTTATTTATATAAGTTATTGGCAACATGGTGGTATTTTCATTTCATTTCATTTCATTTCATATTTTATTTCAGACATGCTCAAAATCAATATCAGGTCCACAGTGCGCACCAGATAACCAAAGATATTTCACTTCACAATCAGTGGATAATTACAGCAGATAGCATGTCCGAAAATGAGTGGGGAGAACTATAACTTATTAAGTCTCACCCCTTTTCCATAAATAATATATAATTTTCCATAGCTTACACTTATTTAATATTCAAATCATTCAAATATATTAGAACTATTATATTAACACAAATTATCTGATGCAAAGGTATCAATAAATTACATATTTAAAACAGAAAAATCATCAAAGATATGTTTTATGGAATAAATATAATAAAGTTGTCTTACCATATCAAATCATACATACATAAATGATAAATATATATAATGCATATGCATAGAAATGTATCCACACGTGTTGAAATACACAGCATGTAGGCATCCTCACACTCCATCTTTATATCATTAAAAAATCCTCTCTTTTTATCTTTTATTGAACTGTTTTATGTTTGGACATCTCTTGAGGTCCACACTCGGACTGTTCCATAGTTTCAGTCCACATATGGAAATAAAGCACCTTCTCCTAGTTGTGCGAGTTTCACTGGTCCTATAAATATATTGGCCCCCTCGGCCATCGTGAGACAGGTTAGTTTTACCCTATACCTGCAATAGTGAGAATATCCGTGGTTTGAGACTGATCGGGGGAGGGTCTGTGTTTTAATATTCTCCCTGTGCATGTGTGTTTGCCCAGGCTATACCAGTTTCTTCACACTGTCCAATAACAACCTCGCAGTGGTGTGCAGTCAGGGGCTGCAGGGCTCGCCCTGCTAGACCTGTCAAAAATGATTTTTCTTTTTTTTTTTTATAATTAAAAAGTGATTCTGAAATCTGTGTCTGGAATCAATCAGGCTGCTTGTTCAGCATGCAACTTTATCCAGAAAACGACTGGTTATATTTTATGGAGCTCAAAACTCCAATGCCCTCTAAACGCATCACAGCTCCTTTCCTCTGCTCGGGCCAGCAGTAACTGCATTGCTCACCTCTGATCGAAGCTGGACGCTGCTATTGGGTTAAAATGTTGAGTGACAGTATCATCAGCCAATCAAATTTTGATGTGTTATTGACGGAACGCCCAAGGGCAAGCGGAGTTTCCAGTGCTGGTCTTGGTGTCGTCACTGAAATGAGCTTCACTGATTGGCCCATGGGCAGGTGCGTGGTGATGCACTGTTAGTAGCTGCTCGTCTGCAGGTGATGGCGGCTAATTTAACAACAAGATCGGATGATACGATAGCGGACCTGCTTCGCTACTGCAACCTAGTGGTCAATGTGAGTGTAGGTGGATGTCTGTTTCTGTGTGTCGACACTGAGACTGACTGGTAACCTGTCCATAGTGGACACAGCCATCACCTAAAGTCAGCGGGGATAGGCTCCCGGTTAGTCTAGACATTGGTTAAACTTTAACCAGTAAATGTCATACCTTGGAAAAGGGATATAATTGAAATTATAACCTTTATTATAACCCTTTTCCAAGGTGTGACATTTACTTGAACGACAGAAGTTTTATTTAAACTGTAGTTCAGTCAAGTGAATGCTGAAAAACACATTTAGCTAATGTGCGGTACAGTGAGATATCTGTCTTGTTGCTGTCAACACAAGAGAGTCAGCTCAGGATTAATGAGGCACTCCTACCCCAGAAAACTCAAGTTTGTTGAAATATTAACGGCTGCTTTTCTCTTAAGAAAACAGTTTTGGAAAATACTACTGCTTGAGCTGACAGTGGGCAGTGCCGAAGCTCTTTTTATGTTTCCACTTGTGACAAAAGAAGTAACTGGAACACTTGAACTTCAGTAATTGTAACGATGTTATTGGTTCTGTAAAAGTAATCGGATACCAGCACATTACTCGCAATCATAACCTTTCTATAATGGTTGTGTGATGTGCAGGCACTTCATCACTATACAGAAATTACTGAGCCGTCTTGTCTATCCCTGCTTTCAACTGTGTGAAGTTAATGACTGAACACATAATAAGGTAGTGGGCGTTTAGCCTTCATTTCAGTCTTTTCATCTGTTCAGATTGCGATTGGACCCAGAAGGCACACACAAACATGAAAACCTGAGAACCTACTCCTGAAAAATACCTCATCAGAGAGAAAGAGAGGGGTGAAAATAAAGCACAAAACAAACAAGCCCACTTCTCCAATCTCTTTGCCTGACTTTCCTCCTGCAACAATACAATGACCTACAAGCACATAGTTCATGCAACCAAAGCTTTTATCAGTGACAGAAACAGGAAGGTCTCGGGCCGGCCAAGTCGGTCACCAGATTAAATCTCGATTGAACGTGCACTTTGCCTATCGAGAAAAGGAGATTGAAGACATTGTGACCCTTTTAACAAACATCAGCCAAAGCTAGCTCATCACTTACACCCTGGAAATACATTTCTGAAGATAATGTGAACGTTTGAGGGATGCCAGGCTTCCCTAAAACAGAGGGTTCACGCTACTATTGCATCAGAAAGCGTTGCAATCTCACATCTTAAATCACTTTCGTAATTTTAGATTTCATAGTCCTCTTTTGAGTTACTTTGTCGGTTTTAACAAAACGGCACCCAAAGATAATATGATATCGATTAATACATTTATAAACTAGAACTACACTCGGTAGAGCGCAGGACCTTCGCCAACGCTGTATTTGTTTGCTGAACTGACTTAGCTCGCATCGATGCTAACTAGGTAAGTCAGGTAACTACATCACTACATCATTACAACAATAGTTACCACGTCATCATTAGTTGATTGTACTCCGGGTTAGGTACATTACTTCAAAACATTTTACACCTTTGCTTACATTGCCTGTGTTCACTGTCATATGAAAAACAAACCTCCTGACATGTAACCATTGAGGAAATATTTTCTCTCTCTCTGTCTCATCAACTGATCTACATTGTCCCCATCATAATCACTATAGCAATGAGACAACACCTTCCACCCTTCAAGTGACATTCTCAAATATAAATTGGGACATATAAAATCCCATTTCACCTCGTGTATATGCTGAATAATAAATATTCAGGTTCAGTGGTTTTCAATAGACTTGGACAATTATGTATAAAAATCAATGAATTCATTTCCCTCTGGAAAACTGTGGCAACAATATTGATGAGTTCGCTTAAAATATCAAGGATGCACATTCAAGCGTGAGCAAACTGCTTTGAGGCAACGATATAACTCCCTCGTGAGGTTACTATAGTTAGCAGAGTGTTATGATCAAATGACACAGACTTCCTGTTGTGGCTGAGATGTCGCCTAACAGTGTTTAGTTTGGTTGTTCGAGCCCCAGTTTCAGCTGTCCATGTCCTGTTAAATCAGTGGTGTGAAACACATTTTAATTCAGGGGCCACATACAGCCATGCTTTAGCTTGGGTTGGCCGGACTGGTAAAATCGTGGAATAATCTTTAAATTTAAACGTTTAAATTTGTCTTTTGTTTTGGCACAGAGTACATGTGATGAAAATGTCAATTTTTTGACAAATCCAAAAACTATTCCCAAATATTACCACAATCTCAACACAAAATTTATTTTAATTAAACATCCTAGTGCATTATAGCAATATACAATGACCCCCCCCCCCCCCCCAACAAAACAAACACAAAAAAACTCCTATAGGTGTTGCATTATGTGTTTTTAGAAACTTACCCTGACAGCATAGCTTTGCAGCTACGTTGTTAGAAACAAGGTAGTTTCATGACTTTCACGGGTGTCAGTGTTGTGTTGTGTCCACCTCTCTTAACATTCTTTTTTTTTTTAAGTCTATGTTTTCGTTGACATTTTAGCAATTTGCTTGGTGGTTTGTCGAGCCAGATTAAACCAGCTTTTGGGCTGGTTTTGACCAATGGGCTTTATGTTTGACATCCCTGTGTTAAGTCCTTGGATAACAAATTATTCTGGGATATTGATCACCTTACCTCAACTTCTATCCTATTCATTAGTTCATTCTACACGGAGCTATGTTACGAGATACGCTTTGTAAGAAGATACGCCATGTAACGATTTCCTCCAGAGATTAATAAATTATTTTCTATTCTGATTCCAATTAATACCTTGCACCTGTGCTTCCTCACAGTCGGGCACAGTGGCTATGCTAGTTTTGGTTTCTGTAATACTCGAGTTTTACAAGGAATAGGTTTTCATCACATCACCCAACCCCCAACCTGGAGGGGATCACTCTTCTTTTGGTTCCTATCCTTTGACCTGTTTTGCATAAAGCCCCGTTTCCACAGTGCCCCTTGGTACCGGTGCCGGTCAGGTGGGGGTTGACTATACGTAACCAGACCCGTATCAGTGCCGCGTTTCCATTACACGGGGAACGGTTTGAAATGCAGGCGGGGTTATGAACGGTTGCGTAATCATGCAGGATGTGACGCCATACTGGGAGGACATTTTCAAAAAAGTTTCCTGATTGCTGCGGACAACTGATTGGAAATGGCTGCTTGCTGGGAGAGAACAGCGGTTGTCATGGACCAATGAGCAGACGGCAGTGTTGAAGCTCCTCCCCCTCATATCCGGCACATTGTGCCTGGTACCCCAAGTGGATGGGGTAGCGAGAAATGTTTACCAATGGTACCGGTTGGTAACGGTTCTGAGTCAGTGGAAACGCACAACAACCGGTTCCGACCTGACCCGTACCGGCACCAAGGGGCACTGTGGAAACGGGGCTTAAGTTGCCCTGCCAGGACTATAATACTGATACGGCTCTATCGTTCCAGACAGCTAAAGGGATGACGGTAAACTTTACAACTAAAATCTATAAAAATTTGTTTTGCCTATTTCTTTTCTTTGGCTTCTTCATGTTCACTTTGAATATTTTCAGGACGTATATATGTACACTTTCTTCAGGTACTTCCATTTCTGCCTACAACTCAAAGATATACTTGTTGAAGTAAGTGGTGACTCGAAACTGTCCTTAGGTGTGTGACTGCATTTGGCCCTGTGACGGAAAGGTGACCTGCTCAAAGTTTGCCCTCCTTTTTGCATAACATTTGCTGGATTGGGTGCCAGCTTCTCTGACTTGATTTAGATAAAATGAGTTTAGAGGAAGGATAGAGGTGACAATGGAGGAATCCAGGCAGACAAAGCTCTGCGAGAGGTTTAATCTTTGTAGGAATATTTTTTTTCCGCTGACAGAAAATATTAATACTGGTCCACCCACAGTGAGCAGATTTGACATGCATGAGAGATTTTTCCTTTAACTTGCTTTTGCTGATGCAATTCGGCTGACCACAAACAGCATTTCTCGGATGCTGGTATTGATTTGCTTTGAACTTTGTTATTAATTCCCAAACACTCTCCTGACTGTCTTTCATCATCTGACTGTTTTGGATTTTGTGTTGGATGACAGTCTGGTTCTCTCAAGGCTCCTTAGCTGCTAAAACAAACCCACTCTTAAGGGATTAAATCAAATCCCAGTCCAAATCCAACCTGAAATATATTCTTTTTTTTTTTAATCTTCATTGTGTTAAGTTAGACTGCCACTTCAATCAGTCTTTACATAATCACCTGAAGAACATTGCAGACCCATGTGTTGTTATCACTACTTTGAATTAAAGAAAAGCAATAACACACATTTCCCAAGAAACATTTCAGATCAAACTTTTAAAAGAGGCTTAAAGCGACTGATGTTGAAAAACTGAGCTATTTCTGCTCTGGGCTTTCAAAGCTCTGTCGGTGGCAGAGAATGCCCTACACAGCCCTTATAGTTTTATTGGGACTCAAAGCCCATTTCTCTGATCTGTTTTCATTCTTTATAGATGAGAAAAGAAAATATGAGGCTTTAAAGGAAAGCTACACCCACAAAAATACGTAAACCTCATTTCTTCATAGGAAATAAAACACATGTCTCTTTTTGTTCCGACTCTCTTTATCCACTATTCTTTCAACATCACAGCTTGCCCTTTTGCCCAACCTACTTATGCATGCCAAGAAAAAAAAAAAGCATTTTGTGTCCATTTCTATTCCAATTGCTTATGATAGCAGGAGCACCGCGGTTTCCTCTGGGGGCCGAGAAATGCTCATTTGAAAAATCGCCCAGACGTGCATGGAGGTTGCCAACCTCAATTTTTGATGCAGTAGCTCATTTTGTGTGTCTTCCTCAGGAGTCACAGCCCAGCCCCACTGGAGGCCTGGCCACGCTCGCCAGCCAATTACCGGGGCCTTTTCCTGCACCTGCCCACTGCCACCCCGTGTGTGGATCTGCAAACGCAACTACAGGCCAAGTAGCAATCAAAGCTGGTCAACTCAGTATAGATCAGATTATTCAAAGGAAAACAAAAAATAATTTTCGTTCGTCCTCAGTCTAGAACACAACAGTACAAGAAGAAACATGACCAGGCAAAGTGTGTTTATGAAGGGATTGAAATGTTCTTGTTTCTAACAAAGAGACGGGAAATTAAATGCTGCATCGGTTGTCCACCTTCCTGGAGGAGCCAGGTTGTGTGAGGAGCCTCTTTTTTTGACTCTTCCAGTGTGTTCAATACTATCCACTCTCCAGCCCCTAAGAGACAAGTTAGAGGAGATGGGAGTAAATCGGTTCCTGACCTCCTGGATAACAGAATACCTGAGAGAGAGATGTGAAGATAAATAACAGAACAATTTGGAATATAGGTATAGAATTGCAGCGCAATACAATTTACAGCAATTTTCTGCAGCAAGCTGTACAAGCCACACAAAAACTGTTTCGATGTCCATTTGGCTGTAAGGTTTTACACACCAAAAAATGTTCTCTCCAAAATATATTTAAAAGTAGATAATGACTATTTATTATTATTATTATTATTATTATTATTATTATTATTATTATTATTATTATTATTATTATTATTATTATTGTTGTTTTGGTTATTATTATTATTACAAACAAACAAAAATGTGTCATGACTGACCTTCTGCCAGCCGGTGTAAGCCTATTAAAGTACAATCAATCAAAAATATTGTATGGTTAGAATGAAGTAATTTATTCTGTAGTTTCTAAAATATGTTTGCGGTATTTATAAACAGTCCGACTTATTTTTAAAAGAGAATTAAAACCCTAAATAGAGGCTCAAAATGTAGCTTTAAAAATATAAAGTTACTGCCTGTTGCTCAGTGGACGAGTGTAAAATAATGATTTACTTCAGATGCATGCAAGGATTCCCTTCAAACCAAGTTTATTCTCAACATTTTCAAATAAAAGAAAACATTTAACAATTATAACCATTTATTATTTTGTTAGTTATTGTAGTACAGGTACATTTTTGTAGTCAAAAAGTTCAAAAACCTTGTGTCTAAGGGGCCGTCCACACCAGGGCACCGGTTAACCTAAACACACTACAAGCTCCGGTCGAGCTGCAGAAGCGGGCGGAGCGGGGCCATAGACCTATAAAACTAGAGTGTTTTATAGTGGTTTATGTGTTTGTGTGCAGGGGTCTACTTCTAAATTTCTATGTGGTCTGTCTTCTTCTGCGTTTTTGTTGTTTGGTGAATCACAGCGCCCGTAAAGGCCTGGCCTGTGTACTACATGCCCTGAAGCCTCGTGTTGAGCCGTGTTCATAGTGAGGTGTGGACGGAAGTTTTTTGGGAGAAGGCCAGGGAGGACAAAGATCGTTTTTTTGTCATGTGGATGTACCCTAATATCGGAAGTGTGTTTGAAAGTGAAAACCCCAAATAAACAATCAATATAGTTTTCATACCAAACAAATTTTTATTTTGTCAGTGTTAAAAATAATATTTCTGATTTAGTCACCCTCAACGTTTACGTTTTAGTATTTTTTTGACAGTGTAAATTTGTTTTATGTACTGCTGCCAGGACACACTCGTAAAAGAGATTATTAATCTCAATGTGGTTCTCATGACTAAATAAAGGTGAAATGAAAAAAAAATTCAAATCCACAACAGATGTTTAATTCATCTATCTTCTTCACCATTTTGTCCACATGGGCTCACAGTGGCAGAGCGAAAAGACCCAGAAATCCACATTCTTGCAACTTTCTCCAGCTCTTCCGAGGAGACCCACTTCTGGTCCCAGACCGACTGAAAGATGTAATCTCTCCAGCTTTCTCCCAGTTGGTGACAAAATGGCATTTAAATCAAATGCCAGCACCTCCTGAACTGGCTCATCTGTATGTAGAAGAATAGCAGCTCAACTCTCTCGAACAAACGGGCTCCTCTCTATATCTCGAAGAAAAAGACCTGCCACCTAAGGTTTATGATTATAGGTGAGATTAGGGATGTTGACTAAGCCGTGAATATAAGGTTTTGCTTTGCAGTTCAGCCCACCTCTTCATGGCAACAAGCTGGTACAACTACCGCTGACCATCACTCGTAAATAAAAAACCCTAAAGACACAAGAACTTCTCCAGCTGTTGAGAGTTCAAGCTATCTTTTGTTTTTAACTGAGAACCGTGGACTACAAGATGTTGATCTGCTTCCCGACTACTTACAACCTGGAACTGTTCCATTGCATGCTGGAGGCCCTCGTGACAGTGCCAGAAGGACATCATCTGCCAATTCTCCCCCCGGCCCCACCGCCACCGCCGTCAGTTTAACCTCCTGACCTTGGCTACGCTTCAACAACCTGTCGATGAAAATCACAAGAAAACAACGAGACAAATCACAAATTTGGCAAAAATAAATAAATAAAAAATATAACACACCGTCCAGTCCGCACTTATTCCTCTAAACCAACAAAATTGCGACAAGTAACATTGCTGAATAAAAGAGCCTCTTTTTCTCACTTTCCACCAGCAGATGGCAGATTGATACGAATATCTATTGTGGGTGTGTTTATTTTTGATTTTGTGAGGAAAAACGAGCTTTAAAGATCCCTCCTGTTCCAGGGGTAGTAGGGTCAGCGAGTCTAGTCAGTGAAACAAACTCAAGAGATCAAAATACAGCGAAAAGGAAAAAGCAGATGGGTTATTATCACTGTGCGGAGTGTACTTTGTGAGGTACTTGGTAATTTGTACTCTGGATGGAAATATTTTCCTATCTCTGATGCCGATCGGTCATTAAGTGAAAATAACTATGACGGTGTATCTGTCCAGAACAGCACAGCAACCAGACACAATTAGAGTGTCCAGTGCGGGATATAACGCAAAATAGCAGCAGCGTCAACAGGAAGAGAAAAAAAAGAGTCTGTGAAATAGATGACGCATCGGGAGTCAGAGAGGTCTGGGGCGGACACATAATAGTGATGATGATTTTCTTTTCTCATGTTACAGCCCACAGGCTGTATGACCTCGCGTCCGCCTCTTTGTGTGTGTGCTGTTTGACAGGAGGTCTCCTCACCGACTTCCTCCTCCTCCTGTCCTGATGTGGAGCACTCTGATTGGAGGATGACTGTCGATTGGCTCAGCTCCGCCCACCAGCTGAGACTATTTAAACAGCTCCAGCAGACTCCTCATGTCGGCTGAGGCAGGAGGTGTCTGTTCAGTCTGCCTCAAGAAAACGTTGGTGTGGGTTTGGACTAGTTAAAGGGATCTTTTGAACTCTGCTCCACTCCGATCTTTGAGTGTGTGAGTTTTAGTTAAACTTGAACTTAAACTGAACCTTAGTCCAACGGTTTGGTGAAGGTACCAGCTGTTTTGTTTTGAGTTAATTGTGTTTTTGTTTGTTTCCATTATGCCACTTGGGTAGAGCCGATTTGTGTCATTAGAACCTTTAGTAAACAGCCTTCTAGAGGAGAAGCTGCCTTTTTGTTATATTAAACAGTTAGTATTGTACAGTTAGTATTGGGCATTACCTGTTTGGCCCTCCTTTGTCGTATCCTTGGTTGTATTATTGTGTCTTGGGTCTCTTGTTTGATTATTGTAAGCTTAAGAACTACTAATGAAACCCTCACTTCACCCAGTGATTGTTACTTCCTACACCTACACCTACATCCTTCTCCAAGCAGAGCTGAATCATAAAACTCCACGTTACTAAAAAGGCAGCACATCTTGAAAAATCAGCCAGGACCAACCAATAATTAATTTGATAATTTCTCATTTTCACTGTCTCTGGTCCTTGCAAAGAACTTTCCCAGTATGACATGTCCATTGCATGTAATGAAAGGAAAACCCAACCCTCACCATGTCTGCTAGAAAAGGAAGCCAATGGGGTGCAGGTTACAATAGAATGTGATAATAAGGCCTTATGAACAAAATCACACCAGAAACGGTTATGTCACTTGCTTCTTTTAATATATTTTGTGCAATCTATCATCATAGTCAAGCATAAAAACTCAAGACAATCACATGAATAAATATAGAAAAGTATTGTCAAAATTACCTTTTAACACTGGCCATTTCAGAAACTTGTCACACTCAAAGGTAGACAACTATTTAAAGTATCGTGCTTTTTCAACATTATCTCACGCGCATGTTAATACTAATGATGACCATGTTGCTATTTGTGTGTCTGACAAATCAAAATACAATATGCTGTAGTTTAAAGATCCAACATCAGATTTCATGATGCACTAACAGCAAAAAAACCCCAAACAATTCAGTGAACGCATCGGGTGCACATAAATGCAGATCCAGAAAGAAGGGAGAAATACCTGCAGAGTGAACAGCATCGATGGAGAAAGAATTCGGAGGCATGAAACAGGAAACAGAGGTGTAAAATGTTCAGCACAAGTGACAAAAGAACCATCAACAGCAGAGAAGCATTGATGAATGAATCACTCCTCCACACAGTCAAGCTCAAGACCCAGAACAGTCCTCACAGGCAGGGTCTTCAAGGTTAGCGCAATGGGCAGTTAAATGGGTCAGAAAATTATTATTAGAAAGTGTTATAAAAAGAGAAGGTGGAGGAGAGTGAAGGAAATTGGCCTTCCTGACTTTTCCAAACAAAGACCAAATGATATGTATAATAAAACTGAATGTGACCTCGGATATTGCCTATGCATGTTCTCATCCATTCAGGTAAAGGGTATCAAACTGAATCAGGTCAAGTAGGCTTTGTCTTTTATCCTGGAAGATGGTTGGACGGTTTTTCCAGATTGCATTTCCAGAATATGTCCTCTCTACCATTTCAACATATAGTAATTTAAAAAGTGACATAAAATCAGAATTCTTAGCAAAGCCAAAGCTCGAAAAGGGACATTTTCCAACGGTGACTACGTGATTTATCTTATTGTAGATGCATAGTAATATGTAGTCTGCCGAAACGCTAAATATGTCCTCAATCTTATGGGGTATTCAGGAAAAATTATTAATCACAAAGGTCATTTGGATCATATTTGTGATTAGGGTATCTTCACCCTGGTTTCACACTGGAACTCCAGAGAACAACAAGGATTCATTTAAAAAAAACAAAAAAACGCCCAAATAAAAATAAGTAATAACTTCTCATGTTTGAGTCGTCTACAGTGAAGTGTTTGATGACATTTTAAAAGATGTCTTTGTGAAAAATTACGTTTTCTTTTGAACATTTTCAATTTTCTTTTAATTTGTACTTTCCGTCTGCAAACGCCAGAATGTAAAAAAATGTGGCAAAAACAATTTCTTCTCACAGCTAGACTGAATCAGTAATCACCTTTCTGAAAAGAAGAGAAAACCTGTTTCCTGCTTTCTCTCAATCAATGCGCTGTCTAGTCATTTATTTTTTTACCTCACAACAGCTAAAACACACTACTAAAGGCAACCAAGCAATCTTATTGGAAGAAAACAAGAGAGCGCAATAGAGTCTGTGATACTCCAAAAGTCTGCTCATCATTTTCGGTAAAATCACCCAACAAGAGCACTTAGTTCACATAAACTGATTCGCTCAGTGTCGGAGCAAAAGTACAAAAACGACATGACAAAGTCGCGCACGTATTTCTGAAATTACTAGAAAAACAGCACCTTGCACAATGTTTAATTTTTTTACTTGAAGCCTTGCTTCTCCAAATCACAATAATCCCCCTTGTTGATCAAAATGAGCTAACTGACGAGTGCTGTCTGGATGCAAATTAGTGTTAGTCTATTTGCCCCAGCCACATGAGACACAGGAGATTGAGTGTTGGCGAGATAAGAAAACAAGTTGTCAGTGTGAGGAGCAGACTGGTGATAAACTGATTGGAGTCTAGATTGGATAAAAAAAAAAGGTCTGCATAAGTAGTTTGTGCCATTCACCATCAATTCGACTGCATCAACTGAGACCCGAGTATACTTTGTACAAAAACAAATGGTACCAGTCCATCAACCTTCCTTGTTCTACGTAGGCTTTCTAAAAGTTAGGGTCAAAGGGAGCAGGAGGTGATTCCACCTGACAATGGGCCAGTAGCTGAGTACTCCCATGGCACATCACCACTTCAAACAAGCAATTTATCTTTGCAAATTAATTTAACCAGGGTGTTATTTGTGAAGCAACTGACGCAGGGGCGGCCACCAGGCTAGAGGTTGCACAGTGTGGGGGTTTCAGAAGCAGGTAAGGCGTCATTATTTTATTTGTAAACCTACACTCCGGTTTCCACCCATAGTCCAAAACTTGCATTTGAGGTTAATGGATATAGAAAAAAAGAGACCGATAATTTTTTTTTATCGTAGGAACGTAGAGACACCAAAAAAATAAATATCCAGAAAATCACACTGATTTTTAAATAATTTGCACTGTGTTGCATGAGGGCCACAGGGTGTCACAGTGGTTCGCGCTCTCGCCTTAGGGCCCTCCAGCTTCTTCCTGAAACAAGCATGTGAGGTCAATTGGTGATGCTAAATTGCCCTGAGGTGTGAATGTGAGTGGTTGTTTGTCTATGTGTGTTTGCCCTGTGACAGACTGGCGACCTGTCCAGGGTGAACCCTGCCCTCGTTCTGGGTTGATTCCTTATCTTTCTCATGATCACTCCAGCAGCAGCACAGACCAAGAGGCAAGCAGATAGAGAGCCAACCAATCACCTTTGTTGTTGTACAAAAAGCCAAAATCAATAGGAAAAGAAAGCAAGTAATCTGTTCCTATACTCCTAACAGGTAAGCTAAGCATTGTGACTGAATCATTGATTTCTGGCTGGGAGTCATGTTATGTATTACACATTACCATTCAATTTTGCTTATTGCTTCAGGACGGAGTCAGGTGTGAGAGCAGAAACCTATCAAGTAATAAAAATAAAAAAAACATGACAGGGACACCAATAAACTACTTGGTGAATCAGGCTGCTGCTATAGTAATGGTGAAGGAAAATATCTGACTGGATGTGGTTTACGCTACCAGGTAAATAATGTAAAACAAAAACACTGTACTCATATTTCTTAAGATGCATAGAAATGGCCATGACACTTAAGTAGAGATCATTTTATTTTACGTCTGCACAAACATTTCTCATGTACATTTACAAAATAAAGGTAACAGCAGTTAAAAAATAAAATGTCACATCTGTGAAATATTTTCCACTAGAGAGGATCGCCCTACAGTACACTGGGCTGGAAATTGGTCAGCATGTTTACGACGTGCCAAAATCTGATTGTTTGTTTACCTGACATTGGAAATTCTGCCAGATACAGTTTTGAAATTCTTTATTTTGGCGACCGCCCTCTCCACTTGAACCCAGTGAGCAGCTATATTTTCAGTTGTGACATCTGCGGCTGTCATTTATCTGTTGGACTGAGCAAAAAGGGCAATATTTACTTTGAGGCCAATCTCCTCCAACTCCTTTTTCAAATAGATCCTCCTTGCAAACTATCAAACCATCTCCCTTACGCAGGTAGTCATGTTCTAGCAGTGCCTTCAACCAAAGAAAGTTGTTTTTTTGCGCAATTTCTTTACCAGACAAGGATCCAGTGAACAGAGTTGATGTAAACAGAATAGCAGCATGTGGCTCACAAGAAATCAGGGATTTTTATGTATTGGTTGACTTGTAATTTGAGAATGTTTGTGTTTAAATCTTAAGTTTGGTGCATTCAAGTATTGCCATAGTTCTAAGGACATTTGTATTCATCTGGCATTTGAGAGATTATGACATCTCTATGTGGCCATGCAGGGAGTTCCCCAAGTTCACCAAACAAAAAGTCAATCCACGAGCTGAATAGAGTGCTTACAGTGTGTTCAGTTATCTGAAATCTGAAGGCCAGATCCTTCAGGTGAAAGTTTTGAAGCAACTTAATTATTACTAAGAATAGGTGCCAGTGGCATTTCACTGATATTTCTGTCCATCCAGTGATTTATCACTAGGATGCTAGTCTGTGGCAATATGTCAATGCTTTGCACTGTAAACAAAGTGCTTAGGTTGTCAAATTGGTCATAACTAAATCCGGTGCAATGCTGGAAATTGTTTTTGATTTTGCCGTGTTGCATGATTTCTGGTGTCAAGTCTATTTGGAAATCTATTTTTTCTCAATGCATCAACTTCTGCATCCCTACCAGCCGGTGTATCCTTCAGTCTCTCCAACACCAAATACAAATTTAGGTTTAAATGAAGGGACATTGGAACTTGACCAAAAACAAGATGCAGCACACCAGAGTCAAAAAACCCTAATATAGCACTCGCTCTCTTATGTCATTGCTGACAAATATTTTGTCATATTTTTACTCATGACTTTATTCTCTCTTCCTTTAGCTTCCCCTTTTAAACAAACCAGCATCCTTGATCCTGTTCTGAGGCGCCTCTCTCCAGACATACGCACAGCACCAACACTACAAAGAAACCACGGCCTCAGCCTGGAGGAAGGCAGGAAGCTTCAGGTTGAGAAAAAAGGCACAGGCTGCCTGTGACAGATGGCATAAAGAGCGAGAGGGGAGACTAACAGCCTTCAACTTTAGGATGATAATGAAAAGGCAGAAGGTCACAGAGCAGTTTGTACAGTCAACATACTATCCCAAAACACGATCAAGAGGAATATCCTGATCGGTAAATACGTGATAATGACCTGATGCTACAATAAAGCTGGAGTTTCTTGGTGCAACAACAGATGTCATAGTATGTAACAACTGGGCGAATGCTTGAAATTGAATGCCCTTTTGGAGCAATGGACTTGACCATAACGGAGAGAGTAATGACCATTAAAGACTTCTATGTGGCCAACAATGGACAAGACATCAACATATCAAAAACGCATGACTGCTATATGTATTTCATTCAATAAAATGCAGATCAATTATTTAAAAATCATACACTGTGATTATCTGGATTATTTAGAATTATGTGTACTTATGATAAAAATGACAGACATCACCATGTATTGTAAATGGGAAAATACGCCAAATCTGCATTGCATTAAATACATTTTTTTCCCCCACTGCAGCACTCATAACACCCGTGAATGCTTTCCAATTACTTTTCTTTATTTTTTATTGTAGACTTTGAAGGATGACATCCCGCTCTGAAAAACCTAAAGTGGTCTTATTTTGTAATGATGAAGTAAAAGCATTAATACTATTTTTTCCATATGAGAATCCAACTTTGCACATTTTCAGTTTTTTGATCATAAATCACAAAGGCATCCACTTGTATGACCATTTTGTCAGTAATCCTCAGTTTCCTCATCAACAGACCGATTCGCAAAGATTTTCAGACTGGCGGCCATTTCTGATACGACAACATTTATCAAGCACCGGATTCATTGTAAACAAATCACACAGTGCTTGAAAGAATATCATGGATTATTTGCATATTTGTTTGGGTCTCAACAAATCCTATTAAAATACAAAAGCCAATAAACAAATATCTCTACCAGTGCTGGCTTTTTACTTGCCTCTGCTGTTATCAGCATTAATAAAAAACAAAGTTACTGTGAATCACAAACTCACAAGACTTACAGCAAATAGGGATCTTAAGGTGTTTATGAAACAGTAATTTTTTGTCAATGGAGGGCATGCACATGGCTCCAAACACAGAGGTTATGAAATGATTTCCATTTATTGCTTCGCCTTTTTGCCAATGTTGTAAATTTGTTGCGTTTCCAGTATTTACTACTGCCCCCTCGCCCCCGATCCATCATATTATACTTACAGCAAAACCATTGCAGAGATTTCACACACACCTTGTTTTTTGCTCCCATTTTTATTACATAATTATGAATAAACTTAAAAAAATGATGTTGTCTTCTCATCTGTGTGCATTATCCGTGCGTGTTTTGAACTGTACTTTTAATGTAACTTCATAATGTGGCATATAAATCCCTCGTTCAACAGTCTCAAAGCACTTTAAACTGTTACTTACATTCGCATATTCATGTGCACATTCATACCAATGGTCACAGCTGATCCACAGAATAAAATATCATCTCAGTTTCAGAGATCCTGTCACACTAAAAACGCACAGTAAATCATCCCCTATTACCAAATAAATTTTGTTTGGTGGGAATGATCATCCTCAGCTGCGGTGCACATCTGAGCTCACTCATGCATTGAAATACCTGAGTGGAGCTCTTTCGTTTTGTCACAGGTCCTGTTGAGTAATAGCTTTCCTACACTTCACTTGCTGTGATATATAGAGAATCAGGAAAAAAAAATAAAAATGTCTTTGCACACCACAGCAGCATCATGCACGAAAGGAAGTCCCTGAAACGTTTTTTTTTTTTTTTGTGGAAACGGTCTTTATTGACCGTGCAACCATAAATCTTACTGGGAGCACAAAATGTAATTTAGAGGATGCATCAGAAGCACAGATTTACAAAGACATGTGAGCTGCTGAAGCAAAATTACGCTTTGCAAATGCTGATCTGTGTACATAAAACACTGTGGCAGAGTGGTGGAAAACTTCTTAAAAAAATAAAATAAATAAAAAATAGAAGAGATTCGTGTTTATCAACTTTCCACCCAAAACACTGGCAATTTGTCTTGGTCAGCTCGCTGATAGTCTTGTAAAGGAATTCTGCAGGGAGATCATCAAAGACTAAGTTCAGCTAACAAGGTACCCGAACCAACTTTTTTGAGTTCACGTGATGCATTGCTAAGTATTTATTTTTTTGTGATAGCCTGTGTAACATAAAAGATTTGTTCAAGTCAGACAGATTATGGTCAAAATATATGGAACTAAATCCAGACCAAAAGGGTTTGTTCATTTAAAAAAAAAAAAAAAAGTGACTGAAAAAATTTATTTTTAAACTGAATCTTCAAGATTTGATACGGAATTTTAAAAAATTTAAAACACTTTATTCAAAATAAAAATAAATGTATGTAAAAAAAAAAATAGGGTAACATTCAGGGGGACATTTTTAGGTGTAGCTCTAGTTGCATTACGATACTGAAGATACTTTACTTTACATTAGGATGATTTCCTACCTGCATGCCTGCAGGTTGCTCCAAGGAGGAGGACACCTTTGGAACCTGTTGTGACACTGTCCTGCCTCCGAAGTCTTATGTGGAAACGGGAAACATGGTTTCTCTAAGTATGGGTGTTAAATGTAATAATCTGGAATACTCTACATTTTTTAGAGATTGATAATTGCTAAGAATTTTCCAAAAATAGCTTGTAAAAGTGAACTGTGTCCTCAGCATAACTGTATCTACAGCTATCAGGTGAATACAGTGTGTAGAGAGTGTTGGTTATATATCTTTCAAAGTACCCCCTGTTCCTGAAGGGAACATAATTAGGGAAGGTCCTCAGCCTTCTTTGCCTCGTTTTCACTCACAATCCCAGCCCTTCTCAGTTGACCCCCCCCCCCCCCCCCCCCCCCCCCCCCATGCAGGAATGGGGCCAAAGTTTGAACCTGAAAAAAAAAAGTACAATCTGAAAGTGAAAGACAGTTTTAAAGGTAAAAATAAATTAATTAATTTAAAACCCGAAAACAGGATTTGACAGTGAAAAACATAAATCTGAAAACATTAAAAAAACCACCTAAAGTTTTTTTTTTTTTAAATTCCAGAGGTGAATTCAAATTATTCTGAAGTTGAAAAAACTTTTCAATCACTTATTTATTTATTTATTTTTTAATACAGTGTTTTAAAATATTTCAAAATTGAAGATGAAACCTTGAACATTCAGTTTCAATTTGAATTTCTTTAACTTTTTCTTTTTTTTTTTTCTTCTTCAAATGAACAAACTTTTTGCCAAAGGTCTGAAAGTGTCTCGTTTTATTTCTTCACGTCATTGAAATTTGACGAGTCACGTAAGATTGCGCTGGAGATCATACTCAAACAAGAAATTAAAACGTGCATCAACACATATCCCCTGAATAGAGGCAAAAGCTAAAAATCTTTTCTAAAATATCTGCTCTGTTTATTGTAATCTTCTTCTTCAGTCAGTTGGTCATAATCACGTTTGCTGAACACTTTCAAAATCAATACCCACGTTGAAAACCTCCATATTATTCTGAAAATAAGACGAACCACCTCCGACTTCTCCTGCTCGTCCCAGAAGACCTTCGTCCTTGCTGCCCTCCTAATGCACTTTTCTGAGGCCTTTGAACAGCTTGTGAACAAAATCAGCGACACCTGGAGCTCCATTTTCATCCCCCTGGTATGATCAGAAAGTCACCATTCATTATGCCCACCTGACTTTTGACCGGATTAGTCAGTCTGGTATGCTCCTTCTGTCTGAGAACTGTGCCGCTGTGATGCAGAACTTGGCAAAACAACTGGAGTTGGAAAAATAAGCCACAAATATAAGACTGATAATATATCCGTAGCTGGCTGCCCTGAATGTCTCAGTCTGGAACGCTGATGGTTTTAACAATTAAATCACTCCAGAAAAGTAGAAGAAAGAAAATCGAACAAAATATAGACTTCAGTGTAAAAAAGCTGCCCCCTGCTTTGGTTATTATAACTGCCCTTCTAATGACAGTTATTTCTTAAAGGCACATTGCAAGAACTGATGAAGCTACACTAAACTAAATTAGTCACAAAACTAGTTTCCTTCCCTGACCTATTTATACCAACTGCAAACATTCAGGAACTGCAAAGGGGAAAAAAAAAAAACTCAGTGTTGATGAGACCAAACCTGAGGCTTGTATATGGATCCAGTTGCTCTGATGAAAGAAATGTCCCTTTTAATTATTAATATAACAGTAACTCACATATAAAAGTACATCATTTATTTAGAGGAAAACCCATATCACTACTGACTAAATACATCATGCTGTACCAATGTCGTGCAAAAAACCCCTCAAAAAACCTTTACTTTGTCATTTCTAGATGCGTGTTTTACAATATATGAATACGATTTGTGTTGCTTTAACTCGGTGACACTGACATGGAGGAAACTTTAATCACATTGTCCTCGGTCCAACTGGGATTTAAACGTCCTTGAAACTGTAAAACTTAAGTAAGCAGTCTTTGGAAGACATATTGACCCTGGCTTTCATATTTGTAATAAATAGATAAATAAACAAATAAATATAATCTAAAAAGGCATAACCAAAGATAATGATCTCTATTGGAAAAAATGTATGTGAAAAAGCATGCTTATGCCAGACTTCCTGTTAAAATTATCTTATTTTATTGATGGATGCATGGACATGTAATTGGAACTGATCCGTGCAACTAAATGACACTTTCAAGTTTAGAGTTAATTATGGAGTCAATAAATTTTCTATAGCTCGGAATTCATATTGGCAGCCAGATTGATCTCTTATAGTAAAAATAGAGTTATACATGTAAGCTATACATTTTCCAGTAAATTGCCAATTAAATTGCACAAGCAGCTTGATGCCAGTTTCATTATGATTATCATGTGGTCCTCAGCAATGAGCTTTATGTGACAGCATGCACCACAATATACTGTTAGCAGCGGAAAAAAACTATAACTGCCGTAAGAAAACGCTGAAAATTCAGTGCTACTGAATTTTGATAAGCAGTGGCCAAGGCTGAGCCAAACATCGTTTTATGTTTTTTTTCCACCTTCTTGCTGTAAAACAACTGCATGAAATGCTGCAGCATGTTGATTTGGATGTTATGAACACTCCTCACAAGCAGCGGCTCAGTACGGAGTGCATTTTGTTTTACTACACGCGAGCCGTACATTCCTGTGATTCTGGCTCCGGCACCAGAAGAGGAGGCTGTCACCGTTCTCCAAACAATATGAATGCATGCTGTTTGTCATCCACGCCGGGGCCGTTTCTCCCGGGTATTTTCCCATTTATGACAGGATTTACTCTCCCCCTTTCCATCTCGCTCGCTCTCTTTCTCCTGCACTTTCCATTTCTTTAATATATGTCCTGACTTGCGGGCACTTCCTCATTATTCCTATCTTGATATCTGCCACTGTTAATGAGTGGAGGGACTCGTGTTGCCGAGTTTGAGCGTCTGGATTAATGTGGGTGCTGCAGTGGGGAAGTTTGGGAATAGTGCGTGCTCTCACAGTTCATTACTGTGGATGTATGACATTTTAAGGCTGTGAGATGCCAGGCTAATGATGCTCCCTGGTAAACACTGGAGACTGCCAGCCACTGCACCTGAGAATGTTCCTCTAATAGCGGGAATGTCAACATTGTGACAGGTCCACTTCCTACGCACCTACTGCACTGTCTTCTTTTTTTCTTTTCTTCCCCCAGTCATCCCTTGTTAATTGATAATGGATGAATTTGAAGAGTACACATGGCAACAGTCAATGAAGCTTTATTTGAATGGCAGATTTTGGACAGTTAAATGGAACATTTTCATGGCACACAGATACATATTATAAATGCATCCAATCGTGTGTGGACGTATGCACACCTAATATTGTTGAAGAAATAAGACATGGAAAAAATGATTAAATGACATAAGATAAAAAAAGGGATTATTTCTAAAAACAATAATAAACTAATGAATAAAAAAACTTAAAGATAAAGTAACAACAAATTAATAAACTAAAATAAGATTAAATGTATAATAAGTCTCTGTCGACCACAAAAATATCATTAAAAGAAAATTTGATTAAACACAATTTTAAATAAAAATTCACATAGGATATTTTCAATTACAAATTTTCAGAAAGAAGCACAGTTTGATAAACAAAGCGTTTGGTTGTCACCATGAAAAAAGAGAAATGCTCTGAGAATAATTTCACCCTGTCAAAACAAACCCTCTTTTTTTTTTTTTTTTTTTTTTTTAACTCATTTCAGCTTATTTCTCCTCACATGTGAAATAGCACTCTACTTACTTCTGAGCACTTTTCAATGCAAGGAAAGAATCATGATTCTCATGTCAACCAATTTGTATCCATTATTAAAAATGGCAGCTGGACCAACAGACAACAGTTTAAATGTACATGTTTGACGGTTATACACAAAATGCTATTTACAAATGAAAATACTAATTATTTTCACCACATGCTGAAACACAACATGCAGCTGGATGAGACATCTAATTTAGTAGCTAAGGAACAAACTACACAAAAAGATGAGGAAAAACTGTGGATGTGAAATAGTTTTAAACCTATATGGATTATTAATTGACATTTTCATGACATATTTCTTATGAGACAGTTACCATTAGCAATTGTGCTAAAGTCCACCTCCATAAACTGTATCATTACCTTTCAATAAGAACTGTACTACATGCATTTACAGGTTTTTGCTTTTAGTGCTACAAGAGTGACACACTTTCTCTCGGAGGCTGGAAGTTACTTGTCAGCAGTTATTTATTTGCTCTGGACTTGCTGTTTGCAGGAAAATGACAAAGACGGAACATTTTCTTCTGGCCTGTGACAAGAGATACTCATCAGGAATGTAGTTTGCTATTTGAAGTGTCACAACTCTTACGTAACAGGCGGGCAGGTTTATTTTACAACTATGTAAAAAGCAACATGCATTTCTAATAAAGCAGCTTATATATAATAATTGTTTTGTTTCATATTGTCAACGTCCACAAGTCAGGAGGCAAGCCAAATACTACATTATACATGGATAACCAATTAAAGTGATATCTTCATGATATGCCTGTTTTAAAGTAAAAGGTTGTGAAGAAGAGAACTTTTTTCATTTGCTTAAATACAACAGTACTTTTACATATATGTATGTACAATTGATGCAAAGTTAAAGGAGTACCTCGTATATATTTTTAGTACTCGGTCTGTGAGACTCTCATTTAGATCAATGGTGGCTCAGGAAAATATGCCAACCTGCAGCAATTATACAGACGTATGAAGTCTTCTCTTCTCTTCCCGTGTGTAGGCTTTTGCAACACACCTTTGACATGTTTCGGCTGGATTCTCCCGTCTTCGTATGAAATGTCACCATGTTTCATGACATTTCTGACAGTGACCAAAGAAAAAAGAAAATACTTATAAATGTACTAAAGTAATAAGGAACATAATTGACCTAATAATAGACGTTGACCAGATTTCAAAAGGCATTACACTAAAACAAAAGCCCATAAAACAAATGCAAAAACAAATATGAGGGGAAAGTAAATCCTACAACTTTAATGCAAAAGCCATAACACAGATATGTCAGAACATGCATAGAAAAAACAGTATAATGGTTAAAAGACCAAAATGCATTACATTTCCTCAGTGCCTTTGACTAGAGATACAAAGTGGTGAGATACTATTTTCTATATTTAATTATTTGTATACACAAAGGCCTCATTTACACGACAATGTTCCAAGTACATCAATTTTACATTTTCATTTCACAAACAATTACAAAACAATGTCCATGTACACAGAAACAGTAAAAACGTGGAAAAAATTGTTGTTACCAAGTGGGGCCACTAGTGGGCGGTGTTTATTTTTGAAACGAGACCACACCATAACAATACCATAACAATAGAGACAGAGTTTTCAGTAGTTTCGAGCACCGTTGTTGTGTGAACGAACAACCAAAGTGTATCGAAGGTTTTGAGTTTTCAACCCAACAAAATAACTTAAACAACAGCTAAGAAGTCTATGTTTCTCTATTCTTATTGCTGCATCACTTGTGCTTAAGAGTGTCCATTACAATGTCATCGAGATTCACTCCGTCTCCCAAGATTTTTTATCAAGTCAGCTGTTTTTCGAACGTCATCGTAAGGTCACCAGTCTGATGCTGCATAGACAGGAGCTAAAACAGAACACCGTGCACCGGGCTGACACCCCGCTCTCTCCATCTTCTGACAGCTGCACGTTGAGCCTGTTCCTTTAAGAAGTTCTTCAGGCACCAGTGCTTTGGGGGACTGCAGATCATGAACATTGGAAGCCCTCTGTTCTGGAGCACAATGCCTCCCTACACGTATTACACACAAACAACAGACATGATTCTATGAGTCAATAATTCAATTTATTTCTAATCAGACATAAAACTGCTATAAAAACAAAAAAAAGCTCACTTTTCACACTCCCATAATATATTTGTGTTGCGTCAAAAGAACCTTTCTTTTCAAGAGATGAACTAAAGCTATGCACTATGAGCTTGAGGCCTTATTAGACAGTAAAACACAGAACAGTAGATAAACTTCAAATCAACTCCGGTCTTTATAACTGCAAAACTGGGAAATCGCTGCGTGCCCTTAGCAGGCGGGGGCGTTGAAGTAAAAGCCCACAGCTACCACTTTTCTACAAAATGTTCTTCTTTTTTTTTTTGCTTCAGGATTCTGCTGCAAAATTAAATCTTTTATTTGGAAAATGCAAGAAAATCCAACTTTTAGTGCCCTGATTATTGAAGTAATCACCCCTTTGTCAATACACACAATTAAGTGAACTTTTGTGAATACTTTACAAATCTTAATTCTGAATAAAGTCAGTCTACTGAGGGTTTATTCTCAATTTCTATTGACCATTGTTGTATTGAAAATGGGCCAGAGTCATGCAGTTCAAACATGGCTTTCCACCTGGCTCAGCCATCAAAATAAATACAATGAAATACAGGAGCCTTGTTTCCCTTGCAAGGCAGCAGAAGTCACTTGCAGAATAAAAACAAAAATCTTGAACATTTAAAATTAAACAAGTGGATATTTTCATTGAATTCCACTTGTTTTACCAAAATAACATTTGTGATTTCTTTGTCAGGATTTATATGGGGACAAACTTTAAATATTAACAGAATTAAACACACTGCCATTCACCTCTTTGTTAAATTCCTCTGTTAGGTACAGTTTTTTCTTTCCAGCACATTTCCTTTTTTCTTTTATTTCCACTCATATTGATTGGCTATGGAAACCAACAAAAAAAAGGTGCAATTTTCTGATAAGCATTGATCACCTCACAGCAACCTCCCCCCCCCTCTTTTTTTTTTTTTTTGAAGCAATGTCATCGTGCAAATGGAGGTCATATTTCAACTTTATCGAGTTCTGCCCCATCGGCGCGGCAGCAACATGAAGTCAGCATAAAAAACACCTTCGGGTTGCAAAGCCAGCCTCTCTTTTGGGGATAAAATATGCCATCCAAACACAGGAAGTATTTATCAGGCCTCAAATTGATAATGTCAACAGCCAGCCTCAGCATCTCATGGAGCGCAACCTCCCTACTTCACATTTGTAAGTTATCCAATACAACATCAGCTTGTCTCACACACACACACACACACACACAAAAAAAAACGTTTTGTGTGAACAAGAGACAAATTATCTTTTGATTTGAAATGGACCATTTCCTTAAATACCTGTATTGCTAATGAGTCCACCATCACCCCCACCCCCCTTGCCTGTTCTCCCTCCCTGCTTGTCTTGCTATTAGTGTCCAGGGAGGGAGCGGCAAGCAGCCCGACTGCCTGAGTGATTAACTAAGGCTTGGGGCTGACAGGCTAGCTACCCCTGATAGGAGCGAGGAGGGGGATAATGTGGGACTCTGTTTAGCAAGGCGGAGAGGACAGAAGAAAATAGTGGATGTGTTAGAAAAGGAGCATGGAGGAAGAAGGGGGAAACAAGCAGGGGAGGTAGAGATGATAGAGCGTGGAACAAATGGACAGAGTGAATGCAGGATGAGAGGAAGAAAAATCGGGTTGGTGGAGAAATTGATGGTCGGAGGGGAAGGGAAACAAAACTAAGAATTAGGGAATTAAAAGATAAATCAGTGGCATTGTGAAGAGAGGAGGCAGAGTGTACAATGGAAATAAAGAGGTCCGTACAGGAGGTAAAAGGATGATGGAGGATCATCGGGATAAGGGATATGAATAGCAAAGGAGGCTCGGGGAGGAACATGTGAGGCGGAGGACTGCAGGTGGGAGTCCCTTGTGAGATAACGGTAAAGTCTATGTAGTGTTAGGGGCTCAAGCAAAACTAATGATCTTGTCCAATTGAGAATAGGCCATCTGAGACTAGTTTATATCTAATGGATAGTGCAGTAGTCTGCGCAGGTGTTTCAGATCGCCTTCACAGAACTTCTCCCTTCAGCCTCTCCTAAGTATAGAACTACCGCTGGATTCAGGCGCCTCTGAATCACACAGTGACCGGCAGCACTTTGTTCTCCGTGGACAGGCCGCGACCGCTGTGAATCACAGTCGCAGTTGCAGGTTGAAGTCTGTGACGCACTGAGGATGTCGTGCAGTTTAAGGACCCATTAACACAGAAATGTCTCCTGTGAAAATATAAAGTTTTTACTTTGTCATGTCAGAAAAGTTACGCATTTACACAGGTTTTTGAAAACAATGTCCGTTTACGTGGCAACGGCAGAAACGCTGAAAACGAAGTAGTTCTCACACAAAGGTGACGGAGCGGCATGGCTTGGTCGGTAGAATGGTCGTCTCCCAATTGGAAGGTTGCAGGTTCAATTGTCATCTCCACCTGCCAAAGTGCCGTTGGGCAAGACACTGAACCCCAAATTGCTCCCATTGGAACACCGCCTCCATTCTTGTGTGAATGGGTAAATGTGATTAACAGTGTAAAGTGCTTTGGGTCTGCTCACACAGTTGGAAAGCACTATAAGTGAAGACCATTTACCATTCAGGGAGGGCCACAAGTCTTTCTCGTAAACCATACATCAAATACGCTATAAACATTACCAATGGGAGTGCGCAGGCATTTGTATGGACAGAAGTTGGATTGTTATTACAGTGACTCTCAACCTTTAAAAGTACCAAGTCCCAGGAGAATATGGACTGGCAGCCATGACACTTTTGGAGGCAAACATTGTTGTTATTGTCCAACTGCTCGCCATTGTGCACATACGCAGTATCGGAGCATTTTCAAAAAGTTGCATTTTCAGTGACCCCGAGCACCGGAATCCTGTAAACAGACGGCCAAAACACAGCGACGGTTTTGCATTTTCACTTGAAAACGGAATCATGTCCACTGGATCTTAGAAATGACTCTCTTGCAAAGGCGAGAGCCGTGAGCAAAACCAGGTTCATTAGCGCCATGCAGCAAATCATGACAACAAACACACACGCACACACACGTTTAAAAAAAGGATCAAAACTTCGATCCCCTTCCCGTCATTTACGTGTTTCAAAACAACTGACTCCCTCCGGGATTCTTAATTGACATCAACCATCACAATGCAGCAATTAAAAAATTCCATTTATGACTTCAGCTTGAGCATCGGCTGAGAAAAATTCGACTTTAAAGCTTGCTTTTACACTTATGTCACATTATGTTTTCTGTTTACTTTTGTGTTTAGCCGAGCATTTTAAATTCTCCATTTTAGAAAGAAACTTCTCATCGGTTAAAGAAAAGATTAATATTATTGCACCAGCGTTTTTTCTCAATCATTTTTGCACTAGTTGCAAATAGACAGCATATCACACCAAGTTTTTTTTTTTTTGTTTTTTTTTTCTTAAAAGCTTCGCAGGAATCCAACAATTTTGGTGGCAATAGTTGTTGAAAAATTCTGAGGGAACAGATAAGATTCAGGATTGGAGTAGCGCAGCACATTAATTTTCTTTTCCATATGAAATCATGGTGGCAGCATTTTTCCCCCTAGAAAATGCTTGGCTCTGTATTTTGTCACCTTATTAGTGTCTTCCTGTCCTGCTGCTGCTGTGGGTACTTTCCATATATGACAATATGACAAGCTGTGGAAAGCCACCGGGCACTTTTAGGTGAAAAAGTGTCACAGAGGAACGATGAGAGCGATGTTGGAGAAATAATATATTCTGCCTTCAGTGAAAATGCATTGGGCCATATCTTCATTTATGCTTCAATACCCCCTGTTATTGTAATTTGTATTATTAAGGTGAAGGTGGGAAAAAAAAAAATGTATCCACTGATAATTTATAAGGAGGAAGGAGAAGGCTTATTAATGGTTTATTTTACTTATTTCTTTTATGGTAGAATAAATTGATATATAATATATAATTCTTTAAGTTAAAAAAAAAAGCCTGATTTATAACATCTAATGTCTGCTTCACAAAGAATTTGTCTTTTGTCTCTTTTAAAGCACAAAAGAAAAAAAGAAAAAAGAACCAGAATGTTATATATAATGCTTAAATTTACTTGGTTTCATACATACCCGCCTACACTCTCAGTTCTGCTTTGCATTAAGGAATCATTTTAGCCATTCGTCTTCTTTTCTCCCCTAAACTGAGATTCACAATGGAGGCATGAAGCAACTTCAGAGGAAGCGAGTTGATTTGCCAACTGGGATGAAAATACTGAAACCTGTCATTTTCCATCTTAGGTACTCATCTAGCACTGTCCTTTGATGCTCTCTCTGAGGTATTAAATCACGGTAATTAACATGTTATTGGCAGAAGTACGAATCACAACACCGAGCAGCCATTAGTTGTTGTGCGGAAAAAAAAATGAAACAAAGAGAAACACTGATTAAAAGTTGTTAAGCTGCACCATGGAACCATGTAGAACACAGTATGTCTTTGATTGTGGGTTTTCATTTAGCGATATTTATTGGACGTACACCTGAGCCGACATGGAAACGGGCAGAACTGTAAAAATGCACAATTCATCGGCGTTGTCACATTCATAGCTGCACCAAGGAAGACTGACATGTATGCCTTCACACAATGCAGCCAATTATTTCTCTCCGCGAGCAAGTACTGCTGTGCTGACTTTCAAATACTGACACATTCAGCAACAGCATTTGAAGAATACCCCCCCCCCCCCCCCTTTTTCACCTTCACATTCGAAGAAAAAAAACGTTCTTCAAGTGTGAGTCTTTGGAAACAAGCTATTCCAATCATACCTCCAGTGAGTTGTCTCAAGGTTTTTTTTATTTTTTATTTTATAGCAAATAAGTTAAAAGCTGCAATTATTTTATTTGTCTCGTCACCCTTCAGTCTTGTTACTGTGGCTGCAAAAGCCCTGAGAAGAAACGCAAGGTGGAAACCTGCAGAGGCACAGAGAAACTGAAATCAGAGATCAGAGATCAGAGAGGAGGAGATGACAAAAAGAAATCAAGCCCATGGCTCAGCCCCGCTTCCTTCTCTGTTCCTCCTTCACATGAAGGTTCAATATAAACCTCATTAAAATGGGAACGTGTTCCTATATAAACACCCACGAATCAACCCTTACCATTTTTCATTGTAAACAATTTAAGTGTGCGGGGGGGGGGGTGTTACAGGCGTCTGTCACGGCAGTGCTTTGCTTCTTATTCAAATACCTGTTAAATCTGTCTGATTATTTATCAGAAACTTGACAGTTTCTTAAAAAGCTATGATCATATGAAAGCTTTTTTTCTTCTTTCTTTCGTTTTTTTCCCCCTATTTTGCCTGAGGGGGACTCACGCAGGTCTAAAACCTCTCAGCACCGAAACAACCCACCTTTTTAAAACCTTCTTGTTAGTTGTTAAGAACGATGGAAACTTGGGTATGTAAACACATGAGTTATGTGCATCATGTCTCCAGAGCACACATCTTAACGCTCATTCCTTTCAGTGTTTAATTGCAAAGTTGAGAACCCAAAGGTTACTTTTAGCAAAGCCTTACTTTTTTCTTTTTCTTTTTTTTTTCCACGCAGCTTTTAACATTGTGTTGCTTTAAAACCACTTGTGTCTTTTTTTCCCCCCATTACGAGACTTTGAACAGCTTTTCACTGGCATGAATTGATTTATAGAGCTACAGTCACGACTCGGCTTTACCTCTTTGAAAAACAAAGGCAAGGCTGAGCATGAGACGCCTTTTCTACATATCAGTTAGTAAACCACAATTAGGGAGGGAAAAAAAAAAAGAACAAAAAAACAACGACAAGCTGTCACTGCGCTGCCTTCACCCCCTACCACAACTCACAGCATGATCGACTGGCTGGCTGCTTTCGTCTGACTAAATGCACAATTTATGAGTCTTTAAATGAATACTTTAGGGAGGGAGGATTTACATCCTGCTGTGGTGACTTAAAGTGTTTTTGTTTAGCATTTGTTCCGACAAGATGACACTGAATATTTATGATTTCTCTTAATTTACAGAGAACCATGCACACTTTATGGGGCACACTGTATAACGCGACAGGAGACATTAACATAAGTATGTAAGAATTTCCAAACATGTGTCTCTGTGTTAATGTCATAAACATGCCGAGTTGCAAATACCCTGAATGCTACCATTTGCTGGCTTGTTTTGACCAAATCAAAACAATGAGTGGAAACGTCTTTCAGCTTGTGCTTGTAAAAGTATAAATCTTGGGCTTTTTTCATAGTTTTATATGTGAATGTAAAATTCCTGGCGATGGCTGTATTGGAACGGACACTGTACTGTATGAATAATCCTGCATGCGATTGAAATTCTACGACTATTCAGCCCTATATCCAAGTGCGAATGTCATCACAAAGAACAGTTGATTTAAAGTGATGTAGCCTTGTGATTCAGTGGCGACCAGGAGATTAGAGAAACAAGCTGGTGATTGGAGTTTTGAAGGTTTGAATTCCACAGGTGATAAGTTAACAAGGTGGGTTCCTGAGCAAATTAAGTCTCTGCTGAGTAGGAAATGGGTAAAATGCAGAAATGTTGATATGCATACTTCTTCTACTCATACCCTTATTACCTCAATTGCATATTTCTTAAGTATTTCTGATGGACTTTGAAAGTACAATCTTTTACCTGATTTACCCCAAAAGAATAGGTACATTTTCCATGTTAATGAAACAAATTTGTTGAAAAAACATGTTTGTTTCATTATGGAATAATATTACCATTCTCTTGGAGTCATGTTTGTGTCCACTTCAATAGTAGAACTCCATAGTCACTGCAATCTGACCATGTTTCAATCAATTCCCCAAGGAAAAACCTGTCAGTTTGTTTTTTATTTCTCCTGATCTGGGATTGAATGTTTTCCCCATGCCTGTGAAGAAAGATGCACCGCTCTCAACTGATCATCGTTTGACGATAAGTTAGATCAGATGGCACGGAAGACTGTGGGGTTGACCTGGAAGACTCATTTGGAAACTACTAGGCATAGCTGCAGCTCGAGGCTTGAGCACAGTTACACACCAATGGTCGGGGGGGGGGGTGTGGTAAGCTGAAGAATGATGTTTATATCTCCTAATTGGTGGATGGAAAACTGACTCAGCAGAGACGTTTCAGCAAGCTAAAAGGGTCTCGGCACCTACAGAAGCTCAATCTGCTGCATGGTAATTATTTGAGGAAGCCACAAATGGTTTGTGGGGTATGTATGATGGTTAAGGAGGGGTCAGAGTGGGTTTTGCACGAGCTGTGCTCAGCTGTAAACTTATTCTGAACTGAGAAATGTGAATATTCACAGAAGGTGATGGAAGCACTTAGAGGACATCTTGAAACAGGAGGCATGTTTGGGGGCTTCTGGGGTATCTGCATCTAGTGCAGGTTGTTAAAGTGGCTGAAAAACTCCTTGGCAGCAAAAGCCTCAGGGATGGATGAGATATGAAGTGTATATAGCGTGGACCCAAAGTACAGTACACGAGGAGTGCTAGCCAGGTGGTCACCATGATTAGAAATATAGACCACACAATATGTCGGGGGTATTACGCAGTGGTGGTGTGTATGTGTGTGTATGTGGGGTGGGGGAAGCGAGGAGTTGTTGGAGCTCAGTTGCAGTGAAGACTTGTGGGCCATTTCTATAGGAACAGAGCTAGGGAGTAGTGACTAGGCTCTCCTTTTGTAGATAAATCTATCGATTCACCTGCAAATATGAAGTAGCTGGGATTACGGGGTTATGGGTGAGAGGAGGGATGATGAAATCCACTGCAGATATCGACACGCTGACACAGGAATTAGAGTAACCTGGTTTGCCTGGCACATTCGACTAGAATCATTCCAAAGCCTCCAGAAGACAATATACCTTTCAGTTGGTCTGTTAGCGACTCGGGGTTTACCCAGCAGAGCAAGAGAAATGTGTGTCGATGTGAATGTTTGAGCTCTCAACTCTCCATACTGCCACCATTACACATATGTACTAAGCAAGAAAAATGACAAAAATGATGTATGGTCTCCAACTTGGGCTCTCGTGGGCCCCCGGTGCTTTGGACATCTTTTAGACATCTCCCTGCTTCAGCACACCTCAAGAAAATGATGATGTCATCATCACCACCAGCTTTAAAGGTTTTGCCAGTGGTTCCTAATGGTTACTTGGAGCCAAAGACATCCAGGACTGTACAGGGAGGGGAACCACCACCACTGAGGCTTTAAGATGACCCACTGCCTGCTGCTTTAGATTCTGGGAAGTGTCTTATTGATTGGATTTGATTTGATTGATTGATTTTGTGTGTGAATGTTGTTATTGATGTTTAGCTGCAGCTACCAGAAGGTGTTGTTGTCTGACAGCTGGGCTCAGTCTTTACAGACATGTGTGACAAACCTGGCGAGAAAAGAAATCCTAGATGAAAACGTGTCATGCTTCACAGAAAGAGCTCATCACCAACAGACCTTTTTATATCAGACCTAATTATTTAAGAATTAAATGAATTTTGGTTTGGGGTCAGCCCTCACTAGTTGTTGATTATTCCCCAAATAAAATCCAAACATGATCAAGCTTCATTAATTGTGTCATTTCTTCTGCTGCTTTACAACAAATCTCTCATGTACTATAGTTTTTCTTTGTGGCCGACAATTTGTTCGGCAAGACGCTGGAGTGTCCAAACTTTCTTCTTGTTCTTATGGAGCATGAATTGGCCTTTAAAGGTCATCCTGCATAAGGGACAACAACTGAAAACAGAGATATAATCAAAAAGGATCCTTTCATCATCCAATGTTAAAGGGTCAAAGTTGGTTTACATTGGATACGCAACACCGGGCAGTTGAATTGGACAATTGAATTATATGTCACAAAGACAAGTAAAGACAATGAAGTCACAGAAAAGACAAATAGGGAGAGGAGCATGTTGACCACTAGGGTCAACCCCAAATGACCACATTTTCTAGTTTTTGTTTCGCCAAGCAATACGATTGTTTCCGGATTTGGGCTTTAGATACAAATGTGTTATTTTGACTAGTTTACTTAAAAAGATCTAATTGACATTGATATTTGGGCTACAAATGCTGTACCAGCTACATTCAGTATTGTCTTTTCATTCATAACAAGGATTGGTTTTAATTTGATTTACATTGCTGAATTCAATGTAAAGCAAATTAGAGTTAAAACAGCGGACTCACTCTGGGATATTGTTTATTGTTGCGCACCAAAAGGTATTAGTAGAGCGTTATATAAATGCTTTAGTAGCTTTCTTTAAACCCAAATTTCTCCATGGAAACATGCATCAAATGCATGTCAATACAAGTTTGCTTACTTTTGAAAATAAATAATGATCATTTTCAGAAAAGTCATCAAAGTTTCTGTAGGTTTTGATTTTTGATGGTTTGTTTTCATCCTGTAGGATGGCAGTAATAACATTATTTTGCGTTTATTATTCACAGGAAAAACAGCAGAAAGCTGTTTTTCCATGGTCACTGCTTTTGTCGATCTTTGATCAGGGTTGTTTTTAAGTTCTCACCAGTATCCCTTTCCCACATGTATTGCGCAATTGTATCTTCCAATGAGCTTGTTCAATATGCTGCTGGAAGTGTGCCATTATACTTCTCGACACCACTGTGTAGCCCAAGATGTACTCAATTCAGTTCCATGCAAGCTATGGTTGGACTCTTCAATTACAAGTAGTCTAATCTATTCATGGTCTTGTTAAATTTTAAAACAGGATTTAATTTACGTGTGAATCCCTTGCCTACGCCGAGTGGCTGCGGGGTTTCTGCCACACTGCTTGAACCTGTGCAACTGATCAGGACTGCAGCATACTTAATTCCTCTGCAGTTGAAAACCGTTTCTTATGCTGCCTGGAAAGACCCAGGAGCAGTCATTAGGTTGTTGTTGTTCCAAGGCAAATTACAGTGCTGCTTACTGATGAATCTCTTACTTTTCATGCCATGATTATAACCACTAACAGGTGAAGTGAATAGCACTGTTTATTTCTTATCATGGCACCTGTTAGTGGGTGGGACATATTAATCAGCAAGAAAGTATTTTTCATCAGAGTTGATGTGTGAGAAGCTGGAAAACTAAACTGCAAGCATATTATTTAAACAATTCCTCATTGTGGAAGAAATCATCCTGGGCACAATGTAATGGCTCTTGATAAAAGAGTGGCACAATGTAAACAGCAAGAGCACTGCAAAATTATCGGTCTGTCTGACTTTACTATTAATAGTTATGGGGTACCTGGGAGGCAAACAGGGAGCACCCTAATCAAATGCCTGAAATACCTCAACTGGCATCTAACAATGTGGAGGAGTAGCGGCTTGATTTTAAGGTCCCTCTAGGATGGTTGTCCTCCTATTTCTATATCACAGAGTGAGGTCCACCATTAGATGCAGAAAACAAATTTCACCTGCTTGTACCCACAATTTAACTACCTTAATCATGACCCACAGTTTGTGAACATGGGTGAGGCTGGGGACGGAGACCAACAGCGGATTAGTGACGACTGCCATGGTGAAAAAACTAGGAACTGCAAGGGCAATATGTGTTCATCCCCTCCTTTGTCGCTGTTGATGTACCGCTAATCTTTTCTTAATTTGTCATAGTATGGATATACTTTGAATAGCAAGCTCAAAAACTGAGGATGCTAAAGGGTATTCTTGTCCATTAGAATAGATTAAGAGAAAAAAGCTTGAATAAATTTTTTTTTTGTACTGAAGCTTGTTATAAACCAAGGAAATAGAGTTAAGGTCAAACCATTTGACGCTGTCTGCTCGCCTTTGAATAATGTTTATTAAAAACATGACATTAAATAGTGACTTTTATAAACCCTGTATGGTCCTGGGACATTACTGTCAGAATTGTTGCCAAACCAGATGCTAGTATTTGTCAGGACTCGCTTCAGTTCTGGTTCAGATTGACTTGATTCCCTGTCTGTTCTCTTTCCGTTTGTGCACTTTCTGTTTTATTTTGATAGTCACATGTCTTCTCAGAGTCCTCCCTAGTTTGATTCACCCGTGTCTCTCCCACCCTGGCGTATATTAACTCACTATTTTCATGTTCCTGTTGCCTGATCGTCTTTGTCCTTTTGTGCCATAACATCCAGCGTTCCTCCTGTGTTTCCCTAGTGATTCCTTGTGTACCGACCATTTTTATTCTGTGACCTGCCTTTGTGAGTGACCCTTTGTATACCCTTGCTCTGTTTGTTTGGAACCTCAGTTTCTCCAAATAAATCTTTTTTTGAACTCCGCTTTCATGTGTGTCTGCATTTGGGTTCTGCCTTTGATTGTGACAGAATTTTATTGGTTTTTTTTTAAATTTCAATGCAAAAGACTCACAAGCCTACAGAACCCTGGTTCCATTTTTATAAAAAAATTTTGCCTTAAAATACACAGTGATAAAAAAATGTAGAATGTTAAGCATGGAAATAAAATATGTAATATGGTGTGCATATCTGTGGTCTTTGATAATTTCATGCCTTACCGTCAGATTTTGCCTTGGGGGGATTTTGAATTGCCCCAGAGGAACTTACAATCGCAACTTTTCTAGGGGAGATTTCAATGTCTTCCATGACACATCCATCTGGGCCTGGTAGTTTTGAGTTTTGCATTTTATGAATAATTTTTTCAGATTTAATCTTTTGTCAAATATTTTCCGTAGCTTCTCTCCGAGCTGTATGCTAAATTGATGGGAGTTCCAGCTTCTCAAAAAGCTTTATTTTCTTTTTACTTTTGGCTTGCCCTTAGTTTCTCAAGTATAAAATCTTCTCTTGGAGGTCTTGAAAACCATTGTCTTTTTTGAAACTGATTTGTGTAGAATCTGTGCATATTATTGGATTGAGTCTTGATACTTGTGCCTTTATTTGATGGACTAACACTTTTCCAGTTATTTGCTATGTGTTCATAGCTTGTTTTAGAAGTTTAGGAGTTCTGTTGGTATAGATTAGATTAAGTTTTGTGTTTGAAGATCATTTTTGTTTATACAAGATTTATGAATGTAAATTTAACTACCTATCTTTTCCATCTATTTCAATTTCCTCCTCTCTTCATTACTTCTGTATTAGACCATCCCATGAGATTATCTGTCTTCTGACATACGCTTTAATTTCTTCCGATAGAGTCACGCTATCTTTGGAACCATTGATAGATGAAAACAGATTTGATTTTTGATCCCTCTCTTTTATATCTGAGTAGGTGGTCATCAAAATCTCCATGTGATGTACATTTATGCTTTCATGTACATTGCAGAACGAGTGGGCTGTATCCACATACAGTACAAATATTACTGATTATCCACAATGTTTTATCAATAGAAAAAAGAAAGTCTTACAAAAACTAATTTCCTGAAGTAAGAATGAAAAGTAGAGAAAGCAAAATTAGGAAGAAGTTCTAGGAAAAAAAAGAACAACAATTGAATTACAGCTATTGTTTTATAGGATGATGTATCAAGATTTGTATCAAAAGTTTAAATATCTGCTATAATTAGCTAATGAGCATCCATTTGTTCATCAAATTTGAAAATAGTGTAAATTGGTCTCCAACAATGTTCAAGGCAATATATAGGCCTTGAACTGTGACCAAACTCTGGAATTACTTTTGATGCTTTTGATATTGTAGTTCCATAGTATTTGTATGTGTGTTGACCATTTACACTGTAATCTTATTTGATTTCAAATTTTGAAATTAGGTTTTTGTAAGAAACCAATATCAGCTTCCATTTTTACCGAAATGTGTTTTTAAAAAACGATTGCTTTGTAGCTCCATTTATTCCTAATTATGACATACATTTCACCAAATTTAGTAGTTCTAAACTAAAGCCATTCTAAAATTTGACAAGATTAGTAACAACATTAAAAAGTAGAAAATTATTTGTATAACTTTTGGATAATTACTGCTAAGCACTATATGATTATACCTTCAACTTTGAGACGAGACTGTTAACTCATTACCTTTACTCATGCAATAATATTTTAATAAAATGTTTTTCTAGTAATGACATCCAGTTTTATCTTTGATTTTTTAGTTTTTAGTCAGAATGTCAACCACAAAAATTTGTCTCTTTAAATGTCATTGCCTTGGGAACCAGTTTGTAGCTGTGGCTTGTTGACCTGTGCCAAAGGATTATTGGAAACAAATCACACACTCCAGAGTCAAACTGATCTGTACACACAAACATTGAATTAGACTTGCGGGCCAGTCAAGGCCCTAGAACTGAGGCTGGCTGTGAGTCATTTGGTACCATGATGGAACTTGCAATCCATGCCTCTTTGACCTGGCTAAGACTTTGGAAATTACAATGCTGACAACCTCTGTTGAGTATGTTTTTGATTGTATAGCTGCAGACGTACAGTAGGTAGTCAACAGCTCTCTTGAAGCAGGCATTTTTCCAAAATCTCCAAAGACAGCAATAATCCAACCTCTTTGATTGACCACAAAAGCGTGTGTGATCATTCTCAGAGTCCACCTTTTTGGCCAAACATCTTTACGGTACAGACTGACAAGTTGATCAAGCAGATCAACCCAACCCATCGTTTTTCATTGTATACCTTCACCACATCTGGATGTGTCACCATCACAAATTGGGCCCCATCTTTGTCCTGCAGCTGCACTTCATCCACTCTGCCAACACTAATGAAGTTGGAAGCTAAGACAAATGGTCTGTTGTTTTACCATTTGACCATTGACACCTTACCTTCATGGCTTGTGTTTCAGCAGAATTACAGCATGCATTTTTCATTCCACCAGCAGCTTCAGAAGATTGTAGGGTGTGAGATAATTGTCAAAGTACAACTTGTGGTTGGCCTCGGTGATTCGCTGACTGAGATGGTAAATGCCGGCGATAAAATGGTTCTGAAATATTGGTGCGAAAAATGCGATGCGCGAATGAATAAGTGGTAATAAGTGAAAACAGAGCATGGATAAGTTAAGACAAAGAATGAATGGAAGTCATTGAACATATTCCACATGTGGCCTAATTTCTCCAACGCAAAGATTTTCCTCGAGTGAAATCTCCAAGCATTTACTGCGTATGGCATCAAAGAAAGTACATATCTTGAAAAACACATCAGGTGCATATATATTCCCCTTCTTGAGTCTGTTTGCTCAAGAAAAATTAAATGTGATTAATACAGATAAAAAATGAATAATATTTAATGGTTAATCAAATGAATCCACAATAAATCTGTGATTACCCTGATTATAAATTTCAATCATTTGACAGCACTGATTACAATAGTGACCAAAGTGTTTTTGTGCAATCAGTTGAAATATGTGGGATCTGTGAAAAGAAATGTGTATAAAAATCTAAATTTTAATATATTGTGGGCGGTGGGAGAGCTCTACGTTGAGGTTTGACCTGTTTGTGAGAGGAGCTCATCCTCACATTGAAAACCCCTGATCCTAATGGAAAGCATATATAGATTTCTTGCAATAACACTGTGTGATACTTTTCATAGCACACCTTAAACTTTAGCAGATTGACTTAAGGGAACTGAGTACATTTCTATTTTCCTGACCTGTAATGAGATACTCAAATCACCTAAACCTTTTAGTGTCACTGATGTTGGACAGAAGCCATGATCCTGATTAAATGTGAAGTGATTTGAACGTCAAAGTGCTCACTCCGACCTTCCCCCTGTGATTTTTCTCAATCACAGGAATATTACACTTCTCAAATTGTCGAAGAAGTAGTGGCACTGACGAACATCCAGGTTGCAATTACCTTCCTCATAAAGCCTTTAGCAGAAAATATTGAGAGCGCGTTTGAAGAAAGGGGTGGTCATTCGATGCCCATTTCCCAAGTGATGTGTTTGGGTGGTGGCCAGCCACTGAGGTTAGACATCAATTTAAAATAAATCAGACAAATTAACACCTTTCCTTCTACTAGTTGATGTTATGACAGTGTTACAGTCCAGGAATCAACCTGCATCAATGGTGTTTGCTCAGCATCAATAAACAAAACTGTGAAAGACCACAGGGTGACAGCAAGGGCCACATAAGGTGGACATCGGCAGGCATATACTTTTGGTCTCCAAATTTAGCGACAAAATGATAATTAAAAAAAAAGAAAAAAGACAGCTTTTCTTCTAAATTAGCATCATGACCTGGTTGATACTAGCTAAACATTACTTAAGGTGTAGTTTGGCCCCGGCAGTATCTTCATTGAGCTGGTCTTCTGCAACTCGTGCTTATCTCAGTTATTGCTGTCATAAACTCCATCTTCTGTTTGAGTACCAAGCCTAACAAGACAGTTTTCTGCATGTTTGCATTACCGTCACTAATGATTATTTTGATGTTTAATAATTGAAAAAAAAAAACAACCATGAAATGCATGCCAGTATGAGAAGACGTTATGTAAAGGTAATGTTTGTTTACAAATCATATGGAGACTTCCTCTATCATGGATTTTCAAAACTTTCACATGGTCTCATTGGTCCAAAAATGTATTCAAAGTTTATTTCCCCAAATTCAACTTGTTTTTGATTTTCCTCCATTTGAATATTGGATCATAGGAGCTGCATTCAGAATCTGCTGTGTCTGTGTGAGCTGGACTGGCTCCGCCCACACATGCCCATCTTGGGAAGAGGAGGAAGTACTTCCTCTCGTGGTGCCATGTGCCAGAGCAGAGCTGGCACATGACACCATGGCTTGTTGGAGGAGTCAAAGGGAGGAGCCTACCTTGATTGTGATTGGCTTAACCCCCGATGACACTATATAGGGTTTGATTTCTGATTGGCTGGTTGGAGCAACACACTTTTTAAAAACTGAAACAAGCCAGGGAGAGAGAGGACAGACTGTCTTCACTTCTAGGGCGTAATTCCAGGTATGGGGACGATTTGTACTGTAGGAGAACCAATAGAAAGTGACTGAATTTGAAAGAGACAGCTACAGAAGCAGCTTCAAGTTCGGAGGAGGAATGTACTGATGGACTGGCAATCAATGTGAATAACTGGGAAATGTAGATCATTACATCAACAAACAAATGTTTGATCTTAGAGATCTCCAGTGGAGATCCTTGACTTCTTATCCACAGAGTCTGAGCAAATCTAAACTACCTGGAGGGTTTTCTGTTCTGGTGCTTGGAATTGATATTGACCTCAGGACTGACCCCTGTTCAACTCTTGTTCACATATAAGTTATCTCACTTTACAACTTTTCCATGTGTCTCCTCTGTTTGTGTCTCTGTGGTGTTGTGGGTATCTCTTTCATAGAAGCAACACAGCACTTTCACATTGGCGGTCATCACTCCAACTTACTTTCAGTATTTTTGTGGGCTGTCTGAGAGCAACAGCCTGATTATCTTAGTTACATGAGAAGACAAACCAGGCGGAGCTGTGTTTGGATTTTGAAATGTGCATCAGGATGTGTTTTTCTTTCCCTTTTTTTTTATCTTTTAACACAAAAAAGTCAATAAAGTGTATATCTGCTGAATGGACACAACCTTTTGTTTAATTATAATTTTTTTTTTAAAATGGGCAAAAATAAGAAAACAATTCAAGTTAGGCAAGTTGCTAACTTTAATTAATTTACTCACGTGTAAAATGTAACGCAACAATCTCGATAATATCTCCACTTTTGGTGGCGACGTTCTCCTCCTTTCCAAAAGCTGTTTATGTTTCACTCCAGGAGTTCTCAGCAGTCTGGCTATCTTTACTTTTCTTTAAGTTGTGATTGTTCAGACAGACGATCTCCTCACACAAGCGGCCAGTCGGCTCTGGAGCATGTGCAGTCGGAGCGCACGGTTCACACGGTTCACACGGTCACAAAACGGGGGCAGATGATGATTTTGACATCCCATGGACAGTATGAACTGGCATTAATATTGTATCACCTTTACCATCAGTTGTCTAGTAATAAAAGGTCCACACAAGCTTTCCTTCTACATTTGTGAGCTGTTAACGTTGTGACTTTCGTTCGGGGTCTCTGTTGTTTGTCTGTGAGCAGCAGCTTCCAACCAGCAGCTTGGTTGTTTTGGTTTCATGGGAAGAAACAATGTGCAGCTGTGCCTGGCATCTGCTTCAGGTTCCACACCTTAGAATGCATCATTCATTTTGTGTCTGAAGAACACAGTTTTTAAAAAAGTCTGTACTTAGACCTCATGCTTCAGTTACAAACCACAGCAACAAAGCAATGGGTCATACCCAGCTTTACTTTATTAATAATATTTAACGAGTACCTGCAGTAATTGCTAAACACAATCATAATAATAATTTTTTTATGTGTAATTTCTGATTTATTTTTTAGTTTCTTTACTTGGAATCACAAAGGACTGGCACTTTTTTTTTTTTTTTTACAAAAAAACAAAACAAAACGAAACGAAAAAAACAAGCCTACCATTTGGTTTTTTCAAAATACAATTTTTACAACAGTTCGTACATTTAAAAAAAATAACTATCTCTGTAGCTTTTTAAAAAAAACAATCTGCAAGGATTTTTTCAGAGCGTCACATAAAAAGTGTGCCTGGATGCCAGCCACTGACGGTGTGTCACTGCACATAACCTGCTTGCTTCAAGACCAATTGGGTGGCCACATGTAATATCGGGGTGTCTGAATGTGAGAGTGACAAAAAGAGTTAGTTAAACTGACGGGACAGCCAGGGCTGTCACAGTGTGCATTGCTCATCTGGAAACACACGTATCAGAAGGAAAGCATGTTGCTTTGAACAATATTCTGCGTGGAAACCATGAAGCATGCATCCAACGTTGATGTTCCTTTGACACAATATCCCAATAGTTGATATAAATCAATTATTTATTTCAAAAGGAAATCCATTTCCTAGTGGCAGTGGCCTCTTTCCATTCAATGGTTTACCCTGAAAGTAAATAATTCAATAGTAGGAATAATTTCAAGTGAACAACAATCAAGTCAAAATGTCTACTTGTCTCTTCAAAATTCCCCAGGATCTCAATCCAATCAATTATCTGTGAGAAATACTGGACAGAATCTTATTTATGAGCCCCCTGCTTTCATTCCCTAAAGTATCTGTTAATATTATGGTGACGGATACAAAACCATGACCTCACAGGTTTCAGTGGAGTCCACGCCTTGGTGACCTGGTACTATAACAAAAGAAGGACCTACAGAGATAGTGGTAACAATATTGTGGACGGTCTGATCAGTGTGTTACCCTGAATATCATAACACGGGTTACAATGTAAAAATGATAACTAGCTTTATTTTTTTAACCTCTGTTTTCAAATTAATCTGACAAACTTCGCCATGTGTGACTAAAAAAGAAAATGTGTTTCTTAAGGAGACCTCTCCCTGTTAATTAAACTACAATTTAACAAGAACATCTGGATTGCTTTTTCAGGCACGTGTGTCTTATGTGACAAATTACAATTTGTGTATGGTCAAAATGGGAAAGATGTCTAATAGCAGTTTTTCTGACAGATAATCTGATTCCAGTTTGACTTGTACTTTATTTACTTTTAAAAATTTTATTGCAATGCCATTTTCCAATAAGCTGTAAAGGTCTCACTGCTTACATCCATTCACAATAAAGCTCACATGCTATATCCACGTGCAAAAATTAATATTTGAGAGGATATGGATTTCCTCAAACAGGTAATTATTGTAGCTATTTTTTTTTATTTGGAGTAGCCTAAAATGTCAGTACAATGTGAGAAAAGCCACCCAGCTTCAAGTCAATACATTTGATTTTGAAATAACATTCAAAAAGTCACTTTAGATATTCCATCCAAGTTCAAAGTTCTTTTATTTTGCTGTTATGTGGTATACAGGCAGAACAGAGTATACAGATCACTGTTGCCGTGAGTTCTGGATACCTGTGATCAGCATGCCTTCATCTCAGCTCAAATTTGGCACAAAGCCATTTGGTCGAAAATCTATGGAGCTTTCTCACGGCATTCAGGCCACACAAAAGTTGGACTGCAGCCACTCTGAGACCACGTCTACTTACCCCTCTCAGCGCAGTGACTGTAGTGCAGCCCAGAGTTTACTTTGACTTTCACACCCGCAAAGCCACACTGCCGCCGGAGCAAGACGTCAATAAGGTCGACCTGGAGTCCACTCTTGGTATTCTTTTAAATCGTAGGAGAAAATGTTCCTGTTCAAAACACATTTTTTGTTGAGTTTTCTGTTGACTTGAATCTGACATGCTCACAAATGATTTATGTCCTGTGTATATTTGAGATTAACATGGGCAATGGTGAATGATTGGCCAGCAACATGGAGACGCCTTCACTCTGTTGGTTGAAATGCTTTGTTGTTCAGAGATAAAACTTAGGAGAGGAGCATGTATCTTTACCATCACAGCCATTGTCATTCCTCTTATAACATGATTAATCTCCTGCTTTACACAGTCCACGGGTATGACTTTAAATTCTAAATGTCTCACAGTGGCCTCAGTGAGATCCCAGATGCAGATGGGAATATTGCCGTGGAGGTAGTAACCTGATTCCTCTTACAGTTCAACAAAACCAGTGATCACAGGATCTGTTCTTTCGTAAGACTCTGTCCCTCGAGCTGTCCCGATGCCTCCAGAACTCTTTTTCCAAGACTTCTCCAAATCAAAGAACAGGGCCTGCTCGCTATACACCAGATCTGCTGCCGCAAAACCCAGCCGTTCACCTCTCTGTGTGGTGCCATTGCTGGCCCAGCAGGAACAGTCCCTGTTCAAGACAGATTCTTCCACTGTGCAGCACCAGACAGCCCTTCCATGATTGCACTGCACTCAACATTTTAACCTTGTTTTTTTTCCTCTCTACATCACTGGATAGCACTGCTGCAACACCAAGAGGTTCTCTCCATATGTTTCATAGGTACAGTGCACAATTAGCGTTTATTAGATTTTTTTGCTTTTTAATATTGATGAATTGCAGTAATAAATATGTTTTTCATTCTTAGAAAATCTCATTATTTTGATTCATGCCCATATCTCTGGCTACATCAATATAATTAATCCATTATTATTATATATATTTTATTATATAATAAATCAACAAAGCCCAGGCTTCCTAGTCCACAACAACATTTTCCAGCTCCTGGAGACGGCTCCTCTCAGAGTCCAGGAAATAATTCTACCAATAATGTCTCTACTCCCTCATGAATAAAACCAGAACACATTTGAATTTCTTCACAAGGAGAAGGTCTTGATCCCACCATAAGACGACATGCTAGCTGGGCTGTGGCAAACATTCGAGGGTCCTGGTCTGTGCCAGATGACGACACCGGATGTCAATTTCCCCAATACTTCTCAAGAAGTCAAACTGGAGGGAAGATGGTGAACAAAAACTCAGGAGATAGGCAGAGCTTGATGCAATAGAATATATTCTCAAAATCCCAAGTCGACATCTGGATTGAAACTGACTGTCAAGCCTCTGATTTCTTCTTTTTTACCAAGCTGGACCCGTCCCAGTTCCTCACGGTGGGGCGAACAATGAGCCTTCTTCCTTCAGAAACAACTGTGTCATAACTGTATAACATAAAGCCCTCTTAACTAGCTGATTTTTTAATACTTGCGTTGCATAATTCTTCCAGTCACTCCCTGCAGGTTCACCTGCTGCTGACATAGTTGTCTCCGAAAGGTTGACTCTTTAAAAAAAGAAAGAAAGAAAGAAAAGACCTTATAAAGGTCCAACAGGGTTCCTACATCGGGGCTCAGTTGCGAGAGTGAGTTGTCTCAATCAGAAGGTTGCAGGTTCTATTCCCTATCTGTCCACATGTTGAAGTATCCTCGAGCAAGACACTGTTCACACATCTAATTAGTGTTTTTCATACAATACAATGTGTGTAATCTATTATAATTGCTTGATGAGAAGTTGGAACAGACAAAACTTGAGATAAACTGGCACAAACTCCTCGCCGTGTTATTCTCAACCACCTTCCGGGGGGCATATCCAGATCCTGCTTGCATCTTACACCCTGCTGCTATGTGTTGGACTGTTTCTGGGGTTTGTTTGCACAGCCTGCACCTTGGATCTGATCTACTCAGGTAGACCATCAGATTCTATGGCCTTTGTGCTCAGTGTCTGTTCTTGTGCTGCCATGATTAATGCCTCTGTGTTGTCTGTCAGTCCAGCATTCTTGAGCCATTGGCAGGTTTTCTTGACATCAGCCACGACCACTATCTGGTGGTGGTACAGGCCACGTAAAGGTCTGTCTCTCTGTCTCTCCCCACTCCTCTGGATTTTGAGTAGTTCATCTTGAATAGTGGCTCTAAGACTCATGCATATCACGCATATAACACCACGGTTTTGAATGATTGAATACCAGTGGAAGAAGAATATGGAGTAAACGTACAACACCTGATTGATTCTTCACCTTATTTCAGGGAGATATTTTGATAATAAAAGGATTTATGATCCACACAGACGATAATAAAGATATGTGAGCACCTGTTTCTTAAAATAGACAAGATCAGTTCTGGTTGTTCAGAGAAGGAAGCATTTATCAAAGTTAGTCTCACGGTATTTTTGTTTCATCACATTTCACACGGTTACATTTTTTTGACACTGCCATTGTTTAACTGTCTCCATATTCTGGTTCAGAACTTCCCACATTCAGCTCACTGATTTTGTGATGTGGAAAATGATACCACTATATAACCCCCCATTCTCTATCCAGAAACTGACACACTGACAGTAAATCAGCTCTCCATATTTTCATAGGACAGAGACGATAAAGGTAAACAGACAAAAAGGAGGAAAGAGAGTTGGAGTGGCAAAAGCAGAGTAACTTTGAACACGATGAAGAATCAGGCGGATTGTGGTAAAAGCACAATGGCCAGAGCCGAGATGCAGATTCAGAGATGGTTCTGGAACAGCAGCTACTGGCTGAAGATTATGTATGGTGCGGTTACATCTGTGAAAAACAAATGTGACTAAAGCCTGGCACTCACTACAGGATTTCTAAAATCTTCACAGATCAAGAGATCTTCTTCTGATCTGACAGTGTGTGGCGTGACTACGGAGCTGACCACACACTAATCGATTCTTTAGCAGACTATCAGGCTCTGCACCATACACTTCTATAAAACTATATATATATTGGTCTATTTTCTTCACGCTCAATATTGCAAATCTCGCACGGCCTCGAGATGTAAACAAACATGTTGTCACAAATCAACCTTGGGCCTGTGTTACCACTCAGGATTTTCTTTTATGGAGGTAACTTCAGGATTATCTCTGGGTATTCCGTACTGCGAAGTAGATTCACTTCTTACTGGGATAAATCACTCCGATACTCTGATGTGTAACTCCGGAGCAGAGAATGAAGGCGCCGTCTCCTGACCAATCAGATCTCTTGGAAAATGACCTGCCTATTTTTACAACATCCTGATTGGTGCACAGATTGTCCCGCCCACTTGGGATCCTCAGAACGCAGCAGAGCGAGAGTGTTTAGAGTGATCTTTATGACGTAATGAAACACATCTTCGTCACTGGGGCTTTGAAGGATGTTTTTGTTCTTGTTCTTCACCTGTTCCAAGTCTGTTCAGTTCCATGAGGGTTGATCTGTAATAATGAGATTAATAATAATGGTCACGTCTGACAGAACTGCAGAAACATGAATTAATTGAGCGGATATCTACTCTGCCGTCATGGTGAGGAATAAATATTCCAACATAAGATGCATTCACACCCGGGAAACAGCCTCCAAACAAACTGATGGAAAATATAAAATTGAAGAAGAGCACTGAGGAATAATAAAGTGAAACTGAGTGATCACAGTGCCGGGCAGGTCCGCATATATTTTAAATTGAATTAATATCACTTTTAACTCGTGAAGTCAGGCATTATAAGTTGGGAACTTTCTGGCTTTGGCTGCAGCAGCCGTGTTGCTTTTAGCCTGGTTGGTTTTCATACCGGTACACATGACGTCACACACTGTGCTGCTCGACTCCTCTCAGAGCAGAATACACACTACAGGATTTCTTCTCGCAAATATTGAACATGTTCATTATCTACGAGCTCTACTTTCGAGCGGTTTGGACCCGACGAAATCGCTCTTAACACTCCCCACACCACAGGAAAATCAGACACGATTTATTTTGCAGACATCCGACTATCAGGCCCGCGCTCCCAATATTCGGGAGGAGGAGATCGGGACTAAAATCGGCCCGATTATCTGGTGTATGCCGGACTTTATACGACTCATGTTTATTTTTCTCTTCATGACTTTTTGACAAAGCCAAATTAATTCTGAAATGACTTGTAGTCTACAGAATAAGGGATTGTTATAGCTATTATTTATTCAAAATAAGATATTGTTATATTTATTTTATTATGCATATTTATTTATCTTTATTGTGCTGTAATTATCAACCCTTAGTTGTACTTTCATTAAGATATGACTGCTATACACATGAGTAAACTACATTCCTCTCACTTTTCTATTTTAGAATTAAATATAAATTGCTGTTTCCAATCAGCTAAACACTGATGAATTTCTCGGTCCAATATGGCACTGATGCTCACCTACATTTGCAACAAATTTGGCATCAATAGACTAATGTGCTGAGGTTGAAAGCTGATGTAATATAGGCTATCCTTGTAATACCAGAAGAAATGCCTTTTATTGACAACAGATTTGATTAGCAGAGTAAAATCTGCTAATGTATAAGTAGTACAAGAGGTTCTGGAAGTGATAGTGTCCCCCCCCACAGAGCTGAACATGAACAAATCCAGAGAACATCCACGAAAGATCTGAGATTCATTTAAAAAAAAAAAAAAAAAAAAAAAAAAAGGATTTGTGCAAAAAATCTTCCTTTCCCCTTCAAAAACTGTAAATGTGTTGAACAAGACTCATACTGCTTTGAATTCAAAGGGTGATGAAACCAAAAACTGATTTCTTTCCTTCCAATTCATTTAGCAAATTTCATTAAGTGATAAAAACAATCTATTAATAAATCCATTCTGATAGCACTCCTTGGAGCTCTGCCCCATCCATCAGCATAAAACTTTCTCAATGAGTAAAACAATTAGGCTGGAAACTTCTTAACAATTAATTAAAAAATGTAAAAACACATAGTATGAAAAAAAAAAACTGACAATGTATATCAAACACATCTGTGGTCTGTTTTAAAACAAGTGTGACAATCCAAGTTCCTGATTTCAGAAGGTGGAGAGGTCTAGAGACGGGGGCGCAAAGCAACCGATGACCTGCCCCCCATGGTGGTGAGATGCGAGGTGGAGTAAGGAGGTTGGTAGCTATAAAGGAGTTCAGACAGATAAGGAGAGGCCAGGGTATGGATGGCCTTGAATATGCTCTGCAGGATTTTCGCAGTCTATTCAGAGGTGAAGTGGGAGTTGGCGAAAGTGCTGTAGAGCAGAGCTGAAGAGGTGGATGGAAGGATTTTGATCATCATTCTTGCTGCACCACTTTAAACCAGTTTGGAGTTTGCAAGATGGACCGAAAAGATGAATGTTGCAGGAAGTGCGGAGGTGACCAGACTATGAATGAGTGGGGAGTGAGGGAGTGGCGGAGGCAATTAATGTTTCGGAGATAGAAATATACGGACTGGTCGACATTATTGATATGGGATTGGAATGATAGGGTGCTGTCAAGGAAGACACCTCGACTCTTAGCCTGGGGGAGGAGAGAGAGAGAGAGAGAGAGAGAGAGAGAGAGAGAGAGAGAGAGAGGTGAGTTCTCAATGAATGGGGAAAAACTGTCAGTTTTAGTAAAAAGTTGATTTGGTGCAAATATGAACAGGTTCTGTTTTACTGGTGTAACAATTTTGGGAAACTGGAGAAGAACCAGGATTTTAAATTGGGAATGTATTTGATGATGAAGAGGGATGGCGGGATGGAAATGGGTTTTCTCAGAAGATAGTTGAGTGTCATCTGCGTAACAGTGAAAATGGATATTATCTTTAGACACTATGTTACTGGGTGGAGGTCGATAAATAAAGACAATATTCCCCAAGACTTAGCAGAGATATACCAAAAGTGACGTGGGATGGCTAAAACCTAAAGGAAGGGAGTTGGATGAATTGAGAGACAATATCTGAACTAATCAAAGCAGGTATGAATCCATTCAATTAAAGGTAAGTCTTCTAATGAGGTTGGGAAGGAATATAGTGACAAAAGCTTAGCTCAAGAAGGTTCCCATTGAAAAGTGAAACATTCAGCAGCTATGAGGAAATTTTGGGGTATTTTGTGCTTTTTCTTTGCTGCAGAGGATGTTACACAGATAACTCTGGAGCTAAAATGGATATATTGTCAACACATCAGTTAACAGCATAAATGGCATTATATTAAAAAAGATTTTTTTTTTTTTTATGTTAATGCATTGTTTAGTCTTTTTTGGAATATTTTACAGAAAATAGAATGTTGGATGTTGACCTGAATATATGATCGAATTCAATTCATTAAAAAGTATGTATACTTGTATAAATTCAGCTGGTATAAGACAAGTTGTCAAAGGTTATTTTTTCTTTATATGCCGAGGGGGCCTGTAATGTTTTACATTAAATGTTCATGAGTAGGAAAGCAGGAAGATATTTGTTGTGGTCACTGCATTTATTGTGTTTTACGACTGTTTTCTTCTAACATTTTAGACTGTATTCATTTTTCATTTCTCTTTTGTATATGTATCTTTCTGTTCTTTGTGTCTTATATGTGGCATATAGTTGTGTCACTCACATTTTTTTGATAATCAGACCATTGTTGTTATTGTCTATCGACTCACACATGTGCACAAGAACGGTTGCAGCACTTCTGCCGTCAGCTCGCGATGGAGCCCGAGCAATTTTGAAAAGTTGCACCATGGGAGCCGTTTTCCAAAAGCTAAGGAATTTATGGGAAGGAGGTATTGGTTTCATTGAAAAACAAAGAAAAGCACCAACCCATGGCCTGATATGCCAACTTAATCGTTTTCAGTGTTTCTCTCATTGGGATGTAAATCAATTTGAGAACGTTGCCGTGTAAATAGGAAACTTTTCGAAAACAAAAACGATGTTTTCACTTGAAACATTATCTTCTAAATGGGGCCTAAGACTGATCTGCAATTGCCACTGGTTTTGTTGGTAAGGCTTGTGCCTCCAGTCATTGTCAGTCCTATTCTATGATAACATGATGGCATCAATTTTTGAATTTCAATCTCGGAGTTCTTCTTGAGAACTTCAAGCTTTAAAGTCTTCCTGTCACCAACTATCCCATTATCTATTCTCCCGAGCCATACCTCACCATAATCACCGTCTGCTCAGCTCTCACTGTCACTGCTTGTCTTCCTTGCATGTGTGTGACAATCCAGTCAGCCATCCAGTACAAACCCTCGCCTTTATTCTCTACTATGTGAGACAGATCCTCTCTTTACTCACACTGCCACGTGTATTCCTACAAATCAAACAGTTTGAAAGAATTTGCAGCTGTTTACGGGCTGTGAGGTTTGGTTGCCACTGCCACGAAGAACTGGAATTGAATTACTTGCATGGGAACTGGGAAGCAGTTACACAAAGCTGTCATTTTCATGTCCAAACCCAATTTGAAAAATGTTGTGCCTTTTAATAAATATTGGAATTGTGTGCATATTTAGCAGCATTCTCTACAGTATTGTAATCAAGGAGATTATACTTGTGTGGACTATAATGCCATACGCCACTAACAACTGCCCTCACCATAGAGACAGAGCGACATAGAGCGCAGTGCATTCTGGGTAGTAAACAATCAAAGCTAACAGTGCGAATCAGAAGAAGCCGACACAGAAACAAAAAGTTGGGAAATATCTTGCGGGCAGACGTGGAGTAGTGAGGAAGAAGTAGTGAGAAATCTGGTCTGAAGACTATATATATTGTGATTGTTTGTGGCTCCCCATTAAGTAACTGTCCCGGAAGCCTGCGCTGGGCTGTTGGATTGTCCTGTCACATGGTTCCGCTTCGGGCCTGAGAGGATCCACATCAGTTAGCAGCAGAGGTGACAATCAATAGTCCAGACCCCGACTCTGTGAAAACTTGCAATAAGGTCTTGTTGATCATACTACAGCTATTATTAAAAACAGGCAAGAGACCGTCATTCTGTGAGATGTTTGATGACTCTGCAGTACATTAAAGTGAAATCATTGAATTTTATGACAAATTTTCTCACTTAATTCACTTTTTTTCCACTTTGCTTTGCTCTGCTGTTTGTTTTGTTCATTTTATGTTTGTTTGTTTTGTTGCATGTTCCCACATGCCCAAAATAAACTAAAAAGCAAAACATTTTTGAAAAAAAAGTATTTTTTGTCAAACCAAGTATGATCAGCAGGACCCCTTTGATCGTTATAGGTGGAGAGAGTTTCATTGGTCAACAATGACACATCTACAGTGTAAACAAGATTAGCATTATTTATGTATTAAAGAACAGACAAAAAACAACAACAGGACAAATGGAATAGATTAGGTGTAGCTCATGAAAGAGTCAGAGGAAATGGAGAAAAATGCTCTGACAAATTGCACTGTAGTTGCCTTAAAGTGATCAAGTATACTGGATATAGCCCAATTGCAAAGAAAATAACCTATTGTAATTAAAGATACCATTCGCTTAGAGAATCCAGCCTTCTATTTTTGAAACCACTTTATCCACTTGATCCTGTTCAGTGTCATGGGGTGCTGAGGCCAATCCCAGCTCACTGTGGGCAATGGCATGGTACACCTGGACAGATCATCAGTCCATCCATTTTGAATGCATTATTTCAAAATGCACTGTGCACATAGCCCCCTCCAATTAAATCTTTTCTATTCGATCCCTTAGAAGTTCAACAAGAGAATACTGGGGAATTGACTCTTCAGTTCCATAAAGTTGTTTGCATTTTACGTCAAGTGTTATTTATTCATGGTCTCCTTTCTTGTATGTTGTTTTTATTTTGCATGTCCTCCTCCACCGCCCTCATGTCCTCCTGTGCTTGTCTTGGCTCTTCCCCATTCCCTCTCTGTGGTTGAATGGTTCACTCTGTGTTTGTCGTTCCACATCTTCTTGTTCTGCTTTCATGCATTCTAGCCATTAGTCTTCGCACTTCTGCCCACCTCAGTTCTGCCCACCTCAGTTTTGGCCTCTTATGCACCTTGTTTCCACCAGAACCTTGTCAATGAACCTCTGACCTCGGTTTGACTGATTTCTGTAAGACTTCTTTCTTTTCCTGGGTCTCTTCTATATGAGTTTTCTTTCTTCAACAAAACATTTCAGTTATCTGTGTTGTGCATTTTTCACTACTCTAAAAAAATGCATGTTTAATGAAATTAAACAAAAATTACACGTGCTGTATATCATCTACAAATTCCTCCAGGCACTTCGAATGCTCATGATACTGTTTTAATGGATATAATGAAAAATTGATGTAAGAAACATTCCTTTTTTTTAATGAAAGCTGAGAAGAAGCAACATTTGACCAGGGACTTCATTAGTCAACAGCACTTCTTTTTCATAACATCATTGTCATTCTGTGTAATAGTAAGAGCAGAAGTAATAATGGTGATGATGATCAAGTATAGCGTCAGACTATTATTGACTTACCTACAAATGAAACCCAATAAAAAAAACCTTGGTGTCACAAAGCAGTAGAACAAAGGACTGTTCCATCATTAGTTTGTTAATCTACTAAATCTATTCTTTGAAGTTTTACACCAATTGTAAAACTTGGTGACCCGTAAGCCTTATATAGTTCGATAGGTTGATATAGTTGTATGGCAATTTGTCATAATATGATTAATTCCTCAAACACCTTCTTGTTATTGTAGCAAAGGAAAAAAAACAAGCAGTTAAGGAGAATTAAGAGTACAAAAGTCTGAATATTACTTGAATAATTTCTGGGGTTTTAATTCCCCTGTCTACTTTTCAACTCGGCTGTTACCTTCAAATATTAAAACTTGGGTAGGACAAATGAGGTAGCATAATACATATTTAATCACTCATAAAGGTGTGCTACGAAAACTGTTTACTATTCTCATTAAAGTTTACCTTACATGAGAAGATTAAGAAGGCCTCCGTGTAACCCCACACTCGGGTCCTTTGGGGTCTAATTACTGTACAGAAAGTAATGTTCTGAGAAGCGCTGTATACTGGAAACATCCAACTTTTTTATGAATTTCTAATTTGCAGTTTGCATTCCTGTTTTGCCGAATCCATAAAAAGATCTGCATCTAATTCATCTTTTTTCACCGTGTAATAGATCTATTAGTTTGTAACTTGAACAGAGGAAAAAACTTACAACACAAGTCTGTTTTATCTTCTGCTTTAAAGCGAGTGTTTTATGTGCTCAACACAGGGTAGAAATTACGAACATCAACTGGAGGAAAACAGAGACATGAGCAGTTACCTTTATATATGAGTGCAACAAAGTAAAAGTCAATGCCAAACCGCTGTCCTTTCATTCCAGTGTTGTCACCGGGTCTGCATTTATGGAGGTTTCCATTGTTTGGATGGGGCAACTTACAATGAGTGCTTTAAAACCTTCAGATCACAAGGCATTGTATTAACAACGAGACAATAACTCCTGGGGCAGATAATCAACAACATTAGGAGCAGCAGCTTCCTCCATTGGCTGTATAATTTCTATGACTGCAGATAATAGACGTGCTGTCTGGCTTGAAGCCATGTGGCATAATTGGAAGCCATTGTAAATAAGCAGCGTGTTTCATCTGTTACAGTTGCTCACTCTGCAGTGCACTTTCACTATCATAACAAATGCAAAAAAAAAATTCATATGGTTTTGGCTGACTTCAGGATTGTAAAACTTTAGTGCATTAACTATTACATATAAATATTATGCAGAAGGTGCACAATTCACTTAATACTCTTGACAGATTTAAACAAACGAACATCGTTGTTTATGAATGTCGTTCATGTAAAACTGTTAGAGATTTCTCAATTCCACTGTATTGTAGAACTGGAATAATATGCACCTATTTACCATCTTGTTTTTGACTCTTCAAAGTAGAAAATAAATAGACTACTTTTGCTCAGCTATCCCCAATATACTCATTACTGGAATTTCCGGTCATCGTGACTTTTAAGCCTGGAAAGAGCACTCATCACAATTCTTGGAAACTGAACATTAGCTACCAGAGTGTGATTAAGGGATTATTTGGGACTTTAAAACATGAAGGTGTGAACAGAAACCCTAATGTGCCAGTTATATGAAATAAAACCATTAAACGGAACAAAATGTCAGACATGTCTCCATTTACTGCATAAAAACCCCTAAATTGGATTTCTGAGTTTTTTCTTTTTTTTTTACACCATTAACTACAACTGTCCACCTTTATGAGGTAGTGAGGGAAGTCAATCATCCTTTATTCAATCGTTTATTGGACAGTTTCATCATGTTTCCTTGGTAGGATACACCCAATCCATCTCAGGACAAATAGAGAAATACGTACTCACATTTTCAATCGTACAGGCAATTTCTGAAAATCAATGTTTTTCGACTGTGGGGGGACACCGGAGTCCACAGAGGAAACATGCAAATGTATAGAGAAAGTCCTGGCCCAGACAATCTTCTTTCGATCCATTATGACATTTAATTAGTAGTTCAATTTTGTATAATATAATCAACATGTTGAAAATGTGATTATTGTAACCTATGACTGTCAGTGCAGTGACACCAAGTAGAAAATAACTTGAACTATAAGAAAATCCAAATAATCCACATGGACTTTAAAGTGTTCATCTTTGCCTCTTATAGAAACTGGACATTATCCACAGTACTTACCCAAAAATTACTTTGTGTGTGCATATAATTATGGTAGCTAACTTGACTATTGTTGACATTTGACACGTTTAAGTGTTTTACTTCCAGTTTCAGAATGTGTTAGGTCAGTGGATGCCAATATATTCTTTCATGTTTTTAGACCTAATCATTTTTCACTGGATCCAATGATTTTTAAAAATGCATTAAAATTATGCAGTGTGGCCACAAACACAATTGTGTGGCGTAATAAAGCCAGAATGTAGATATTTTATTGATATGTTATTGTTTATTACGAAAGTAAAGCTTGAGCAAGGTAGAAATGCAACACTGCATAAGCGTTTACAAGAAATATTTGTGAATTAGCGTGCACTGTAGCAGCTGTGGCCCATAGCAGTGATTGGAATAAGAATTATAACCTCATTATCTCCTTCTTTAGCTGTAGGGAGCACAGGGTCCACCATATAATCTCTGTAATTTTATTTACGCTCATTCTTTTCCGTCAACCAGCTTTCCCTCCCAGACCAGGTGTGAATCTAAAACAAATTTAAACAAAATAGCTTGTTATTCAAATCACTTTCCTGCAGCTCTGTTATTCAGCTGCTGTTACATGTTGACGAGAGTTGTATCACCATTTACACGCTGCTGTGTCACCATTAAAATGCACTTGACAAGGTGCAAGAAAGACTAAGTGAATGTTTCACACATGAAACGCACTTGTGTGAGCTCAACTCTAGGTTAACATAAGAACCTTCACGGAGATTCCTGCACATGTTACAGAAACTGAGTAATTCTGCTGCAGGTCAAAGCAGTTACATTGTAATCTGGCCTGTACAAACAGAATATATGCAATTTATAGATCTGCAACCCATCATCCATCTACAATGCGGCACTATGAAAGTTTACGATAATATGATGTGTTTAATCTGCTTATAATGATACAATTATGTTCTGGTAAACCTGTAATTTACAAGAGTACTATTAAACTGTGATTGCACCTGTCACATTTAATGAAGAATCATGGTGCCGTTGTTGTGTTAGTGTAGTACATTCAAGAATGTACTTCACATTTAATGAAGGATCATGGCGTAGTTGTTGTGTTAGTGTAGTACATTCAAGAATGTCCAGATCCTGGTAAGCACGGGACATGTGGGTCCTGGTCTGCTTACAAATGTGTCATAAGTAGTATTGCTATTGCAACAACACATCATCAGTATGGTAAAACTAACCTGTCTCACGACGGTCTGTCTCAACTGGGTTCAATTAAAGTCTTCTGAAGCATTGCATTCTTGTGCACAATGAAGAAATCCCTGCTGCTATTGTGATTTGTTTATTTGTATTTACATTCAGCAAGCTTCTACACTATAGTCCAAGATATGCTATGTTGCATAAAGCTAACCCAGCACACGCCATTCTTGGGGGAAATATATATATATACCTGGAGGCCAGGTTGTAAGCTACCCACTCAAGGTTCATGCAATTTTAAAATTGGGGCAAGGGACTATTCCTATTACAGAAATAGATTTTTTTGAATAAAACAAATAACAATTGCACATGTAACAGTCTGTTAAATGAAACCAATATAGGGTAGGGGAGCGCAGGGAGGACAGGATTAACTTCTACACTGGCAGCAGGGGGTCCAAACAAAAAAATTGGGGAGAACCGCAAAGTGATTTTCCTTGCACTACAAATCAACAGAAAAGGCAATTGTGAAGAAACGCCACCACCAGGGGACGAGACTACCATTTAGTCCAGTGTGGTGTAGGCATGAAATGTTTTGGGTGTGGCTTCCTGCAAATCAAACAAGGAAGTGAGGCGAGTGAGTGTGCATGGCATCACCTTCAGACTCTACTGTGTGGCCTTGTCCATCACAGAGATGAACACATAAGGGAAATGCAGAAAAAACAACTCATAAGGCAAAGTGACAGAAGGGCTCAAGTTTGGAATGCAAGAAATAAAAAAGTATTACAAACATTGTTCAGTCTTCAGTAGGGCAGAGCAGACTGGATCTGTTTGAGATGGTGGATAGGGTAAGGCAGACTGGGGACAGGGCAGACTGGGCTCAGGAGAAGACCAATAGAATTGAACAGAGCCTTTCTGGGAATGGGCAGGACAGTGACATTGTTAGTTGAATGTGTTGGAAGACAGGTCCTCCAGAACCAGATCAGGAACAGGGACAGAGGGGGTTGGATGCCCCCGGTCCCGCTCATGAACTCTGAGAGGCTGATCCTCATGGACTCCGCTCAGGAATAACAACAGTGATATACCTCTCTTGGACTCCCTCAAAGATCAGCAGATGCAAGCCCTCCTAGATCCCATCTGAGAAACAATGATGACTGACGAAAGCTAATTTTTTGGGATATGGCTTGGTCTTCTTGGCCCTGAACAACCTGGTGACAAGATATATAATGCCATTTGCAACCTTTCTGGACCATGGTGCTCTGGCGTTGATCCTCCAGAAGATGTGAGGCAGCATTGAGAGCTCTGCTGGATGGCAGTGGCTAGGGGCCATCAATCTCTTAAGAGATTAGACGTGAGGCAGTATCAACAACTCTGCTGGCCCATGGGAAAGGGGTTGCTAGTATATTGTGATATAGCAAACAATATTCTATATTGCTGGCTATCCTAGTATAGGCACAGAGCCAAAGGATAGAGCTTATTCTATGCAATTGTGCAGACAGCAGCTAGCAAGTTGGCAGCAAATCGGATCAGTAAAAGTCACCACAAGATTACTGTACTCCCCCTCCTGTCCACCAAATGCACAGAAAAGCCAAAGTAACCATAACATCAAAATAGTCCTGAATATGTCAAGGCTTTGAGTGGTATTTGAAGTGTGATGTGTACAGTTAACAGGAATGGGGTAGAAACAGCCCACTGGAGAACTACCACACTGCGCTGTGGTTTCTCAGAAGCACTCAGAGCACGTATAATTAATGCATACAGGGAAGCATATGATCTATTCAGATGTTTTGTCATTTTCTTTCCAAGCAAGCAAAAAAGTGTGATGATGGATCTGCTGAAGGGAGTAAAGAAAAAAAGATGAAGACAGAGGAAAATGAAGATGTACCTACCATAACGGAGTCATGTATGCCACACCTACTCAGATGGAGCCCCTCAATGTGAAAAAAAAAGGAATTTCCCCAAGGGGATTCCTAAAGTATGATTAGGTGGTCGATTGATAGGAAGCCATCAAGAAAGCCATCCACTTCAAAATCAATGAAGCAGGAGCACATCCAGATCCAATGCACAAGATCTGGCCACTGGTAAATCACCCCACATCAAAATTGAAACACATCCCAAAGAGTGAGAAGCTTGCTGTAGATGAACAGATGGTCCCATTCAAAGAAAGGAACAAGCCAACAATACCAACACTTGCTTTGACTCGATCTGAAGGTATTCCACACAACGTTGTGTTATATACAAGGAAAGTTGAACAACCCTCTGAGGTGCCAGACATTGGAGCAAGTGTCAATGCAATGTTGACTTCCTCCCGGACCAGACAGTACCCGAACAACAGAATCGTTAGTTGTTCTTAGAGCACATGCTCTGGAAGGAATCCCCTTTACTGGTACTATTTGAAGCAAAAACAGGCTACCATGAGTTGTTGAAGTGGGTATTCAGTGGTTCTGGTTGGTCTGTTCTAGCTGTAGCTACACTCTCAGGAAGCTACAGCTTTCTAAGTAAGAACTATTATGTGGAGTCAAAGAGAAGCCGAGCCAATCGATCTTCAAGCCAACCAGGTGTTTATTGCAGGAATCAACAGGTCAACATCGATGAGAATTTCCCCTGACTTTAGTCTCCACAGCCTCCTTGATATATATACTCCTCAGGTCAGGGGCTGACTCCACCCTTCACTGTCCTTTTTTTTTTAACCTCTTATGGTTAAAGTATCCTTCATTCTCATGCTGCTGAGCAGATGATAGTCGACACAAAAGCGCAGATTCACATCTTTAGTCCTCGCCCAAACAATAGTGGAGCCATAGGGAGTAGAGGGGTGTGGGGGTTCGCCGAGGGCAGACATCAAGCCATTCTTTCATTGAGTAGTTGCGAACTCTGGTTGGAGAAGATTTAGTTTTAAAAAAGAATTTATATTACGTTTCGTAAAAAAAAACCAAGATTGAATACACGGTCACTTTTTGTCAGCTGTAGGTGCAAATATGTAAGTTTCTTTGGCGATATTTTCCAATATAAATAAATAATTAAATAAAATAGATAATTTGCCATAAATTGCTCACGATAGCATTAAAGTTGCCCCAGTCCTTGGATAAATGTGCTGAATCAGTACCACCACTTGGATCAAAATTGTTACCAGTCCACTTACACAACACTTTTGTCAAAGCCCTGCCTGCAGCCACATTTATACTGGCAGTGACATATAACACCGGGCTTTGCTGTCACTGTGGTACTACACTTTATTTTCTCATATCAAAAGTAATAGGCTTCGGCATAGACACACTTGTCAAACAGCTGAGGAACATAAATTCCCCTGCATCCTCAACTAAATGACCAAAAAAGTCATTAATTGCTGCATCTCCTCCCGAGCTCCCTACAGGGGATCAGCGATGACAAGAAAATGAAAGCTCTGACAGCGTGCCCGCTCTTATTTTCTCTTGTTGTGCATGTTGTAATGAAGAATGCTGGGAAAGGTGGTAAATTGAAGGAATCTAATTCATTTCATTATTTATTTTTTTTTTTTCCAACTGCATGAAGCATCATACTTCATCAAGGTCATCCACTTAATGGTTGATGAAATCGATCTGAAAGCAAAAACATTTTAGCTGACAAAATACTAGTCATTCAGAATGTTGTCTTTGAGGGTGCAAATGAGAGAGAAACTACATGATTCCAGAGGTTGTTAACATCATTATTAAGATTAATGAATTGTGTTTTATCAGCTGTAAAACTACTTGGTGATTCATGTAACTTCATCACTAAATTCACAAGACAAATACAATAATAGCACTGGTAAAGTTGCATAATTGCAAACCACTGCAACATCCCAAGCAGACAAATAAATAGTGCCTCTTGAATTCATGTCTGACCTACCAGAACCAGGATTTGAATCCCTCCCATCTGTCCTATCCCAACCGGGATAGCAGAAAGCCACCACTGACTGTGTTGCATTTGGTGTTCTATAAATAAAGTTGAATTGAATCAAATAGAATTAAATACACTCATTAAATTGGTCAAGACATGTTCAGGGTTCACTTCACTCAGGGCGTTCCCGGACACCTGACAATGTCCTCCAAGCTGCTCCTGTGCTACGGATCACTGTGTTTGATGTGCATTCCCTCTGCCCGACAAACCACGATCAGTCAGTGACGTAGTCTGGCTCAGTGCACGAGGCTAGGGTCAACTTTTATGGTGGCCACTTTCATTGCAGGAAGAGGAAACCCTGAAATTATAACTCACAAAGCTCACAAATGTCTCCGGTCAGTGAGTCAGAGAGGGTCCAATGGAGGAGGACAATGCCTGTGTCCTCGTCAGCTGCTCTTGCATCTTCATGAGGTGGGATGAATGCCATCTGCCCGAGACTGTTAAATTTGCTGAGATTTCTCTTCTATTATACCAGAATAAGGCATGATGTCTTAAAAGTTACTGGGAACGAGTGCCCCGGTTGTACATAGTCGTGACAGTTGACTAAGAAATTGGGGATGGTCCTCTTTTTCCTCTTGAAAACACGATTCATTTGCTGGTTATCCAGTGCTTATTGTTTTGTTTTTTGAACTGAAACAGTCACAGCCATGTAGGAATTAATTTAGTCTCTCCTCAATGTCTGTAAATCCAAGCAGTCTCTGAGTTAAGTATGTCCTTATCACAATTTTTGGCTCCCATTTCGAATGCATTTTGTTTTTAGAATTGCGAATTGGCCAACCCCAATATAATTTCAAGCTGGCAGAACATACAAGGAATTTAAAAGCTTTATAAATGTTACGGTCATATGGTTATAGACCAGTACTTCCCCCCCCCCCCTTCATATGGACTGATATAAAGAGCAAATTAAACCCCTCTTGATGAGGTGTTGCTTTAAAATGGCATACACGTCACTATTCTTGTGGCCCCTGTGAAAGCACCGTAAGTGAACTCGCTGTACTCTGCTGCATGTTTACTTTTTAGATATGGTCACAAATGGGTCATTTTGAATGAAGCAGTGATACTTCCACATCTTGAAACGCTTTTTTTTTGCAAAGATTAGAAGTGGCCGTTGGATTGTTTTTGCCTTCTACTTTGAAATATTTCCACACCGCTGACAAGTTATTCACTCTGCTGCGAATGTTGTTACGGGGGTGTTTGTAGTATGTTGGATTTGATGTTTGGATTTGACACCATCCGTCATTCATAAAGTATAAAGACCCTATCTTTGCTCTTCTAACGTGTGTCTGTGTCAGCTCTCGCAATGGTTAATAACCTGTAGCGCCACAAAAGCATAACAACGTGAAGGTGATTAAACTTGTCTCCCGCTGCCTGTTAAAGTAAGTCTCATGGCTTGTCAATCTTATTCATAATCATGTGAATGTTACCCATGAATAAAGATGGTATTGATAGTCTGTAGCACGTTGTATGTATTAGCGTTTATTCAGTTTAGCAGAGCTTCAGCATTACATCCATGGTATCTCATATTATTCTCCATGGGGATCAGGTAGTGAATGGGGACATGGAAACTTATCCTAAGGCAGATTTTCTCTTGAGCAAGCAAGATTAAATGTTATTATAATCAACGACAGTAATATTGTTGCTAAAAGTTGAGTAGACATGAGAAAAAAGACATTTAAAAACAGGAAACACGTACACAAAGAGCAACCAAATGCAGTGTTCAAATAGGGCAACAAAGGTTGTGCTGTCTTGAAAAGGATTGGTCACATTATGCCGAGGTTCACTTACAAAGAAGTCTATTTGTGGAAGCATTTCTTTTGAAAAATCATAGGTGTGTCACAGATCACAGGTTTTACAGTCTCAGCCAAACACCAGGATAAAACACTACATTTATAATACAAAAGGTAAAGGGGAAGAAGAAAAAAAGAGAGTGAGAATAGCTCTCTACCGACAAGTGGCCTTGAATTATTGCAGATGTAATATTTTTTGAAAAGGTCGTTCCGATAGTCCAGCACACCTCTAACTTAAAACTCAGTCAGGAGGAGAGCGGTGACATTAAGAACGCCATTGGCCTAAGCAAGCTTTTGCCACGTAAAGAGCATTCAGCAGTATGTATCCTCCCCTACTTACAGTTTGATTTCTGTGCATTGATCTCTCTCTTCACTCAGCTGAAACTGTGATACAGATTGCCATATTACCGACTCATCAAGATGTACTTCGCATCATTTTTGCAGAAATGATCGTCTCTTTGTGACACACAAACTGAATAAATGCAACATAATGGAAACGAGAACTGCAAATGCAGGATTTCATGTCATATGAATCCCAATCCAATGACTACATTTTGTCAGTGAAATTAAGAAATGAACATTTGATCCTCTAGGACTGACGGGATAATGTTTTTATGTGCTTCTCAAAGTCATTTGTTCCAGGAATTTACAATATGATAAACAGCATTGGCCATTTTTCTAAATGCCTGTACCTTGTAGTAGAGACGGGCAGAAGGAAGAGCGACGTGTCAACATGATGGGTGTCTGTTAGGGAGTCCCTGGGGGTTAGAGCGCCTCTGTTGTAAAAACCTGTAAAACACCTCCGAGTGAGAGAAATCAATCTCCTGAGGATACACATGCAAAAACCCTGTCAGCATGGGAGCAAGACAAAAAAAAGCAACAACCAACCTTTGTTTTATTTTTCTACATGGAAGATGATAGCTGAACAGAGAAGAAGTGAAAATGCTGACAAAGGTGCAGAGTGCACTTCACCCTGTCCTGTGCGTCGTATTAAAGAACATGTGGATTTATAGATAAACACAACCACTCGTTCTGTGTTCAGCTCCTTACATCGGCGCGAGAACATTTGGCTCTTTCTGTTATTTTTAAACCTTCATCAAGTTTAATGGGTACAAAGCTGGATAGAAAACTGCACCAGACCTCACTTTTATGTCAAATACAAAACCACACACAAACACCCAGAGTGAAAATACTGATATTTTTTAAACCTTTTGGGCAATCATCCCTTTGTTCTCATTCAACATGCCTCATAATTCCACTTGAATGCTTTCAGAACTGTTAAACTGAATGTCCTCAATTTGGACATAGGTTGATAATCTCTTGCCAGATATTTACATAATTATTGCTCTTCCATTGTGACGTATTATTTTAGTAATGCAGCTGTACCAATATTTTTGTTATCTTACCCTACTACATTGCTCCTGTGGTCCTAATATGTCAGAACTGCTTCACATGTGATCCTAGTAATGGTGTGCTGCTTTGCTGTGATAAGAGGGACAATTCAAAAAGTAATGGACGCTTTTGAATGGAATTCTCAACGGCTTTTAAGCATACGAAGATGCAGCGAGATTTATTCTGAGTGTCATATTAACATAATTTATCAAATGTTAATTGACTCATTATACCGAAGTCCTAAGAGTGACACATTCATTGGCTGTCTAAGCTGCTTAGAAGTATTTGATTCACTCCAGAAATATTAAAAACATGTATTATACAGGATTCAGTTTGCAAATTGGAAAAAGCTTGTATGTCGATATGGGCTTTGCATTCTTGCTGATAATTCCATCTACCTTATATAAACATGCAAGCGAACTTAAAGATGAAATTTGTGATTTGAAAATAAATTTAAAAAAAATTTCAAGTTTTATGAGAAATTGTATTTTCGGATGCAAGGACAGGCAAGAATTAAAACTGGACAAACGTGAAAGCGATTTTGCAATACGACAAGGCTGGAAAAACACACTTGACATAGTGCAAAGAAATGCAATTTGGTTAAACAAGCTTCATGTATATTTTGCTCCCTCCACTGTTGGCCAAGGCTTTGTCAGGACCTGTTCTTTGCTGAGCCGGCTTCTTCTCTGCAGGGTTATTGTCTTGATCTACTCTCAAGAAGAAACGGAGGTGTTGTACTTTCATCCTGTAGGTCACCCTGTTTCCAAAAGGTCATCTTAAGGTTCGTCTAAAGAAGTAAAAAATTCACGCAGACATCTTTGAAACAATTTATAAGGGATGCCACTTGGGCCTTGAGGCGAGGATTTCCCTGCTACCTTGACAACTTCCTTTGCCTTTTTAAGTGTGAACCCCTTAAAGTGGAACTTGGCACGAAGTTCACGGGGCTAAATCAGAGCGTCAAGCTGCTTGAAGTCTTGCTTCCTCATACTGTGTCTGGATGTTGCACAGTAAAAGGTTGAGGTCCTCCTCAGGGCCCAAAGAGGTAGCCAGTGTGATTATGCCCCAGTAGCATCTTTGTGAACCCAAAATGACCATAAAACTTGTATGCCTTTTCTTTCCTTTTTTTCCCCTCCGCCTCTCTCTACACCAAAGGATTATAAATCTCCCACTATGATTTCTGAGGCGCCGCAAAAGGAACTCCCCTTGGGGTGCCTCAGAAATCATAGTGCAAGCTGGAGATCAATGGCCTGAAGCATTATTTAAGATGTTTTACAACTTTAATTTTGCTTTATAAGAAATTGTATGACTCTACCATCATGAAATGCATTCATTTAGGCATCGGTGTTGACCCTAAAACCAATACTGGCTGTAATAACGCAGTGACAGCAACGCCATTGCATTGTCTCATCTTTTATCAGTTGAATCCTGCATCATCATGTCTGAAATTCACCTTATTGAAAGTCTGCCACCCAAACCCCAATACCTACTACTGAAAATACATTCGCTGCCCAGCACTGCCATAGACAATCTATAAAATCTGGTGGCATAATAGATAGAAATGGAGACTTAAATCTCAAGATAGGAAATGATTTAAATAAAACGATATCACATGGTGCTTTGCACATGCATCAGAGCCTTTCTCATTTGTGTAAGGGATTAAATTAATCTGTTCCTTCTGCTGAGGACTGTCAGTTAATTGTTGCGCCGCATTATGAAATGATGCAACATGTTATAATGTAATATATTTTTAACTCATTATGTAATAATCTGCCAAAAATGTTTTAAGATCATGTAATAATTTGGTGCATTATGTATTACATTTTGCCCTTTATTCAAATATGTACATGGTTCTATGTTTATTAATTAAGATTCAGTTGGACTAGAATTATATGTCACTCTCATGTCCTGCCAACATAGCGATGGCAGAATGCAGGGCTCTAAATCAGGTATAACTTTTTAGATGACCTGCCGTTGTAACTGGTAGATTTTTAAATTTACAAGCCAATCAGTATTTCCACCAGCCATTTCTATTTGTTTGAAGAAATGAAACCAGATTGTAAAGTACCACTGAGTGGATTAAATCATCTATCCATTTATCATTATGTAATAACTGTTGCAATATGTAACAAGTTACTACAAAATGAGGCAGATTATTCCAAAATACAGCGTTATTACATAATGAGTTGAAAATGTATTACATTATTAAATATTGCATCATTATTCCAAAATGCGGCTCTACAAACACTTAATATTTGAGCGCTTTGCTAACCAAGCTTAATTTAAGTTGAAATAGCTATAAAACTGTTGTTTTTGCTGCATTCTACCAAATTTTGCGTTGTTTTCAGAGAGGTTTTGGTCTAAAAAAAAAATGAAACCGAAATCAATTGAAGGAAGATGTATAAAGAACATCAGGACTGAAGATACATGAACTGAAAGTCTTTGGCTGATGGGGGATTAACAATGCCTTTCAGGGTCCAATAGGTTTCTCAGTTAGTGACCTTTTCAGGAGCGATGAAAGGGGCTTCTGCTTTTACATGTATGTTCACTGAGCTGTCAGCTACATGTAACAAGCACATGCCAGATCATTTCAGTGTGATGGATTATTGGCTTCGGGGAACGAGCCTGGAGTGGCACTAACAGAATGATGGAATTGTAGCCATTTCATTCACTGAGTGAGCTACAGTAATTACTATCCATGATTGAGTCATTAAGGGAAAGGTCAGCGCGTCACTGGATTGGTGCTGGAAATAGTCATATTTTGACCCCATAATTGAGATTTAATTTAGAAGGAACAGCTATGTCTTGTTGAAATTAATGTCTTTTCTCTTGATGACCTGACATGTTTTGAGTACTGGGTTGTGCTATTGCGTAAGGATCTTGTTGTTGGTTATCTGACTACTAAAGAAAACAAACATCAAACATTTAGGAAAGTCCTATCTGGATATAATCTTGTTTATGTGGCAGCAGTGGATTTTTCTGAATACATTGATGAAAATTCTTACAGAGTATGTCGACACTGTTTATTCAAATTCATCCCATGCTGACACTCAACGATTCTCGTGATTATTGAACTGGTGTGTGGTCACGCACTTCCAACACGCAAGGATAATGGAGGACGTCATCAGTCACTCTTGCCTCGGGCACTGACTCCTTCCTGCCTTGGACGACTGACATGATGCAATTGGGTTAGAGACAATGCTGGAACGATCGGCTCACAGTGGTCGCGTTGCTGTGTAAACTATTACAGCGTGATACAGTCCATTGCCAAATCACAAAGTTTTGCATACATCCTGCTCTTGCATCGTTTCACAAAAGACGCCACGAGCAACACATTTGCATAACTTTTTCCACATGAGGGATTTTTAATTTGACAGACAGCTGAATGACGTGCACACGAGTTCACAGAAGGAACGCCGAACATCAAAACATGGCGACATCTATGGAGACTGAGAGGCAGTGTCAGCTTATAATTAGAGCTCCTCCACTCTAAAAATGGCTTGCATCAGGTAAAAGAGAACTGAGGCTGTGGGTAACAAAAGTTGTCTCGCATCTGCACTGTAGACATTAACATGACTGATGATAACAATAGCAGTACTGATAAAAATACTTTCAAAGCAGATAAAAATTAATGTTCATATCACAAGCAAGTAAATGAACCTGACCCATCCATATGAGTAATACGTTCCAAACTTCAGCAATCACTAAGCTTGAATTCATATTCGTTAATGCTTGCAACAGCAAAAAGGAACTTAGTTGACAGTGTGATGAATAGTTTTCTAAGTATAGAAAGTTAGCCAGAGTTTATGTGCCAAAGATATCTCAACGGCAGCTGACGTTGTTAAGTGGTTGTTCATCAAATTATATCAACAAGTAATACAATTTTCTTTTGTAAATATAAACAAAGAAGGAGTAAACACATTGTCCTCTACAAATCATGCCTTCTATTAGTGACAATCTGTCTTTTGACCTGTAATTTAAGCGTCGCCTGCGGCCTTGTTTTGAAAATAGCTCAACACAGCGGCCAAATGCACCATTTCAAATATGGACAGAACCAGGAATTTATGCACTTGCAGTATTTATGGAGAGTGTAGACGACAGGATATAGAAACGCTATCCTTGAAATTAACTATAATGGCACGGTGGCGGAGTGGTTCAAACTTTTTTGTGGTTTCAAATACAGCCCCGGGTCTTTATGTGTGGAGTTTGTATGGTCTTACTAATTGTACCAAAATGCATGAACTCAGTACCAATAGGTTCAGTAAAAGAAAATACACATATTTGAAAATTAATAGAATAGAATAGTGTTATTGTCATTGTACAGGTACAACGAAACTAAAAGGAAATGTTTAGTTGGGTTCTGTTGTCCTCTATCACTGTAAAAGCGCTTTGAGATGTCTGTTGATGTGATTTAGCTCTTTACAAATAAAATTGAATTGAATTGAATTGAATTCAAAGACAACTGTTGTGGTGCACAGTACAACAAAAGATAACATCTATAAATACAAAGCTATAAATACATATGAGTGAATAAAAACTGAAATGCTGAGTATACACATAATGAACATAAGTGTGTGCATGATGTTGGGATTTGGGGTAGGAAGCGTATAGCCAACTTCTCATGTCTGTGTACAAATACCACTTTCAGTTTAATTATTTCCACTGGAGGCTGGGAAACCAAACTGACCTTTTCTGCCTAGTAATTAAACCTCCATTAGACAAAGCACATCGTATTAATGTATTTTGAAATACGATTTGAGGGATGTTGTCACTTCATTAGGAGCGTAACTTGTGCTATTAACTGTAAACTCATGTCACACATTGTTTGCTTCATGCCTTGCACAACATTTCAGTTCAATGCCAGATGAACTGTATTTTTAAAAGATCTGTTTTTTACTATTATAAGTCTCTACAACACCAGCACCATTTATGTTAGTCTCTTATTTCATTATTGACCAGGTGGTGCTTAAGTCTAAGACTGTACATACCAGCGTCAATATATGTTGCCTACAGCCTCAAAACTCAGCTGCCATCTATTTATTGGGATATCACTTATTCCAATGTTTGCAATATGCAAATTGCTGATTGATACACACGATTTATTGAGAACATATTTAACCATACAGGCATAATGAAATGAAAGTGACAGCATGTCCATCTCAAAGAAATGTCTCAAACTCAATAATAAGGAGGGTGTAACTTGGTTGCAATACAATATGAATAATTGCACATGGACACAAACCACAGAGGTGTTGAATTTTAACATTTGGAAGTTCTTACCACCAACTTACTCAATCAATCAAGGCAAGGAAAGTTTTTTTTTCTTTTCTGTAGAGCACCGTTCATACGAGTCAATTCGAAAGGCTTCAGAAAGACAAAGAAATGCATAGAATTACATTAAAATCATACACATGAAACAAGATATTCCAAAAATAAATAAATAAAATTAGAGAATTAAAAAGCAAAGGGAATTAAAACAGGAGAATAATTAGTAAATAATTTAAATGAATTACAAAAAGAAATGTGTTAATTATAGTGAAAAATGTCTTCTTTTTTTTTTTCATTTAGCCTTTATTTATTCAGGAGAAAACACATTGAGATTAACAATCTCTTTTGCAAGTGTGTCCTGGTAGCAATGCATTAAATCAATTTACAGTTTCAATAACACTAGAATGTTCTTGAATACAATTAAATAGCAAAAAGATAAGTACATGAAATACAATAAAAGTACAGACACAAGGAGCACATAAGAGATATTGGAATGATTAAAGGAAATCATGAGAACGATGCAGTGAACAATAACAATAATAATAATGAAACCCAGAAGACGGCCAGAATGTGACATTTCAGTGGTGGTTGTCATTACAACCAATCAAGCAGCATGATGCCGAAGGTGTAGTAGATTCCTCATTAGCACTTATAAATGCAACATATTCATGTTCAGCCGAATCCAACAATAGCAGCAGTGTGTGATTTTTATAAGGATACTGGCTTTTCATTAATACGACTTGAGTCCTTGAAAGCTGAAGCATATAGTATAATGAATGCTTTATTACAAAACCCTTTCTTCTTTTCCTTTTTATATAGCTTTTTGTATAGCATGGCCTTCCAGATACAAGCCACATTTCATCAAAAATAGATAAATAAATAAATAAAACATGAAAGTGTGAGCATGGATCGAAAAAGAACAACCAGGATGTCAGGCCCCATGACTAATGACTCTTCGGATAAATAATGAAACGAAAGTGGAAGGAGGAGTTTCTCTTCTCAAATTGAATATCTGATCATGAACGTTGATTGTTTCATTAATCATAAATAACTTTCCGTAAATTATATTTGATGAACCCAGCTCATCGTTGCACGGTTCGGCCAAGGGGAGTGGTAAGATTGTGCCAAGAGTCTAACGGGTGACGATTAAAAAGTACATGCAAACGCTAATGCAGCGCACAGAATGACAAATTATGCCAATGAGCATCTTGCTAACTGTTGTCATGTCAACAGATTCAAAGGAGGTGAGCTGTTGCTAATTTATTATCCGACACATCTGAGGTGATATTTTGGTTTCTATTCCTGATGAGCCTCTGGCCAGTCAACTGGATGACACTATATGATGCATCAACGCAGGCAACAGTTTGAAGATGCTGAGCTAATTATCACATTCATCAGCTTCTAACAAACACTCATTACGTGAGACGCAGCATCTGGAGGTGATGGAGCCGACGGTGCAACTCCCTATGATGTATGTATGAGACTTCACAGGTTCAGCCTTTCAGATGATGGGCCAGTTCAAGGATTTGTCATAGCCCAGACAACTCCTCTTTTATGGTATGAGTCGAGAAGTGTACGGTACATTCTGAGCTGTGTTCATGAGCAGGCAATGGTGAACCTTTTTGTGGTTCCAGCTTAAAAAAAGGAAGAGGAAAACAAAAGAAATTATGTAAGTTAAAGCCTGACTAAAACTATCAATCACAAAACGGAATGTATGGGAATAACTAAAAAATGAAATAAGAAATTATATTGGTAAGTAAAGTCAATTAAATCGGAACTATTGAGAGAACGCAGTGTATCACACTGGAACATCAGCAAATGTATTCCTATGTCCCACAGGTTACGCTCACTTTCATACAAAAGAAACCCAATCACCATCGACACGGTGGGGAACAAACCGTCTGCCGGAGAAAAAAACCCTGGAGTGGAATTTTGAGTTATATTTCTTTTCTGCTGAGACCTGGATTTGGACTGAATATATTTGATTTGTGCTTGTGGGAACACTCAAATGGATTACAGGACTGAGCTCCCTGAACTTTCGCAGCAGTGGGACATTTCATACTCACTCACTTCCATTGGCACTGTGGTGGTTGTTGTTGTTGTTGTTGTTCTTGCACTTCTTGCACTTATCTTGCTGTTAAGGCTAAATTCAGTGGGTGGTATATTTGTTTATGTAGTGCAGATGGTGTTTTCTTTTGCCTTTAACGGCGTCTCATGTGTCATTGAATGATTGTTTTGTATCAAGCTGACAAGTTTTACATTGGCTGGAAACCATTTTTATTTCTATTTCTTAAAATACTGGGCCGGGAAAAGTAAATAAATTCAAGCAATTGTAATGCACATAATAGTAACATCAATAATAATGGGGCAATATTCATTACTTATGAATCATGTTTGAATTCATTATTCAATTTTGTTTTCAACAATGCAAGTAATCATGATTATCATGATTATTATCAAAAAAACATGAACCGAATCACAGTAAGCAATTTAAAATCAACCCAATAGCTCACAAATGAATGCTTGTGTGTCAACCTTGCAAAGATTCGTACTACCTAAACTCATAAAGGAAATAACTGGTTGATATTTTTTACAGGAGGTCACCAGAGGTAAATTTTTGGTTTGTTTGTTTGTTCCAGTTATGACAGGAAGTAGTTTTCAGGTAATCGACGTGTATTGGTGGCTGACATATCATCACGTTGGGATGTTTAAATAATGATGATAGTAGTGCAAACAGTTGGTCACTTGCAGAATGAAGTGTGGAGAGTGTCTCAGACGATGGACACAATGTCACAGGGAATTTTAAATTTTTTTTTTGAACAATCCTCCCTGTTCCGGCTGTCCTACCATCTGATAAGCCGAGGAATTCGCACAAGCCAGGCCTATAGTTGATAGGGAGATAGAGAAAGGCTGTTCACAACTGTGCTGCCTGAAAGCAGAAGGCAGAGTGATTTGAAAATGCCTGGCTGTGTTTTTGATTGTTTGGTAAAATGAATGAGGAAATGGGATCCTCTCGTTGTGGAAAAATGCTATGATTTATGTCGCGTTTTCTGCTGACTGAGGAGGAACTGATGATGCCATCAAGACATGTCCTGTCTGGAATGGCAAGTGACTAATGGGATTTGGTTCAATCAAACACACACATCTTGTTTGAGTTCCAGGAACATTTCTGTGCTGTCATCTCATTGGAAATGTTTGAGGATGAACTCCACAAGTGAGTACAATAGTGCACAGTGAAGGTGAAAGCATCCATTACGTTGTTTATGGGTGCCACTCCTTATGTCAGCAGTGCAATCCAGAAATACATTATTCTTGCAGGTCGAGGCAATAACGTGGATGTTGTGGATAAGACTGAGACGCCAACTCTGTGTGTGTGTGTGTGTGTGTGTGTGTGTGTGTGTGTGTGTGTGTGTGTGTGTGTGTGTGTGTGTGTGTGTGTGTGTGTGTGTGTGTGTGTGTGTGTGTGTGTGTGTATAACTATTTGCATTTACAACACTTGTACATACTGGTGTGTTTTTTGGGGAAATGTGAAGTATGCCCCATATGTATGTCTAAATTACTACGGATCCAAAAATGTCAAGCCCCACCCCTCACCCCTCCATCATTTCCACCCAACCTAATCAACACAGCCCTTTTGTTATTACCACCTCTTCAAGTTCATGGCCTTCGATAATCTGCACGTACACCTTGACACGTATAACACGACCAAATTCACCCGCTATCTCTCAGTTCTTTGTTAGTAATCACAGCAAATTATTCAATCTTGTTTGGGAGTTCCAACAACTGTAGGTACTTCAAACTGTGAGAAACTTGAATGGCAAGGCTGTTGTGGATAGAGGCTTGACATATCCACTGCTGAGTGCATATGTGTGGAACCGAGGCAGAACCTGAATGGTGATCATTGTTAGATTTCAAATCCTTTCTTTTACGGCTTTTCTGGGATTGGATTATGTATTCTTCCCTGAAATACAGATAGGTGTGGCTGGAGGGGTATACTGTTCCAGGAAAAGAAGAAACAAAGTTGGGTTTTTTTTTTCCTGGTTTCCTGCCACCAGCAGAGGGGGTGGGGACCCCAGAATCATGTTGCTTTCTTCAATGGAATCCCCATTTTGTGTTCCCTGCATTCGATACCTCAGTCCTCCTAGATTTGTTTAAAAAGGCAAATCGTGAGTCTCCCTTTGACGGACAACATCAACGGTCTTTTACCAAGATTCTTCTAAGTAGGATGCTCTGGCGTGGGTCACTGAATCAAATGTCCTTCAATAACCATTTTCCTGTTGCCAGATACCCCACCTTGTGTTTCCTCCTGAGCTCAAACTGAAAGAACTCTTATAGGTCATGATGGCTTAATTATATTGTTTTCCTCTGCATGGAACTCAATCATTGTCCTGATTCCCTGGAAGGTTGACACGCCATTATTTTGTGTGGAATGACAGCACAATTACTGATTGCTACCCCATTCCCACAATCCAGGAGATATTACATCATCTCTGAGGGGAGCTGTTCTATCTTCCCTGGACCTGATTAGAGTCTCCTGGAATCTGAAAATGGATCCAAAGTTCCACAGAATTATAGCCTTCATCCGTCTTTTGTGTCTGCTTCAATTAGAACTGATGCTGCTTGGTGTGAGGAATGCACCTGCAACATTCCACAGGCTCAACTGAGAGATAACTGGAGGAAGCTGAAAGGCTTCTTCTCTTTTCTATTCCAGACATCTCTGAAATTCTCTGAAAAGGCCATTTGGATCCAGAAAAGATTGATATTGTGAACACTTACTCAGCGTGCACAAATATGAATGTTTTATAGAAATTTCTGTGTACGGCAGTATGGTATCAATAATCTGTCTCTGACAAGTTGCCTTTAGCACACTTGAAGAACACCTGATGTTAACTAGTTCTCTAAAACCCAAACCTGGTTTTGGTTTAAAGGTCTGTTGTTACATTTGCTGGCCACAGTCTGAATTTTGCCAAGTGAAATTCTGCTTGAATTCATTACTGGGGTGTGGGGTCTAACTTGGAAGGTGGTCCATCCAAAGCAGTGATGTGTCATGGCTCTTTACTGTGGCACTCAAGAAATTCCCCCTGGGATTAATAAAGTATATCTATTCGATTCTATATTATGAATAAAACCTCAAAGAAGAGCATGCCACTACGGTGATGGATGCTTCAGCTTCAGGAATTCACATTCAGTGTGGAAAATAAGAAATCAAAAACAGATCAGTCCTTCATGTTTGTGTGCGCAACCGTCATGTCTGCATCCTCCGGACTTTACAGTTTACTTCAGAAATGTTTTTATCTGTTCTTTGAAACTGTGATAAATGGTCGTGTGGAAAATATAAAACTGTGTCAAAAGGCAGTGGAGAACATGGTGAAGGGTGCAAGAACACAAAATATACTACATAAAACACAACATAACTTTATTGTAACTGGAGATGGACAGAAATAGACAGGACACAACAAGACATGAAAGGAATAGAAACAGCCAGCACCACCAATGTAAAGAGTATAGATAAAGTGGGCAGTGGGTTGTGGGGGCAATACCCCCACAGCCCTGAGGGGTTAAGCAGGGAGAAGAATGCAAAGCTGGGGGAACCAGCATTGTGTGGGGTGCATAGAGACTTAGTTCCTTGTCCCAAAATAAATTGTTTCACTATGTAAAGGATGCCTGTGAGTATTTATTGGATATACTGTAAATACATAAAAAGGAGAGGAAGCCTCCAGAGCTATCGAGGGTAAAAGCAGATTTTGGAAATCAACACAAACAATAGAATAAAGATCTCTCAGGGCTTTGTTTTGCTATTAACTCAGCAGGCGTCCACTTGATTTTTTCCTGCCGAGTTAAATTTCGGTTTGACTGAGAGGTCCCCTGCATGTCCTACTGTAGCCTCAAGCGTTTGCCCCAATAGCCCTGCTCACGCCAACATTAAGTTGCAGGAGGACCTAATTTCCTTTGTGGCAAAACATGGGATCTCTACTCGACACTACCCATAAAAAGGGATGCCGATGAACAAATGGACATGGGGTGTGCAAAGACAATGTCTTAGTCTGAACCCATTCTTTCTCTAAAAGCCAAGGCATTCTTCACCAAAAGGTGTCCAATGGGAAACGACCATTTCAGATTGTGCTGCAAGTTGCTTTTAAAAAGGTAATGGAGGATACTTGTTGTTATGGAAAGTTGTTCTCATAAAGAATTTAGTTATTTTCACAGTCTGTGTTCCAAGGATGACCTATGGTACTACTTTTTCTAACATTCAATGTCTGGAGGGCAGACATGCACCTGGATCTTTCTCAAAACAATTCAGCCTTTAAAGGCTAATCTCCAACGCAATGGTTTAGGCAAACTCCAGGACAATTGTGCTAAGGTCGTAGGTTCTTGCAAGAAAACCCTATTAAAATTCTCCTAAACTTTTCAATTGTTCTCGGTCTGATGCCTGTGTATTTTGTCTCCTGAGGAAATTCTCCTGACACTTGTCTAGATTAAAAATCCGCCATCCGCTAATCTCATAAAGATACCACTAATGGAAATCGATGAATGCACTTCTTTATCTCATGATAGTTGGGAAAACCAAAAAATTAAAAATAAAAAAGGACACAATCACCTTTTACAACAACAACAACAATAATGATGATGATGATGATGATGATGATGATGATAATAATAATAATAATAATAATAATAATAATAATAATAATAATAATAATAATAATAATAATAGTAGCAGTATTGTTAATCAATGAATGAATTTATCTATTTGTTTATTTAAATTTTTCGTACTTTAGGTTAATAAATAAATAAATAAGTGCCAATGTACTGTCCTGGCGGAAAGACGTGTTTTTTAAATCTTGTACATTAACTGATTTTGCATTAGAAAATGCTTTACAGAATCACACAATTCAACAGGAAAAAAATTTTGTGACAAAAATATTAAAATGTGTTGATCAAAAATATACCCTGATAATCTTATTATGTCCTTGGTGGACATAATTAAACAAACAGATTTTGCTAAATGTAATTCGACAGATTATTCCCAAACAGATTTTGACAAGGAATGACATGTTGGGTTCAAAAACCAAGACAATGCTGCAGGATTAAGACGCAGAAGCAATAATGCCATGAAGGTTGAAATGACCATGAGGTTTACATTGTTAAGGTAGATGTGCTTCAAGAGGTCAGCAAAGTCTTTACTACAGAGTTAGTACAATGGATCAACTCCACTTGAACGGCCATGCTCAATGCGTAATACTCAAGTGGTCCCTGTCACAGTCAGGTTTACACTGACCGGCACACAGACATGTTGGCAGAGGTTCTTTGTGAGGAGATTCTGAGAGGCTGAGGTGGCGGATGAAGTTGTGCTGGTAAAGTGTCATTTGATTCAGTCTGGTGTCCCTAAAATACGTCTCACATGCTAAATTGGAGATCCAGGTCTGTCAGGCGTGGGTTGAGTCTGTAAATGTTGTATCTTGTATTTCTAGCCAACAGTGCTCGTAGAACCAATGCTAACGTCTGCCTGCATGGATGTCATTGTAAACTGCTGGCATCTTCCCAGTCTTAGGTGTGTTTACACTCTGAATGAATGTGGGTTCCTGTCAATAGGACGAGAACCGGAAAAAGGAGCTTGACGGCTGCTGGGAGGGGGGACTATACACTTGAATGGGTAAATCTGCTGGACTGTGCAGCTGAGCAAACTGTTGGTGGTGATGGTGGTGTATTTAATACGAAAAAAGGGTAGTCCAAATATAAGATATAAATGCAAACTTTTAGAAGAGAATTACTTAAAGGGGTCATTTTATGCAAAATTCACTTTTTATTAGTTTTACAAAAGTAGTATGCTTGGAATGACTCCTCAGAAATGAAGAAAGTCTGTCCTCTCTCTCCCTGGCTTGTTTTAATATTTAAAAAGTGTGTTGCTCCAACGAGCCAATCAAAAATCAAACCCTATATACTGCAGCGTCTAGTGTAGTATTGGTTTAACCAATCCCAATCAAGGTAGGCCCTCCCTTTGACTCCTCCCACAATTAGGCAGCTCTGCTCTGGCACATGGCACCACCAGAGGAAGTACTTCCTCCTCTTCCCAAGATGGGCATGTGTGGGCAGAGCCAGTCCAGCTCACACAGACACAGCAGATTCTGAATGGAGCTCCTATGATCCAAGACTGAAATGGCTGAAAATCAAGGCAAAGCTGGATTTAAGGCAATAAACTTTGAATCCAATGTTTTTGGACCAACAGGACCCATGTGAAAGTGTTGAAAAGCTGCAAAAAATGACTCCTTTAAAATTATTGAAATTATCTGTCGATGCAGCAAGTAAGTTTTACTTGATAAAAAACCTTGAAATAAGATGTTTGAATCTAGATTTTATATTATGTTGTAAAATCAAGGACTAAAATTAAGTGAATAACTTTAAAAATAAGCCAAATCTTCTATCATGCCTAAAAACAAGAATGCCATTCCTCCCAGTAGATGCTCAAGGTTGATGCCACAAGCATTGAAAAAAATTGAAAGAAGCGAAAGATTGACCTTTTAAACATGAAGTCTTTACATGATTGAACATTTTCACATTGAATTTAGAAAAATGTGAACTTGCTTTATTGTTGTTTTTTTAAACAAGTGGCATTGACATGAATAGTTTTTTTTTCTGTTGAGAGAAAGGACTCTAAATGTCAGCAAGTTGTGCAAGAAGAGCCCTAATGTGAATGAAACTGGGTATAGAAAATAGACTGATGGCATAAAAGCATTTGTTTTCCCGGTGTAATGGTAGTCTGCTGCTGCCACTTTGGTGATTTAGCGGGGCCAAATTAAATATTCACTGCTTATACACAGCGATATGAAAAGGTTGTGGAAAATGTAAAACCATTTTAATCAATCACTCCCAGTCAGTTGCTGTAGCTGGGATTTCAGTAAAGGTGAGCGTATTGCATTTTAAATTAGCATAAGTGTATCTTACAGTATCTGTTGTCCACGGCTGTTTTATGCTGCATTAAAGGTTCAGTTCCTTAAATCACCCTCGCACTAATTGAAATGCCTCAGATTGATGCAGTCACATCACTGGCCTTTCCGACATTGTTCATTATTTATTCTGTCATCTTTGTACAAGTTATATAAGAACCCACACCATCTGCCTCTGGCTGCTGACTTGGAGTGTTGCCGGCTGAAGTAATGCCACTCTCCCCGATTCAAACAATAATATAATTTCCTGGAAAAGCTTCTTGATATTTAATGAGCTGCAGTCATCAGACATCACTGTGAATGAAGTTATTTTTAATTATTTTATCACCTCTCAGTCCGATTCACATTCAACTTGAGCCTGCAGTTTTTGGACTCTGTGAACCAACATAACAGGAGACAGATAACAGGACAGTCTCTGCTCTCCCGAGGACTATTGTTTTCTAAGGCCACATTTACACATACCCAGTTTAAGAAAAAAAAAAAAAAGGATAGTTCCCTCTCTACGTTTAAAAAAAAAAAATCTTAATTGACGCTGACCCACATATACAGGTAGTTCAGAGCTGCTATGAGCATGCCAAACCTGGAGGGGGCAGTGTAGCAAGAAGCATGAAGCCATTATAGCCAATCGAAATTCTGGAAAAAAAACAGGACGTCACATGTCATGTGGTTTTACATTACATTGCAAACATAAGATGTGTACGCAGTTCTTAAGTAGTCCCTTTTTCAGATCTGCTAGAAAAATTGGAACTCTCATGTATATCTCATATAGGTTGTTTTACCAGATCTCCTCGTCACTTTCTGCTCGTGATTTACACGTTGTCAATGTTTACGCTGTAAACCTGACCCTCACCAACCCCCTGTAGGCTCATAGTTCAATGAACTGCTGGAATTTGATGGTTGGCTGACAGCAGGGGTCAAATTTATCATGCATCGAGGCTCGCAGTTTATTCTGACAATCATGTTGATTTAGTAATGGTGGCCAAAATGGTGATCGATATCAACATTTTAGCAATTGTGAAACCCGGCAGTGACAAGAAGTAAAGAAAAAATCAGTTATTTATAATGATTATATGACAATATATCATGCAATTATTCCTCAAGTTGCAGAACTATAGAGCAGCTGTGCACTCTTTAGTTTTCTGAATATTGCCATTCTGCGTTTGCCTCTGTGATGCAGCCTTTCTATTTGTGTCTAGTTTCATTTATGTGTTCAAATTGTCATGACAGTGGGTTTGTGTGCTTATGGTGTTGCGTTAATTGATGGATGTGCGGTAACTGTTGTATAAGATTGTAACTGTAGGCATTTGGGTGTAAGGAGGTATTGACACTGATGTTAAATTTGGAGAAAAATACAGTTTGACTTAAAAATGAAATTAGTGGCAAAGATGCAAAGGGATCAGATTAAAGAATTGTACACACCTTCCTATTTCCTTTCAAACATCTAAAGCCAGATTGGCAGATATTGATGATGGATTGTATTACCTCTTGTACATCTTGTTTATTCATGTGGATGTTTGTTAATTTCTGTTTCTATTGATATAAGGATATATACGTATATATCATCTTTTGCATGTGTGCTGTGAGAATTCGACCACCATAACATCCATGTTTTATAGATTTACACTTTGGATTGCATTTTTGTAAAACCAGCTAAATCAAAATAAAATGTCACTCATCTTGATTTGAGTTGGTCAATAACAAATGTTGATGTTCAGTGTCTTTATTGATTTAAGAATTTAAGAAGGATTACAACGGATTTGTTATTAAGCCACTATATGCAGAACTTTATTATGACCGTGTGAAGCATGATGTTGTAATGCTGCACCGTGGATGACTGGATCACAGTCATAAGCTCCTGAGAAAGGCAAACAGTTTAGTCTTCCTTTTTGGTGGAATTGTGCAATAGCTACTTATGCTGCACATAAAACTGTATTTTTAGTGTTTGAACAGGTACTGCAATGCCCTAGAGTTCCCTTCAGCACTGTTTGCTCTTTGGGATGCAGTGATTTTTGTTCGAAGTGAAAGGTTATCTGCCATTGGAGCAGATAGTTGAGAGAAACACTGTGTGTCACGTTACTCACTCCAGCACACATAGCCTACTTTTTTTTTTCTTTCTTCTTCTTTACAAAGGTATCTTCGTATTGTTAAAACTGACAAAATATAACATGATTGAATTCATATTATTAAGGGATGCTGTCTTCTTCAGACAAGGGTTGATACTAGTTTAGGAGAAAACTAAGAACCTTAGATATTCAAGCCTATTGCAAAGTGGATGGTAAAACTGTTGATATGGTAATTTAGTTCACTTTTGTAGACTCGGGAGGTGGAAATGTGCAGAACCAGACTCAGAGGTGGAAAATTTATGATGTTCCGGTTGGGATTAGGGAATAGAAGGAGAGAAGGAAAAGATCAAGAGGGAGAGAGAGAGAGAGAGAGAGAGAGAGAGAGAGAGAGAGAGAGAGAGAGAGAGAGAGACGCCATGAGACAAAATGTTGGTGACATGTAATAGTGAAACATGGTGGGTGAGCAAGTAATGGAGCTCAGTGTCGGTCTCCCAGCTGTCTAAACCTAAAGCAGCTTAACTAGAAAATGGTTCAGGGTCATCTGACATCTAACTTAAGCCTCCATATTTAGTGTTTTATGTACTGCAAGTGTATCACTGTCATACATACATACATACATACATACATACATACATACATACATACATACATACATACATACATACATACATACATACATACATACATACATACATACATACATACATACATACATACATACATACATACATACATACATTTCAGATCAATAATCGATGTCTCTGGTGGACCTGGATGAACCCATTGTTCCCAGCAGATAACATTTGGACAGAATTAGGAAGTCTGGCATTCAACCAACAGCCTTAGCCTGAGACAAAAAAAAAAAAAAAAAAAGGTGTAACATGAAAGTGATGGATGTGTGGGTGAAATATGATCAAGCTCTGAGATGAGGAACTCGTCCCCTGGTCTAGATCAATAATTTACAGCTAAGCACATCTAAATACAATTTATGTACTTCAAAAGGAGAGCGTTCCACTGCCAAATGGATTGTATCTAAGAAAACATTTCACCATAGTTGATTGATAACATGAAAACAAGTTTTGGCAGGAAAGTGAATCTAAGAAAATTAAGAGAGTGCACTGTTTTGTTCTAAAGAAAAAAAGAAAAAAATATATATACATATATAAATAAATAAAACGTGTTTTTCAAGCCACTGAGGGTGCAATTTATTACATCCTTTACATGACAGTTGGGCTCGATCAAGGCCATTTTTTTAAGGAACAAAACTAAAATCAACAAACCCCAGCACTGATTACACCACTTTTGCTCTGCATGCTGTCAAACCCCTATTGTCTTTTTTTTGTTTTTACAGACTTAACTGCTGGGTTCCTTAGGCCTGCAGGGGCGTCCCACAGGAATCACAGGAACTTTATGGCTTCAGAACAAATGGGGGAATCAACCTGTGACACATATGAACGATGATACTTACAGCAGCATATTTCTTCCAGACATTATAAGGGTGATGATGAATGAAAGGGGACACTGGACAGGGAGCATTTTCAAGATATAGATGCCTGAACCTGATAGCCTTCGGGGCCGGCGGGGACGCAAGGAAGTCCATTCTTCTATATGCTCAAGATAGAGAGACATTCACCTCTTACTAACCTCTAGTGTCAAGGCCCTCATGAAGAAGCGGAGACTCGCCCTGAAGGAAAGAATTTATGATTTTGATAAAATGTCTCCAAAGAGCTGCCTCTCTCCAACACGGTTGCCGTTATTATGTTTTAGGGCAATAAATGGCCGCTGAGGTGATTGACATGAGCGTGAAAATTCATAAACTTTCAATAAACATTTTTCAATCAAAATAAATCACCCATGTCCTGATTTTACATAATATCCTGAACTTGTAACCTTAAATCACCAGTGGCCTCACGTCTGCTAAAGGCCACTTACAAGACCGAGGCGCCACCCGAAAAAAAATAAAATAAAAAAGCTGAAATGACTCATTGTCTGAACATTAAAGTTTTACGGGTAATTGCTAAATTTAAAGGCTTCCTTTTATAGTTTCATTAAAAAGCCATTAAAGTGGCTATAGGAAGCAAAAACATTGGTTCTGGGGGTTAATTTCCATGGGGATTTAAAGACAATCGCTCTTCACACCAGAAGTCATTCATTCACGGTGTAATGCCAGTTGGTAAAAGTCGATGTAGAAAAGCCCAGGGACCCAGGCATGGCAGTGAAAGAAAGATTAAGATCCGAGGTATTGATAAACTATCACTGACAATACAAACAACCCGCTGGGAGCTTGTGACACGTTTTCACTGGCCGAAGTCTCTTTTCAGCATCTCCCACGGAGAGCAGAGTTTAATTATAGCAAACAATGTGATAGTTGTATGGCATGGATTTATCTACACTACTCAATCCCTTCTTCTGGTAAGATACTTGTTGCATTGTGGGAGGGCGGGGCAGTTGGCCTTGTTTTCATTCTCTCCTCCTAATCAGTGTGTGAAAGATACATTACAGAGTCGATTATTCTTGATGTTTTTTTTTTTTTTTTAAATCTTAAAAGATAAAGAGACCACATTGAGCAGCGTGTTCTTCAATGAATTACCCATTTAACTATAATTCCGTTTTGTGAGTGGCAAAGGCCGTTGCATTTCAAGGAGAGGGACAGATGTATTTCTTCGGCATAATTCATGCTTAGAACTTTATCTGACTAAAAGCAAACCATAAACGCATGTAAATATACTATATTGTCAGCAATGATTGATTAATCTTCAAAATTTAAAGGTACACACAAAAGGGTCTTTTTTTTTTTTTTAAACCAGTCAATACAGCTTGGCGAAGGTGAACAACTGAATAAATGCGATCTGTGGATCTGGAGAACGCTTTCTGAGGCGAAGAGAAAATAGTCTTTGATGATGTCATCGGGGGGTTATCTCGCCCTCGGCTTAGTCACCACATCATAACAGAAAGCCAGTGTCTCCAACCGAGGGCTGAGTGTATGAAAGTCATGGTAATTTTCCTCGCAGGGAGGATCTGACATGACATCATGATAGTCTAAAATCTTATAAACAATAAAAGATACTAGTGGTACAGCAAACATAGTGGTTTTTTGTTTAGTTTTTTTTGCCATAAGAGCCGTCTTCCATGACTTTTTTTTTCAGATTTCTTAGAAGTGGAGTTGTTCACCACTGAGCTGTTCGTGGCTGTTTGCGCATTTTAACAAACAAGCTCTACATCTGCTGTCTTGAGTGTTGTCTTGCATCTTTTAATGCTTTTTCAAGGTTGCACATCCTTTTATCTAAAGTTTTTTTTTTTTTTTTTTAAAGGCGAAGAAAAGGCTGCCAAGTGTTAGTTTGACAACCAGACAGTGTAACTTTTATTATTAAGTCAATTTAATTCAAGCTCCATCAACTACAGATCCCATTTTAGGTGGGACAAAAAACAGATAAACAAATTTGAAGGCTCAGGAGGCGAAACAGATTGAGATGCGTGAATTTTAGTTCAAAAAACGAAAAAGATTTTCACAACAAAACTTGATTTCAACCCGGGCCTGGTGAGGAGACAGACAGCATGTGTGCAGACAGGAAAGAAAAATTCAAGGAAATCACTCAGATGTACAAGAGACAAACAATCAGACTCCTGGAGGATGTAGATGAAGATCTTCTGAAGAAAAGGCACAAGCAACCTGAGAAGCAGTGATACTGAGGAAAGAGAAGAGAAAAAAGGAAGGACGAGAGGACCTTTATTGATTGGCTCTGAGAACACATCGCACATTTTGCAGGTATATATTTGAAAAGAAACCCTTCAACGCAAACTTATGTTGCTCCAGTATGTATTACAGTTTAAAGGGGTACATTTATTGCCCCAAATCCTTGATTTTCATCCATTTGAATATTGGATCACAGGAGATGCATTCAGAATCTGCTGTGTCTGTGTGAGCTGGACTGGTTCCGCCCACACATGCCCATTTTGGGAAGAGGAGGAAGTTACTTCCTCTCGTGGTGCCATGTGCCAGAGCAGAGCTGCCTAATTGTGGGAGGGTCAAAGGGAGGGCCTACCTTGATTGTGATTGGCTAAACCCCCGATGACACTATATAGGGTTTGATTTATGATTGGCTGGTTGGAGCAACACACTTTTTAAAAACTGCAACAAGCCAGGGAGAGAGAGGACAGACTGTCTTCACTTCTGGGGCGTCATTCCAGGTATGGGGACGATTCGTACTGTAGGAGAACCAATAGAAAGTGACTGAATTCGAAAGAGACAGCTACAGAAGCAGCTTCAAGTTCGGAGGAGGAATGTACTGATGGACTGGCAAGCAATGTGAATAACTGGGAAGTGTAGATCATTACATCAACAAACAAATGTTTGATCTTAGAGATCTCCAGTGGAGATCCTTGACTTCTTATTCACAGAGTCTGAGCAAATCAGCAAGTCAGTCCTAGTTACCGGGACGCATACTACTCTTGTAAAACTATTAGAAAGGGAATTTTGCATAATATGACCCATTTAAAGCCTTATGGTGGTTGTTTGATATGTAACAATCAATCGTAATTAAAGTGGAAGCAAGTATTTTCTTGTTTTTAGTGTTGCTAAAATTCTATCAGTACCGCCTAAATATTTTATGCTGATGAAGTAATTAAAATGTGTCTTCTGAAGATACAGTGTAAGCCACAAGCACATGTCCTTCTCAAAAACAAACAAACAACTCCACACATTCTTGAAAGTGATTATTGTATGGAATTACACAAATTCTTGTTATTATCTGAGCCATCTGATTATGCGCAAGAGCCTGTCTCCGTCCCAGCAGTAGATCTGACCCCTTGGAGCCCAAACATGTGTTCGCAAGAGCATCTTCATTATCATTCTGTTAACATGACAACACATTATAAATCACAGTGAAGCTGCACACAATCACCTCGGCACACACAAACATGCACACACAGAGTTAGGTTATCATTTCAGGAAAATGCATTGCACTGTCCAATACTTATTTCCTGTATGGTATGAAAGTAAATATACCTATGGTTATTTTCATAATCCTAAAAAACAAATTATTCCAAATCGATAAATATATTCTATATTGTTACTCTCATAACAAAATTGTATTCATACAATAAAAAAAAAAAAAAGACATTGCCATAATGTGAATGCATGAATATAAATGCCAAAAAAGCATTTATTATCTCAACACTTTCCTTAACTTTAACCTAACTTAAAATATACCTTCAACTGAAAAGGTTTGTTACTTCTTGTCCCCACGATGCAAGTGATCCTAATTCCATTTCCTAAACAGAATTAGGTCCCTTCAACAATAATAAATGCCTGTTTAATACACATACACATAAACAATCCATCACCACTGTACAACAACTGTGATGATAGGGCTTTGCATCCAAAGCTGGCTTGGCCCTAATAATAAGAAAAGAAATCCTTCGGTCAGCTCTTTATGTCTTTGGGGACAATAAGGAGCACAAAAAAGAAGCAGATTGCGGCAGACAATTTGATCATGCGCTCCTGGCCATGAGCTCTCCATTACCTGACTGAAATAAGACTATCCCAGGAGGCCTCAGGCCTCATTGAACAGGAGAGGTGGGGACGGTAATTATATCTTGGGTCAACCCCAAATCGCTCCCCATTAGTCTGTTTCCAAACATGTCGGTGCAGTATCCTCGACATGTCGCTCACAGACCCCCAACCTGTGTCATGTTGACATGCTGCTTCGGTTAATTCCGCCCTAATTCATTATGGCCTTGCCTGTGTGTTGCCATGTAGATATTGGCTCACTGTCACGAAAACATCAGCTTGGTTATTTCTTGCTCTGCACAACACAATTATTTCTCTCAAAAGACCTTTTAAATGGTAAAAAAAAGTATTCTTAGTTTTGTGTTACAAAAGTCCCATCGACGGTGCTTGACAATGTGGGGGTGGGGCAAGTTATTCAGACAGTCTGCACCACAAATGAGCGTTTCATGTGTCGCACAAAATCCCAAACTGTGCTCCTAACACACTCCTTAGAGGAGAATTATGCGCATAGATCTGCAGAGGCTCGTGTGTACGTATGCGCACACATGGTTTCGACGGCAAACGCACACATTCTGGCTTCCCACTGAAACACAGAAACACCTGTTCTCCCAAGGCGGTTGACCTGCAAGACTGTCGGGCTGAAACTCATCAGCTCAGCCGACCAGAAACATGGTTCTCTGAGGGCAGTAGAGCAAAGTGGGACCTGAACACCTCTGGTGGATTGGTTTTTATTCAGTTGATTACTGTGAAGCCTGAGCATGAAGATGCAAGTGATTTACCTGAAACCTGACCGCAATTAGCCTGCTCATAGTGTGTTTGTATTCTCACAGGGAATTACGGGAAACATTTGATACCTTTTGGGTGAATATATGGCTCTGGGTAGTAACAGATAGCTTTACAAGAAGTATTGGAAAAGTCTAGGAGAAAACTGTTTAAATTAGTATATGGTACTGAATTACAGATGATCTCTTCCCCTATGAATGTAGGTTACTCTCACTTTTTTGCAACTCTCATTAAACCACAACGGCGATTCCTGTGCAATACCTGCTGTCCCTTTGCCGTCGGTTTGACTGAGGGGATATTGAGTTAATGGCAGAGCAGCGAAACGCAGGTGATACAGTAAGGTGAGTGGCTTCTCTGTTGGTAGTACAAGCATGTACAACCACGGATTGACAGCTTCTGCACTGTAGAGAGATATAACTCATCCAGTATTGATGAGTTGGGCTCCAGTGCACGACGGCACAACCTCGAAGTGATGGAATATGCAAGAAATGGCGCACGCCACGTTTCCATTCCGTTCATTCTCTTCTCATTCTCAGCATCACCTTTAATCCCCCCGCCCCTCGCACTCTGTATCAGTTTTGAACCTTGAAATATGATATCAAGTATCCTTCCAAGAAGCATATAATGAGAAGCAGTTTTTACACATTCCCCTTCAGTCAGTCTCTCACCAAAGCTCCCTCTCATGTAATTGCTTTCAAATTGTCAGCACAGAAAGTATGAAAGATCCTCCCTTCCCCGACTCTCTCAACCTTTGCTTTAAGCCTGACAGCCATCAGATGGCTGCTCAACAGCGAAAGCTATCAATAATTGAAGCTGTGATCACTTCGGGGATGTTGTTTTTTTTTTTTTTTGCAGCTGGGATGAGATCTTTCTCTTTTTTCCCCCCCCCTACTTTTCCACCATAAAAGGGAGTAAAATAAGCTTGTTTATTGTTCCAATTTCATCCTACAGCAAAGGCAATGTATAATACTCGATGCATCCTTGTGGAGACCTGTTGGCATCAGGGGTCTGCTCTGATCAAATAAACTCTGCTCACTCTCTGCGTTAGTTTCCTCTCAGGAGAAGGGCAGGCAGTTTTTGAATAGTAGGAGTTCTATATGAATACTGAATGAAGGATGTTACTCATCCCACCACAGAAATGTTATTCGAGAAGAGCAATGAAAAAAACAAAACAAATCAGATTATATTCTTCACCATCGCGCTTAAGATTGATAGTTTAAGCTCCCGACTTCAATTAGAAGCATTTTTCCTGGCACAGCCGGTCCGTTTATGTGTGTTTGCAAGCTCACACTTTCATTCTCAAGTATTGTTTTGAGGGTATATTTGCTTTAGTATGTGGACAATCAAGCATGCTCGTATTTTCCTTTTTCCACGCCCGTAAAAGTCCCCCCCATTCCACTCTTTATTTTAGATTTTTGTTGTATTTCTACAACCACCATACAGGTGATCCCTGAAAATGGCACTTTTTAAAACGGCCACGGGAGTGCAAAGTTTTACAAATCCAACTATTTCCGTCACTGCGTAAACAAAATCAAATTTTTTTTGGAAATGCCCAGTACTGAACTCGAGCACTGTAGTTGGTAGTAAAAGTAGTACTGTAGTAGTAAATGGTTCAGCACATGCACAAGTCGACCAACAACAATAAGAAAGACTGATGAAAGTAATGCTGCTCCCGACTAAATTTAATAGCATCTGTCCAACAAAGTGTATATTTATTGCACCTTGACTTACACATTTAAATTCTTGTTTAATCTTTTTACATTATTGGCCAGTTATTACATTTCAGGTTTTATAAAACTTTTTTTTTTAAATTATAATTCAGATTTTATTACATTATTTTATATAACATTTTAGGTCAATTGGGTTGAACAACTTATGCTCCATCATGCAAACCACTATTTTCAGGTTCTTGCATTTTTTATAAAAATAGCGAAAACGACGCCAATTCAAGCTGACCCTTCTCACGTAAAGTGGGTCCCAGTGCAGCTCCACAGACAGTTGACATGCTTCTTGCCACCAGAAAGCAAGCTGGAAAACAAAGCAACAAGCAAACTGCCCCACATCACTGACCCAGAATGTGCTGTAATCCAGGGGCAATGCCACTTACATAGCTGAGGAAATCAGCAGCGTTCCAAATCACGAGAAATTCAGACACACTGTTCTAAAATCTAATAACATGCAAAGTTCTGGTAAAAAAAAAAATTTTTATACTTTTTTTTGTGTTTGTTCACAAGGTGATGGTGTCACAGATGTATGGGCAACAGCAGGTGTCCCTGTGATCTCGGTGCATTATTCAGTCTTGGTGTGCATGGTGCAGCCTCTGACACCATCTCTCTCTCTCTCTCTCTCTCTCTCTCTTCTCTCTCTCTCTCTCTCTCTCTCTCTCTCTCTCTCTCTTCTCTCTCTCTCTCTCTCTCTTCTCTCTCTCTCCTCTCTCTCTCTCTCTCTCTCTCTCTCTCTCTCTCTCTCTCTCTCTCTCTCTCTCTCTCTCTCTCTCTCTCTCTCTCTCTCTCTCTCTCTCTTCTCTCTCTCTCTCTCTCTCTCTCTCTCTCTCTCTCTCTCTCTCTCTCTCTCTCTCTCTCTCTCTCTCTCTCAGCCCCAGCTGCATTTGAACAACATTGAGGCACTTAACTCTGCGAAATCAAAACAAGGCTATTCAATGTTGTGCTCCACACTGCCCCGATGTGGTCGTTTTCCTTCACTAAATGAAGTTTCTGACAGCATGAGGACAAAACATTTGGGAAACAGAAAACAACATGGCCAGCTTCACCACCAAATAGGTTCATTTGGTGTGTCATCAGGTTTAGTCTTTACAGGAAAAAAAACAGAAAGAGTGGAAGCCCCACTGAAGAAAATAGAGTCCACTCATCTTCGTCTGCACAAAGTGCAAACCAGGTGAAGGGCTAGTAAATGCCCAATGTGTGTGTGTGTGTTTGTGTGTGTTTAGGGATCTGTATGAAAAAAGCAGAGCAACAGAGGAAAGCTTTTACCAAGCCGGTCTCACTGGAAGCCAGATTTGCGCACACACTTCAAGTTTTAAAACTACAGTAAATGAAAGTCATTTAATCATTTCCCTTGAAAGAATCTGTAATTTGGGCACGCTCAGCTACAGCACAGGCGCTTTTGTTACAATTCTCACACTGTGAATTCTATGGAATTGTTATACCTCCAGAGATGAGGGTAGCTGTCATTTGTTCTTCTCCGGGACGAGTGCACGGGGGCTCAACGGGCCTTTCAAATGATAATATTGTCATGCATCAGTGCTATAAGATTGCGCTGGTTTTGGATCATTACAGGGTTGTTAAGGTGCAGTGGTGGCCCAATCACTCTTTGTATGAGGAGATATGCAATCAGGGAATGAATACTTTATTTCATGCTAGATTTGAGCAGCCTGCTCGGCTCATTTTAAGATGTCGTGCACAATTGCGTTTTCTGCGTGCTATTTATTTTTAAGATTCATCATCTTTCAATCAGAAAGCATGCAATCATGCATATTCAGAAGCAACAAACAGACCTAAGCAGGGGGACATCGGTAGATGTTATTGCTTTCAGTGCAGTTTATTTCCCATAACACCCAATAATACATTGTGGGAAGATGCTTTGATATAGATTTCACAGATATTCTGTGAAGCGGATATATATTTCTTTTTTTTTTTTTTTTGTTATTTCCAGAAATAGACCTGCTGTGCAATGCAATAAATAAGACTGTCAGAGACCGTTACCTTCTGAGTATCACATTAAAGAGGAAGGGTGCCCAAGAGGTGCAGATGATAAGAGAATGAACGTTCATTATCATAACGATGTTCTACACAAAATGTCACCATTCTGTGACAACCCAAACCTCCCAGTTTTTTTTTTTTTGGGATACAGAGCTTTCATCTTGCAGTGCTGCTCCGTTCTGACACCTCCGTGGAGGTACGGCAGCGTGAGAGCTTTCAGCAAGTGTGTGAATTTTCCATCCCATTTGTCACTCCGAAGCAGAAGAGAAACAGTGAAATTGAATACGGAGCGCACGCATGAGATAAACTCGGCTCATGAGATAAATATGCTCATTTCATTCCACGAGGACGTCACTCGTGGGCAGGTGCGTTTAGAAGCATGCATCTCATATTGAACAGTAATGTGTGGACCTGTGAGGGAGAGGGGATATACTGACCGTGAGTCATGCAGGCGGCTGACATGAGAAGTCAAGCGATGAACTTGGGCCAAACCTCACCTGGAGAACGTGATCCGTGAACCCGCCCAGCAGGGGTCAAAGCGCAGCGAGCGCTGCCAACAGACCGACTGTAGATAAACTTTACTGCATCAGAAACCTGGAGACAACCCCCCCCCCCCCCCCCTCCCACCCCACAGTACAGATCTGAAATCTAGGTCAAAGAGTGCAGATAACATGAAAAATATAGTGTTTTGACCACTGGCTTGTTTCATGAATTTTACAACATATGCAGATAAAACACTCGTCCCTTTAAGGAAGGAAATAATTGCTACTATATTTCTTGTTCACGAACAGACTGGACCTTATACAACTGAAACCAGGCTATTTTTTTTTTTTGCCTCTACGTCTGCATGTGATTCGGTGGTCTTAACATGCTCTCTGACTGAATATTTCAAACAGAAAACCAGTGACGTGAAAGGCACTCAGCTATTCTTTGAATTAAATGAAAAATCTATTTCTTTAAATGCTCCTTTTCCCCCAAACGTAACCCTCATTTTGGAAACTAAATTAAAGTGCTTATTTTTCATCACCGACATTGTGTTGCATGTTGCAAATTTAGTTGAACTATGTGTGCACAAAAAAAAAAAAAAAAAAAAAGAACTATGTGTGCACAATTTTCTCCAGAACAGCGACCTAACCCGGACCCACAAAACACCAATTTACCCAAATTCTTGCAATTTTTCCCTTCCAGCCAACTAGACCGACTTGGATGTGCGACATCGATCTTAGGGCGCTTTCACACCAGCCCTGACAAAACTCTGCTTCATTTGTCCATCTGTGAACGCTCCCCTGGACTCGGTCTCGGTTCTCATGCAAGGAAACAAGGTCTACTTTCTTTTCTTTTTTTTCACATACATATCCAATATTCCTATACACACATACACACACTATATTATTACATTATTTCATATTGCATTGTTATTACATAATGCGTCTCCACACACCCACATTTTGTTGCAAAATGTAACAGGTTACTACAAAATTATTCCATTATTGAGTTGAACATTTATTACTTTATTACATATTGCACCGTTAGAACCAACTGGCGTTGGGGTTGCAACCCGTGAGCTTCTCTAATCTCTCGGCCTCCACTTTCCACAGAACATCGACCAAAGAGATGCTCTCATTTGTGTCATTGTGTGGTTTGCTAACAGTAGATAGAGATGAGCTTTTGTTCTGAATTACCTGTTGTTGTGTTTAAGATCCACAGTGTGCGATCGCCACTTGTTCATCGAAAAGAACTGACTGAAGAGAATATGGATTTATGGAGACATAGAGAAAATAAGGATGCTCTGTACAAGAGATAATGGGGCTAAGTGTCTTTTTTTATGAGTAAGAACTCAAAACACGTGAATACTTTCCAGTAAGATCTTATTCATAAGATCTTTTTGTGCATTTCATACCTTTGTTTAATAGTTTCTTGATTTGATCTCACGGTTAAAAATAGTAGTTTTAAAATCTTTTTTGTATTTTTATTTGAAAATATACTTATCGAAAGTGAGATATCTTTATCAAAGATAAACAAGTCTAACTCCACAAACTAAAACATAAGCATTTATTTGGAAATGTTCAATGGATTCACTTTGACATTTTGACAGGACAAAAATAAAATAGCTAAGGGAGTCTTGATCGGTTAGGGTGCAGATGGTGAAGCAGGTCGTCCTCCAATTCCAAGGTTAGAGGTTTGATCCCCGTCTGTGCCTGTCCATGTGCGGAAATGTCCTTGGGCAACACACACACAACCCCAAGTTGTTTCCAATGGACAGTGAGCACCTTGCAGCATCATCACAAGTGTGCGTGCATGACTGCTTTGAGACTGCTAAAGCGGTACAAACGTGCTGTTTAAGTGAAGTCATTTTACTGGTTAGTGGGTTTTTTCCAGGCTGTGTAACTATATTCTACATCAATACTTGTTTGATGTTGTTTCGATCCAAAATAAGCAGCAAATTTGTGCTTATGTTTTTTTTTTTTTCTTCTTTAATAGAGTTCCTTTAAAAGAAAACAGGCATTTGTCTAAATTCTGACAACATGGCCGAACTCGTTGGAGAAAAGCAATTTCTACCCTCGTTAATTCATTTAAAACTCAGCAGCATTTTTTTTATTTATTTATTTTTCCTATGGTTGTCAGTCCAATTTGGTACACTGCCACATGATTTAAGAGCCGGAAATGCTTTTGAGCGATGGAAGAGATGATGCAATGTTCTTGTTTTTCTGCTCCGTGTCAGCTGGTGGCATCCACACAAAGCACATTTTGGAATCCATCACTCCATCAGCGCTCTCTGCCCTGATGGAAAGCGAGTGCCAAAAAGGATAAGGTCATACTTGGAGACAAATTGTTTCACTCTATCAACATAAGGGAGCAACTTCCAAATATACAGCTGTGAACATGAGGAGCTCCCTAATCCTCCTCCTCTCTTCCACCCACAGGGAGTGTATTCTGGGCTGCTGCCCTCCCCCTCGAAGGGATAAAAAAGATGAAATTTACCAGGGAAGGGTGTATATTCCAGACAGTGCAGAGTCAGGATATCATCCTGTTACAGCGCAAGCACAATAACTTTATGCTGACAAAAACGATCACCTCTCCTGCTCATAAAACCCCTTACAAGGTCAGGAAAAGCTCACTCTCACTATCTACATAACTGGCTTGACCAAAGCCACAACTTGTGCCCTTTTGAAATGTTTTTCACTTTGAGGCTCAAGTCATCATGGCATTGTCAGCTTAATACGTATTATAGCGTGTCAAAGTGACAGCACAATAGCTTGAACTGATGCCCTTACATTTTAGACTTGAGTGGCTTTTGGTTCTGTTAGCCTGCGCGGGTTTCTTTTTGTTCGTTTTTTTTTTTTTTTTTTCTAATCTGCACAAGACACTTGTGGTAGTGAAAAAAGGAAATACCATTAAATTCCCGGAGAAAATAACAAATGTCAGACTGTGCTTGGAAAATGTTTCAAAAGAATGCAGGAGGACAGGCTTGTTGAAAGCAGCCTGGAGCCTGTGTGAGACACAATGTAGTCAGTGGCTAAATGCATTAAAATAACCTTTGCTGTTGCTCTAGTGCTCCGTCGACCTTGGCACGTGTGCGCTGCCAATCCGTGTCCAACTTACGAGGGTCGTTGTCTGACCCTGGGATATGCCACAGCTGCTTTCTTAGCTGTCAGAGAAGATCGAGGTTCCATGTGACTTTAGGTCATTATGAATCATACATTAAGTTACAATGAGCCAGGCAACCATGTTAGTTATCTCATTAATATGCACTTGTCCCCTACTGCCAAACACTGCCGTGGTGGGGATTTGCATTATGCAGATTTGGTTATGTTTCACATGGGTTTTTATTATTGAACTGAATAAACAAATATGACATCCAGCATACGAGAACAAGAGAGGACGAGAAGCCGTCAGTTGGTAAAGCAGTTCTTCCAATGTCAAAGTTGGCAGATTGATTCCGATGCCTGCTTCTGTCCTAAGGCAAAACACTGAACCCAAAGTTACCAAAGGCGTGTGAGCTCCTTGTATGGCCGCCATTGTCAATGACTGTGTGTGACTGTGTGAATGAGTGAATTTGACTGTCTATGTGTAATGCATTGGCAATGCAGAAGCAGTTAAATTCATTAATTAGTGGCCAGATGAAGACCGGAGACTAAATCTGTACAATTGTTTAAATAAAGTAAGTGAGTGAGTGAGTGAGTGAGTGAATTTACCAATTCCTTTTTTTTTTTTTTAAGTGTCGCGTGAGAGGGAAATGCTATTTTGGTGCTCTATATGTGTGAAAATGAGTAGTAGAACTGACAAATAAAAGTGACTTTGACTTCATGAATGAATGAATGAACACATACATACATACATACATACATACATACATACATACATACATACATACATACATACATACATACATACATACATACATACATACATACATACATACATACATACATACATACATACATACATACATACATACATACATACATCTCAAAGTGCCTTACATCATTAGTAAGAACCTTCACCCACCTTTTATGTTTCTAATAAACAAAGGGTTTCAGTCCTCCGAGTACCAAATATAATTGCATGACGGAATCATCTCATTTACAGCAAGGGTCTTGAAGTCATCCTTCCATTCCTCAATACCATTCTATTCAATTTAGGGTGGCAGTGGGGCTTTAGCCAGTCTGGGCTGATTAAGGGCAAAAGGGGCAGGATACACCTTGGACAGGTCAGCGATTTTTATTCAGTGCACACAACTCTTTTACCAGACACAGACACAAGGGAGGGAAGTTGAAACATAATCAGTGCAGAAAAAAAGAATTTTGAAAGAGTTTGGATACATATAGGAAAATATCAGTACTTAGACATACCTCAATATTAATAGTCCGTCCCTGAATACAGCATAGGAGCACTTAAATGTCAGAAAAAAAGAAACTCTCACGTCAAGCATTTTACATAAAGAATGCACATTTATATTCCTTGTCGAAAATGCCACACTGAGGTTTCCAACACTTATACACAAAGTCTTGTTCTTTTTTAACCTCCACTTCCATACAGAATAAGGTACAACATTCATAAGACTACAATATATTTGTGTCATACTTTAAGGATGCTTAGAAATTGTGAGTTTGCCGTTAGCGATGACGAAAAACAATTTTTTTCTGCTGGTACTTCAGTGGGTTCACTATATGCACTGAGTCTGCACTTGCAATAGGAAACTGCCCAAATAACCACACTCCAAATTCTGGCTCGGACTAAAGCCTCCTCCTCCTCCTCCTCCTCCTCCTCCTCCTCCTCCTCCTCCTCCTCCTCCTCCTCGCTGAACTTTTTTAACAGCCTGTCATACCAATAGAAGCAAATGCAATTGTCAAAAGGGCTACAAACTCATGAGTACAGTGTGACAAAGTTTATCTTGCTCTTAGCCGTGCAGGTGGTGACTGACTGAATCATGTTTTCCCCTAAGGACATACCTTAGTGGTACACCAACCCTGCTGAGTACTAGAAAACCTTCCCCTTGACTCCACTGAGCTGCTGCTACCAGATACCAGCTCTCACACATACCTGCTGCCCTCAACACTTCCCTTACATTCTGAACTTGAAGCCCATGTGCCAAAGAATATAAAACAGACCGCTCCAGGGCTTCCCAGTCGTCGAGGCACCAGACTTGCATTGTTTGATAGCCTGTGGATGTTACTGATTTTAGCTGTCTGTTGCCTTTAAAGATCCTCCTGCGTATTTTCATTTTCTTTTTTTAAGTTTACATTTGAAATTTTAGGCCTTTCAGCACTAATACTTGTTTTTACATATTTGCTGAAAATGCCTTTATTGTCTTCCAGGTACTTTGTTTGCTACTGCCATGATTATCCACCCATCCATCTGCACCCGCTTATCCGTTTCCGGGTTGCGGGGGTGGCAGTCTGAGCACTGTCACCCTGATCACAATGCACCAATTAAGAAGGTGCACCACCTGCAGGTGGTGAGCCCACGGGAAGGTGGTGCCCGGCGTGGAACACGAACCCACTACCTTGAGATTATGAGTCTCATGCTCTACCAACTGAGCTAGCCGGGCGATCTGCCATGGTTATACAAATAATAATAAAAAAAAACTGACTTCATAAACCAATGTTTAATGCATAATAGACACAGAAAAAGACCATTAACATTAATTAGGAAAATATACAGCTCATCAACTGTCCAGATGTTGGGAGAGGGGTAATGACCACTGGAAAAAAATAAAAAAAGAAATAAATTAGGGTCTTGAACTACAATAACCGGTGAAGCCTACATTTCAACAAATTAGCTATATTCAGAACAGGTCAATTTCATAATCAAGCTAAAAAAAAAAAAGAGCATTTCGGAGGGCCTATGCATATGCTCATTTGTGTAATTGAAGGCGGCTGAAACAGGTCAGCTGAAGTTGGCTGGATGTCTTTGAGGCCATGTAACCAAGTCCTTTTGACATGATTCAATTACTTGGAAATGAATGTGGTTTCAGGACTTTTCAGGAAAACCTGGGCAGGATTCACATCCTAAAACTGAGAAAACTGCTTTTTGTCAGCTGCCAAACTTTTACAGACTGTTTTGACAGAAGTTGGGATACATCATTTAAGTCTCGGTTGGGGTTTATATGACACATGTATTTCAGATCATTTTTTGACTCTACAATGTGTGAGTGTGAATTTGTCTGACTGTCACTTTTCTATATTTGCCCTGTGATGGATTGTAATGTTAAGTTGGAAAAAGCAGTATAGAAAATCATGGATGGGATCTTAGATAAAATAAAATGTAACTTGATATTTTACATGTCATTCATTTTGAAATTATGTTTTTATTTTAATGGTAAATAGGCTTCAATCAAATATTGCATGTTATCTGCTTCCGCAGTCTCAAGCCTTCTTTACGCAACTTGAAACATCAAGTGAAAACGCATATTTTTGGGGCATTTTCATTTCAGAAAAAGTTTCACGTTTACACGGCAATGTTTTGAAAATGATTATCTGTTTACATTGAAACAGCAGAAACGCTGAAAATGATGTAATTTTCATGTTGAGCTACTAGTGGGCGCTGTTTGGTTTTGTACTACAATCCTTAAATAACATTAACAATAGCAAGCACATGGAAATTCATATGGACAGATGGCAAAGTTGGATTGTTATTACAGTGATATAATATAGAAAACTACCAAGTTCCAGGAGAATAAGGACTGAGAGTCATGAATCTCTGTAGACAAACATTGTTGTTATTGTCCACCTACTCACAAATGTGCAGACAAACTATTTACTCAAGTCAGTTATAGCATCCCCCCCCCCCCGTTTCCATGGAGACAGTTGGAGCATTCCCATTTTCAAAAAGTTGCACTTTCAGTGGCGCCAAGCAATGTTGTGTAAGAACACACTGAGAAAGCAACACAATTTTTCAGTTTTTACTTGAAAACATTGTTGTGCAAACTGGGCAAATGGAGTGTCTGACACGGTCAGGAATTTTCTGATAGAAAAAAAACAACATTTTGAACAATAAACTTCAATGGAATTGATCCTTGTTTCCTTTACGTTTTGGCTCCATCAGTACAGATATATTGTGGTCTGGAACAAATCTGCATGAGTCATCGAACACCGCGTAATTTAACACGTGAAGCAGAAAAGTATTTGAATAATGCGGGACACATGGTTCCGAGGTCCATTTTTCATATTGTTATTAATTTTATGTATTCTTACATTCGTCCCATCGCTTCACTCAGTCACACAGTGGCGCAGTAATGGCTTTTTGGACGAGTGAAAAAGAACATTGTCCCTGCCACAACCACCTTAGGTTTTTCTCACCACTAATAAATCCCCTGGCAGGGGTTGTTTATAATGTCCCTCTGATGTACCTTTAATAATGTGGCAATTTTACAGTGAGTATGTTCGCCATCTCACACCTCGCCTATTCTGCAATCTCAGGTCCTTCTCACTGCTAATTTTCCAGACTAAAATCTAATGGAGTGTGCCATTGAGGTAAATCAAGCAGCATTATTATTGTTATCTCGCGCCAAGTGCGCAGTGGCAGATGCATAACGATCTATTATAAAGATAAATTCTGCATTTTCATTACACTGGGACTGTAGCAATATGGCAATGTCTGCAAGAATAGATGTTTTCCTGATACAAAAAAACAATGTATGTTCACAGAGGAGGGTTACTCGTCTCCGTATTTGTGCTCTTCCCCCAATGATTGTTGCTTTACTGCACGAAAATGGGCTTTCTGCGTCTTTGTCATTGGCCATTTATTGTCGTGTCACTGGTGAGGAAATCAATGATAACAATGTGACCCCGCGGAGTCCTCTCTTTATGCCCTGATTGAGCTGTTGCAATGACAGCCACAGAAAATAATGATCGAAACAAACTTTAAAGTCCTTCTAGAAATAGCTTTGGGTCCGCTCACTGCAAACAAGAGGCATTCTCGTGTGCCCTGCACAGAGCAGACAAAAGAGGAAGGCATTTCACTGTCTTCATCCATATGCATCGCATGCTATGATATGATATCCAGCTGATAGCTCTGTTTTCCCTGAGTTGTTTCAGTGATCCGTCTCCGCTTCTGATATGATAATCTATTCCTTAATCCTTATGTAAATCATTGTCACCCATCCGGAGTGTCAAAAGAAATGTGTTGGAATACCCCGCCGCCGTCAACAAGAAACAAATGCAATCTATCAGGTGAGCTACAAGCAAATTAAGGACATTAATCACAGAGGACAAAAGGACAGCCGGTCATTTCCATGGTGTCATGCAATCACGGGCAACACTGAAAAGGCTGCGGGTTTATCTCCAAGGTCAAGCCTCCTTGAGCTGACATTGGTCAGGTTGTTGCCTGTGATAGGCGGTTAACCTGCATTCTCCTCAAACCTGACTATTGTGTTGCAGCTGTCTCGCTCTTGTGCATATAACTAAAGATGGGTGGCGGCCGAGAAAAGATTCTGTTGTTGTTCGACAAGATGCTTCTATAATTTCAATCCTCTGGCGATGTGACAGATTTATTAAAATGGAACAGTGGCTGCTTTTATGGCATCCATTATCAAGGCTAATCCAATCATGTTCCTGTTTGAAATTTTTGGGAATATTTTACAGCCGGCCATCGACAGACCCCTCATGTTATCGATAGCCAGCAGAAATGCACAGCGTCTTCAGCTGGCATGAAAATACTTTTGTCTCTGATTTATATTAATCCTCCGCCTTTAAACGCAGCCGACACAGTGTTGGTAAGATACTCAAGGGCATCTGATTGTCATTACAGCAGCATCAAGCCTTGAATCATAGCACAACACCTAATGGCTTATTACAGGAGCGTATGCTAAATTAAACATTACTGCATCAATAAATGTTGCATGACATTAACTTGACAGTGCTTCATAAATATTGTGCATTTTTCGCCGCCTTCTACCCCGTTCGGCCCGGACTTTCCCCGGTACCTCCGGTCCTACATGCACGTTAACGTCTAATAATAACACCGGGGCATATTTTTTCATTCTGTTGTTGCTAATGCACTGAAATTACACACAAACATATTAAATCATTTTCAATTCCCCAAATTATCTTTCAAGTATTTTAATTAGTAACCACTTTGCAGTGTTGTACACCTTCGGCAGATGGGGGGGGCTCATGTCAGCCAATTTGGACAACTAGCAATTAAACATTACGCATTAGCATTTCTATTTTCATCACAAAAAATTAATAAAAAAAAACCTCTTCATTCCTACACTCAACACCATCTCACTTACAGTTTCTCCTTGTTTGTTCCACCCGGGGTTTGACTTAACAGGTGGTGAAGAGCTTTCCTGAGGACGTGGAGCCAATTTCTGAACCGTGGCTCTCCTTGAAAGGTTACAACATCAAAGCGATATTCCCCGAACAGTTTTTGCAGACCACAGTCTAGAATGGCACTATTCTAAAATCAGATAATGGCAACTTAACCTTTAAATAAATTGGTATTACAGTATGTTGTAAATCATATTTCTGAGGTTGACTAAATTTGGCAATATTGCCTCGGGGGACTGCGAGACAAACTAGAACACAATGCATCACCATTAATTCAGTGTATATTCATTTAAAACTCTCCACTATATTATAAAGAAGTGTTGACTAACCCGTGTACATTGTGCAGTGTAAGTATAATGTAAGTAAAGGCTTAGGGCTTGAAAAAGTAAGTAAAACAAAATATAATGCGTACAGTTTAATTTGAACTTCTTTGCTTTTTTTAATATGTGCTGCATCACTTTTATATTTCTGCAACAAATAAATAACCACCATCTCATTGCCATAATTTGTGCTAATCCAAATTATGTCAACAATACCTCTTTTTTGTTGTTGTTGAATTTTGAAACAGTGATTTATGTAATTCTAATGTGGTTGTTTTACAGGTAGTTAGAGATGGACATAAGGCAAAGAAAAAAGATCTTTTGTTAGTCTTTGCCGTACTGCAGAGTGGTACCGTCGTGAGCATTATTGCCACATAACAAGAAGGTCAAAGGTCATAGGGTTATTGACCTGTGAAGAGTGTACTCCTCCTTTGTCCATCTTTAACTGTCAATGGTTCAAGTACCCTTCAGCTCTCAAATGGATAAATGGCAACGAAGATGGATAGATGGAATTATAACTTTCCCCAAAACATTCTCATACAAAGTGGATGAGAGAAGAACCTCATGGAGGGGCTCATAAGGAGATCAGCAGCTGTTGCCATGGAGACACTGGCTGCTCAGTCTGCTATCATGCTTGTGACGTTAAACTCGGTTCCGCAAACAAATGTGGTGTTGGCAAAGATCTGCGCTCTACCGAGTGTAGCTCTAATTAGTTATATGTTACGTATTACGTCACGTCATGTCATGCGTCAGCAACATCGCCTGCACGTATGCAAAAAAAGCAAGTGGGATGTGAGCGGTTTGAAGATTTATCAAAGCGAAACCTAAACCACTGATTTAAATTTGTCTCCATTATACCGCCAATATATTTAGTTCTTCAAATGTGAAAATGACATAAAATGTAAAATAATTAAGAGCATCATCATGATTGTTTACCTACAATATAAAAAAAATGGTCATGCAAGGAATTTGTATCCCCCTGATCCCCATATTTTCCCATCTTGAGGCTCTCTGACATCCCTTAATACAAGCCGCTCTATATTTTTATTTTGTGACTTACAACCATGCTCACTGTCATTCCTGTAACATCAAACACTGACGTTCAGTCAAGGAGAACTATACTAAAGTGTCAATTTGTGTGGAGTGAAAAACAAGATTTCAGTTGTAATTAATATGCATTTTCGTGTTCGTAATATAGAGACATCAAACTCTGTCTGTTATGTAAGTTAAATAAAACAGTCGTGTTTTTTTGGCTGTGAATTAATTTTAAAAAATCTACCTTGACTTTTGTCTTGACACGAACACAAACAGCCAGCCGAGTTTGAATTATCCACCCACCAGTCACATCCTTGCTTCATGAACTTTCCCACTTTTTCACCTCACCTGACTTTCTTCTCAGTTCCCTTCACCGATACTAAAAGTCATCTTTTGTGTATTTCTGTTGCCTGCAGCACTAAACTTTCCTCATCTGTGAGTGATGGACACAGTGAAACATGTCAGTTATATATATTACTGGCATGGTGTCAAATTGACTATCAACTGATTTTTTTTACTTTTACTTTTTTTGAGGGGGGCTGAGAACTGCACACATCATGCATTAACAATAGGCTCCACGATGCAACTCCAGATGAAACTCAAACTATTCCTCAGACATGTGTCTCATAGAAGGTCTGTTGCTGCTCCAACCAGCAGTTGCAGGTTCCGGAATGAAAAGCGGGAGTATTATGCATTGCTGAGGTAAGTAGTGAGGGGGCTTGAGACCAACACCTTTGATGTTCGGGGAAATAAAATCACAATGAACCACATCTTTTTTATTTTTCCTCCACTAGTAGATGGCAGTAGATACACTGCACAGCAGATCAGCACAACAATTTCCAGAGGTTCTTATTCGATTTTAAAATGAATAAACATAAAAACAAGTTCATGTTTTTTGAAAACAAGATCAATTATTATCAGTGATAACTGAATGCAGTGGAATATTATTGTACCGTATTTTCTATATTATAAGGCCCCATATATGAGACGTTTCGAGTGAAAAAGCTTTGTTTTTTCATTTTAGCAAAATTTTGTGTTTGCACGTAAACGCTCTAAAAACGATGTCCCTTTACATTGCAACCTTACAATAGCTGCGTTGCACATGAGCAGTGGCAGCATTTCACAAAAGTTGTATATTCCCCCCCCCCCGGTTGCTTGACTGGTGGGGCAACTTACTATTAACCAGCAACTTACCTATCAAAATATACAGGTTTATGCCATGTGGGTCAACAAGCTTTCACTGTATGATACAGAAAACTTCCTGTTGTATCTGTAATTTTGTAAAAAATAAATAAATAAATAAATAAATAAATACAACCAACTATGAATTATCTTGTAAATGAAAGCTTCAGGCCTGTTTTCTTGGCATGCTCTAAATTCTATAAATAGTGCAAACCCACTTTTTTGTCAGTGCAGGCAGTACAGGCAGTATGGCTCTCAGGTTAGACTAACATAACAATGTAGATACCCACTATAGCATGTACTACAAGCAATTATTGTATTTTTAATCAGTCTCAACGATCTCGTTGAAATCCAATTTTTCTGCGTCAGTTGTGTATTTTCTTACTTCAATTAAACCTCAATTACTATTTGAACCAAACTCATATGTGCATCCTTATTGATCAAGCAAGTCTTCTGAAACCACCCGCACACACCGGCGATGAATCAGATTAGCTCAGTGTTAAATTCCTAATGAAAAAAATAAATTTGGGGGGGGGGGGGGGGGGTATTTTCCTTCTCAAAACATTGATGCTTATTTACAGGTGATGTGATTGACATGTAGTCCCTTGTTTTCTTGAAAGGTTTAACTTATTTAACACGGTGTCTGAAAGCCTGAAAGTTTCATCTTCTCGGTCCTCTATCTGATTGTTTGCTGCAATATGCTTCTCTGGAGATCTGCCATTCTGCTCTTGTCCACCAGTCGCTGCCTGTGTGTGTTCAGCTCATTAATTGATGCGTCTCCTGCCTGGACATCTGTCCCTCATTCCCTCATTAGCCCCGGTACACAGTCACCTTAGCATTCCCCTTGTCAGACAATCGTTGTTGTGCTGGACAAGGCAATCTAATCTCATCCCTCTCCCTCTGTCGCTCTGTCTGTTTTTGATTCTTTCGTGACACCACTTGATGTGTTTTCCCAGACATTGGCTTCAAAAAAACAAACAGTTTCAAGTCCTGACAAATAAAAGCTTCTCATCTTCCTCTGTTTTGGGGGTTTACTTTTCAACCGTCGCGTTCACAGAATACTCCAAAACCTCTACACAGATGTCATGTTTCGAGAATTTCATTATCGGGCATGGATGCTACCTTTTATAAGGAATCAACCAAACAAGCAGAGGTTTCTAATAAAGTCAGTAACACCAACAAAAATCAAGTAGCGACGGTTATATCTGGCTTTGCATTCTCCACCTCCACGGTGCAGGTGACAGCAGTCTCATACGAGGGGTCACAACAGCTGCTCAGGCATTCATCCAGTATCCCGGAGCCCTGTCACCACTCTAACTGACTTTTGAGCCAAGGCCAAAAACATTCACCAGTCTCGAGAAAAGCAGCCCACCGATGCTCATTATGTGGTGGGAATGTGTGTGCCTGGGTGGCCATGACAAGTCCTCCAGCCCCAGCGGTCTGTGTGCAGGTCATGACTGTGAATTAGGTGGCTCTGCTGTCCCGAGAGCTATGACTCCACTACAGTAATAAGTGTCAACACGTTGTCCACTCCAATCTCTTCCCCACGCTTATTGACCAGTCAGCTCAGAACTGACATGTATTTCTTCACTTAATTGCTCCGTCAAGCAAGGCGTATAAACGCAAAGTGACACACGCAGGGTCAGTACTCAGAAATTATTAAACTGCAAAAAAAAAAAAAAAAAAAAAAAAAAAAAAAAAAAAGGTCTGAAAGGTTGGAAGGATTGTCGCACGCTGACTAATAGTTTCTCTGCACTGACATTGTCGGACGAAATGCAGCTTTTAGCAAATGATCTACTACAGCGGTAGTCCCTGGGAGAAAGCTTCTTCCAAGATGATGGGTATACTAAAACTGCAGTGGGTACGAGGTACAGCTGAGCTGTGTCAGCGGCACTAAAATGCCCATAATCGCAGCAAAGATCAACCTCTAGTGTACGGTCGCGTCCATATAAGAGCAATAAATAAGGTTAGACTGCCTGCAAAGTCTGGTACACACATTGATAAGAATGGCTGATTAATGAGAAAATCAAGAATCCTGCCCACTGACTGACTCTCATTTTTAATTACAGCACATAAAGGCCCACGAGGTTAAGTGAAAGTAATAACACTTGCCAACTGCCAGACCTATACATCTTCATGTCAGTGGCACTTTAGCAGATTTAAAGCAGAATACATGGTGTATAAACATATTGACGGATATCTGCAGTTGTATATTTCACATTATAGACTCCCAAAGAGTATCACACACAATATATTTATGCTTCATGATGAGCAAACAAACAAAATGGTTCTTTATGATATTTGTATTTATAGAAATGGCAAAAACAAGTATAAATAGCCTTGGTTAATTGATATTTTAATTCCTGCAAGAGTGATGTATATGTTTATATGTAAGGTGAGATATGTGCAATTCTTCAGTAATGTCTTGTCTTATTTTGAATGAAGTCTCATCTGTCCGTCCATCCGTACGTTGATCAACAAATCTTTTCCAGATTTACCAGTAAATATATGACGTTAAACGCAAGTTTGGAGACATTTCTCTTGAGATTCCAGTACTACATATACATTTTTCTTTGTACAAAAACCTTCATTTATTTGGCAGATTTTTCTTTAGAGGAGACCAATTTGTGAAGATTCTTGAAAATCAGTGGACAAATGTTATAGCTGCTCTCCTTTGGAAGGAACTTTGCTTTCCATTGTATAAAGAAATACCCCAAATGTTTTAGACTATATTTATGTCATGGAACTTACTGGACCGGGCCGTAGTGGTCACTTTCTATCCTCCAGAACCTCTTCATCCAAGCGAGAGAAAACTGTCTTGTTGTTCATCAGTATTTTGAGTCATTCGTATGTATTCATGGTGCTGCTGATAAATTAATGGGGTGCAGATGAATTACTAAAGGTTATAAGGATACTTCAAGGTTTGTCTGTTGTTGAATCAATTCTTATCTCATGGAAATAAGAATAAATTGTTGTACTTTAGGACCCAATAACCCTTCACAAAAATCCAGAAGGAAATTAATTGAATGATTTTTTTGTTTAACCAATACATTTTAAAATAAGGGTGATACTGGTTGCTTTACACTTTAAAAGTTATTTTATATGTTATAATTTGCTAAAATAGCAATTTTATTGACTTTTTAAAAATCTTTGGAGCTGAAAAAAAAGTGTAATGTTGTGAGACAATTAACAGGAAGGAGGTCTTCCAATTATATATTAGTAGAGAGTTTAGGGCAACTATTTTTTTTTTTAAATGTGAGACTCTTGACCTTCATTGTCCTCTCCCGTCATTTCTGCTTATGCTTCGCTGAGGGATTCATTATCCACTTCTTCTCAAACATACCAAACCAGATCTGAGCCAAGATGTTTTCTTCTTAGTCCCATCTCACCAAAGAACAAACTCCCAGTGTCTCACGAGACTCGTGGTGTTTGTTCCTCAGCAAAACAGACAACGCCAGCTGCTTGAATATCTGCGACAATGTTTGATAAATCCATGTTTTCATGTTGTTCAGGCCAGATCTGTGAGGCAACAGACAGTATGAGTATTTTCCAGACTCGTGTCTCCCAGCCTTGGCAAACCTGCGTATAAGTTAATGGTCTAATGGCACAGAGAGGTGGCTTTGTGAAGTTCAAATCCCACCGCAGGAGTGTCACTGCTGTGGGTCCGGGAGGAGAGCTGCTAATCCCTGACTGCTTCACGGTGTTGGAGCCAAAATCCTTTGTTCACTCACCCTCATGAGGAAGGGGGGGGGGGGCGAGGAGGGGGGTGAGCCACGTTTCTTTGAGAACAAAGAAACCATGTGCTCAACCCTGGAAAATTCGCCATTGATCACATGACCCCCCCCTGGGGGGCCCCCGGGTCCCCCCTCCTCTAGCTGCGGCACTGCAGCTCGACGGCAGGGGGACCCAAAATCCCGTCATCACCGGGTCACCGGCCCGGTGACGCGCAAGCCAACCCCGCGTGGATTGGCTGAACCACGGCCAACGCCGCGGGGAGCCCGGAAGACATCATAACGGTATAAATTCAGGCCCGGGAAGAGATCCAGCCTCTTCCAAAACGAAATCGCGTCAACCCAGACGCACCTTTTCGTAAGGAGACAAAGCGCCTCGTGTTAACGCACCTGGACCGGGCCTGAATTTTCTTCACCTCGCTGGACGAGCTCAAGAAAAGCGGGAATTCCCTTTATTTTTGGTTTCCCCTTCTTTTTTTCTTCCCTTTTTTTTGTTTGCATCATCCGGACCCCGAGCGCGCGCTGCAACCGCACGCTCGTCTGCAGACCGACCTGAGCATCGCTTCTTCACTCCCCCCCTCATCGCAAGAAGCTGCTGATCGCCCCTCGGATCACACTACGGGTTTCCCCTCCGTAGTCCACGTCAGGTCTCTATTTTCTGGGACGCCAGAGAACCGCCCGCGGCCACAAATCGACGGATTTCACCTGGCCACGGAAGCACGTTTCCCCCTCGTCCAACCAAGTAAGGCTTAGAGTCTGGGCAGGAATTAGAATAACGTGATATTATTATTGCTGTGTGTTTATTGTTGGTACTTGTAACTTTGGGACGCCGATCCCTGTTTCTGAGTACTTTTGTGTCTACGCGTGGACGGCCATCCACGCGAATCATCGCACGCACGCGCGAGCCTCCTCATCCTCAGCTCACGCTTCTGCTCCCAGAGTCCATATCTGCCTGAACAGCCGTTTTTGGACTCTGTACGTGTAAGCTGAGGCGGTCGCGTCAGTGTACACAGTCAGACACCCCCTCCTCTCTCCTCTCTCTCTCTCCTCTTCTCCTCTGTTTCCCTGTTCACTAACCAGCGCACGGTACGGCCGCCGCTGCCTCCAAGCGCCTCCTTTCAGTGCGTCCCTGGGACCGTGTGTAGTTCACTGCGGCTCGGATTTCTCGGCCACAAGGAATCCGGCGCGCTCCCGACGGCTACGGCCCGTGCGGAGCTCAGTGACGTCACGCTATCCCAGGCAGAGCACGCCGAGCGCCTCTGGTGACCGGGTGGGTAATCACATCGATTTCCTCGCCGGGTCGCCGAGCCGTTTGGCGCCCTCTGGTAGTCGCGTGGGTAATTGCAACCGCTCGTACCGCCATCTGGTGGTTGCATTAAGTCATCACAACTGCCCCGCGCGCCGACGCGCACCTAGTGGCCAGATCGGGTGATTACACCGGACCGCCGACGTCTACCTCCCTCTGGTGGACGTTCGTGGTCATTACCCTCTCACCAAGTCACGCCCCTTTCGCTCCACAAACCCGCACACACACACACACACATCGCTCCCCACACTCGAACACACACACACCCACTCACACACACTCACACACACACACACACACTTTATTAGCTGGCTTTGTTTTGTATTGTGTTGTTTTATGAGATCTTGCTTGATGTTTATTGATTAGATGTGATTCATAGATTGATGATTTAGGAATAGACGTTTGTTAATAAACACTTAATAGTTGAATTGAACGATTCTTGGTGGTTTTTGTGTGCTTTTCAGCGACAACTGCTGGTTGTAACAGTCAGTGCTCGGATTTACAGCCTTCCTTTCCTGCTTCAGTTAAATTGCGATTATCATTTCAATCAGAAATAATAATTTAAACATTTTAATTGAACTTTCTTTTTTAAGACTGATGTTTCGTTTAAGACCCTAACTTCAGCTGGTGCCCCGACTTTGATTAAGTAACGGTAATATTCAATTGATTAATAGTTTGAATGGTTTAAATCAATTTCAATGATTTTAACGCTTTGGGTAATTTAACACACCTAGGAGGCGTTGGCGAATGAATGCAGGTTTTCCACGGGAATAACCCGCATTGCTTTTAAATAATTTTAAGTGTTTCATCGCATTTTCTGTGGTTAATTACCCGCACTATTATTGATTGATCTGTTACCCAGTTAACCTAATCACAACTTGAATTGTCTCTAAGCTATTGTTCATTTATTTTTGTTGCAGATAGATAATTTGTATGCTTTATTAATTAATAAATTAGTCAATTTATTCAATTAATACTCAAGAGTGCTTTTAATCATTTTTAAGTGGTTTTCGTGCATCTCAGCATCCAATTATCCAGTATTATTAATTCATAAAGCGCAAGTTTATCCAATTAATAATCCTAACTGCATTTAATTCAATTTCAATGGTTTAGCTCATTCAAATAACTCATTGTATTTAATTAGTAAACCCCGACTTTACTTAATTAATTCCAACTCCTCCTTGATTACTCCCGATTGTTATTAGATAAATAACCAAACTTGTTTGATTAACAATCCATTCTAAATTACTTGCAGATCACCTTCGGTGGTCCACTCCACCGAAGTAATTCAGCCTCCCCTCAGTTATTGACTTACAAATCGCAGGTTTGTTTCATTGATAACTTGAATCATAGGTTGCTCTCCGTAATTTAATCATCACTCGTAATCAAGTACCGTTGTTCATTGATAGGTCAATAGCCATTTGTGACGCCTTCGCAGCTTGAGCTTTTCCCCGGTTACTCCAGCGAGTCGCCTCCTGTGGGTCCACAGGCGCTTCGGTAGGTCACGCCACTGACCCGCAGTTGTCAACAAAGGAGTGACCCGTCACGCCTGTTGACCGGTCGTGCCACTGGTGGACCGCCTTCGCGATTGGACCCCGTGGAGGTTCCTCCCGTCAGGCGACCCTTTTTAGCTCAAAGCTGTTGGCCGATAACTGACTATTTACTCCAATCAACCTTTATAGCTTTGCATAACTTACACTTGGTACATTACCTTAGTAATCTATTACTCCAGTAATCCATTACTTTGGTGGCCTACCGCTAGTGATCAGTAATTGTCAACCCGTAAATAACAATTTACTTCTGTTTGGCGATTCGTTTATATGTAAATTACCTCTGACAGGGTAGAACCTTCCGGTAGCCTACCACTAGGGTAATTTGCATATTCTGATCACACGCTGACCCCAACATAATGGTGCCCCGTGTGAGGGTGTTGTAAACCAGCATTGTTACGAATAACTGCACAAAATAATCCTGAATCGTTCACTTAAAGTGTAGCCGTTAACTTTATTCTCCCAGAATTGGTTTTCAAGATACACTTTTTCAGCACTGTCGAACAAAGTCACTTGTGGTGTGAAATCAGTTGTGAAGTGGTTAGTGCCTTGCTTTCCCTGCATTCTACGCATGATTAACACGCTGTGTTAAGATTTCTGACTACGATTAATAGACACTAACAATATTGCTCGCCAAGGTGTTAGACGCATCTGACTAACTTGGATAGGGTGCAGCTCGAGCAATTAACGAAACCGAGAGGTTTGTAAGACACAGGTACAGCCGTTACCTGTGCAGTAGCAAAGCTAATTTGCCGTTAACCACAGCTAACGTTGTTGACTTCGGGCGTAAATCTCAACCACTCAATGGAGGGTAAGAGTTCCCGGGCACAGGGAGCCGAGGCTCCGCCGGTGCTAACTGAGCCGGCCATACGAGACGTGGTGTCCCACCTCGTCCGTCTCTCCTTGGAGGAGAAAGCAAATCTCGAACGCTACAGCGTTGAGATTTGCGAAGAAAAGATCCGAGAGCTGGTAAGTTTTGTCAACAACCCAGGGGACAAGCCGGCACGTACAGTGCCGGACGCCCTGGGCCAGATCAGCCTGCTCTACCAGCGTAGAGCAGAGCTACAGTCAAAGGAGGCGGAGGAGCGTACGGATCGGCTGCGTCTGGACAACCAGAGGCTATCCAAGGACAACGCTCGCCTCCGACAGGAGCTGGATGCCTCCAAGGACGAGGATCAGCCTTCAGAGCCCGAGAAGCAACGGGCTCTGCCTCCTCATAAGGAGACGAAGGTCGATGAGTGCACACTAGAGAGTGAGCCTCAGATCCAGGAGTTAAAGGAAAACCTAGAAGAAGCTCAGTCGCTAATCGCGATGGGCATGGAGAGGGAAGAAAATCTCCGACACCAGCTTTACACTGCCACCCTAGGTGCGCAACGTGACCCTAATTGGGGTCGTCGTAATCTGGCTTCGCCAGAGAGGTCTGGCACTATCGACTCCTCATGCGCCACAACGCAGAGGTATGACGCCTCATATAGCTTAGATGGTGATTCTTTTCAGCCCACGCGCAGCCGCAGCACGGTGCGCTTCGACGACTCCGCCACTCCTTCCCATCTGCAGCCCCCACGCGACGCTAGCAGTCGGGAGCAGGGGTCCAGGAGGGTGCCTCTACACCCCAGTAGACCTCCCTTGTATGGCCCTAGCGGCCCCGACCCGCGTCAGACAGCAGTCCACGGGGAACTGTCGTCAGAGGACTCTGACGGCCCCAGTCCCGTGAGGGGGTGGGATGTCCGGACCCGCCAGCTCGAATCCCTCGCAAAGGACATCGAACGCTTTGACCCGAGCAACAAGGACGCGAGTATCGAGGACTACCTCCGTGAGGTTGAACGCTGCCTCCTCGACATCGCACGTCCTTCCATGCGGGAGAAGCTAAAGCTTCTCTGGAAAACAACGTCCAGAACAGTCCATGTTTTCATGGAATCCCTGCCGCCAGACACCCGAGACCGGTACTCCACCCTCTGCCAGGCTCTCCGGGAAGAGTATTCATTGTACAATGACCCTGCTTCGGCAACGTTTGGTGCATTCGCGATCACCCAACGGAAGTCTGAACCTCCAAAGGAGTATTACAGGCGCCTACGAGTGGCCTACTTCCAAGGCCGCAATGCACCGGGGTTGGAGGAAGATCACGCCTTCAAGTCTCTGTTTGTCAACAACCTCCACGACAGTGGGAGGTTCGATGTGGCTCTATTTTGCAGGACCGCCAAACCCACCATGAAGGAACTGCGCCAGCACGCGCAGATGGTGTGGGAATTGCGTCAATGCCCGGGTAAGAAGCCTGACATTGACCAGAGGGTCCTGGAAATGGAGCCAAGGGAAAACACGGATTTGAGGCTTGAGGGCGATGAGTTGCCGACACCCAGAACGAATGCTGGAGGAGGGTCTGGTACACCCTCTCCGTCTGAGCAGAAAGGCGCACAACCAAATCAAAAGGGGGGACAACAGAGCCAGAAGGGTATTCCACCGAATCAAAAGGGTGGAAAATGGGCCAGGTCAGAACAAAACTTCCAACCGAAGAAAGGGCCCGACCCGAATTCAAAGTGGAAAATGAAAGGTTCGGAAAGGGACCACGGTCGCTACAGAGCTGACCAGTTAAAGACTGAGCTACAGCAGTGGGTTCAAACCTGCATCAAAGAGGCTGTACAGAACTTGGACCTGTCCAACCAAAGGGGGCGCCACCCCCCCTCAAGGGGACGGGGACGTAGGCCCCCTCCCTCCTGACTAGAGCGGCGGCCCCGACCCACCACAAACAAGGTTTACCTTGTCGGGTGGGGGGGAGAAACAGGTGAGGCGGGAGAACGTTCAAGAACGACAGCTTCCCAGTCCACCGATTTGCCGTTCCTGACTTTCTTAGGCAATCTCGTGCACCGAGAGAACGCCAACCGCATCTACACATCCGTGGTGGTGGGAGGATGTGTGAACGCCCTCGCGCTGTTAGATTCCGGGTCCGAAATAAGCCTAATGTGTTCAGCCACCTTCGCCGAGCTTGCGAGAGCTCTGCTGTCTCTTGGAAAGCCACTGCAGGTCGAAGCTTGCAGCATTAACATCAGAAGCTTCACTCAGGACACTTCACCCATCACCCAACGCGTCTGGGTGGATGTCACTTTCCAAGAGATGTCTTTGGTGCATCCCATCTATGTCACCACGCTGGACACAGAACCATTACTCATTGGCCAAGATCTCCTTAACCGATTAGCCCCACTGATCGATTGCCGTCGCGGGTACCTTTGGGCCCAAGTACGCAACCCGACTCGAATCGGTCCAGACATGGACCCTCCCTCTTCTGACAGCATGAACGCTGCCATCGAGTCCAGAAGTTCTAATCCCATGTGTACGCCTTCCAAAGAATCTGGCTCAAACACCCCTCTTGTCATGCTCCCTGACGGCCAGCAGTCGCGGCAGTCTAGGAGCTATCAGTCTCTGAGAGAGCATCCATCATTCCTATGCGCACTGGCGAACGATGGATCTCCACTATACAATCCCCACATCGTGGGGGGGGTACACCTGAATGGGACCTTGGTCCCAGAGACACTCTTGGCTCTGTGGTCAGAGAAATCTGCCATTGATGCCGATCTTCTAAAGGATCTGTGCCAACACCACGCACTCCTTGTCCAAGTGCAGCACAGCCATCGCCTGCTTGCTGCAGGGTCGCCGCAGACACTAATCAAAGCAACTGGTGTATGTGCCCTCTCCGTGCAGATAGGGCAGAAGAAAGCCATGCACTATATGAGTGTCGTCCCGCAGCTCCGCCCTCCTTGTCACATAGGAGCGGATCTCCTTGTCAGGCTTGGAGTCCAGCTGGACGCCGTGAACCAGGTTTTGTGGTCACTGGCGAGCGCGGACACGCAGCATCTGACGACCGAGCCGGAGCAAATGGCATCCGGTCAGACGATCCCGCAGGCGTGTCACGCTGCTAGTGAGTTGGAAGCCACAATTCCAGCACGGACAGCCGGGTTCCCAATCCGTCTCGCACTGCTCAAGGGGCAGAGGATGCTTGGCCCACAAGCATTCTTTCAACCCTTACCGTGCTTTTCTGACCTTTGCCTGACAATTTGTGGCACACCCCTTCTAGAGCTAACCAACCGCTCAGCCTACCTGCTAGTCCAGAACCTGACCCACAATCCGGTTCAGGTGAATGCGGGAAAACCACTAGGCGTCTTGGTCGACAGCTCATTTCACGACTTCGAGCTCAGGGTGCCCGTCATTGGCGACCTACCTCCATCCCTCATCAGGGACGAGACACTCGACAAGGTGTTGTACACGTTCCCCACCCGCATGATCACCATTGCTCGTCACGAAGCCCTCGCACAGGAGGCAATCTGTGGTTCAACCCTCAGCACCGAAGGTGACATGATAGTGTACGCGCTGGCGACTCAACCAGAAAGTGCTGAGAACCCCGGTGGGCAGCCAGGGTCTGCACCGGAGGAACCGTACTCTGGTTTTGAGTCAGAGATTGAGCAGCAACTTGAAAAAGCAGATGCTCTCACGACACGGGAACAACGAGAAGCACTCAGAAATGTTTTCCGCGAATTTCAAGCGATCTTTGCTAGGGATGCACATGATTGTGGGGTTACAGACCTTCACCTAGTGCGCATTCCTACCGACCCAATGGCGCCACCATCCTTCGTACGCCAGTACAGAATCCCGCTGGCTGCCTATGAATCCATCCAGGAGATCCTTGACAAACTGCGAGAGAAGAACATTATCCGAGAGTGCAACTCGACGTACAACTCGCCAATCTGGCCAGTATTAAAACCCACTGGTAAATGGCGGCTTACCATCGACTATCGCCCGCTGAACAAACAGGTTCCTCTTTCTCGCTGGCCCATGATCCACCTGGATCAGGAGCTGGCCAAAGTAAAAGGTGCTCGTTTCTTTTCCACAGTCGACGTGGCAAATGGATTTTGGACCATGAAAGTGGATCCATCTGACCAGTACAAACTTGCTTTTTCCTTTGGCAACCGCCAGTACACCTGGAACCGGTGCCCATTCGGCTACTCAAACTCACCATCTGAGTTCAACATCTTCCTCCACAAAGCGATGAGTGACGCCGCCGCCCGAGGCAACCTCATCTATGTGGATGACATCCTCATGAGAAGCTGCACCTTTGAGGAGCATTTAGCCGAGATAAGACACGTCTTGAACCAGCTCCTGGCGGCAGGCGCCAAACTGGCACTTCGCAAAGGTCAGTGGTGCCGTACCAGGGTTGAATACGTGGGGTTAACAGTTGGCGCTGACGGAATCGAACCCCAAGCGGGGAGGATTCGCGCCATCCAAGACATCAAAGCCCCAACTAATGTGTCAGAACTGAGGAGCTTTCTTGGGGTCTGCAACTACTCCCGTCAATTCATCGAGGATTATGCGGACATTGCCAGACCCCTCACAGAACTCCTCCGCAAAGACAAGGCCTTTGAGTGGGGAGCCCCCCAAGAACAATCCTTCCGCCTCATGAAGGAGAAACTCTGCGTGGCACCCTGTCTGGCGTACCCAGATAAGGACAAAGAGTTCCTCCTTGAGGCAGGGTTCTCTGCTCAATGCCTGAGCGCGGCTCTGGCACAGAAGTACGACACAGACAAGAGAGTCGTGGCCTACGCCAGCCGACCTCTTAGCAGTGTAGAGATTAAGTTCTCCGACTGTGAGAAATCTCTCCTCGCCACCGTCTGGGCTGTGGAGCACTTCCGCAGCTACATTGGGGGTCAGAAGGTGACAATCGAAACCTGCCATCAACCAGTCTCTTTCCTGAACAGCCAACGTCTCAGGGAAGGACGCGTGTCCAACAGCCGCATCGCGGCCTGGATGATGGCACTCCAAGGTTATGACATCGAGGTTAAATACGCACAAAACCACAAAATGGCTTTGGGCCAAGGTCTGGCTGCGTGCCAACATTGTGACTGTGAGGGACAGTCCAACATCCAACCTCTCCTGGTCAAGACACAGACCCTCCCTTCCAATCATCATTACCATGATGAAAACATCTGTGACGGCATGCCGAAAGTCTATGTCGATGGTTGCTCTTTCCACCACGACAGCCAAATGAGGGCAGGCGTGGGCATTGTTTGGGTCGGCAGAAGCGAGGTGCCTGATCACTTCCAGCTGGGTCCGAAAACCAGTCAGTACGCCGAAATCGCAGCAGTGGTCATCGCCCTCCAGCAAGCAGCTGGGCAATCCATCAGACAACTGGTGATTTGTTCTGATTCGAACTATGCCCGCCATAGCTTCATTTCGCACTTCCCCACGTGGAAAGCGAATGGCATGAAGAATGCCCGGAACAAAGACGTCAAACACGCCGAGCTGTTTTTGACATGTGACCAGCTCGTCACTGACAAGGGAATGACTGTGTACTGGAAAAAGGTCAAGGGTCATTCCCAAGTTGAAGGACCCGACAAAGCTGGGAATGATGAGGCTGATCGCTTAGCCAAGCTGGGGGCAGAACAGGGTAGGCCTTGGGAATTCCGACACGAGTGGCTCCCTCCTCAACCGTGTGGGGTCAACGCTATCACCCGCAGGCAAGCGCGAGAGAGGCAAGAGGGTGCCGACGCTGACGCACAGACACTTCACCTCGGACGCAAGCCAAGTGATGCAGACCTGATCGCGATGCAGGAACAAGACCCCGTGCTCGTGATTGTCCGACAGCTGGTGGAGGACCTGTACACGGACGGGACCCCACAAGCTCCAGCGGGCAGCCCAACCGAACTGAAAGCCTTCTTCCGCGAGCTGCCACACCTGACGCTAGAGAAGGGCTTGTTGGTTCACACTAAAGGCCAGGGTCCCACCCGTTGGGTGGTTCCCACCGACCACAGGGGAATCATGTTAGCACACGCACATGATTTACCGGTGGGTGGCCACCGCGGCTCCCACGCAACCCTCCAAACCCTCCAGCAGGTGGCATACTGGCCCACCATGGCCCATGACACCAAACTATACGTCCAGAGCTGCCTAGTTTGCTGCCAGTTCCAACCGTCACAACCACTGAACCGAGCCCCACTCCAAAGGAGGGGGGTCACTTTCCCGTGGTCGCACCTGCAAGTAGACTGGGTCGGACCTGTCCCCAAGTCCGCCAGAGGTAACAAATACCTCCTCACAGTCACTTGCTCCTTCACCAAGTGGGTCGAGTGCCTCCCAGCACCCAACGACACAGCCACCACGACCGCTGTGCTCCTTCTGAACCACGTGTTCAGCCGCTGGGGACTTCCCCTTTCCATCGACTCCGACAGAGGTACTCACTTCACGTCCCAAGTCATGACAAACCTGTACCACATCTTAGGAGTGGAGGTAAAATTCCATCTGGCATACCACCCCCAGTCATCTGGTCAAGTTGAACGGGCCAACCGTACCATCACGCACATGCTCAGGAAGTATGTCAGCAGCAATGGTAAGGATTGGGACGTGAAACTCCCCCTGGTGCTCATGGCCATTCGGTCCACCCCGCACCGCTCCACAGGAGTCACTCCCTTTGAGATGATGACCGGCAGGGAAATGACCCTTCCACTCCACTTGTTGTACCACCCCGAAGATGTCAGTGTGGCCACAGCCTACACTGCACATCAATACGTGACCGATTTGCGGGAACACCTTAAAACCACCTTCTCCTGGGCCCAAGGAAACTTGGAAGCCAGCGCTCAGGGGGCAAAGGCCTACTATGATCGCGCTGCACCCCCAAAGGAGTACCAGGTGGGCGACAAGGTGTTCTACTTCAAATATGCTCATCCCGCAGGGACCTCAAGGAAGTTCCTCCCGAGGTGGTCGGGCCCGTTTGAAATCGTGGGGAAACTGTCACCGGTGGCTTACCGGATCAGGATCCCAAAGCCAAGACAACCCCCGGTATACAAATGGGTCCATGCAAATCAGATCAAACCATTCAAGCCATTCAGTCTCCCGGGCCGAGAGGTTGAAACCCCTCCAAGCGAGGGGGGAGAACTTCTCGGCCAAGACCAATAACAAGCTCACTAGTAGGGCCTGGCAACTTGCATGCAAATAACACCCTGCATGCACTAACCCTGCTACCACCATCCACTCCCCAATAGTGATCACATCTCTCCGCTTCATCTGTTCCAGGATGGATCTCCCTTGGATTTTTGGCATCCTGCTCAGCCTCCGAGTCACCTCATCCATGGTGATAGTTGAACCAGGCCCCCCAACGGGCATCATCCTTCAGGGGTCGCCTGGACTTCTCATCACCCGGTGCGGCTTATACACCCAGAGGTTCTACGTGCGCCTAGACCCCTGGGATGTATACCGCAACCACATCCGCAAGCCCCCCCAGCTGACTGAGGGAAGGCTAAGCGGAATCCAGACCACCGACACCATCGAGCATGCGAAACAGGCAACGGTTCACATGCTTGAACAGTTGGACAAATTCATGGTCACTGAGAAAGACCTCAGCGACGGTAAGCGACCCAAGCGGTTCCTCGGTGCACTGCTCTCCGCAGCAGCAGGCATCGGCTCGCTGTTCTCGATTGGCCTCTCCGCAGCCAACTCGGTCAGCCTGAAGGCCCTTCAGAGACATGTCGGGGAACTCGAAGAAGAAATGCCGGAAATCCAACAGAGACTCCTAATACAGAGTGAACAGTTACAAGGCTTGACCAAAACGGTTCAGGGAACCATACTCACTGTAAACTTGCATTCTGCTTTAATCAATAACACCTTGCATGCCTTAACAACCTTGTCAAGTATCGTCAGTGAGGACATAACGTATGTGCGAATAGTCAGGGATCTTATGCAAGATCTCCTTAGAGAAGTCAGTTCCTCCGTGAGTAGCCTCAGTACCGGGAAGATCCCCACGTACTTAGTTCCACTAACACTGGTTGAACAGATTCTCAAGACCACTACCACCACTGTTGTACAACCTTCACAGGTACATCTGGCATATAGTCTCGGCAGTGCTATTCCGATCTCTGTGAACCCACAGAACCTAGAGTTAGGATTTATCCTAAACCTACCAATCATTGAAAAGCAGAATGTGTACCGTTTAAAAACCGTATTGAATGTGGGATTCTGGGAGGGTAACACACACGTACACCTCCGAACGCCACCCACACTCGCCTACCACGACGACAACCCCTCACTCTACCTGGTCCCCAATCTCAGCATGTGCACAAACACCAAAGACATTCACTGGATCTGTCCCAGCAACCCTTTCATTAGAGATGTCACCAACTATCTATGTGGGCTGAGGGCAGACGCCCCGGAGCAGAAATGTCAAGGTAGTTTGTCCATCAAAGATGAAGGAACCGAGACCAGAGTAGAGAGAGCAGGTAGTCGATGGCTCGTCAACACACCTCATTCTGAAGCGACCATGTCCTACGACCGCCATGATATAGCCACCAAGCTCACCCTGCCCAATCAAACAATATTCCTCAATGTCCCACCAGGGGCTACAGTACACATTGACGACATAATCCTCCATCATCTCGATGCCGACCGACACGAGGTGGAGATTGAGATGATGGATGCATTCGTCGGGCACAATTTCACAATTGATGCCACCCTCCAAAGCCAGCTTCTGGCTGAGGGAACCAAATTGATTAAATTCAATTTAAAGCCCACAGGGCTCTCAGCCACTTTCCCTAGGCGGGCAGGTGGACACCCATACCAAGACCATCCCATCAGCATGGCAGCGCTCGGAATGTTGCTCAGTGGCTGGATCATCACGGCCGTAGTGGCGTACGCGATGTACAAGTACATCCAGAAACTACAGGCCCGACTGGATTCCCTGACCCTGGTCTCGCCACGTTTTGTGGGCCCATCCACAAACACACAATAGGCCAGCCCTCACCCAACCAAGAGGTGAAGGCACGGCCTACTAACCCTTTTCCTAACCACCCGTTCCCTTCCTATTTCTCACTCTCCTGTCCCTTTCCTACCTCTTTCATGTTCACTGGTGACGACCCTTAAGAAATGAAATGTATGTGTGCTTAGATAGTTAGAATAGAAATAGTAAGTCTGCCCAGACTAGCCTTAGCCTGCCCAGACTAGCCCAGCCTGCTCAGGAAATAACCTCACATGTGAACTGGTGGACAGAGAAGGACAGTATGTTTCACAGGACATGGGGACGTTCACAGATTCTATGGATTGTTCGGCCCAGGTTTGCTCCAAAGACTGTGACCTGCATCCCACTCTTCGGAACAAAGGGGGGATGTTGGAGCCAAAATCCTTTGTTCACTCACCCTCATGAGGAAGGGGGGGGGGGGCGAGGAGGGGGGTGAGCCACGTTTCTTTGAGAACAAAGAAACCATGTGCTCAACCCTGGAAAATTCGCCATTGATCACATGACCCCCCCCTGGGGGGCCCCCGGGTCCCCCCTCCTCTAGCTGCGGCACTGCAGCTCGACGGCAGGGGGACCCAAAATCCCGTCATCACCGGGTCACCGGCCCGGTGACGCGCAAGCCAACCCCGCGTGGATTGGCTGAACCACGGCCAACGCCGCGGGGAGCCCGGAAGACATCATAACGGTATAAATTCAGGCCCGGGAAGAGATCCAGCCTCTTCCAAAACGAAATCGCGTCAACCCAGACGCACCTTTTCGTAAGGAGACAAAGCGCCTCGTGTTAACGCACCTGGACCGGGCCTGAATTTTCTTCACCTCGCTGGACGAGCTCAAGAAAAGCGGGAATTCCCTTTATTTTTGGTTTCCCCTTCTTTTTTTCTTCCCTTTTTTTTGTTTGCATCATCCGGACCCCGAGCGCGCGCTGCAACCGCACGCTCGTCTGCAGACCGACCTGAGCATCGCTTCTTCACTCCCCCCCTCATCGCAAGAAGCTGCTGATCGCCCCTCGGATCACACTACGGGTTTCCCCTCCGTAGTCCACGTCAGGTCTCTATTTTCTGGGACGCCAGAGAACCGCCCGCGGCCACAAATCGACGGATTTCACCTGGCCACGGAAGCACGTTTCCCCCTCGTCCAACCAAGTAAGGCTTAGAGTCTGGGCAGGAATTAGAATAACGTGATATTATTATTGCTGTGTGTTTATTGTTGGTACTTGTAACTTTGGGACGCCGATCCCTGTTTCTGAGTACTTTTGTGTCTACGCGTGGACGGCCATCCACGCGAATCATCGCACGCACGCGCGAGCCTCCTCATCCTCAGCTCACGCTTCTGCTCCCAGAGTCCATATCTGCCTGAACAGCCGTTTTTGGACTCTGTACGTGTAAGCTGAGGCGGTCGCGTCAGTGTACACAGTCAGACACCCCCTCCTCTCTCCTCTCTCTCTCTCCTCTTCTCCTCTGTTTCCCTGTTCACTAACCAGCGCACGGTACGGCCGCCGCTGCCTCCAAGCGCCTCCTTTCAGTGCGTCCCTGGGACCGTGTGTAGTTCACTGCGGCTCGGATTTCTCGGCCACAAGGAATCCGGCGCGCTCCCGACGGCTACGGCCCGTGCGGAGCTCAGTGACGTCACGCTATCCCAGGCAGAGCACGCCGAGCGCCTCTGGTGACCGGGTGGGTAATCACATCGATTTCCTCGCCGGGTCGCCGAGCCGTTTGGCGCCCTCTGGTAGTCGCGTGGGTAATTGCAACCGCTCGTACCGCCATCTGGTGGTTGCATTAAGTCATCACAACTGCCCCGCGCGCCGACGCGCACCTAGTGGCCAGATCGGGTGATTACACCGGACCGCCGACGTCTACCTCCCTCTGGTGGACGTTCGTGGTCATTACCCTCTCACCAAGTCACGCCCCTTTCGCTCCACAAACCCGCACACACACACACACACATCGCTCCCCACACTCGAACACACACACACCCACTCACACACACTCACACACACACACACACACTTTATTAGCTGGCTTTGTTTTGTATTGTGTTGTTTTATGAGATCTTGCTTGATGTTTATTGATTAGATGTGATTCATAGATTGATGATTTAGGAATAGACGTTTGTTAATAAACACTTAATAGTTGAATTGAACGATTCTTGGTGGTTTTTGTGTGCTTTTCAGCGACAACTGCTGGTTGTAACAGTCAGTGCTCGGATTTACAGCCTTCCTTTCCTGCTTCAGTTAAATTGCGATTATCATTTCAATCAGAAATAATAATTTAAACATTTTAATTGAACTTTCTTTTTTAAGACTGATGTTTCGTTTAAGACCCTAACTTCAGCTGGTGCCCCGACTTTGATTAAGTAACGGTAATATTCAATTGATTAATAGTTTGAATGGTTTAAATCAATTTCAATGATTTTAACGCTTTGGGTAATTTAACACACCTAGGAGGCGTTGGCGAATGAATGCAGGTTTTCCACGGGAATAACCCGCATTGCTTTTAAATAATTTTAAGTGTTTCATCGCATTTTCTGTGGTTAATTACCCGCACTATTATTGATTGATCTGTTACCCAGTTAACCTAATCACAACTTGAATTGTCTCTAAGCTATTGTTCATTTATTTTTGTTGCAGATAGATAATTTGTATGCTTTATTAATTAATAAATTAGTCAATTTATTCAATTAATACTCAAGAGTGCTTTTAATCATTTTTAAGTGGTTTTCGTGCATCTCAGCATCCAATTATCCAGTATTATTAATTCATAAAGCGCAAGTTTATCCAATTAATAATCCTAACTGCATTTAATTCAATTTCAATGGTTTAGCTCATTCAAATAACTCATTGTATTTAATTAGTAAACCCCGACTTTACTTAATTAATTCCAACTCCTCCTTGATTACTCCCGATTGTTATTAGATAAATAACCAAACTTGTTTGATTAACAATCCATTCTAAATTACTTGCAGATCACCTTCGGTGGTCCACTCCACCGAAGTAATTCAGCCTCCCCTCAGTTATTGACTTACAAATCGCAGGTTTGTTTCATTGATAACTTGAATCATAGGTTGCTCTCCGTAATTTAATCATCACTCGTAATCAAGTACCGTTGTTCATTGATAGGTCAATAGCCATTTGTGACGCCTTCGCAGCTTGAGCTTTTCCCCGGTTACTCCAGCGAGTCGCCTCCTGTGGGTCCACAGGCGCTTCGGTAGGTCACGCCACTGACCCGCAGTTGTCAACAAAGGAGTGACCCGTCACGCCTGTTGACCGGTCGTGCCACTGGTGGACCGCCTTCGCGATTGGACCCCGTGGAGGTTCCTCCCGTCAGGCGACCCTTTTTAGCTCAAAGCTGTTGGCCGATAACTGACTATTTACTCCAATCAACCTTTATAGCTTTGCATAACTTACACTTGGTACATTACCTTAGTAATCTATTACTCCAGTAATCCATTACTTTGGTGGCCTACCGCTAGTGATCAGTAATTGTCAACCCGTAAATAACAATTTACTTCTGTTTGGCGATTCGTTTATATGTAAATTACCTCTGACAGGGTAGAACCTTCCGGTAGCCTACCACTAGGGTAATTTGCATATTCTGATCACACGCTGACCCCAACAACGGGTGCTGCACTGCAGCGGCCCGCTGCTCCTGGTGTGTGTGGTTAAGGTTAACTTCGAATAGGATGGGTCAAGTACAGAGAAATAATTTCCCCGATGGGATCAATAAAGTAACTTTCTCTTCGACTAAGTTTCCTGTGTGACACTCATTTCTTATTATTATCTTTCTTGACCACTGAACCCAGTCTGGTCATTCTCCTACTATTACCCGTATTGTGTCTCATTTAAAAAAAACTTTTTCTTTCCTTTAAACCCTGAAGATGTTTGTGCATAACAATCCCTGGGAAATAACCATTTCAAAAATACTGATATCAGATCATTTGGAACCAACAATGATCCCACTAGTGATTTCCCAAACTGGGCAGCACTTCTTGAGCCTGTACGGGGGGCAGAAGCAGCTGCAACAAGCTCCTTTGCAGACCCCTGGAAACTGGACTCTAAGCTCTCAACTCTGCCCTCAGCTCAAGCCTGTCTTGAACTGGAATCTGATCCTTTAGTTCCTGGTAATCGAGATGTTTCTGATTATTCCTTTGTCAAAAATGAGGCCAAAGATCTTGAGGCCTAAATTTACACAGACCATTCCAGACCAGCTCCAGTTCAGAACCTGATCTCAGCTCCCCTCTCTCCCCCAGGATTGTTTCAGTCAAGCTCCCTGAGCATTCAGTAACCATGAGGAACTGGGAGACTGCAATTGAGAGGAGAAACTCCAGCCACAACTTATTGCCCACAGCCTAACCTACACAGCCATAACCTGGGCCTTCACTCAGAAAAGCCGGGCTTTCTGGAGAAGCACAGTTGCATGTCGTCCGCATAAAAATGAAAGTTAACATAAGGACCGCACAACATTGCCCCCAGGGGAAGCATGCACATAGAAATCACAAGGGGGCCCACAACAATAACAGCAACAGTGCTTTTCAGGGCTGACCAGAAAATCTCATCCAAGGGATCCAGAGTGGAGCGAGGTGGGGGATAGCAGTTCAGATCTGGAACCTACATGATCAGAACTAACATCATGTCGAATCTCTATTATTTTATCGACGGAATATTAAAGAAGCTCTCTGGTGTGGGTTCAACCAGCTGGCTGGGTGGGGGGATGATCACGGAATTAATGATTTTAAAAGATTCTGAGATTGTGCCCTCTCTCGGTGATGCGTTTCGAAAAGCATTCAATCCTTGCTGTTCTGACGGACAGTTGATAGTTAAGTTCTGTTTTTTTTTCAAGAGACGCAACTATGCAATTGCATTTATACTTTTTCCACTTCTGTTTTTGTGGCACAAATCTTGAATGTACCTATTCTGGGGTAAATATTTGTGAATCCTTGACACATTAAGTTAGTTAATATTTTACAGGGCAGTCACACAAAGAATTTCATATACAGTAGGTATGTGCACATAATGGGAGAAAAGCTGCAGCAATATTTTAAGAATAAGCCAAGGGCCCAAGGGTCAAGAACAGACAAACCATAAAATCCATTTTTTTCTAATTATTGGGAATAACCTCTCTCCAGTCAAGCAGCACCCCTACTTTATAGTATTTTACGCAACAGACATTCAGAATTATACAAACTGGGATACAAATTGTGTTTTTTGAACAAGAGGTTAACTCCTGTCCTCGTTCTCGAGCTGAATGATATTGGAGAGTTATCCAATCTCCCGTCTGTGGAAAGAACCGTGGAGGGATTCAATTTACACATTAACAGTGAGAAGAGAAGAGTTAAACTGGCACTTGTGTAAATGTGTAAATATCATTGAATGTTACTGACAGCTGATAAACTGGAAAATATTATATAAATATATATGCTTAATCATAACTGACTGCATTCATTCAATTCATTCTTCATTTCTACATAATAAACTTGCAAAGGTCAAAATTCTCCTCAATAAATACTGTTAACCGTATTAGCCTCAGTGCTCCCAAGTCAATTAGGCTTGAGCTGGAGCGTGCCTTTCAAGTCCCCTACTGAGACTACCTCAACCTTCATGATCGTATTGTGGAAAATGTGATCAGTCATCTTTGTCAGGAGGTAACATGTGACATTGTCTTTTGTCATTAACAGATGTTCTAGATATATCTTATCAGCTGTACTCTATGGAAAAGCTCTAATCTTCCAAGATCCTAATCTAATTTGCTTGTTTGCAAAACACAGTTAAAAAAGGAAGTTAAATTAGCTGATAGATGCCTCGTTGGAGATAACAGATGCCTTGATCAGCATAGCATGTCACCGCCATAATATGTATTGTGCTGGCGTATCTATCATGGTTTGCGATAGTAAAAGATAATGTAAAAGTGAAAGATAAAACTATATTACTTGATGTAATCCTTGTGGTGAGCTGTAAATAATGTTATCGTCACCATTTAAATACGTGTTGTTTTTGCCTTTGTGGTGAGTGAGGCTGGAATCGGGGAATAAATTGTTAAAGACGGTTTGAATCGATGCATATTTTCTTGATAATGTTTTCTTGTCGTACACGTCGCACGTGCCTGTAGGTTGTTTGTGAGACAAGCGCAAGTGCACCATTAAACCGGCGTGTGTGTTAGTCAAGATTCTTTAATGTCATCGTCGCCGAGAACACCGCACCCACAGCCCTTGTAAGGATCATCAAATATTAAGGTTAACCTACAGCTGTATGTTAGCGTGCATATTTATCCATCTGAGAAACTGCAGCCCTTTTCCTGCACAAGTGTCAAGCCGCATCTAAGAGAAAGGTTAGACCTCCACCCCCGAGGACAGAGAACAAAAAGAGACTCTTGCATCTTCCCAACGCCTTGCTTAATTCATTCAGAGCTGCCGAAAGCTCCTCTTTTGTCCAGTGTTTGTGCTATCTTTCTCTCCCCTAGTTTGATGCACTCATTTGCTGATGCCTATCAAGGACAAGATGAAGAGATAGGATTTTTTTTTTTTTTCGCCACCCCCCTCCTCCCATCACTGATAACAGATTCTTTGTGTCGAGCATGTTTCAAGCATTTCACTCAGTGTTGCAAGCCTTGGACCTCATGCTCTTGGAATTTAGTATTTGCTACAAAAATAAATGATTTACTTTCACAGCGAGCTATTGTACAGAATTACAGAAATCAATAACTGTAAACATGTTTGTAAACAAAAGCACAATGATTCACTACTTGGTTGTTGTTTTGCACCAACTCTTGATAGAATAGTTAACAGGCTGCTATGTGCAAGTAGACGCCAGCTATGTTGCTTCGCCCTCTTTCTGTTTTCAGGTCAGTGCAGTAACATGGAAGCCATGGAGCAACTCAAGACATTTAAAACAGGCTGTGTCGAGCCCACTTGACTTCACACAGTGAGGCATCCGGAGGCACTTGGTTGATTGGCGTTGTTTGTTTTGTGCTGGCATTGAGTGAGACCCTGGTGTGTTGTGCCAGCCAGCTGTGCAGTCACAACCACTGCCTCGGTTGAAATATGCCATCATCAGCCATATCTCTGCCCCCCCGGGCCCTCGTTTGATGGTCGCCTTTTTAATGAGTAACAAGCCAAACGACTTACACCCTTTGCGTCCTTGCCGCTAACCTTTATGCAGAATAGATGAACCCCTGACATACAGTGGGACACAAAGGCACAAAGCATTCTGGGAGGGGTGCTCCCTCACGACGAGCTTTAAAACACCAAAGGGGTTTAGTCTCGCTTCAACAGAAGGCATAGCAGGTGGAGGCAGCAAACCTTTTGACCACTCAGCACCCCTGTCGTCCTCCTTTCATCCGCCTGGACCTTAACTCTCTCTTCCACCACCTCTCTCTGTCTTGCATTTTTTTTCATCTGCTCTCGCTCACATAAAACCCTCATTTGGGGACACATTAACGTTCTGCAGATAATCTTCACTACACCGCACAATGAGTGACAAGGACAGATTGCCACCTATTGGTAATATCTGGTCATAGGTGGTAAATGAGAAACGGTAAAGATGACATCATGCCTGATACATTGGATATCATTACAGGTATTTGCTAGGCTGGGTTTATGTTTTATTGGAGGTTTTTGTCTGCTGTTCTTTTTTTTTTGATTATCTTCCCTTCTAATTGAGCAAACTATCTCAGCTGAGACCCCCATAGATAAACAATACAAATCACTTCTCTCAGTTCTTTGTGTTTCCAAGCAGACATATACCATTGCTCATAACTACCCAAAATGTCTTTTTTTTTTTTTTGCACTATTAAGATTTTCCTCCTCTGCAAAAACCTCTGTCTTCTCTTCTTACACTTTCATAAAGTCTAGACATTAAAAACTTAACGACTTTCCATTTAGCCGGCTCATTTCTCATGGGGTCCTTGAACTAATCTGAAGCCAGGGTGGATTTTTTTATACCCTAGAGAAGTGTGTCATTGGACTCTCATTTGAATAATATTACAGCAGATAAAGAAGTGCCATTATGAGCAAAGAGAGCTGTAATAGCGTACCACAATCAAATCACAACATTGCAGGAGACCGCAGTTGGCACCGTGGTGCCGAGACTCATTTAGCAGGCCTTTTAACTCGGCTTCCCTCCAAATTGACCGCCATAACCTGCTAAGCCGGTTTGTCTCATAAATCCAAGCTTCTGTACACAGACTCGCATTATACTTTTTCCCATTCCGGCTGCTAAACTCAACACATAGTCTCCTGATTTCCTCTAGTTTTTGACACACTTTTAATCGAGTTTGTCCAAATTATCTATAAAAAACAATTATAAATCACATGAGCTCTACAATAATAATAATAATAATAATAATAATAATAACAATAATAATAATAGTTTCAAAAATTAGGAATTAGGATCATTGTTATCCCCAGACATATACTTAAAAGTTGAGGTCACATAATGGCAAAAGCCTTATCATAGCAGGTGTGTCAAACATCCAACTTTCCGTCCAGATCCATTTCCATTCATGAAATTACTAATTGCACTGTATTGAGAGTACTGGAAAAACTATGAAATCACTGATGCAGAAAACTTACAGCTCGCAAAGTAGCATTAACATCAAATCCATATTGTTGGTGTGTATTTGTAAAAACATAACTGTTGAAGGCTTTAAAGTGTCACATGATTTCATATATTTTGCACCAAGCAGCATTGTTGGAAACGTTGTATGTTGAAGTTGAAATTAATCTTTTACCATTTACATGTCCCCCACCTGGACATGTCCGACCACCTCTTCCTGCTCCCAGTTCTTGCATACATCACCCTCAGGAGGAAAACAAAGCCAGTGACTGAGACTATTAAAATCTGGCCAGCGGCAGTACTCAGCCAGCTACGGGACTGCTCCCAGAGCACAATGTGATCTGTATTCAACCATATGGAGCTTCAGGAGTGCTCAGACGCCATGTTATCCCACATCAAACACTGCACAGATACTGTGACTATGGATAAGCAGATCCCGGTCTATTGCAACCAAAAGCCCTGGATGACATCTTTGGTGAAAACACAAACCAGTGTCTGGGTGGCTCCCTCCTTTATGGGGAGAGATGAACAGCCTCCAATGATCTACAGTTGCGGCCAATCATCTCTCTTACACATATTGCCTGGTCACCTGGCCTCCCCCTCCATTGCCGCTGCCTTTCAGCGTGGAGCTGGCCTTTCCACCGTTGTCTCCCTGGGCAGTCTTGGACACCCTGCACACTGTCAGTTGCTCCCCGACCCAAGAAGGAGGAAGCACATGCCAACGTTAATCTGAGTCCCTGCTTGCCTAAATCCTCTACCGTGGAGCAAGGATCAGCCAACCTGAGCTCGTGGCTGGGCTCACCTACCGACACTCCTGGCACAATTTTAAATCCTGCAATTTAGAGTGCATTATTTGGGATTTTAATATATCAGGCTCATAATTCAGCCTGTCATATCGTGTCAGGACTCATTCAAATCGTGGTTACATTTCTGTTTTTTAACTGTGTCGTCTCTTTCAGTTTGAGCACTTCTTATTTTCATACTCACATATCATGTGTCTGTTTGTGGTCATTGTCTGGCTCCTTTAATTTGGAGGAGTAGCAGCTCATCCTTGAGGCTCTCCCGGATGGTTGAACTCTTCACTCTATAATGAAGAGAGAACCATAGACTCAGATGTGGAGGTCCTGATCCGGATCGCAACCCCTGCCCACTCGGCAGCAAACTGTTCCAGTGAACGCTGGAGGCCCTCATGTGATGCTGTCAGGAGGACATCATCATCCAGACAAAAATATGTGATTAGAACCGATCAGAACTCCATATGGATCAATTTCTATTGGCACATTATGATACTCTTTTTAACTCTTCAAAACACTTACAGAAATCCAACGCATGATAGCAGCTGAACTTTGATCTTCTTGATTAACTATCTTCAAATTAGCATTTAAGAATACCTTAATGCGAACATTGATCTCACCAGTGGTTGCTATTATATTCCAATACTGTTATTCACCCTACTCTCCATTGTCTCTTTATTGAGACTAAAATCAAGTAGTTTACACTGATTAAAACCCACAATCTCTCTGCTCAATAAATCTGCTAATATAGTAATCAAGCACTTTTACATTGTTTTGAGAAAGCAAGATCACTGCAAAGTCATTGTTCAAGCTATTGTGGAGTGGTTGATGGCCTCAGATGTAAAGTTACTGTGGCATTGTTTCAAAAGACAAGAAAAAAATCCCAAACCCCACTTTTAGTGTTTCTTATTCATTTGAACAGTCACTGATGTGGTAATGCTGTTGGCCAATAATAAGACTTGTTGATTATTCCACTTTTTTGCATATTTGAAGAGCACTTGAGTGATATACTGCATCCCTGAAGTGAAATGAAAAATAATTTAATAAAATAGATAAATGTCCCACACCAGTCCTAGATGGCTGATACTAAGAATATGCACCCGGTACCCACTTCTGAATATCTTTACAAATGACATGGTATTAAATTGCTGTAAAATGATCCCTGGAGTGCTGCCACACTTCTCAGGTGTGCACACTTGAAAGAGACACCGGAATCGGGATGGAGGGAAATAGAGAAAACTGACAAGAATAAATGCAGGAGTCGAACAAATGAGAGAGAGCTTAAAATAAAATTAAACACATATATATATATATATATATATAAAACACACTATGTTGAATAGATAACCAGAACACACAGAAACCAGCTCAATGTGGAAGATGCTAAATAAGGAAATTGGCCCTCTTGACGGGAAATTTGAGTACTTTGGACGCTGTGAGTCAAGTCGAGTCTTTATTTTTTCCACACAGACTGACAGCTGCCATGCCAAACATTTCATTTTACTACCAACCACGGCCATCACTGAGGTATTTTGATTTTAAGTTGACATTAATTAGTACTGATTCTGCTCATATGCTCCTGATCATGGCCAACCTTGTGGTTGGTAGTAGCAACAATGATGATTTCATTACAGCCACTGTGCCAAAGTGCTGTAATATTTCCAACGCAAGTTTCAAATTTAGCAGTAGAAAATGAACCACACAACATCTGTTTATTCTAATTAATGTGCGTGCAGGTAAGCTGTCGAGGAAAGCGATATGCAGACAGCCCCCCTGCTGAAAATATGTTCCTGTTGGCATGATGACCCTTCCTGTCACGGGTTGGGACCCAAGAACAGAGTCTCACGCAGAGGCAGTGAGTTCAAAAGTGATCTTTATTTTAAAGTCTTATAGGGACAGGTGAAAGTGTTCAGGGACCCTGGATACTGAAACAATCTGACACAGACACACGGGAAGAATGAGTCAATACACACTGGGAGTTAAGGAGGCACAGGTGAGACGCATCAGTCAACCAGACATACGAGGGGATGACAAGACAAGACAGAGACTACAGGTACGTACAAAATAAAACAGGAAGGACAAAAACTCCCAGACAAGACTAAGACACACCAGGGCGACTGACACTTTCTTAGTGAAACAAAGTGCTACAGTATGTTGACATCGAACAACAAGATTGGAGGACAAACCTCCCTGAACAGAAAATGTACAAATGAAACAAGGTGAGACGCTCCGACAGCTCTGACATCAAAATGAAGCAAGTTCAAACACAAAACTAGTAATTAAGCCAAAAATAAATCTTTGATGTGGGTGTTTTCTATTTTACCAAGTGGACAAACCATCTTGTCTATATCTGTGACTTTTCCTCCACAGTGCAGAAGTGTCAATACTTCCACATGCTCAGATAAAATAAATGAGTCCTAATGAATCCATCAACCAAATGCAGTTGTTTCGTTTTGCGTCTGGACTGTGTGAGGTATTTGTGCCTGCTCTCATATATATGTTTGCTTCTCTGAACTCTGGACCACCATTTCCCCGTAACTGGACTATGATTGGTACAGCGATTGTTAACCTACCTATTTTTTGTTGAAATGAATTGCTTTGACAGAGAGGCAAATACTAATTAAAGAAAAAAATAACACGAAAAAGCCTTTTAAAAATTTTTAACATTAAACATCTCACATTGTCATTTGTCTTGGATTCAGGACTTCATCAGTAACGCGTCAACGTAAACATGAAATAGCATTTGTATTAATATTCTATTCAAAGACAAATTAACACAGTTAAACAAAACATTTAAATACATTCTTAAATTTCTCCTGGAGTGACTTACATATGAATGCCATAGACTTTTCATTTTGAGGGGGGCACGCCTTGCTGTCCAGTTGGCACTGGAACGTCTTGGACTCATCCTAGAGCCGCCCCTGTGTGCAGACCTTTTACTATCAGATGTTGGGCCCGAATTTGCAAGAGTTTTGAACTGTGGACATGTCTGGCAAAATGAGATAATGGGAGAAAGCTAAAACTGGAAATATGTGACACGATTGAGAAGTTGAGCTGCTCCATTCCATGCTAACTGACTGTGAGAGGGATATTTAGAAATTTTTTACCTGACAAATGGAGATTACAAAATGCTAATCCAGATTAAAGACAATGTCTGTAAATCTGATTGTGCAGGTGGGATAAAGTATAAATTATAAAGCAGCAGAACAAGGTATCAGCGAGCCAACTGGAGGTCGATCAGCTCGTGGTACGAAATATTCAAGTTTAATCAAATCCCCAGCTCTTGGTGGGTAAGCTACTGTCAAATCAATTCTTAATTGATTTGTGCACACATACTTTTTGATCGGCAATAAGATAAGCTCAACGGACAGCTTGTTGTTTTTATACTCCAGGTTTTTGGAGACAAACAGAATATCATGCATTAATTAGTGAGCTTTATAGGTGTTTGAGAACTAATCTTCCAGAGTTAAGATTTATTTGTCAGGTACATAATTGTACTCTACACAAAGAAAGGCAATCAAAGGAGGACAGCGTCACCTTCATCAACTGTGCAAAGCAGTATTATACCACAAAAAAATTTTAATTATAAAGTGATGCCTGGTGCAAGTGGACGATCAACACACCACAGAGAGGTAGTGGGTGAAAATTAAAAAACAAAGAGCAATGTATGAAGCTTTGCATTTTTCAGTGGTTGTATATAATACCTGCCATATTATCAATGAATGACGGCCACCATTGTAAAAGAGATCTTGATCTCAATGGGTTTTATTTTCCTGGTGAAATGAATAAATAAATGTTAAAAGAAAAGAAGGCATCCCAATGCCACATTAATGTGTTACTCTCATGCTTCTCCCCTTGACATAACAAGCCAGTATTAGATGGCTGAGGTGAGGTATTGGAAAGGTACACCAAAACAAATCACTAAAATATTTTTAAAATTTAAACTGGTTAATTTCAAACATCAGAATAGAAGTAAAATTATATAATTAAAAGACAAAAATATTGATTCCAAAAATTCAAGAGTTGAAAAAACCCCAAAAACATTTAGCTCAAGAACTCACAAGTCTCTACAGGAAAGACCAAAATCAGCAAACAGGCACCAGGAACCACACGATACACACAACTGCATGAAGTGAAAAGCGAAGTGGCACCAACAGTTCACCACCTTGTCCGTTTACCAAAACAAAAGAGGATGAAGGTGAAAAAGCTAAGTGGCCTGTCAACTACAAAGCACAACGAGCAGTTGGCAAGCTCTTCCCTATAACTGTGTCTAATTATAAGACACAAGGTCAAATCATCAATGGTGGCCATTAACAAGGCATGCAAAGCAGCAGTGGCTATGCAACATATACAGCAAGCAGAAAACAAGCTCTGCTCTGTGCCTTGCGGTTCATATTGACCTTTGAGAAAGCAGTACCTAAACCCAGACCTGGTTTCCTCTGAAGCAATGGCACAATATTTACTCCATGGTAAAACAGTTTGTTACAGGAAAACACATGTAACTGTGAACCTGCACAGAGAAGTTCACCAAATAGCTTTCGCCTCAGTATTTCTGCACTCCACTCCGTCACTGTGGTAAGCTTGAACCTTAACAGGCCATGAGCCTGGCAACGGGTGAGATAAATAACCTTCAAGTAACAGTGAAAATAATCAATAAAATATCTTAAAATCTTTGCACAGGTTGAAACAAGTCATCATGAGCACAAGTGATTGAGAAGAGCACCAAACGCACTCGCTCTTGATTAGAATAAAGGCCGCAGGCTGCAGGTGTGTGTCTGCTCGTGGACAGGAAGAGGGCGGGACTTCACAAAGGGGGAGAAAGAAAACTGGCTGCTTCACTCGACCACACGGCGACCATAAAGAACAGTTGAAGTCTCTTTTTATTCTGCTTGCAATCAAGCTTCAGCATCAGCCAAAGCTGTCATGTCAACAAATTCACTAAACTCCCGTTTACTGTTGGAGTGCCTCATTGAGTAGGGATGCACCAATATCACTTCTAAAGAACGAAGTGTGAGAACCAACCTTTAGCTACTTGCCAATACTGAGTACTGACACAAGTACTAATTAAATGCCATTAAGCCTGATTCATACTCCATGCACAAATGATATGCCACGGCTTTGAGCCACCGCCGCACAGCATCTGCGTCAACTCCACTCACGTCCAGCAGCCTTGATGGCTCCAGTATAATACTGCACCCACAGTACGCATAGGGCAGTACCTGGTGTCCATCTACACACTGCCCTATGAGTGCAGTAGACTGTAGATCAGGGGTGTCGAACTCCAGGCCTCGAGGGCCGCAGCCCTGCACGTTTTCAATGTCTCCCTCCCCTGAATGTCCTGATGGTTCATCACCACATTCAGCACAAAGCCAGATAACGAGCTGCTCATTGCAATCAGCTGTGTTGAAGCTGGGAGACATGCAAAACGTGCAGGGCTGCGGCCCTCGAGGCCTGGAGTTCGACACATGTGCTGTAGATAGAGGGACTGAGCTTGCTGAGTTCTACCACATGCTCCAGCTCGCCGTTAAGGAGTGCGTCAGTCACTGGTGTGTGAGCCCAAAAAACTCTTCAGCATGTAGCACAGCTCAGAGTTACGTGCTGAGAAATTAAACTAATGAGTGACATCGGGCGAACTCTGTTGGTCCAAATGTCACTGGTGACGTTGCTGCTGTTGTACGAACCATCTTTCACTTCCTCTTAAAATTTTGGCAGAACATAGTTTACAGTCTGTCTTACTTTTGTCATTGTCATTAATATTAAAGAATCACCAACCTGCAGACACCGCTCGTGCTTTTTGCATACCTGACGCATGACGAAGAAGTAGTAGTTGTAGTAGTAGTTTATTTGCCACCTGATACACAATGCAACAAAAACCGGAAAAAGAAACTATTTGTGTCACAACATGTATACTTATTATTTGTGACCTATGGATTTCTCCTGAAGTGATGTAGGACTTGTCTGTTCGATTGTTTCATCACTGTATTGATTCAGAAATGTCTGCGGCTGCATCGCGATGCATCATCGGAACGATTAAATTCATTCAAAATATACAGGTATTTTAAATTTTACCCTTAAGATAAAATCACAAATATGTGACACACAATGTTAATTTGTTGGTAAAAACAAAAATTTTTAAATTACCCTTGAAATACCCATCAAAAAAATTCAAGTGTTGAGTTTTCAGTTATTTTAGTGAGTGTCATGTGGGAACCAAATGTGTAGCAGTGGTCAATAAGTAAAGCAATATAATGTGATAACGTATATGAGCCAAGATTTGAATTAACAAAGTATTAGATTATTGACTTGATGATACAATAACTGAGCATAATTACAATTTCATGTTCAAAAGGTAACTGACTTTATTTAGTAATGTATTAATATAGGAAGGTTTTTTTTGTTGTTGTTGTTGTTGTTGGTACATTTTTCTTATGAAAAATAGGTTAACTGGACGACAAACTAAGCAACAGTCTCTTACATTTATCATCATCATACAATTTAAAATATCTAAAATGGTTACGTTTTTAGTATTGTTAACTATTTTGTTATCGGCCACAATTATGTTATTGTTTGCAACGTGGCCTATGAAGTGTTGAGTCAAGGGAGGGAAAATGTTAAAGCCTTGTTCTTGTTTGTGGTGCAGTACATCAATAACTCCTCAAGTTTTGACATAAACTGAACAAAAAAGTCAAAGTGAGACAAACAAAATAAATAAATGCAAAGATGTTATTGTCTTATAAGGCAACAGTGATTGTTGTTTAATTCTTTGCTTTTCTTTTGAACTGGGATTAAAGTAAACTAATCTGACATCTGAGGTAAAGAATCTGTGGTGAGATTGCTTCTTGCGGGGATTTTTTATTTTTATTTTTTTCAATGCAATAGTTAGAAGTCATCTTCGTATAGGCTAAAATACACGTACTCTATAATTGCATTGCTAAAAACAGCAGCACAGATCCGTCGGCATGCCTGCGAATTCTTGGTCTCGTCATATTCTTCAGTTGCGCTCCTGCAGTACACTGTTGACAGCCTGAGCCTTGGTTGCTAGGAGATGTTTGCCAAAACTCTAAAGCGTGCAGAGCTATTATGTGTGTGGGTGTTGGTGGTGGTGGGGGATGAATGGAATCCATCCTTCATTAATGTCTCGCTCACACTCGATGGCCAGACGCATTCTTTGATATTTAATAATAAACAGAGAGCGGGGAGAGAGAATGCCTTCAGGTTGGCCTGAGGGAAATTGGTGTCACTTCCTCAAATTAGCCCGTCCTTTGTGAATATGAATAGAATAATTTCTAGTTGATCACTTCTGCCAGCAGGTTTGTTCCTCGCATAATGTTTCACATCTTAGGTCACTACCGCAGAGTAATTTGACATTTCTGGGTCACTTCTGGCTGCTGAGGCATTTTTCTCCTTCTTTTCTTTCAGGGTTCATTGGCAAATTGATACATGAAAACTGCATGTTTCTATACACAAACATAATAGCACTGTGACTCCCCGGCTGGAAGTAGGAACCAATATTTTCAATTCTGCATCACATTGTGGAGGTAATATAATGTTGCCCAAGGGCATTGTCACCTCTCTTTCTTTCTTTTCTTCTTTGGGTCTCTCCTTTGGTACCCCTACCCTCATAAAATATGCACCGAGACAGCACAATAAAAACAAACAAACTTGACAGTCCAGCCTTTATTGCCTTTGCTTTATTAAAAATGTAAACAAGACTTCTTCTGAAAACCCGCCTGCCAGCCAAGGTTATCCACAGGCAACTTCAATTTAAAGGAAAAACTGAGAAACTGCAAACACATATACTGAAAAGTGTACAAAAACATATTTTGCTTGTGTTATGCTAAATATCTAATACGCCAGCTGGTGAGGAATTGTAAAGTGCAAAAACAACGTATGTGAAACCCTCAGGGAAAAAACTTTTAGATACATCCCAAACTACAAAACAATTTCGGGCACTAAATATATATATATAGCTGATTTCGACACCTCGATATTACCTGTGTTTATTTGTGTCTACTGGAGTGACTTATAAATGGCTAATAAATTCAGATTCTATAGGCCTTGAGACAGAAAAAACACAGATGACTCAGAATATAATAAAGAGAAAAAGTAGATTGACTCTAGAATGTAAAAATTTTCACTGACATGAGCACACTCAAATATCTGGAGGGATGAAATTTGACTAATTTCTTCATTACAACTAAACAAGCAACACATTTACCATAAATGTTGGTGGCAGTTGGCTTCCTGGATGAAACTTGTCCGAACAAAGAATTTTAATGGCCAAAACTGTACTTATAGTGACCTATCTTTTCCATTCTCTGCATTATTCTTCAGAAATATTGGCTCTTAGACAAGGTGATCTAAGAGAAAAATTGATTTAGCAGTATATTATCAGCTTTTTAAAAAGCTATTACAAGTCATTGGTTTCCTCTTAAACCCCCACAGTACATTTTTTACTAAAATATATCATTCATGTTGGTGTTCTTATTGGCAACGGAACTAAATACAATCAAATAAGTAAATCTTAGATTGCTATTCAGGGCGAGTCTCGATTATAAAACTACCAAGTCGCAGAACAATGTGGGCTGGGAGTCACGACACTCTGTAGGCCGCCATTGTTGTTACTGTCCATCTACTTGCACATGTGCAGAAGAACCATTTACTTTGGCCGTGGTGCGCATGCACAGTAGCAGCGTTGCAATCCCCCCCCCCTGTTTACATGGAGTCGGAGCATTTTTAAAAAGTTCCACCTTGGCAGCATTTCTAAAAAAGTTGCATTTTCAGTGGCTCTGAGCACTGAAACTGAGCCTTCGTCTGTGGTTTGTCTTGTGATGGACTCAGTACTGTGACCCTAAATTGGACAAAGTCGAAATGAAATTGGATAGAATGTGATCTTTTCCCAAACCTTGGCAGCTTGATTTTTGCTCAAATTGAATATAAATTGGTGGATGTAATTAGGAATCAAACGTTTATCCTTCTTGCTCCAACAATATCGGTCAAAGCACTAACACTATACTGATGTTGCATATTCACTTGCTTTAAGCAATCTCAATTAGTCAAATTCAACCAACCACATCAACAGAAGTAGAAATTGCAGGACGAGCTGGTCTTGCCCGAGGACATTTCCTTAAATCGACCCAGCAATCGAACCACCGACAATGACATCGGAGCACAACTCAGTTGGCGCTCTGGAGCAGAGAAACTGCCCATTCTGTTGCAGAGGTATGAAGTCATACTGGTGGTATAAAGGGCATCTAATAATGTTCGTATATTTTGTTCGGTGAGCCAAAAGTGACCTATTGAGTTGTTCAGTGTGAGGGAGTGTTAAGAAAGCTTATGGTCAGATCTTCTCAGGATCATGGTTTTTTTTTTTGCGGTGAGCTTAGGACGCAGAGAGAATGGATGAGAAGCGGTAGATGGGGGGAAAACGTGTTGCAAGTGAGTACAGAGAGAACAAGAAAGGTCACTCTGTCTTCAAACTGCTCTTTCTTTCTCAACACAGCACAATGTAATCAAAATGCCATTGAAATATTTCATTGGATGAAAAGAAACAAGTCGAATAAAAGCCCCCTTTTTTTTTTTTTTTCTTTCCAGAGGGTCAGAACTGATCTAACAGAAAGACCTTTACTTAGTGAACTCCTGTGTATACAATATGAACTCACACTTGTGTGGGTTGACTACATAGTGTGTGGAATTGTAAAACTGAGCCTTTCCTTTCCCTCAGTATGAAAAAAACAACAACTTCAAAGCAGCACATTACCATTTCAGACAAACTGGGCCAGCTGTAGCCCAAAGGTTAAACGAAATGTGCTTGTGACCACAAGACTGTCATTTCAATTGAGATTCACTGGGCACCGTCTGGGCCATGGGCATTCACTCACGATAATGGCATTTAACCTTTATTAATTATCAAAATAGTCGTAACGTCATAAGGAAAAATGAAACATTATTCTACAAAGACCACTAGTGTAATAGATACATATTAAATGCAGGTGGGTATTTTAAACTACATTCAACAATGGGTATCCTTATTAACATAGTCTTGATTTATAAAGTAAAGCTTAAGAAAAGTACAAATGTTGAGCTTGTAATTCATGATTTTTGAGTGAGGTTCAAATCCTCGTGTGCCTTGTCTCATTCCACCAGCCATGTGTCTTCCTCACTTTACTCTACAGTTCTGAGGCCTTGTGGGTAACCAAGTACATGACCGACGGGGTCAAGGTGTTTGGAACCGGTGCCGGCGTTCCATCCTTGGGATCCAATCTATAATGAAGGCCTGTAGGAGATGACCAGCCAGGAAAGAATGGTACACCAAAAAGAAAAGGAACTGGTTTGGGCACACACTTGGGGGAACTCCAGAAATCCATGACAAGAGAAAAGACGAAAAGAAATATAACAATTTATAAGTTTTATCTTGAAAAGTTGACGTGTTAACTGGGCCCCAGTCTTGATGAAATATATCATCTATATGCTATTTATTAATTATTTCCTCCGTTGGCGGGACCACATGTTGCTCATTACATTCACACGCAGGCACGAGTTGTCAAGCAAACTGAGTTCGAGAAAAAACTTAATCGGGACGGCTTCCTAATTGGCTAATTGTATAGACTGTCATAAGGATAATAATAAATGTCCTTTATTGACAATGAGACCTACATTTATCATGATCATATATGGTGAATGGTTTACATTCACTATATTTAGCTTTTCAGTATTTTTTTTTTCTCATTTAAAGAAGAAAGTCACTCATCTGTTAAGCACACTGTTCCTTACAGGTTTGCAGAACCTACTTCTTCTAGAGCTTATACCCGTCCAACCTATTTCAAAAAGTTAACAGATTATAGGTTTCACAGGCCAGGACAAGGAGAAAAGCTATTTCATTGCCATTTGACTTACACTCAAAATTCTGATTAAATCATTACTATGTCATATTGACAGAAACACACAGCTGAGATGAAACATTGGGATGATCATATTGATGCCAACACCTCAATCTCTGAAAACACCAACCCTGCTATTTGTGAAATTTGCTTAACCGATAGAGAATCGTTTTTATCTTACATTGTTTAATAGATTTAAAGTTGAAATAACCTCTTTTTGCCCCCTGCGTGAACAGATTAGTCTTTTAAAGGAAGTGTTGATCTCATATCAGTATTGGAGATACTGGCTTTCTTTTTACTCGTTTTCTTATCAAAATTAAAATCTGTGGTTTCCCTCATCACCAGCTCTCAGCAGTATGCAGACTCCTCACAAAACATGGTGCTCAAAATGTTACGGGCAACAGAAAGGCCAGCATGTGAACTTTGTTGAAGCGACAGCCAAGCAGAGTGAGAGGTGACATAAAGGATCAAAAGTAGCAGCTCTGCCTGATTACACTTTTAGTCAGGATGAGGATGGATGTATATAATTACAATTACTTTAACTTTGTCTTCCGATAAAGACGCTTTATATGAAGATGTTTCCTTTGCAGCCAACGTGCAGGTTAGAAGAGAATAGAGTCTGATGAGGCCAGTCGCGCTGCTTGTCTACGTATCTAATCAGAAATCTTGAAAAAGAATATGAATTAATGGTCAGGGTTGAGTTTTTGGAGCTGTTGTGTCTGAGTCAAAGTTAAAAAAAAAAGGTCAGGAGTTGAAATTGTTAAAAAAGGTTTAAGAGGGTAAAATAACTGTAATGCTTCAAGGAGCCTGGGGCCCAGTCTGTAGGACATTAAATACACCATGTTGTGACATTAATGTATTCAAGCAATAACTGCAAAGGAGTCATTCCCCCACAGGACATATTTATTTTTTAATATTAAAGACAATGTTAAAGAGCTTCAAAGTTGAATCAATTGTGGTGAGATAAAACTAGGCAGAGATCTTTTGATTTTCAAAGTCTGGTTGTGTGTTTCTTCAATAGCTGATTAATCAGTAGGAAATGTCTTTATGTTAGTTTATCTCTTATCTTTAACCTTGGTTCAGAGGAAGTTAGTGCTCCGGTACTACGGACTTTCATTGTAACAAAACTACAGTGTAAGATTGAGAAAAAACTTGTTTTGTTTTTTTGTTTGTTTGTTGCTCCCTTTCTCTTTTTTTCCAAGTTATAATAGAGAAAACACTTGTAAATAAGGAGTGACACATTGACAATTAAGTAATCAATACACACAACATCAGATGAAAGTGTATGTGTGCAGAAGTGTAGTTGAAGAATCAAAACATGGAAAGAAATGTGATAATTGAGAATAAGTATCTGCTAAAAAGTATTAGCAACCATAATACCAAATGATAATTTAAAACATATCTCATCACAGAGAATAATTTAACACAACTATATTGCATGTACAGAGGAATTATTAATACAAAAGCAACATGGTTCCATATTATATTTGAATATCATGATGATTATACTGTATGGATATATTGATAAAGAGATAAATCTCACAATCCCATACACCCCCAACATAAATGGTCCCATCATTGCAATGATAGTGGCAAGTAGAGCTGCAGAACATTTCAAAATGTTGCTCAGTATTCTGATAATATAACAGGTGATGAGTACAAACACTTAAGTTGATGCTGTTAATGCCTCTCCTTTAAGAATAGAAGCGAAGCGGTTTGTTAACTTTTTTTTTTTTTTTGTGCTCCTGATTGACTGTCCTGTGGTCGCCAGCTTTAACATAATTCATTTCAAGAAAAACTTAATTGCACAGAGTTTTTGAAAATCAAATCCTTATTTTAATTTGCAGAGCATGAATATGAAGTGCATTGAAACACAACTTATTCAGTCAGATATTGCAATAATACATTTGATTTATATTCTGCAGCCCCAGTGGCATATTATATAATTTCTTTATTATCTTAACTATAACTTTCTGTAATCATTGGTTATGTATTTGATGAAAGTATGTAGTTAAATCTAATGCAAACTTGTCATTTGTCCATACTCCATTAACTAATTTGTCCAATAATGTAAATTTTCTGAACACTGTATGGAACTTCCTCTTCCTTAAGAGGGCTCGATAGAAACAAAGACTTAACAACACTTGATTTTGATTTGTGGAAACTTGGCTCTCCTCATACAAAGTTTATGAACTTCATATCCACTGACCACCCACAGTGGACTCCGAAAAAATAGTGAAATTCGCCAGAAAGACTAGATGTTCACTCTCATACTGCAACCTGTCAACTGGCAGGGAGAATCACAAGGAACCATCACCTGCTTTCAGCTGTTATACCCAAACCTGAGAGGCTATTGCTGTCCGTTCTAGTGAAGACATCTTGTTTCGTGGTGCGCGGCTCTGGAGAGAACTGCAGAGATAGTTGAATTGCCTGAGCACTGACTCTCCTCTGTTCCCACATCACTCTGCCGAGTTGCAAGGCTGTTGGGTCATTCATATAACTCCCTTCCATAAACAGACAAGTCCGCATTCACATCCAGGTGGAAAGGGCCCAGGTAAGGCATAAAGCTGATTACAAACCCGAATGGAGGCAGTTGCTGAGACGACGCTGAACTTTCTGAATTCATCAACAGAAATAAAAAGGCCTGTCAAGGACATGGAGAGCAAGCGCAACATTGATGATTGGCAACGGAAACGTGGAGGATAAAACACCATCCAGCAGCGTTCAAACTAAAATGTCTCACTAAAGGATATGCCATTGCGATCGCCCCCTATTAATCCAGCATCATCCCACTTTAGATTGATAAACATGTATCAACAAAGTGAAAAGTATGCCTGTGGCCAACAGCTGCTTCACGATGTGGCCTTCAAACCATTGTCCCGACAACCGGGGCGATAAAACTTCACTATGAAACTGAAATACCTGTAAACATAGGCTGTTATAATGCTGGTATTCACGAATGCAAATGTGTACGGGATAAGCAAAGACACCGGTTTATCATGCATCACTCACAGTCACTCTGGGGTAAACATATAATTGTCACAGGAACACAAAGCAAACGTGATTGTTAAAAGACCAGCTTGTAAATTATAATTTTTTTTTTTTTTTTTTTCGGTGCTCCTTTGAGTTTCTGCTGTACCACACAACTCACATAAAAAAAAAAAAATGAGTCCAGGTAAGTTCAGAAATGTTTCAGAAATATTACAAACCGGGGTGGTACAATGGTTTACAGTGGCTAATCCGTCAGTATAAAACAGGACAGAAATTGCTCTGTGTGAAGAATGAAACTCCGTGAATTGTCCTTTTCATTTCAAGTAGCTTGAATATGCTTGGTGCGCAACTTAAGAAGGGCTCTGGCAAACCTTTGGGTTATTAAGCGAATGAAATGAAGAGGACAGCAAGTGCTCAGTTGGCACATTGGGTTTGCTTTAAATCCCGAGGCTACTGGTGACCATTTCAGTGTGTCGGAGTGATGGGCAGGAGAATGAAATACTTATTAAAGGTTTAAAAAAATTATAATAATTACGTGGTAAATGTTTGCCATGTATGTCAACGTTGCCCTAAAGTTGTACAACATGGGGTTCAATAAAGATTTGATCTTATTATCAATCATTCTTTTATTTAATCTAGATTGCCACTCTTTCTAACAAGGAGCAAGTTTGTTATGTATTTGTTTCATCTATCATAGAGCAGCAATAGAATACTGTGATTTATATCATATAAATTGAAGCTGTATAAAAGTTTAAATAATGGTTTTTTTAGGGAATGAGGTTGCGAAATGACTGCAATCGCTGTTCCAGTTTACCTTTAATCTCCCACATGGTTGGTTTGCTTTATATTGTGACGCACATATGTATACTCTAGTTGTTTAACTTCTAAAATACTTGAATCAATTGAGAAATTACATTTTAAAAAATGCTCTTCTGATGTCAATCTGTACGCCAATCCTAATTACAAAGATAGAAACCGATCAGAGCTACCCAGATAATTAAGGCATTCCTGCAATATATATATATATATATATATATATATATATGTATAAAAAACAATAAAAAAAATTTAAATCATTGATTTTAAAATGTGGAGACGTTTCCACATAAAAATCTTGGGATAAATATTTCTGGCACCCCAAGACCATGTTTGATTTTATTCATTTATTTTACACTTTCTGGCCGCTATTGGTTTGGACAATGTGAGGCAGCCACCGAAGGAATTAAATATTAAAATATTAATATGTGTAAATTACTTTAATTTACATGAGCACATCTCACCCAAAGTGAAATTTAATGTCTTGTGTTGGAGTGTGAATCATCTGCATAATAATGTGATGGCTTTTGAAAGTCTGGAATTTAAAATCATCAGAATATTAACTCCATGAAAGGAACTCAACTTTAGTGATAATTGTGATTCTGGCAAACTTGCTTATTCATCTTCACATCTCAGATTAGAGTCCCTTACTCTGCAGATCTATTAGTCTATTCTACTTTTCTCATTTCTTCACTTGAGGCGGTCTGTCTGTATCATGGAAAAATAGCTTTTTAAATTGGATTCATTTAAGTTACTCCTCGTATTACAGAAATCAATTAATTTAAGAAAGTTGAAGGGAAGCATAGGTGCATCTCAAACAGGGGACGAATAGAACTTCTTCTCTTTCACTAAATCACATCCTGTTTGTGTAATCAACTGTTTTTGTTAGCGGTGCAAAAAACAAACCGGACAAACAACACTACCAGAAATATGCTTCTTTTCACATGCATGATGCCAAAGGTACCTTTCAGCTGATACCTATAAGAGCCCCACCTGTCACCCTTCTTCTAAAAACCTAAACTATACATTATGTTTTCAATATTGTTTTTTTCTTTCAGAATTTATATGACAATAATAGGAAAACATGGTTGCATCTGAGCAACACGATTCCCACTTTTGCGTTGGGGAAATTCTAAAGCCAATAAAACCCCATGGAAATCTACAGATGAAATAATGTTTATGAATTAGAAATCACTGATATATTTTACCTCTACACAGTATGAATTACTGCTGTTTTTGTTGGCAAGCAAACTCCATGAAATCAGATTATTTTCACTTTAGCTGGGAAAAGGTTGGTTCATTACACCATCAAGGAGTAATATTTGTTGTGTGCATGCTCAGTGGCTGTTGTGTTGATTGATGTCAATTTGGCATCTTGGTGCTCTCTGAAATTGAATTCTTTCCCAATGGGACTTTTAACAGCAATCACATGTATTTTTACACGCCAGTAATTCCAAACTTACCCACCATCTAGACACTCTGGAGACTCGAGGCAAGAGGCACGTTCGGGCCCCCAACTAAACAGCGGCAATTCATATTGATGAACATGATTTGATGAACATCTTTTTTTTTTTTTGTTATGATAAAACCAAACATGGGCCACATAATATAAATATAGAAACTAAAAACAAGTTTTGCTTAATTTGTACAAGTGTTAACAGTGTTGATCTTCAATTCTCATTTCCACCCTTATAACCATTACACAGCAACATCAAGTTCAACAATAATTAAGGGGATTCCCAAAATAGTGTCCTGGTTGTAGACTGCGTCTAAGTCAGAGGATTCCAACATATTTTTAACCAGAGGGCACATCCAGACCAGTTGTTTCTTCTGTGCCCCAGACTGGTGAAATACTGCCACAATAACCTTTCAAATCAAACTTGACTGTATGTGATGGAAAATATTGATATTTATTATACTGTACTAACAATTACTACTGAAACTTACTACAAACTCAACATGAAGCCAATTTTAATGACACCTTCTGGTGCAAATACTGTGAAATGTCCAAAAAAAACCTGCTATAGTTGTTGCATTGTGCAGTTTTTTAGAAACTCATCCTGTAAACATGGCTTAGCGGCTAGTTTGCTGTCTTTTGTGGCAGGATCACGCGTCTCAGCTCAGGTTTCAATGTTGCGCTGTGCCCGCTCCTCTTAAGACATTTATCGTAAAAACAGTTTCCTTTAAGATTCTGATAATTCACTTGGTTGCTGGCCAGTTTTGGCTCAAGGGTCTGACCTGTTTGGGGACCCCCTTCCAGATATTGCAATTGTCTTCCTCATTGCAACTCCCAGACTCGTGAATGCAGTTTGTCAAGGTTTTTCTCAAAGTTGAGCCGGATCACAAAGGTCACAGATCCTCGTGGATGTGCGTGCTGCGGAAGTGTTCTCTGCTGACTTGACCATGGCACGTGTTGACAATAGCCTCCCATTTGATGTCACGCTGATTTGTGCTGCCACGTTGACCAAGCCCGGAGACCTAAACCGTGCCTGTGTCTACAATTCGTGAGGAGTGTCATGAAACTTTGGAAACACAGCTGAAGGAGAAGCAAAATGTGGAGTTATTCAAGAGGAATAAAAACTTTGGAAAAATAAATGTCTGTCGGACTGACTGTATCATCTGTCTTTCTAACAGATGTATGTTTGCTTCTCAACCAAGTCAATTGAGAGTATAGAAATTACAATTGGGCAGGGAAATTGATTCGAATGTTTATGTCAATAACGACTTTGTAACTGGCCAGAAGGAAAACAAAATATTATCATATCACATATTGACCGAAAAATGCATTATGTTTCCTTTAAGAATAAGCTCGATATGACGAGGGAAATGCTTGCGTAATCATATTTACTTACTGTAAATGATTCTCAGCATGGCTTTTAGCATCCTGCATTTTAACTGCATTTCCTTTGAAGATAGCACTATGTTTTCCAATAAATGGAACAAGTAATTGGATAAATATCCAATCGAAAACAAAAATCATCATTTTCTTTTTCATAATTGCTTTTTAGTTTTGTGTGAAAACGGGGTGTTTTTTACACCTTCACACTAGTGACTGCAGATGTTCCAGCTATATGCCAAAGGCAGTTGGAACTACCTTTTCGTGTAACGTCTGCGTGGCAGGAGACAGCACTATCTAAGACCCAGAAAGTGGGTTGAACTAGATATTAAAAGAGCTCCAAACCTCAGGAGGTAAGAGTTCAAACAGGAAGCCAGTTCATGCTGGACCCATGGCTAATAGAGTGGCAAAATAAAAGTGCTACCGCGCCTCATTTCAAATCAACTTCCTTAATGCATCTTTATCAGATGAATCGACTCGGGCAGCGCCGCTTTCACTTCACACAAAAGCAACGATGTCCTCTAAGTGCTTGTTAAGAATTATTGCAGCTCATGCAGCTCTATCTCTGTCAGATCTATAAATAGTATCTTCTGACAAATTGAGGTTGCTCTTATCAGAAAATTGAGATTCCACAGCTTTGAGGGTGAGATGTGGAGTGACACATCAAAGGCCTTTTGGGCTGGGTTGAGCTGGGCGGGGGGGGAAGCACATCTCCCTCAGAAAAAAGGAAGCGAGATGAATGTGGTAAGCCGGGGAACCACACACCGCCGTTCAGTGACAACTGATACAAGTGGATGGATGGGGGTGTATGTGTAAAAAGGCTGCGGCATAATGGGGTGAAATATGATTTAAAGAATACATTATAATAATTAATATTACAGATATACTCCATATCATACATTTTGTAATTTACCAATGGAACCTGGTCATCTACTGATTACTTATTTTTTTCAGATTATTGCCATTGTCAGAAAAAGGCTGTTTTTTTTTGTTTGTTATTTTGTTTACCTAGCTCTTCCATTCGGTTAAATGAGATGATTCCCTATCACCACCCTTTCAGATGGAATAGAGGTAAGTGAGGTGTACTAGGTCTGCTCTGAGGTTGTGAAAATGTATATATGTTAAAACATATGAGTATGATGATAACAATAGAAGTAATCGCTTAATCTCACCACCGGGTCCTGAGCTGATCTCAGGCCCTCCAGCCAGATGAATGTGGTGGGTAAACTTCTAATGGAAGCTGACCCGAAGCATGGCCTTGTTGTGGCAGAAAGTCTTTTCTTGTCCAGTGATCTCCAGAGCACTGATAGGGTGACTTTATGTGAACAAGTGAAGATGTCCTATAGTCCCCCATGGAACAGGAACACAAGAAATCATGCACCCTTTTTTGGACGGGGGTCACCTGGACCCTCTGGAGCAAGGTCCAGGGATGACATTCAATGGCCGGGGAGCCCACATGTCTCAGTTGGACACAGCCCAAACAAATTACGAGTGAGGCCTTCGTAGGTCCACCACCCGCCATTCCAACATGGCGGTGTGGTTTATCGCTCACTCAGTGTGAGAAAGCAGGGAACCATGTGTAGTGAAAGTAAGAAGAGTAAAAAGAGTCTAATAAAAATAAGCCAGGGAACTGACCATTACTCTGATTTTGAGAGCCACAGCCTTATCACATTTTTTCTGCATGGGCATGCTTGCAAAATATTTGGCCTCCCATTAATATTTTATAGAATAATAGATGTGAGCCAGCTGTTGGTCCCCAAAAATGTTGACAAACTCAAAATAAGAAAGATTTTTTGGGGCAAAGTGTTCAACTATTACCTTGTTGAAGTCAGTGTTAAAGGTATACATTTTGGTATTTGACTTTTTGTGGAGTATACACATTGCTGTATTTGATTTGCTGACTTGGATACTGGCATGTGTGAAGGTACAACAGTTAAATAAGGGACATTTCATCAAATCATGCACATCTAGATGGGGAACGGCTTTGTGATCGCCACAAAATCAGTAAGAAAGGAGTATATCAGATTGCTGGAATGACTCTCCACAATAATATCCCAGGAGTAACGTTTGCCCTTAACTCCTCTGTCATGAGAGAGATTGGCACAGGTTGAAATAGGGACCTTAAGCTGTAAAAGAAAATGGGCAATTCTTCCAGCCCAGTCAGTCTTTTTTGTGAGAGATAACAAAAGACTTCGGAACGACGGATGAGCTCAGAGCAGTAAAAAGGCTTTCATCAACAGTAATTAGTTTAAGGAGCTAAATGCATACTCGGACAACGTGAGAGAAAAAAAACAAGACATACTGGGTGTGGTCATGAAAAATCCAATTAGATTATAAGCAAAAGAGCATTTAATATCATCACTTCAACACTATCAACACAAGGACAACTGAAAGTCTATGTGAATAGATCTAAAACGTTGATTGTTTCAACTGGCAATCAAATAACCACCTCAAAAAATATCTAACTTTTGTTAATGATCTGTTTGAAGTCAGGTGGAACTGCTTCAGGTGACTTGCATTGTCATGGCAACTCCCCTTCTGGCCATCACAACAGACAAAACCCCAAATATCCATGCACTTTTAATTCGATTCGTATTAATTATAAGCTGCACATATTAGACAATGAGGAACGCATCTTTGTGATGTAATTTGCACGTAATGATTTTTCGGCCCTCAGGTATTCATAACCGCATTGAATGTTTCACTGGACCCAGTAATGATAAAATTACTCCGTTCAATCTAAAAATAGAACCGTCAATAACACACTTAGCTGGGAAAGACTTGAACAGGAAGAATTAATCCTCACGCTATCAATAAGTAGTTCAAACTAAGATGCATGATTTTAATTTGAGTACAAAAAAACAAGTCTACCTCTACAGAATACTGATGACAAGATATACAGTTATTTATATTTATCTACTTTTCTGTTACTTAATCTGAACAAAATCCTCACTGACCAAGACTGCAATCCCACTACTACCAATGCATATTTTGCTCATGGAGAAATATGTGGCGCGTGCACCGAGCAGTGTGCCTTTTGTGATATGCATAAAGCTTTATCTTTCGCGTCATTCGACTTAAAAAGATAAGAGGTGGGAGTCTATACCTGTGTCAACAGAGGCCCAGCATATCTGCGCTCTGCTCTATTCACAGTGGCCAGTGGCTAAACCCCCTTTGCCGATAGTGGAGCAATCTGCCGTCTTAATCTCTTGCAGACTCTGTTGGCCAGTGTACCAAGCGTATTAAAAACTGCTCAAGCAAAAATATCAACCGAGGAAGCGGCCGTCAGGAGCCTTATACGAGATATGTGTTGGCAGCCGCATGTTCAGTCCCCAGCAAACAGAGTCCGTGCGTCTGTCCGTGATAGAAATGTATGCATGGACACTAGAAGGGCCGCGTCATTTCACTATTAATTTTAAAAGAGCTTGCTTAGCTAACTAGCACTTCAACGGAATGAGATCCCTGTGGGGGGTGTACTCCGAACTGCTAATGAGAACGTAGAGCTGAGGACAAGACACGTTTCCTGTGCACTGTTTTTAATGGCCTGCAATCAAAGACATGTATATATAATACCGCTCTTAAAAGCACAGCGACTTGTCCTCAAACGCATCTGTCAAGCAACACCCACATTATTTCAGCACTCCACGAGACAGCTGGACCCAGTAACATCCAGCAGATGTGACACAACTGGGTTTCCTAACTTAGCTTTGTGCTTTCTCACAATCCGTGTGACTTTTTCGCAGCATGAAATTTTGGTTGGGTTTTTTTTAGCCAGAAGATAAGATTCATTTTGGGGGGGAAAAGGTCAAATGCTTTTTGTAATTTAAGATCAAAAAAATGTTTATTCACACTTTATTTTGTGAATGCTTCAGAGAGCCACTACATGGCTTAAAATTTCAAGAAACAGTGCAACTTCGATTCATAAAATGTTTTTTTTTTTTAGACCTTTCTCCAACTTTTCTGTCTTTTCCTCCGGAAGATACCAGTGAATCACTGAAGCGTTCACACATTATTATTTTTACATCATCATGCCCGTAGGCACAGAGATGAGGACATAAAGTACAATGGCTATTAAAACGGCCAGGTCACTGAATAGGAAAAATGAAAACATGCGTCAGTCTTTCACTGAGTGAAGCTCCACTTTGTGCAATTAGGGCCCGATGATGGCGCTTTTGTAAAAAGGGAAAGGAACAGACTTGAAGATAAAGTTCATTCACTAAGTGTGTGAGTCATGGTGCTTTGACTGTAAGAACACAAACAGCAGCCAATTCCAAACCAAACTCCGAAGAAGTTCAGGCATGATGTAAAATTTAAAAATGAATGTATTGACCTGACTGATTCATCGTCGTATAATTAGTTTTGGGGAATAGGCAGATTAGTAGTAACAAAAAATACAATAATGAATGAGGCATAGTCATTACCAGCTATCTTTTGTAATACAAGTGTGTTTTAGTTCATGTATGATTTGCTTATGTCAGGTTTCTGTGTCTGTCTCTGTGTGTCTCACCTCGTGTTTCCAATTAACCAATGGCCTTCTCCCTCTGTGTGCTCCCATCCTTGTGTTCCACTTGTGTCCACCCCTTCCTTGTGTATTCAAACTCCTCTCCCTCTGTTGTCCTTGTCAACATGTCTCGCCTCTTGTCGTCGTGTCTCTCCTGTGTCCCTGCGTTTTCCTCGTGTTCCCTGGACTTTGTGTCAATGAACCTGCTTTTTATGGAACTTCCTGAGTCTGCGTTTGGGTCCACGCTGCATAACCCTGACACCTCATAGTATTTTTACTACTGTCGCTCCCCGATATATATCAGGCATTAGTGGGTATACCTCTCACTCACTGCCCAAAGTCCACTCTGAAATGTGTAGATGTTTCTTTTCCTATGCTGAACCATTTACTCCCTGAGCAAATTTAAAATTAAGTTCATATACATTAACGATACACTGTGAAACAACCTATTGCAAATTGCACTATTCTTAGTTGTATTGCAATATTTTTAGTTATATTGCACTTCAGATGTTGCATTTAGTGGCGCAGCTCTCAAATTTCCTTATACATACATATATATATATATATATATATATATATCACCTCAAAATTAATATCTGGATATCACCACAATGACTAAATATTCAGCTCATCGGGTCCAGCCCGAGTATTTTGGCTGTTATTGTGTCTGTTGAGCATGAAATTTGCCTGTCCGTTGTCTCCGTTTTGCAGGTTGTCTACTCATTTAGGTGTGTTAACAAGTTAACGACCTGTCTGTGTCGCCGATTCGTCCGCCTTTTCTCTAAACAGACATTTCACTTGAAATGTTGTCTAATTCCTCTTTTTGACTACCACACATCGGTATGAAAAGACTTTACTTTATCCTTCATCTGAGGAGCAGTCAAACATGGACATCACGAACATTCAGAAATGGATTTTATTTTTTTCATGAATTTTTTTTTAAGACTACATAGCTTTTTGTCTTCTCGGATTGTTTTATGTCAGTAACACCATTTATTCCCCTCACAAATACGGTCACTATTCTGATCCTTTGTGAGAAGGCTGTTTATTCTCAGAATATCTTGTTCCTCAGTTTAATTAGGACTGTATTGCATTGATAAGAGTTTTTCATTCCATCTCAACACAAAAAGATCTAACTGAATACTTAAAATACACAAATATATTTTTTATTTTATCAGGAAATCTTTTTTTTAACCAACACTCAGTCACTGTCCTGTGAACACGCTGTTCTATAATCTGTTTGTGCAATGTTTTCAATCCCACTTTAAATATAATTATTTTGAAGGTGAAGATATTTTCAGACAAGCTGCAAAGCAGGATCGGCTTATTCTTCCCTATTTTCTCCTTCCCATCGACCAATTCAGTTGCACATTTCAAATTTGTTCCACTTCCCCTCTTCTTTCTACTTTTGTTTGAGGGAAGAAAAAACCCACAAGTAGATTTTTGTTGAATAATTTATAATCATTCCAGAAATCTAGAAAGTTTTTCATCATATATTCTCAGATTTTCTTTAACTTATCATTCTTACTTTAGAGGGGAATATGTAGAGGAGATCTCAATACGGTGGCACGTCTGACAAAACATTTAATGTGCAGTGGACTCGTGGGTTCTCTTCAGCAATCAGACACACTTGGACACAAGCCAAGTTGGGTCTGGTCGCCGATGCTGCTTAGGAACTGGGCAGATAAATAATTGTAGGATATAATGAACTGGCACTGTTCCCATAAAGATATGAATAAAAGCAGAGATTGTAACATGTCTGCCCCTTTGCTCAACTCCTCACTAGCGTCTCCCTCATAACCGGCTTCATTAGCAGGCAGTGAGCACCAACATTAACACGGGCCCTTCCGTCTAACTCTAATAAATGTTCACCGATTTCTGGGCTAACACTTGTCTCCCTGTCCTACTCATCATTGTACAATATTTCATCTTTGACTACGTTTTCCGTGGCCGTGACCCGGGTTGCGCGATCTGATCCCCGCGAATGGCCATTTCACGCCCACCTCACACATCGGCCGTATTCATCATAGTTATGATTCCATGACAGGGTCGTCTCCACCGCCTGAGAAGCTGGGCTTGTAAAGACAGCCTATCTGCCAGCAGGCCCCCCCTGTTATAGAGCCTGTAATTGGCTGATTGGTGGGGAGCAGAATGCGCTGCTGTCTTGTGAATGGATGACCAATAAGAGGCGGGTGTGGTCCCCAGGGCAGACAGGTACCTATTAAGGGCTCCTTTCCAGCTCAACGGCTCATTGTCATTGTTATACCCATTGAACCTTTACAACCTCCCCCGCTTTGAATGCTTTTGCCCCAGCTGCAGACTAGTAAACTTCTAAATTGTCTGTTGTTCAAAGAAAGTACATGCTGGCCCAGATTTCTCTGCAGCGGGATGCTTTATTGCCCCGCTCCGCTGTATCGCTTCGCCTGCTCGTAGTTAGACAATGGCCTTCGAAATTGCTCGTGTCCTTTTAAAAAAAGTCAGTGTCAAACAGCGGTAATTAAATTCCACACTCTCGCCGCGGCGGATAATTCACCACACCATTCGTTTTGTCCATTCGCGTCACCGCTCTCCACACAGACTGTACTTGGCAGCAGATGTTTGGCTTCCTGAAGCACAATAGCTCAGACACCATTAAGCAGAACTGTATGTAATATTTACAAAGGCCGATATTTTCAATCAGTCTTCGTGTACCGCAAGAGCTTTTCCTCCCATTACGAGACCCAACGCAATGCAGAGGTAGAGGGTAAAGAGGGTAAATACTTTGTCTTCATGTCAAGATTATCTATGCAGCTTTTAGGCGGTGCTGGAAGCTGCTTTTGTTTAATAAAAGGTTGATTAATGAACAGCGCAACAGCGGTAGAAAGGGAAATAGAGACGGAGAAAGAAAGACAAACTCTCCACACACCATCTGGTATTTACAGCGCCTCTCCACACAGATATATGTAAGGTTCCTGTCTAGTTTTGACTAAATTAAAGCCCCAGTTTTCCATCTGTCTTTTTTTTTTTTTTCTCTCTCTCGATAAAAGCATGGGTACTTCAACATTGCATCATTCACCACACCTCAGGTTTTTTTTTTTCATTCTTTGAATTTCCTCCCTTTCTTTTTCTTTTCAAGCATCAAAGGAATCTGAAGCTTTGAGCATGGACTTTTTAATAATACGAAAAGGGACTTTTTGCTTCCTATAGGACCCAGACCTTTGCGTCCCTCCGATGCATTTGAAACCCTCTGGATCAAAGCAGAGAATTCACAGCAAGGAAATCTATCGCAGACGACTTCTTCTCGTTTCTTTTTCCTTTTTCACTTTCCTTTTTTCTTTTAACTGTCTAATTAATAACACGCTAACTGCCAACACCAGAAAGCCCTGAATAGGATGTGAGAAGAATCACTGCATTCCAAGAATAACTCCAACATTTCAGTCCCTGTTTGACTGTGGCATGAGCTTGTTGGCCGAGACTTGACGCTATACTGGAGTCGTCTCTTTTGTATGTCATTTTTATTCCTTAAAAAAAAAAAAATCTACTGTGAATTTTTGATGGTAATTCTTTTTTTTTCTAATGGAAACAAGCTTTAAATACGGAATCTCACATCAATCAACGAGTGTGCGGCTCCTCAAGCTGTTTTAAACAGTTTCTCTCATCAGTGTGAAACACACAAGCTGTTTTTTGTCAGAAACCTGAAGTGAAAGTCAACGCTATGGGCAATACTTTTTGGGGGAAATATTATAAATGTAGTAAGCATACTCAAGATATTCAAAAATGCACACTGTGTCCATACCATGGTGTGAATACAAGTGAGGAAGATTTCATTTATTCTTCGAATTGTACAAGACATCATCAAGGCTGGAAGAAAAACACTGGAGGGGAAAAAAGAAAAAAGAAAAAGGTCTCACATAATCTTTTTTTTTTCCGCTGTTAATTTGTTATCTATTGTTAAGACTGACCATCGTCCTCTTGTTTTTCCTTCTCCTCCCACTCAGTTTCACATGTGTCAGTGCAGAAAGGCAACTGGCAACATAACAGGAATTGTGTTATTAAATTACAAGTTCAGTGTAAACCTCGAGAAGCTTGGCACAGTCGAGAAACTCATTGTGCTAATGACTTCAAGATTCAAGTTTCAGCATTCGGATGAAGCTTCATTTGATAACTTCGTAACCAAATTTCATAGTCGTACACTGCGATCTTAAAAGCCCCAAATAACCAAACCTGATGGCTCCTGGGAGGCAATGCAGACAATCAACAGACTGGGTGTGAAAATAATTGAATAGTTAGATGTTAGCTTTAAATTACAGTTAATTGTCCTCTAATTATGGTTAAACAACACAATGTTTTGTTGATGTACAATTATCCTCAGTGAAAATATGTTGCAGTTGAAACCAAGGGAATTTGGTTAAAATTAGATTTCAAGAAAGAAAAAAAAAGAAAGAAAAAAAAAGGCAGGAGTGACAGCAGTGCCCAGCTTCCATCCACTTTGTACTTTAACAGCTCATAATTTCACACAGTGTATTCTGCTGGCAACTAATTACCCTCTAATTATGAAAATGTGGGTTGTATCGTTAACACTCTTGATGCAATATACTGATAAAATACTGATCGTAGTGTAAATCGAGATGATGTAGGGTTATTTTGGAAAGATAAAGACCGATAATGCACTGATGTTTAACAGTTTATTAAAGCAATGGCAAAAATATGTATCGTCCTATTGTGGGAGCATCATATAATTTCTTGTTTTGTGTTCATTTTTGTGGAGGGACGTGTTTATGGACTAAAATCTGTGTGCAAGCTCTTCAAGATTTTTAATGAATCAGATCCACAATTTGTTTTTGGTGCATCACATAGTGCAAATTATTTGTTTGGTGATTTTTCCTTGTGGAGACTGAAATCAAGTATTTAGGGAACTTATATTCAGATGAGGTAAAATTAATTGTTAACAATAAATTTGTATTTTATTTGAGAATTGTGTATTTGGTTTTTCCTTCATTCACAAGCAGGTGATAACTCCATAAATGTAAATGAGAAGTAATGACCCCTGCTAGATGGGTGCTTAATGTTGTGTATCACCGGTGGACGAGAAGAGGTAGTTCATGCTCACTGTTTAGCGTCTCATCCTTCTTGGTCAGGTTAAAGCCGTTTCAAGTGAAAGTGCATCGTATTTGTGTTTTCGTTTCAGAAAAGTCTCACATTTAGACAGCAATGTTTTGAAAACGAGGACAGTTTACACAGAAATGGCAGAAATGCCAAAAATGGTATAGTTTTCATGTAGGGCCACTAGTGGGTGCTGTTGTTTCATTTTGTAATGAAACCACTCACATGTGATCAGAGAACAATAAGCTATAAACATTAGCAATGGTAACAAAAAAACACAGATGCATCAGTGATAAGGCTGCTTAATATGTCACTACCTCTTTTGTGAAGCGTCCAAGTGGACAGTCTTCAGTGAGCCCTCTCGTCTCGCAGTGAGAAGGCCGGAGGTTCAGGTCCATATACTATGAACATTTGCAATGGGAGCACACGGACCTTTGTATCAACAGCCAACCAAGCTGGATTGCCATTAGTGTGACTCACAATTCTGAAAACTACCAAGCCCCAGGAGCCTATGGACTGGGAGTCATGACACTCTGGAGGCAAACATTTGTTGTTATTGTCCGTCTACTCACCATGTGCAGAACAGTTATTTACTCTGGCCATAGTGACAGGCTAGGGTCGGGAGGTGCTGGACTCTTGATGCCAGACACTGTCGTTGGACACCAAGGTCGTCATTTAAATACAAATGTGAAAACTAAAAAACCTAAATAAAAAATTTTTAATTCAAGGTTCAAGGGGAACGATGACCACAAAAATATACTGAACACTGTAAACAGACACCAAAAATGCTACAAAATATTTCCGTTTCCAATTGAAAACTTTGTGTAAACGGGGCAATAGTTAGAGCAAACTGCTTCCTTTGTTTTGGTTTTGTTTCCCTTTAAGATAATATGATAGCAATGCCTTTATTTTGTGAAGTGTTCCAGAAGTCTTGTTTTCCCTAGATCCACTCATCCTTGCATCATTTTCATTGGCCAACATTAATGTAGATGTGTGACTGTATTGATCACACTCATGAGGTACTGAGTCATCGTTGTGGAAAGAAAACGTAATCCCCCCCCCCCCCAAGAAACATTGATGCCTGTTCAAGCAAAGATAAATTTTCTTTTAATAATTTGCGATGTTGGCCTGATTTTACAGGTACTAATGTCACCATGGTGATCAATGTTAGATCCCCATGATAAAATAATTTATGGTTTTATTTTAAAATAGATTTTTGACTAAGGTTTGATTGGGTTAAGTTTAGGTTTGGGTAGTGATGAGGCGTGTGTGTGTGTGTGTGTGTGTGTGTGTGTGTGTGTGTGTGTGCGTGTGTGTGTGTGTGTGTGTGTGTGTGTGTGTGTGTGTGTGTGTGTGTGTGTGTGTGTGTGTGTGTGTGTGTGTGTGTGTGTGTGTGTGATCTCTGCAGATAAATTCATGAGCTGGACCTGAACCTACGACCTTCTCACTCTGAGGCGAGAGTGCTCACCGAAGGCTGTCCACTTGAACGCCTCACAAAAGGAGGCCATGACATATTAAGTAGCCTTATCACAGCCATATCTCTGTGTTTTTGTATGTCTTAATAAGAATCTGAGGCTTTACTTGGTGTCCTAGCAACCTCTTCCTTCCCTTGCCCGAGAGTCAGGAATCAATTATTCATCACATTGTGTTATTGCACACAATCTGACTTCTGTCAGCTTCTTGTTTGTAAAAGCAGAGTGCAAAGTGTTCATGAGTAAAAGCTGAATTGCTTCCCTTCGTAGTGTCTGCTTGATCGAGTTAGTGAGAAACAGTCAATCAAGTAATAAATATTATGCTGATCAATCCACCTTGAGGTCTGATGGGATATAAAGAGCTCTGACTATTCATTACAAAAGTCATCAATAACTTAGAAATGGGCTTTACAAATATGATTACATCACTATATTTAAAGTATGCATGTATATCTTCCGTGATTGTATTATGATAAAAAAAATTTTGTGTGTGTTTATTTGTATCTGTGAGAAAGCACACAGGCAGGACAGGAAGACCGACTGGAAGCAAGAACAAAGAAACTTTAAAACTGGGCTGATAATGAGAGCTTTGAGGGTGTGCATGTCGTCTCATCATCTGTTTTGCGGGGTCGGAAACCTGCAAGAAGTAAGTCACAATTATGTAAATCACTATCTATGAGTTGATAAGTTTCAAGTCTCTGCTGTATGGTGGGAAAAAATAAATTGTAGTAAGAGTGGATAAATAAATGTGATTCATTAGTGTCCTCTATGGAAACACAAATGTATGTGCATGAATATTTCTTTGTGTGCAAAGTGTGTACACATGCATGTTGAAAAACGCTTGATTTATTAGTTTTTTCTCCCCGTGCATGTGACCATTCATTGGCACAGATACAAGAAACTATGCCAGCACTGATCAAAATCCACCTTTGGTTATAGACTACAGGGGATCGCAGACGACACCGCGCAAAATCAATTAGCATAGCACGCAAGCACAAACAAATAGCTGTTTGATTCCTCCGAGAAGATCATTTGCTCTTTTTCATCAAACAGTTTGCAACGCCGCATTACCGCAACGGTCCTTGTTCCTCTCACGAGTGATTAATTTATTTACATAAACTGACCATGGATTCTATAGAGGCTCTTCATGATTTGTTTTGCTTGGCTGGGGAGCAGAGGTAAAGGGATAAGAAGCAGAGACTCTCATCTTTCTCTCGAGTCAGGCTGTATAAAGATCCATTGACTGTTGGACAGCTATTATTCATGAGCACTCCAGCATTCTTAAACTCGGTGGATGAAGCCTCTTAGCCTTGGTCGTCGAGGAGATAACTAAATCTTTAATACCTGTCTTGAGCAGGTGGAGTTACTGGGTAGCCGCCGGGTGAGTGTATCGCTGCAAGGCAGTCATGGGAAACTTTTGACAATGAAAAGATTTTGAACAAATATGAAACACGTTTCTTGCACAGAAAAATAATATTAATAACACACAAGAATTTAGGATATCTGACCAAGCATAGTTCTAATACACTACTGATCAGCATCTAGAGACGGCTCTTCCAGAATGACAGCCCTACCATTCATGGGGCTAAGTGGCTCCTCGAATGGCTTGATGACTATGAAAGTTATGTTAATAATATTCTATGGCCTGAAGAGTCATTTGATCTTAATCGAGTTGAACACTTATGGAGTAGTCGTAAGGACTCTTGCCTCACAATGAGAATATCCATAGCTTGAGTTCAGACTTGGGGCCTTTCTGTTAGTGATGGCCAAATGAAGCTTTATGAACAAAAGCACGATACACCCTGGTTTCATGGTCAGCTAGGATCAGCTCACGTTTTACACAATGACTGACGTGAAAACACATTGTTTTTGTCTTCATTTCACAAAATGTTGCTTTGACATAACGTTTTAAGAATGATGTCTGTTGACACGGTCACAACTGAAACACCAGAGACATTGTATTTTTCATGTAAGGCCACTAGTGGGTGCTGTTGGTTGTTGTCGTAATAACACCACAAACACATGCGTGCAGAGAACAATACGCGATAAACGCTAACAATGGTAAATACACTGACATTCGTATGGACAGACCACCAAGTTGGATTGTTATTAGGGCGAATCTCAACTGTCAAACTACTAAATCCTGGAAGAATATGGAGTGGGAGTCATGACACTCTTAAAAGGCAAACATTGTTGTTATTGTCCATCTATGTGCAGAAGAACTATTTACTACGGTCGTGGTGCACATGCACAGTAACAGCGATTCTACTGTCCACACAGAGACAGAGCCCATTTTCAAAAAGTTCTGTTTTCTCCCATTTCTATAGAGAAAAGGTCACCCTGGGAGCTGTTTTCTTTTTTAAAAAGCTGTTTTTAGTGTCTCCATGCACAGTTGTTATGTAAATGGACACCGAAAACACAAAAACCCATTTTGATTAAAGCTGTATGGATGGTCTGTTAATGCCTCCAATAGAAATCTACAAAACAATCCGCTGCCTGTGCGACAAGACCTGCTCAGCAATCAGTGCAACGCAGCCGGCTGTGTGCTCATAACAATTCAGCCCCTGGGACATTGAGCATGAACTTTAAGTAAAGTCCGGCGTCTTGACCCTCTGATTCTCCGGTAGTGAACAAGACCAGTGGGGAATCTGAGAGATGTTCGACTCACGGAGCTAAAATGCAGTCAGTGGCGAGCCAGGCTCAGAGGAATGTCAAAAGAAGGTCACGTACACCTTGGAGACCTGACAAGACAACAACACTCGACCCGGGCCTGTCTGTGTTTAACTTGAGTAAACAGCGGATGAACGTAAACATGATAGATGTGAACATGATCTTCGCTGGCCAGGAGAGGAATGTCTGCAGGTGAAACGAACAGAGAAAAAAAAAAGAAACTAAAGAGGTTTGGAAAATTGTATCAGATGGTTTACTGTGGCTTAACGTTTAATGTAATCACCTGCGGCGTCATGCCACTGCTTTACCAAGCTTCGCCTGCTGGGTTTGCTGCCCACTGGGCCGTCAGGATGTCGCTCATAGAGGAAGACAGAGCAATTCCAGGGCGACTGGTGTGAAAATAGGGAGTTTAACCGCGGGGGGGGGGGGGGGGGGGGGGGGGGGGGGGGGGTGGAGAAAATGACTTGTTCTGTCCTGTCTCGTTTGTGCTGGCTGCAGCAGGCGTTCGGCCACACTTGGCCTCTCTGGCCTGACCGATCACATAAATACACACACAAAGAGCTCGCCATTGCTCGCGAAAAGACCTGCTGCCTGTTGTCATGCCCTGATAGAGTCAATTGCAGTGTGTGGATGGTCACACATCGCGATGCCTCCGAAAGTGAAAGGTTGTTTGTTTGGCACATTGACAGAAAGAGAATGGTTCAGTTCACATTTGAAAAGGACGTCATGCGAGCGGTGGTCAAGATGAACAACAGTCAAAAAAAAACAAAAAAAAACATAGATATCGTCCACCAAATGAACACTTTTACATTTTAAATATCTGCTCCTTTAATCCGGTTTTAACTTATTTTAAGAAACTGCAGTAGCATTAAGGATCTAAAGATCTCTAAAATTGGACAGAAAAAAACTGTATATTTTCTCCTCGGATATTAACTTTACTGATACTGTAATCACTTTTGAAAATTAAGTGTTTGTTTTGTTGTTTTACTGGTATTATGTATGAGGTTAAGGAAAATAAGTTTCACTTCCTAAACCCTTTGATGACAAATTTGAAGTAATGATGGTGTCACATTGAAAAAATAAGATGACAGCATTTTTTTCCCTCCTTTCAGTTGCATTGTGTATCTGGTTGACCGAATAAACCACTATTACTACTATTAAAGGGTGAAGATGCCTACCAAGAGTTGATATTGCAGTTTTCTGCACTGCATAAAAGACTAAAGTTGTATTTCTATTATTTAAAAATACCAACATAACACAGACAGGTCCAGAGTCCAGGGTGTTATAAAAGCTAACACTGTTATTGTTTGTGAAGTCATTTGTGATACTAAAAGTACAGTACTGTAGCCTATAGGGCACAAGTACTATTTCAATTTAAATGACCTTTAGTTTAATTGTCGTGAGCTCACAAATAACAACAGCAGCTTGGAAATTGGAATAGGAAAACATCCACAAATGCTAAAATATATATGTGATCGAAGCAACAGATGAGCCACGGTGGCCGCCGGCTCAACTTTGACTTCGGTACAAAGTTTTAATCTGGTTTACAACAGTGCTGCAGGCTTATACATCCTGTTTGTGAGAAGAAAGAATGCGAGTGAGTGAGGGAGCGAGGGAGCAAGACAGTCGGCGGAGTGCTCGACAGGACTTTTGGCTAAGAGGGACTGAAAGGTGAAGGAAAGCCGGGGAGTTCAGAGACTGAACAGTTCGCTAACTGGCAGGCAAAGAGGATGGCACAGATATGAAGGCTGGAAGCCGGAGGGTACACAATATCAAAAGGGGGAGGCAGAAAACCTTCCGAGCACCAAGGGCTGTTACGTAGTCAGATATAATCAGAGCATCTGTCTTCCAAAGTCTATAAAAACTTTACGGAAGCACTTCTAATCTAAAGGAGGCATTCATTAACACAGGAGCCAAAGAGGGCTTGCTCGATAGAGAAAAAGAAAGAAAAAAAAAGTTCATTAAAAGATGTGCCTAAAGGAGTGATGCGGCGTAACTGCTTTCAGAAATAATGGTTTTAATGTATGCCAAATTGTATGCTCAAAAGGGTCAAGCTTCGGGTTAAAGTAAGTCTTTATGCAATAACATCTGAGACCACATCGTGTGCATCGCCTTGTGGAATTGCTGCATTTATATACAATGTGATGTGATTGCCCCTTCTCTCACATTATCTGTGAATCCTTCAACTTGTGTTTTGGTTAAAGATTTTCTTGCTCATTCCAGCTTCTAATGGGCTATGGTCAGGTGAACGTGACAGGTATGGCATGAAGTAAACAAGACACAATTAGCAGAGAAAGGTATTTCCTAATGTTTTGGATTCTCAGCAATAAAAACACCTTCATAAAATATGATTTCATTTGTGAACATTATGCCTAAGTGGATATCACTCGTGCAGGATGCGATGCGCATTGCGCGGCAGAGGATTCCAATCTGTGGGGATCGCTGCGCCTCACTTAGTGAAAATCCACACTAGGTAATTGTAGCCCCATGAGTTTCAATGTAATTCAGTTTGTTCAGTCTGGTGCAATTTCCTCACTTTTATAGCTTAGTGCCTCTGACTCGCTCTCCCTCTCTCTCTCTCGCTCTCTCTCGCACTTACTCTCTCACACACACATAGTCAGACAAACCCGCAAACGCTCGCTCTGAACTTATCTCCACATTCCAATGAGCACAAACTAATTCGGTTAAAGCTGACAAATCTTAGAGCCATATGCAAGAGAAACAGTCAGCTCAGCTCAGCGCTTTCAGCCACCGCTGCGTCATTTCCCTAAGAGTTCATCAGTTCGGCATTCTGAGGGGACCAAACCTCCCCCGTGCATTATGTATGCCCTTATAGGCCTAATTGAAACTGAAAATGTTATGTTCCGCTCCAGCGCTCCCCTAATAGGCTGGCTCTCACTTCCCTGGCTTGTGAGGCAATTACAAGCCGGCGTATGAGTCTGGATGAATGTTAAAGTGTAGGCTGGGCAGAGTGAGTGTGTGAGTGACTCTGTGTTTATACTGGGGGTCTTGGCCAGCTGAGATCACTGGTGAAGAGAGGTGAAGCCTGTCTGAGTCACTAATTATAGATTTATTTTTTATTATTTTGGCTTTGCCTTTGTCTTTCACACTGTTCCGCCTGGATGAGGGAACGCAGCCCTGGCAGATCAAATGAGACACTCCTCTTCATTGGCTCAGCTCTCGGGCCTCCAATCAGAAACAACTGGGCGCCAAGAGAGAGCAGCCAAGGTGGCGTCTTCATCCAACAGTTTAAGCGGATCAAATTTAGGGCACTTTCATGCTGGCGGTTTTTAATCTGAATTTAAGAGAGGTTCGCTTCAAGTATCAGAAAGATGCGTTTTTCTGGAAGGTTGTGGCACAAGATCAGTTCCAGACGAATCTCTAAAGACAACGCGTGCGTTCGGAACACACTCACACTCCTCCAGGAGATAAAGTTGTGTCTGCAATTTTGTGGCGCTGCGGCTGATGTCTGTGCAAGAAATTTTGTTCAAACCCCACTTCGTGCCAACTTCGGCGAGAACATTTCTTGGAAGAAAGCAGAAAATGGCATTATTTGCTTTTTTTCTTCTTTGTGGTATGGCGAAATGAAATAAAAGTAAGCTCAATCACACATGAAAAACAAGTGTGTAGGCAGGAAAAGACAATAATTGATTGATGTATTAAGTAAACGAAGCTGACAGGCAATCCGAAGTTGAGTTGACCTGCCAATGAAGTCCCATCATTCCATTTAGGACATTTAAATTTCGAGTGGGCGGAATGTGAGTGCTTTCCGGAACAGATGATCTAGCGATTGTGCCTACTTCACAATGATTAGTAGAACTTGAAGGATTTATTCAGTCTCTTTCCTCGCAAACTGACCAGCGGAGGGAGGGGGGGTCATCATTCCAATCTCAAGGCTGGTGGTTTGAGACTACTTGGTTTAATTCACTATAATAAAGTGTGCACAGTTTTATGCATATCCACCGTTATTGCGTTGCCATTTTTACAACATCAGGTTTTCATCCCAGCCTTTGCGTATGTCTGCGTTGGATAATTGTAGGACAACTCGTCCACAACACTGCAACCCTGGACAACTCGTCCATGGACAGCACCTTCAGAGGACAACTCGTCCATGGATGACTTTTCAGAATTTTTGGGGAGAAAATAAATCCTGTACAATGTACTTGTACCTATTGTTATTTGTAATTGATATTTTATATATCTTTCATGTATCTAGTATATGTCCATATATATTTAGTATAGTACCATATGGCTTTGTTTCTCTTGAGAATTGCTGAAATCTAAGTTATCACACCTCCCATTTACCTGCGTGGCATCAGCCACAACCTTCGTGGTGGCCAGCCCAACATCGAGGCATACTATATATTACTGATACATTCATTGCGATTACTGTAGACCTGTACATTTGTATATATATCTACTGTGATATGCAATAAGGACTGCTTCATAACGATATATATATATATATATATATATATATATATCTTGTGTTTTTGTGTCAGATATACTTAATAATGCGTCAAAACGTGTCAAATATATTTTGAAAGACTTCAAATCAATAATGCTGAAAAAAAATTGTCGTGGACGAGATGCCTGGAACCACATGAACGAGTTGTCCAGGATTGTTTTGGATAGTTCACACCTTTTGGCCATATGCAGCACGTCTGTGAATGACTTGTATTCAAGCAAAAAGGAGTCGCCCATGGGAGTTTAGTTTGAGTTGTTATTTTCCTCTTTGGTTGCACAAGGCTGACCGTGTTCTTGTTTGTTGTGTTCGTTAGCAGGCAAAGCTGCCGTCTTATTTTTGGAGCAGCCCCGTTAAACACTTTGGCTTCACTCACAAAGAAAACCAGAATCAGACCAACAGCATGAGTGGCATGGGTGAATTCTGGACAGTAACAAATGAGTCCATAGTAAAAAACAAAACAACCCTACAGTGAGCCTCAGGCTTCCAATACTGTCCTCCATTCCCATGACCTGCGGTAGCTCTTTTTGTATAGGTGAACATCTATTACTGTCTCCTGCAGCCAGAAACAAGAGAGTAGAGTTGGTCTGGCCCCTGCAGGTGTGAAGCCCCACAGAGAATTAATTAGAAAAGATGGAAAAGGTGGCTGAGGAAGAGCACAGGCTGTGGGTCTGTATTCTGGTTCAGAGCTGTTAACGCCGCAGTAAGTGGTGCAAAAGTTCAAACCAACATTTTGCAAGTTCACAAAGTTCATGCCTACTTTCAGTCTTTGTTAAAAGAAGGCAGCTCAGTGTTGACAACAGCGCAGACGCCCGTCTTCACAAGTGAAGAACTTCCACAGACGTGGCATAATGTGCATTTTTAACGTGAGGTGTGACTCCCAGATGGGAAAGTGACAGTATATAAATATACACACACAAAGAAAAGTGTCTCTTTTATGTCAGCTGTTATGTTAAGAGGTGGAATGAAGTAAATGCTTTGTCACCTTTCTGAGTTTTCTGACAATGTGTGTTTAGGGTAATAAGGATAAGACAGCTGCTGTGCAATAGAGAGATTTCCACCTTTGTGGGAGAAACACCAAGGATCTACGCTTTTGCTTGGCGATACTGCAATAGACACAAACAACAGCACACATTTGTCATAATGCAGTTACTTTGGCAACTTAATCTAATAAAAACTTTTCATTCAAGGCAGATATTTTACTGTGGGGCTACTAACATGCCCAAGTGTTTTACACACACATATATGTACTTCTAAAATCACATCCTAATTTATTGTGAACTATTGCGTTTGCATTGGAATTCATATGAATGGTATGTAGTTTAGGGAATATTTTTTGAACTAAAATAATGTTAAGAACAACCTATAAGGGATGAGGCCATTTCTCATTTGCCTAAGTTGTTCTCCATGCAGCATTTCTAACAAGCCAAACTACTTCAAAATGGGTCAGAAGGGTTAGTGAGTAATAAAGACTTTAATTGAAAATAATCCTACAGAGACATTTGTGTATTGACACACAAGAGCCAGCTGAGAGGTAATGAAGTGTAGATAATACAGTTTGATTATGCAAATGTATTTTTTTCTGTACAATGATAGACACAAAATCCCTGACAGTGTGGGACGTTAACCTTTACTGGAATTCGAGTATCACTTCTTCAGAGACTCAGGAGATTTTTATGTAAGGACTGTAGGCAATAAGCCAAGCGGCTGTGCATCATTGAAGGGTCAAACAAGCTTTTAATGTTAGATCCAATTCTTTAAATTTGATAATAACTTATAATTGTATATAGTCAAAAGGATATATTAAAATCAAGTTTTGCCAAGAGGAGGTTGGGGTTCCTCGTCCAACTGACCCCCGTCACTTTTACCATCACATGCAATAGCAGGCAGTGGCTAATATTACTGGACTTTAAATAATACTATGTGCTAATTTTAGCTGAAACTAATTGCATTACTGGTAAATACTTTGTAATTTGAGACAAAAGGTCTGCACCCCAGGGGAACACTTATGTAGTGAATGTTATCAGTGGGGACAAATTGATTGCTCCTTCTAGTTTTCGGGTATTTTAAGTACAGAATTCCAAAATAATGTTTGACTTTACACGCACACAAGTATTGCCCTTTGATTGAATCATTTTGTTTGTTAGTTTTACTTACAACGCCCTTTGACTGCACGTTGTTGTCGTTCGGATTTTGTAGTATGTGGCAGTATAATTTATCCACATCTTGCGCTTGTCAAGCTGGAGAGCTAAGTGCTGATTACTGACAGAAATCCCCCACCCCCCCAAAAAAAAATTAAGCAACTGTTTGCAACTTTCACATGGCTAATAATACAGTACAAATTCATAATGAGGCAATCTCATTAAGGGAGAACACCAACATGATGAGCAAGGTCATTAGAAAGTAGCATTTGGCACACCACCTCTCCGAGACGAATGTATTAATTAACATACAGTATGACTTCCAATACCAAATGTGTCTGCCGGTAGCTCAGTCTGACCTTAAAGTGGGTTCCTTGCTTTCATTAGAGTAATTAATGCCTAAATCAAGCGTGGAGTGAACTTATTGTCAGCTGCCGAGAATGCGCCGTTGATTATATTCTCAGGACTTTCCTCTCTCCCCGTTCTTTAATGTTTCCCATTAACATATAAGGCTTAATAGGAATGGCTGCAAATTGTTCTGCCGATTAATAGAAAAGACACAAAGTGACACTTTTACTGGGAACACTGCAGAAAGGTTAAGATTTACAATGCATGTTTCCCAAGGTTATTAAGGTGTGCTTCGATTTCTACATATAGAAAAAGGTTGCAAACTAATATCTATCCATCTATCTATCTATCTATCTATCTATCTATCTATCTATCTATCTATCGATGGATGAGAACTTTCAAGCAGAAGGAATCCAAGAAGCAGCAGGATAAAAAGAAGGAAAAAAACCCCAAAACATGCAACTACACCAAATGACTGATAAACTGATCTCCTCCTCTCTTTCCTTCTATATACTTTTCTTTCCCCTTCCACTCCCTTTACCCTGTCACAGTTACTGGATTCAGCAATTTAAGAAAGATTCCCAAAGAGCTTCAGTAAAATAATGGGCGGTAGGCGAGGCAGAATAGACGTAAAGAGAAAGACACTGGTAAGGAAAATGTTGCCTACACACATTAATCCATGCGTGGGCTCATTCACACCCCCACGCGGGCGGCAAGTAAGTCATTTTGAATATTTTCATAGTTATCTTGGGCAGCCAATAAAAATTAGGAACTCGACCAGCAGCAAGAAAAAAAAAAAAAGAAAGAAACAAGCTTAAAAAAAAAAAGAAAGAAGAAGAATCTCCGACAAGGTTCGGGATTTCGAATCGGGGCAAAAAAGGACAACTCTGACAAGATGTGGAGAGGGTGCTGATATGTCAGCTTTTATTTCCTTCCTCCTCCTGCAGCTCTCTGTCAGAGCTGAACTCATCTGCGAGGAGTGAAGGAAGGAGAGGAGCCCAGTGAGTAAAACATTAGCCCTCCGGCGATCACCAAAAGCCGCTGACACTCATCAGTCTAAGTGCCCTCCAGCGATGGCGCGGAATCATCTTAGCAGTGACCTTGATTGATTGGTGCCAAAGACCCCTCGTCCTTTCCGAATGCGCTCTAATGAGTTTTAATGCATAGCATCAAATAGATATGTAGGGCGAATATTGCCACAGTGAGGCATTTTCTTAGTAAAGTTTAGTCAATTTAATGTGATCAACAATAGAATTTCAGCCATGTTGCATTAGCATTTACCACAAACCATGACGCACGGCTGTGCCCAAGTCATAGCTATGTCCTCCTCTACCAGTGCAGTGAACAAAGAAATCAACTTTTCGTATTTTAATATGTCTCCCAATGGGGATGCCGTTAAGTCATTATCGTTAATGATGTTTTTTGGGTCAGTGGGTGTCTTGGGTCTTTCAGATGTACACCATCGCCCACGAGACCAAGTCAGTGGTTAATCTGGCCCACGTTCCCGTGGCAGCAGACCAAGCCTGCTCCTTCACCTGCCAAGTCAAATCAAACTAGGTCAGGACCTGCAAAGTGACTGACTTGCAAAGTCCGAATAATCACCCTGCGGAGGGTGTTCCAGTTCAGCCTCACAGATTACTCCCTGTGATCCCGGTACTCGCCGCATTTCCTCTCCTCTCATCTTCTCATTTATGCACTTGGAGATTTTAACCATGGTACCAATGTCGAGGCATTGTGTGTTTTTGGCCTAAGAACTTCGGCTGCTCACTTATTTCTGCCAGTGTGCGCCAATCTGGCACAGAGATAAGAAAGCCTGTTAAAGATTTGACTTTAAGATATAAAACAGAGCCTGTGGAACAAGGTTTCTCGCTGTGGACGTACTGATTGGTGAGGCTACCATCTTATGATCAGATTTAAGCACAAGATCATGCTCACACCAATAACAGCCTTTCACAAATGGCCTCCAGCAGCTGCTTGAAGATTTGTTTTGAAGGACTTTTGGCAGAGAACTTTATGTGTTTTGGTAGAGGACTTTATGTGTTTTGGTAGAGGACTTTATGTGTTTTGGTAAACTCAAGCTTACAGCTTCTCGGTTGGTTGCACCAGATCTTATGAAACAAAGTTTGTTTATTATGTAGCTCCAAGAATCAAGACTTGTTATTCTTATTATTCTTATTATTATTAATCTTATTATTCAGTCTCCATGGTGAGATTGTTGAGTTGGCAAACTATGGCAAACTTATTTTCCTTTTCAAAACTACACAAATGCATACTGAGTCAAAAAACACAACAGGAAAGCGTCAGATACTGAAAAATACCACCCCTTACTGTGATGTTCCTGCAGACGAATTGGTGGGGAAATGAGTGAAATCATGATGAGAACAAGCTCGAACAACAGTGATGTTTCTCTTCACTTATCTTTCTGGGTATTTTAGATGTCTGTGGTATTTAGGCTCTTCCCTGTAGTGCAGTGAAAATCTCTGGTCCAAGCTCAAGCAGGTCAGTTAAGTTGTACTTTTTTCTTTTTTTTTCTTTTGTTCCTGTCTCTTTGTTCTCCTGTTCCAGATGTCCTCTCCTCTCCCCTTCCGTGATGATTGGCTCCTGTGTCTCATTGTTACCTTGCTTGCATAAGCAGGGGATTCTGTCCCACTGCAGTTTAGACTGTCTTCTCAGTTTATTTGTACCTCTCTTCTAGTCTTCTTCTCTTTCTGGTTTCTTATTTTGCCTTTTTGGTACTTTTGCCAGATTAGATTTTTTTTTTGAGTCTCTGGTACCAAAACTTGCTTGCCTGATCATAAACTAAAATAACTCTTTTACAGTCCATCTGTCTGCCTCAGAGACTTTGCATTTGAGTAAGCCATGCCACATTCATTACGCAGTGCCTTGTAGGCTTTAACTGCCACGATAACAACTGGACTAAGCTTGAAACAAATATAACAGACATATAGAGGATTTTATTTTAAAGAGGGGAATATAGAAAGGAGAGTTTGTATCTGAATGCCAGAATTTCCAGTGAGTGCTGTCATCACTGTCACAGAAACTAAGAAATATTACCATCATTTTGTGTGACGGGGCAGCAAAATCCCTTCCTTATTTCTACTTTTAAATGTCACAGAGTCGAGGTTCAGCAAAGACAGACATAAGGTCCACTTGGCTCAAATGTGAAGTGTTGATCGGACGCAGCTCCTAGCAGTCTTTACGCTACTTCGAATGTATTGATATTCAGTGACATTTGAATTCCACAAGCTTCTCTTTTCTGCCTTTACACCAGTTTTCATTGGAATTGATGGCCTTTTATTCCTACAGGGACTGGAACATAATGCTACAGTTTTTATTTTTTTTAAACCCCAGGCTGTCCAGGCTGGGAGTTGCTGGCACTGCAGTGTTTGCAAAGAAACTGAGATAACATATTTATACATGTCATTAGAAAATATTTGGGTTCTTCAGCAGAGCTGCCAAAGAGAAAGCTACACAAGGATTCATAAGGAAAGATGGTTGATTTTTCATTTTTCATTTGATTGACAGGCAGAATGAAAAACAGGAACTTGCCCCTGTGACAAATTGAGTATACTGTATGATTCATATTTTCTCTGCTATTGATCATAGCAGTGATATCTAGATGGAGGTGTCTATCAAATTACAGATTCAGGTCAGAGATGGAGGGATAAACCTTTTTTTTGGAGTGTTACTGTAGGTGAACGCTACATCCTGTGAAATCCTGTGTCCTTACAGTATATCTCATTCTCAGGAAACGCTGCCCTATGGTTGAATGAACAAAATGTCAGAGAGGCTTAGTTGTAAGCCAACAACAGAGCTCTTTATATGATTCTGTGGACCAAGTCCATATCTTCGCCACAAGCATGTCGATACATCAAAGATGCTGTCGGCTACTGCTGTGACCTATTGACTACCACTGCTCATCGCTTCCACGTGAGCACTCCGACCACATTTATAGTAACTATATAGAAAACAATAAGGGGAGATAGCTCCAAGCATATGGGCATAAAATATTTTAGCAATCAAGCCCACATTGCAAACAGAGCAGTCATCATCCAATTAGGCACAAAGCGGCAGATGGCCACATGACAAGGACAGCTGGTTGTGAGGTTTTTGCTGTTTGTCTGTCCATCAACATGTCAATCATGCACTGCTCTCCTCAGCTCCGCAAGTATGGGCCCGGAACTGTCAAAGCTGTCAGGAATGTGTCACAGGCCCCCTGCATCACAGAGATGAGGAGTGGTGTTACAGGTGCGCGGTGAAACAAGAGCTCCATCTAGTGTTGTGCTCATTGTGGCCAATCTTTGAACGCGTTCAGCCCCGAGATATCCTTGAAAACCCCAGCTGGGTGATTACAGCATGGTCTAACACTCTGTTCTCAATCATTTCCCCTAAAACTGCACCAAAAAAAATAAAAAATAAGGAAATCTCTGCTTGTGTAAAAAGTTGGGTATGTGAGTTCAATTCAGTGTAACTCAATGATGTCCTGTTTCATATAGAAACACTTTAATCTAGCCAAGATCTGGAAGTATTATGTTGTGAGTACGACATATTGTGTTTGTATTTGACCTCGAGAAAGACTATGGATGAAGATATTTAGTTTTAGGCTGATGAAAGCTTTCAGAATGGCATGCATACAGAAAACATGCATTTTGTTGAATATTTACTCTGCCTTTATGGAGAGAGTGTCATGATGAAGGATTCAAATTTGATGCTAATCTTATGGGGAAAAGATAGTGTGAATTATGTTGTTTGTCTTCGCTCACTTCACCCACAACTTTCTTCAGCCGCCATATTAGGAGTGCAACTCACTGCCCAATGAAATCAACAAGAACTGTAATAAATGCTTGGAAGAGAAAAAAAAAAACACATCGGACATGCACGTCTTATCAACGAAACACAGTGGGAGTTCTGTTTTGCAGCCGACACTGCTTCACACATATGCTTATCTGAGCCTCGCAAACTCCTGAACACACACACACACACACACACACATGCACTGCCGCATGCACGCACACGCATGCACACACACACAGTTTCAAAGTCAAGCGCCTGACTGCAGCAGCCTCACATGATTTGCCAGCAAGGAAGGAAAAAAAAAAGAAGATTGCGGGTAGGAGAGTTTGGTCTGTGAAGCGTTAGGAATCAATGCATCTGGGTTGCCTTTGAACAGCCGCTGTGTCAGATGCTGCAATTCAGAGGCGATGAGGAATAAAGGATAAATAGGTTAATTGAAATATTAAGCGAGGGCATAGACAGGAAATTGAATGACCCAAGTGCAGTGCTGTTGAGATGAAAATAAGCGGTGAAAGATTTGTCTTCCACAAAGGTGAGATTTTAAAAAAGTGTTTTGGTTTAGTTTTTTTATGAGAGAGGACTCATGCTTTCCACGCTCTTTTTCTACGGTGAGCCGGTTACATTGAGCCCTTTTGGAAGAGGCTGCTTGTGGGGCTACACTCTGGCGGGGTCATCCTGGGCATTTTAGGGCTTACTCAACAACGTGTCAATCTCAGTCAGTCCCAAAATCAAACTCCACACAGCCACTTCTACTGATTTTTATTTTTTTTTTTTCCTCAGAGTGAGGTGCAGGTGACACACAGCAAAATGGTGCCATGAGCTTTCAGATGTCCTTCACCATGCGGCGCTCCATTTGGCCCCACTGTGCACAGCAGGCCATTTATCAGACATTTACCCGCCATCACAGCTCACAGTTTGCACTCTGTTCAGGCTATCGTAAGACTGTCGAACACTATCTTTAAGCACAGACTTACAGACGGGGAGGAATGGGAAATGGGCGATAGATACCTTTGATCATCCCTTCAGTCCCAGCACAGACGTCAGAACAATGCCAAGAGTAAGCCAGTTACTCAAAGTGAGATTAAGGTTCATCTCTGTCTGCTGGAAATTAATTGAAAGATGACCGCAGCTGGAAGATAATCAGTTGCACAATAAGTTGAGAGACCAGAGCAAAGAGCTGAGGTCTGGTCATCTTTTATTGGCCTCTTTCATTCTTATTATGTACAGATTATTTCCTGTAATTTAAACAGGTAAATAGTGTTGCATACCTGTCAAATATGAGCATTAGTGCTTCTTTGACCTTAACAACACAACCGTTTCACAATAGTATCACCACTCGGACTCCAAAAACCTTAGGAGACATGTTAAAGTAGTGTGACACTGACATTATCCAAGACTGTGGAAATTCAAGAGCAGAAGTGGTCACCTTTGGTATGCAGCAACAGAAAAAGATCAGCTGTTAGTACTTTGATCGCTTCAGCAGCAACTGATAACACAACTTTCTTTGTATTAATTTCAGCGACTGTCCAGAACAATATCCAAATTGTATATCACATTGAGATCCTGCATAAATTGGTCTAAATTGCAAACTCAAGCAAATAGATTGTGCTGTCACTTTGCATTTTACTAAACATAACACGTGTGACGTCAAATGCAAAGAGAACTATTCAAATGAAGTTTTTGAATGCAGGTTTCACAAGAACTATATGATCGAAACATTGTCAGTTTCACGTTAACTTGCTTGAATTCACGAGGGAGAAAAACAAAATCTGAATTTTACAAAGCGCTATTCAAGGATAACTGGTTCCAACATTTAAGGAACATCACGTTATATATCTGCTAACAAAAGTCGTCAGGAGCCAGCTGAGGAAATGCTTCTATTTGGTGACTCATTTAACAGCCCCGAAAAGCACTTTACAAAGTCAGTCACATTCACCCTTTCACACACCAATGTGGGCAGGTCAGTCCATCCCTATTGGGGTTTAATGTCTTCAAGGACATTTCAAAGGACACTTCGTATGGACAGATGGGCTGTCAAACGTGGAATGTGTGATAAGGCACCTTAATCTTAGCTCTTTAGGGATAGACATAGTAATGTTTTTCAAATGCTGTCTTGTCTGTTTGGTAATGTGGAATGTTTCCTTGTGTGTTATGTCATTTATGTCTTGTAATGTGGTGTGTTTTCTATATGTATTATAGTACTTATGTATGTTTGTGTTTGGTGGAATGGTTTTACCCCATGGGACTGTAGATGGACATCAGCTCAGATCTAAATCTGGCATATTTACTGCATTGGTTGTCTCTTCATCAGCATGCATTGTCCCATTCAAATAAAGTGATAAATGAAATGAAACCTGCAATATTCCAGTTGAGAGACAACCCCCTCGCCAAACAAAGCCATAGCCACCGTAACTTCAACATCTCTGCTGAAGACTGAGATGGTTTGTGACGCTTTTCAAAAGCTATAAAAAGAAACAATAACGAATAAATATTTTCAGATGTACTACACCACCTTGCGTATTGTACATCGTTTAATGAGCAAAACTCCCAGTAAATTGCACAAAATGGTACACACTGAATGGACACTCATGGACTAGTGCACGTTTTATTTGACCGCTCATCTTCTACTATCGACTGCTCGATTTTACAGTTGCTTCCAATTTTATATGTCCAGTCCCTCAATAGATCAGGCCCAATATGAGGGGAAACATATTTTAAGGTACTTTAATAAGGAAATTCAGAACTTGAGTCTTGTCATTTGAAATCAAAATAATTAATATTGGGCTGCATGCTGAATGTCTAACAGGCATGAGTGTCAATGATGAACAGCAGAAAGACTGTTGAGGTAGTATTTGCCCAGACTGACCGAGTGACCGAGCTCGCCGTTTGCCACCACACGCTCCAGCTCGCTGTTAATGAGTGCACCGGTCACGCTTTATTCATGTTCTGCATGTAGCATCGCCGATGTGTGAGCCCCAAAACCCTTCAGCATGTAGCATGTAGCACAGGTCAGAGTTACCTGCTGAGCAGTTAAACAAGTGAGCGACATCAGGGTAACTCTGCTGGTCCAAACGTCACTGCTGATTTAGTTGCTGGTGTTGTACAAACAGTTTTTGACCTCCTCTTGATTTTTTTTGTCAGATTGTAGTTCACGCTCTATCTTACATTTGTCAATCTTAGTCATATTAAGGAATCTCGAATCTGTGGATATCACCCGTGCTCTCTTCCGTACCTGCCATCCATTATCAGATACAATACTATTATCAGTACTGGTTCATCCCTACTAATTCGTCTTTTCAATTCATGGTGCCACTTTGTCCACTCAGTCAGCTCGGATCAGGTTCATGCCAAGTAACTATGAATTGGACTAAGTGGTATAAAGTATGAATGGGTAGTTGTACATGCGTGCATATATTGCCTCTGTTTAGTACATGATGATTTGCATACTAAATATGAAATGAACCACATAAAATGTGTAATTCTCTTCTGAGCAGAGCCTGAATTTTATATAGTAGTATTGTGTTATTGGTTAATTACTGCATTAAATTCAAGTGTTTATGTGTATCATCCAAATGTACAGTAAATATATTATAAAAAAAATTTCAACTGCTAGGAACAGACTCATAATAATGATAATAAGTGATGAGCACTCAACACTCCATACAAAAACTAGCACCAAACACAATAATTATTATTGTTATTAGAATTTTGACAGCAAGGTCAAGTTTATGTTCGCTTCAAGCTGTAGTCACTCAACATCACACACTCAATGCAATAGCATTAAACTGGAATATATGAATATGAATATTATTTCCTCTCCCGTGACCTTGATGTTTGGAATTAAGTCATGGAGGCAGTCTGACAGTTTGAGCTGAGGCAGAGCTTTCGGCTGACACCCCACTGGTGACTCATAATTCGCCGCTGGATATTTTAAATTACAGACCACAGTAATTCTTATCTCGGGGATGATTGCCTCGCTTATTTGCTTCCCCAAAGTATTAGGAAATCATAGCTATGCCACTTTGTGAACTTCAAATCTGACTGTAAACTCAGGGGGCTCATTATTTAATGCAGTCCAGTTGCAAAAAAACAGAATGTTAAAATAATGAGAGTAGAAGAGGTGCTGGTGTGAAATCTGATTTTTGTAAGTTTTATGAGAACGATATGGAAAGGCAGCGCAAAATTTGTGATTAAAGAAGTTGTAACAATCCAATCCAATTTTGTGCATAGAGCATTAAAATGCTTTCGATGTTGTTTTTCCATGTTAAAATATGAAGAACTAACAGTAAACAAATTCATTTAGAAATAGAAAAAAACACATAAACAACAAAAGAAATAAAAAGAAAACACAAGCGTAAACATACAATATAACTTAATAAAATCCACTGCAATTAGGGATGGGAGTCGAAAACTGGTTCTGACTTAGAACCGGTTCCAATTGATCAATTCCATCGGAATCGTACACCTAAAGGCCCCTGCATACTCCCTTTTTGAACCCATAGGAACAAGAAGAAAATTCGGCAGTGACGTCAGCCAGCTGACTGTTCATACTCCGATTAGAAGCTGCCCAACTCGCAGGCCACGCCCCCTCACAGCAGCCACCCGTCTGTGATGCGGCGTTTAAACTTTTCAACTGAACAGTTTATTTCTCGCCTCCAGTGCTTTCAGACATACATTTCTCTGAACTTTTTCAGTAATAAAAGAGAGTTTTTGTCCGAGCGCGATGTTGGTCCGGTATTAACTACAGGAGATGACAGCTATTCGTGATGCGTTCAGGTGCGTCATGTAAAAACCTGGACATTTTAACGAGCTGCGGCGCTCGTACAGTAGCGATGTTACAAGCTAAATATGATTAAAATATGACTGATAGTCATGAGCGAACTGGAACACGCATGCGCCGAACACGGCAGTGCAGAAATGTCGGCAGTGCGGCACCCACATAGTTCGGCCAGGGCGGTTGGCACAGCCGAAACAAATGTCTTCGGCCAGAGGGAGCTGGTGGACGGAAATGACATCATTTTGTTCTTATGGAGTATGAAGAGGCCTTTATATGTGTTCGATTCTTCTTAACGATTCATTTCCCAGCACGATGTCAAGTCGCGTTGCGGTACGTTGCATTACGTCACAGACTCTGCGACGCAGACCTCCTTCAACCAGGAGAAAACATGGAGGAAGAAGGTCTAGTGGGAGACGATAATCGACTAAATAATATGATATGGTAACACATGTTCCACTCACCACGTCCTCAATCCACAGAGTCCACAGCCTCTCGCCTCACAGGTCCCGGTGCAAATCCCGGCAGGAGCCTTTCTGTGTGGAGTTTCCATGTTCTCTCCCCGTGTGCTGGTTCTCCTCCGGTTTACTCCGATAGTCAAAACAACCTGCACTGTGGCTCCCTGAGCTACACCCTCAGCTCCATCACCTCCACAGAGCGCTGCGCTGTACGGCTGCTGAAGACGGTCCATTTGGCGAAGAAATGTCCTGTCTGAGGACTAATGAGCGACTTTTAATAAATGGACTCCGTCATTCTGTCCCGTGTTGTGACTGCTGCTCCAACAAGCCGACAGCATAGACATATGCTAGTAGATCTTTACTACTTGTGAGCCTCTTGTTTTCACACCGTACCGTAGGAAACGATCTACTAGAGTATGTCTACTGTGTAGACATACACAATCTAGAGGATAACTACTGTATGTCTATGTATTAGATCATTCTGTGTTGAAAATCCCCTCAAAAGAATATGAAAACAGCATTCCCTGCAGACCGAGAGAACGCGTTCCACCTCGTATATCACTTCCACGTTCCTCTCCAGTCTCCGACCTCCCAGAGAGGGTTAACTTGTCAACAGCACAACATTTGAAAAAGTGTAAATTCCAGTGGGCATCCAATGAAGGCAAATACACATTTCACTGTTCTTTTTTAAGGGAAAAATTATAATTCAAGTCTCATGTTTGGAAAAAATTATTTTGTTCCTTTTGGTGCAGAAGATTGTGTAAAACTACTTTTTTTCCCCTCAAAAAAATACTCAGGAATCCTAAGAAGAATAGATAAAATCTTATCAATTCCCACCCCTCGTAATCTACCTGTTAATTCTCCTTTTTAAAAAAAATAATGATAATAAGAAAATAAAAATCGATAAGAGAATCGATAAAGAACTGAACCGTTAAACAGAATCGAAAATGGAACCGTAATCGGAAAAATCTTATCAATTCCCATCCCGAACTGCAAGTGACTTTTAAACCTGGTTTTCAACCTATAGTTTACGTGCAGCAACAGTAAAATCCCAAATCCCTCCTTTGCTTTAGTCTGGTGAAAAGCTTTTTCAGCACATTTTAGAATGACTGGTGTGCCACAGGAGATGACAACATGCAAGATGTTGGTAATGTAACTGGGAGTCGGACCATTCAAGGCTTTAAAAGGCAAACAATACAATTCTTAATGCATCTTAAAATGTCAGACAAGAGAGGAGAAGACAGGCGTAGAAAGGACAGAAAGAAAAAGCGTAACACAGATATCGTCTATTTCTTTTTTATATTCTGTAAATTCACTTTTTTTTTCAGGTACAAATACATTTTTTCTTCCCCTCATAGTAAAAATAGTTAGGCATAAAGTCAAAACACGTAGTTTTCACAGTGTTTTCACAGAGGCGATAGCACTCTTACTCCAATTAAAACACATCTCTACACACTTCGAGCTTTTCCACCAAAAAGAGCCACGTCATTGTGTCACTCCAAAACGTCATACGTCACTGATTTCACCAATGTAGCGCTCATACAGGAACGCAGGAGACGGACTGTATTCATCGGGTTAGTCCGGGTCGCTCCATCTAGTCTGACCTGAACCTGGGCTGCAGACCAAAGAGCCAGAAAACATTGCGTCTCCTCGTATCTCTATTGGTGTTTTTTAACGTCCGTCTTGTTTTAGTCCGGAGCCCCCTAGTGGCCATAGAGAAAAATAATAATAATAATAATATGTATATATATAGAATGATGAACCAAACAGTTTGCTTCATTATAAAGAAGTTCTGTGGGTAGAAACTACTGGGGCGTCTCATTGCGGAGCCTGCGGTCATAACGCGATACAAGACATGGAAGTAAAGTCAGTTACAATGATGTTAGGATGAAAACCGTGAAAAAAAAAAAACACAACGCAAAACTGCTTCTGAATTATATATCTGACGTAGCTGACTTAGTGACAGTGGAGGAGCTCTGCAGCACAACAGTTTGAGAGTCACCGGCTCCGCGATCACAGATTAAATTACCTTGTTCCCTCGCATTACTATCTTGAGGGAGCAATTTATAATCTCGTTCCCACGCGTTATCATTATTATTTTCTCTATAACCACTCTGGGGCTCCGTGTTCACTGTAGATTCCAGAAAGTCGGTTCAGCGTCTCTTCTGCCCCATAGGTAGCGAAAACTCCAGCGATAGCTCCGCCCCCAGATGATGACGTGTCTGGCTCCGCTCTGGCCCCGCTCTGGCCCTACTCTGGCCCAGCAACGATGTGGGTCCGGCTTAGCACTGGTTTAGCCCCTGATAGGCCGGAGCTTTGGCAGTGGAAAGACAAAGAACTGGTGCTAAACCTGGCCCTGGCTCCGAACTAGCACCAGGTTATTTCCCATTGAGAAGTCCTCCCACAGACAAAAACATTGAATTACTGATTGTTGTCTTTGGATTTTATTTTATTTTTTTAAATAGAGTTTGGCTGGACAAAGAAGGCAGTGTTAAGAGATGGATGGATTCAGAGTGTGACGTGTAGAGCAGCGTGGGGAATACGTCTCTCCCATCACACTCTGGATGTGACAAGGGAGACAACAACATTATGGTGGAATAATATTCCCATTTTATTTTATGTTACTGATTCTCTCTTTCAGGCTTCCACACTTCATGTTTGGTTCTCTGCTGGCTAATAGTGGCAGAAGTTAAATAGGTGCACACGCACACACACACACACACACACACACACACACACACACACACACTCAGTGGAGATAAATACACCACGATGCTGCCATACACAAACATTCACAACCGCAGGCTCATACATATTCCTCTGCTTGACTTCCACCTCTTTCACAATATCTGCAGGAATGAGGGTGTTTTTGTATAAAGACAGAATAGGAGACAGTATTTATTATAACCTACGGGAGCTCCAGGGGCTCGCCACCTCATATTTCATCTTAATGTATCTTCACTCACAGCACCCGCATTTTTTTATTTTTTTACTCCGTCTCGCTGCCGCCAGAAAAACTTCAGAGGAGAGAAACAACAATGGCAAAGCAGGTGACTTGGTGTTCACCGTCAGTCTCACCTTGGCCTTATCTGGGGCTTCTATATCTCAATAGATTAAACTGCTTAAATTAGACTCTGCTCTCTCCGGATGTGGCCAGACGTCCCCCGGGGAGCCGGGGAGGGACGATGGGCTTTTGCGGGAGCTGGGAGTGTAGCTCCCGGCCTTGTTGGGCAGGCCATTATGTGCCCTGCCATGCTGGATGGGTGGGCCCCACAATGCTGCTCTGCATCTACATGATGAGGCCCCTGGACCCTGTAGTGCCGCATAATGTATTAATGTAATACATTTTCAACTAATTATGTAATAACGCCACATTTTGTAATAATCTGCTGCATTTTGAAATAAAATTCTTGAACACATTTTTTAAATAAATTTTGCCGCATTTTAAAATAACTTGTTAGATTTTAATTAATAACAGTTATTACAAAATGCGGGTTAAATGATTAAATGCACCCAGTGGCACTTTATGATCTGGTTTCATTTATTTAAGAAAAAAGAAATGGGTGGTGGAAATACTGGATTGGCTTGTAACTTTAAAAACCTACCCGTTCCAATGGCAGGTGATTTAACCCTGATTTAGAGCCCTGCGTTCTGCCATTCTTGTCAAACTGAAACGTAATTTTTTTTTACATTATTAAACATATTGATTGAAATGTTTATTTCGAATAAGGTACAAAAACAATAAGAAAAAAAGAAAAGAAAATGAACAACAAAGTTTTCCTCTCAGTAAATAAATAAATGAATAACAGTAATAATAATATAAAATAAATCAAGAAAAACATCGTCAGATGAATATTCGAAAAGGAGTGAGAAGAAGTAAAAACTTATTTACTCTCACCCCTTCAACATAGAACCATGTATATAGATAAAGGGCAACAATCCCAACATAATGCATCAAATTATTACATTTTCTTCTTCAAAAAATAGTGGCCTTTTATTACAAAATGCGGCAGCTTATTAGAAAATGCAGCGTTATACCATAATGAGTTGAAAAAGTATAACATTATTACATATTGCACCATTATTACATAATGCGGCGCTACAGACCCCCTCGTGACAGTTTCTCACAGAGTTCATTTCAAAGGGTAAACTGACAAAATGAAAAATACTAATGATGCAGTCAGCTTGTTTTTCAGTGTATATTGATACTTTCATATATGAGTCTATATTCAGAATGGAAGTACCACTAACAACTATTTTGAATAACTTCTCAGAACACAAGTCTTGATCACAACATTGTTCCTTATTGACACAAATTAGTTTTTAGGCCGAACATTCTGTCGCAGATCGAGTGGAAAAGCGGCAAAGCTCTCATCTTACGCAATAACGATTCGATGGTGATGGGACAGAAAATAATTCGGAACGCTGCCCGGGCAACCTTGAATGTTAGAATCATATTTTATAGTGATTTACAAAAGTTGTTAACTTACAGTGTCGAATTTTTCAGAGCAAATGTGTTCGTGAAAGACATCCTTCAAACTTCAAGGGTGGAAGTGGAAAAAACAGGTGCAGTTGTTCGATTACCCATTTAAAGTAAAGTAATCCCTCGCTGTATTAAACATTCAAGATTTCATCTCAGAGTTGGGATCCACGCTGTAATATTTATAACGCATTTTCATTATTCACCAGCATGTTATTCATTTCCCTTTAATGCATGTTAAAAAAGAATCCGTGTACGACTGGAAAAACGTGAGAAAAGCTTAGATTCCATTAACGTCGGGAGGCCTGCCATGTTTACGTGACACTGAGTGATTTTGCTGGAACAAAGTTTGGTGCACACTGACGAGAGCTGTGGAGCCTTTATGGTATTATGCCCCACCGGTGGCATTAAGAACAAAATGGGGTCCTTCACACCTCCGCAATGACAATCACTTTGTGATGCTCAAAGCAGAATGGGAGCTGCATTGTTCACACAAATTACAGCAGGTACTCTCAAGGTGTACTCATTTGATGCTCAACCATGTGTGATGCAGATTACCTTTTCAGCGTGTGGCCGCGAATAGCTTTTGGAGATTTATAAGAATTTAGAGGGTGAAAAAAGTTTCTAACAAATGTGCACTCACAGCAGTTCCAATTTCCTGCATGTAAATACAAAACATTTGAAATGAGAAAGAGTGGAACCTATCAAGTAAGGTGTGTGTGTGTGTGTGTGTGTGTGTGTGTGTGTGTGTGTGTGTGTGTGTGTGTGTGTGTGTGTGTGTGTGTGTGTGCGTGTGTGTGTGTGTGTGTGTGTGTGTGTGTGTGTGTGTGTGTGTGTGTGTGTGTGTGTGTGTGTGTGTGTGTGTGTGTGTGGAGGGGGGGGTTGCTCTAATGCCATTACTTTTGCCAGTATCTGAAGAGTGACTCCTATTATGGAACTGTCCAAATTACTTTACAATAACTGAAGTTTGTGTGAGCACATTTGTTGTTTCTTTTGTTTCAGTTGAAAAAAAAAAAACGTCAGAGCGCTGTTGTTTATCTCAAACTCACAAGATCCTGAAGTGAAAGTAGTTTAATTGCAGTAAAGGCTGCCTTTTCATATTTTGAAAAACATAAATGATGGGAGAAAGAAATAAAAGCAGTTGTAACCAAAGATTCTTCCAGAAACAGTCAAATGAGTGTAGGAAATCCCCCCACCCCCAGAGAATATGGACCCCCCCAATATATTTGCACCAAAATATTAATACATTTTTACCACATAAATATGAACATAGAGAACAGAACCCATTAGGTAGTCAATAACAACTGTATTATAGATAAACTATTAAAGAGTGACAACAGGTTCAAAGTGCTTGCACAAGTTCATCAAGAACATTGGTTTGCCTGATGGTGCAGATAGAGATGGCACATGTGGTCGTGCGGAGTAGCACCTCCGTCCAAATGGTGCGGATGTCCATATTGGTGTGGACAGAAGGCCGGCAGTTGCTGCTATCTCCATCTCTGTCGCATGCTCTCCAGGCTGGGCAATGTTGCTGGTCAAGAACATTGATTATATGCACATTTTTCGTGGGCGGTCCACTGCAACGGAGAGGGCCCGGACCTGCAGGAGAAAGTAAAAGGACAGGCCAAAGCCCACCTTCCAAGAGTGGGTCAGACTCATAGCCCCCGGGCCTCACTGGACAGAGCCACCCACTGCCCACCACTCCAATGCCCAAGCAGCAACAACCTGTTTGGTGCCTCTGCAAACAATGAGACTTAGATGTTTTTTCGGGGGGGGGGGGGGGGGGGGGGGGGGGGATTAACAGGTACTGGCTGGGTTGTGCATTAATCTGATCTAGGAGAGGTAATTTTTGTTGTTTTTTTTGTAGGTGGAAAAAAATAGGAATTTCCAATTCACCATGTTGAAAGTTTTTTTGGCATCTTGATAGATAATAATTGCTTTTTGTTTGTTACAGTCAGCGCGATCTAACCTGTTATTCTACGTGCTTTTGAGTAGAACTGTGGTCTTCAGTGAATCACAAGGTTTTCATTGTTAATTTATTCAGCATTTGAAGTTGTTTTCCTTAAAGGGACACTATGTAAACGTGCCACTATCTTTCTCAAGGCCTTTTCCAGGATCTCATGAGGTAACTCATATATATATATATATATATATATATATATATATATATATATATCCTTTTTTTGGTTGCTAGCTGCAGTGGTTCAGATTTGCTTCACCTGGAAAAACAACACACTGACTTGACATCAGGTCTGCTTCTTCTCCTTCTCTCTCTCTCTCTCTCTCTCTCTCTCTCTCTCTCGTTTTGATCATGACCAGTCAGTTTTCCACCTGTTGGTAACTGTAGGCCTGACCACTTCTCTGATGTACTTCAGTTCAACTTTACATGAAATAAACATGACTAACAAAATAAAACGATGCCAGAAACGGTAATAAGGAATCACTTTAAAAAAAAAAAGAAGTCATTTTTGTCTTCAAATGTAAATCAACACAAATCATTGGTATTTCCTGTGAATGCCTCAGAATTGACTGCCTGGTGCTCTGCCCTCATTTATATTCCGAAAACATGTGAGCAAATAAAAAGGAATGCACAGATGATTAAACTTTACAAACACAGCAAATAAAAGCAGACTGTTTGGTGAGAGAAACATTATGAATCCTGAGCAAAAGTCACCACTACCAATAAAAATGAAGCAGTCATTTACATAAATGCAAATGTGTCCTGGGTATACTGTCGATAAAAACTGAAAATGGCATTTTACGTCACAAAAGACCTCTTTGTGTTAATCCAAAAGTTAAGATGCTGGAAACACGTTTTAGGCGCTTTTCATAAACAGCCCACAATAGGAATGACAACAATTTGCTGCTGCCATATAAAGAACCACGTAAGAATATAACACAAAAGAACTATAATGATAAGTTAATGAGTGACTTGTAACTCAGATTTATCTGGCATTCAATGCATTACCTTTGCATTTATCTCCATACGCTTTATACTTTTCTACTTATTCAGTCTGCTTCATGGACTCCCTCCTGTTTTGACTTCCCTCACAAATCCCTGCAGAAGCTTCAAATGGTCCAAAATGCAGCTGCTGGCATTATCACCAACACCCCCCGATTCCACCATATCACCCCAGTTCTACAGCAGCTCCACCGGTCCCCTGACGGTATACGGGTTAAAGCCCTAAATTCTCCTATATACACTTAAAGCCTTCCCAAATCTTGCCCCTCCTTATCTGTCCGACCTCCCCCACATTGCCACCCCTGGTGCGCCCCCACCCTCCTGAGCACCGCTGGGTGAAGAGTTGTCAGCTCCCAAACTCTGGAAGTCACTCCCACACCATCCAAGTTTATGACCTCCGCCAAGGATGGTTAGAAAATCACGCAGGTTTATTTGTCTTTCTATGCGTCTGTTAACAAGATATCTCCCCCAAAAAACAAAAATCGGAAGCCACTAGATGGCGATGTCTGTTCAACAAATATTTGAAAGCACACTTCATTGCCCGGTCTTTCAGCCTCTATCTTCAAACCAAGAGCGCCATCTGGTGGAGTCAGAAAATAAAGAAAGTGGTTCATGAAGCTTCATGAAGCTTCATGAAGCTTCATTTGGCCATCACTAGAATAAAGGCAGTTGATCCGGAAATATGTGTAATTTCCTTGTGTCCATGTCGACCCTTGGCAGAGGTCAGAAATCTGTGGTTGTCTTGTCTCTTGTCTGGTCTCTTGTTTCTGAGTTCTGCTGTTGCTTGTTTCAACAATGTGTGTGTGTGTGTGTGTGTGTGTGTGTGTGTGTGTGTGTGTGTGTGTGTGTGTGTGTGTGTGTGTGTGTGTGTGTGTGTGTGTGTGTGTGTGTGTGTGTGTGTGTGTGTGTGTGTGTGTGTGTGTGTGTGTGTGTGTGTGTGTGTGTGATAGACGCAACATGACAGGAATTGTTTCACATTTTTGTAAAAGTCTAAATTCAAACATTTTCATTGGAGCTCATGGATGCTACCCAAATTCCACGACAAAGAACAACAGACAGAAAAACATTCTATTTCCTCTATCAGTATTTCACAACCCCCAAAGCACAGTGGACAATAGGAGCAACATTAATTAGACTATTTAATTGCCTACTCTCATCCCCATATGGGTACAGCAGCTGCTGCTATCCAGCCAGTGCACTTTTATTGATTATGGTACTGATACACTTCTGTATTCCCCAGAAACCAAAGGCAATTACTCTGTGTAAACCACATCCAGCTGTATGCCTTTCACTTGTAAATGGTTCCGCCCAACATGCAGTCAAGCTGTAGGGCCCATGTCTGATATTTCCCTGAAGATCCCTGTTGTATTTTTTCTTTTTTTTTCTTTATTCCACACATAGAAAACATCCCAGAGGAAACAACCTGGTGGAAACCGATAGGGAAAATATGAATATGGATTACCAACATGATAAAATATAGAGGGAATGCACACCATAATTTCCCTTTTTTTTCATATTCAGCATAATAATAATGATATTAATGACTCCTTGCCCTGGAGTTTGAAAACTACACTTTTCACTGGCTCCTTGGTGTTATAATAAAACAGAATGCATGTGCAGTTCTGCCTCTTATGAGGGTCTTGTGTAGTGTGACAGCCAAGGAAAAGTTGTTGCAGGGCACCTTGACCCATCCATTTATCCCTGGTCTAAAAGAGGAATTACAAGTAATTTACACATCAAACACCTGCTTGAAGTCGGTGAATAATATATCAAGAACATCATTTCAGTCAGGCCATTCCCTTCTCGGCCGGCTTTAGTGATGCAGGTTCAATTCAAAGGCTGTTGTTAGGTTTTTTTACCGAGTCGCATTGATATGTGGAGTGCAGGGTCAATCTACACGGACTGGATATCACAAAGGACATTTTATGGTGACCTCTAGTGGTCATTGGAATTGTAACCGCAGCAATATGGAAACTTCAGAGGCACTTGAGACATATTGAAGTTGAGAATGGAAATAATGGAGAAAAAAAAAAAAACACCTGTGTGTGAAACTGAGGCCCCGTTTATGCAACGCTTTTGCTGAAAATGGCACTGAAAAACCAACTTTTTGAAAACGCTCCATCTTCGTGGAAACGTGGTGTAACGTAACTTCTCTAAAACGTTGCTATTGCGCAAGAGGACAGCGGCTGTCGTTAATTGATTTTTTTTTTTGCACATGCGCGAGTCAATTGACAATAACAACCATGTTTGAGTGTCATCATGACTCCCGGTCCACATTCTCCCCACTCACTACGAAACACTGACTACAGCTGCAGGACCTCGCGCCTCGTCATCAGATCCAGCAGGACTGTGTTGTGTTTTGTTTTTTTGTGCGAAGAATTACTGAACATTTCGAAGTTACCAACAAATGGCCCAGATTTTGTTCATTTTAAATAAAAAAGGCAGTGTCGCAAATGTGGCTTTTTGATAGCAGGTTTGGCACCTTGAGTTCTACAGTACGGTACGGTACAGCATGGTACGGTACAGTACGGCACAGTACGGCACGGTACGGTACGGCACAGTACGGTACGGTACAGTACGGAACAGTACGGTATGGTACGGTACGGTACGGTACAGTACGGCACAGTACGGCACGGTACGGTACGGTACGGTATGGTACGGTACGGTACAGTCGGCACTTTTTAGTGCTTTCAAAATTTGGGGGGTATTGTTTGTTTGTATTTTTTGTTTTAGGTTTGGTATCGCTGCAAGAATTGCTGTTTGCAGACATGAAGCAAAACAAGGGTGTGCAGGGGAATCTAATATATTTCTTTCACCTCTTGCCACATAAATAAAAACTCTGTGTGCAATTCTTATAATCATGCACATGTTCTCCTGACAGAATGAATTGAAAATATTTTTACTTGCAATCAAATTACCTAATATTATAGCGATGAAAAGGGAGTTGTGTTTTTCTTTTTCTCTAATAAACATTATTTAATCAAATAGTTCAGTTTTAATAGAACTGCTGGTTATTTGCTCATGTAACATGCTGTGGTTAGGATTATGATATAATACAGTAGATATGTCCAATTAAATTGAAATATGTGCATCATTTGGTATTAATGACCCATTATAGCATTAAGGCACAGCATTAATACAGCTGCGTTATTGATCCCTCTCCATAAAACTGTACAGATATTTCATAGTGACCCCAGTAAGCCTCCCACTGACATTGCACTGGACTCCATCCTGATTATTCAGTCTCCATTTGACCCCAGTCTGCAAATCAGAGCCAGGGGGATTGATTAAATCCATCTTAGATACAGAGACTGGCCCAGAAGGTGTTTATGTTAGACTATTAGGACTGATTGACCAGGAATGGACCGGGAATCAAAGGAAACGCACCGCCTGTGTTTATATTTCCAGTAGATAAAGAGCTCTGAGTGAATGAATCTATGTCTCATGGGAGTCGGGGCTTACCCTGTTTATACTCGCCTCACCGGCCCTGACTCTGGTTTCAGTCTTATTCAATGTTCAGCAATTAGAGGTAAAGTTTGACGGTGCGGCTGCAGGCTTGTTAAGGGAAAACCGGCTGCAAACAAGTTCAATTAACTTGAGGAGAGGAGAAACTGACGCAAGCGGAAAAAAGTCTGAAATAATGTCAGAGGATGAAAGAAAGGGACCTGAATTAATCAATGCTCCAAAGATTTACTGTCTGAAGTCCCCAATTTAACATCCACCCAGAGGGAGAAGGGTCTCGTGCACGTATAAAAAAGCAGACCAACTATAAAAAGGTACATACGACTTATCACAGCTGCACTGAGCCACCCTGTGGATGAAACGATGAAAAAGTTTTAGTAACCAGCTCCTACTTGTACAAGTATATACTGCTGTCAGAGAGAAATTATTTTTTATTATAAAGTTCTGATACAAAATGTTATTTTCTCTAGGTTTATAGAAATTTCATGGCCAAACAATGCGACACAAAACATTTCTTCAACATATTGCTTGTATTGACACTGTTTACTTCTCCGCAAATACAGAAAACATGTAACCTTCGATTTGAAAAATAAAAAATAAAATAAAAAATCTCTTTTCACGTATTCGTCTCATACACTGCATTTAAGTTTTCTTTACATCTCCTTTCTCTTATTTATGACAGCCACTAAAATCGAACCCTTTAAAAACATCAAACAGAGTGTTATTTTCAACCAATTTCTCTGAGTTCAGACGCTTTATCAAACATACAAACTAATAAAAACAAACAAAGAAGAAACTCCACCAACTATGAGAGCATAAAGAAATATCATTATTGAGCAGAAGCCAAAAATACAACCTTGATTTTAGAAGGTCACTGAGTTTATCTTACCTCTTTAAAGCTCTGATTAAACTAAAAAATCTATTTTATGCTTATCCATCCATTCATCTTTCCAAGTTCATCTCTTCATCTGTTGCCAAATGATTGTGAAATAACTCTCATGTTGGACTTGAACTGACGAGGTCAAGTAACTACACATCCAGCATAATAGCCTTGTGAAATCTGGAATACAAATTTTTCTCGCCAGACATGCACAAATATTCAAAATCAAACAGCATTCATACACAGTTTTACAGCAATGTTAAGCATCTTTTTCTTCTTTTTTTTTTTGCCTCACAGAAGAAGATGTGGCCGCTCTGAGGGAGGTCAGATGCTAGAAGAAATCTCTAATTCCACATAGTCTAATCACAAAAATATTATTTACATAAACAAAAAAGAAAAAAAAAAATGAATGCAATGATTTTCAAATCAATCAGACCAATTGTAATTTTGTTGTTTTTAACTGGAGACATGTCATCATTGGAACATGTGAACTCATTTTGGTTTCATTTGTCACGTTCGTCATTCAGAATCTATGTCGTCTATATTGTCATTGTTAAAAACAACAAATGTGCAGTCAGTGCATTCGCCACATTAAGAACATATGAAAAGGTAGAAAACAAAGAGAGCAATAAAAGGAAAAAAAAAAAAAAACTGTGTCCCAGAATACAAATATACAAAAGGAAGTAGAAAGTTTAAAAGAGAACAATAAAATGCCTAAAGAATACATAGTTTACCACATGAAACTATTTTAGTCTGTAAACGTCTAGAAAGTCAGAGGGACAGTTTCTGGGAATTGTGAAATGAATGTTTTCTTTTTTTAAAGCGGAATATGCCGGGAATCCAGCTTTGACTTTCAGCCTTGACATTTGTGTGCTGTGCATTATATTTCTTGTCTTTGTGAAGTATCCCCCTATGTATGTTATTTTTCTCTCCACGACCACGAATATAACCTTACGAAATGTCACCGTCTCAACGCAGGACTCCACTGTTTAGCGATCCAAGCTGTACTGCAAATCATTTGGCACTTGTCAAGATTTAAAATATCCTTTTTAGACATTACAGATGAACAAACATAACTGAACAAAGCAAAAAAATAAACAAACAGATTGTTCTCTGTGTGCATGTGTGTGTGTGGTTTCATTACAAAAAAAAAAAAAAAAACAACAGCACTAACTACATTGTTTTCAGCGCTTCTGCAGCTTCCATGTGAACAACATCGTTTTCAAAACGTTGTGTAAAGCTGGAACCACAAAATTAAATGTATTCATAATTATTTAATTATAACTACAGTTAATCTCACCAGCCTTGGTGCTTTTATGACCTGTTTAATCCAGTTAACTGTCTCAGTAGAAGAAATGCAACACTTTTTTAAACCCATAAAGTCCTCGGTGAAGTGATAAATACACTTGAGCTCTCGGAAAGGCTGCGACTAACATTTCACTTTAACCGAATATCAGTGTTTTTAAAGTTCAGTCAGTGTACTTATTTTCTCATCTTGTTTTCTGTTGCATAGGTTAATTAATATTAAGTCGTCTCGTTGGTGCCGTTTTTCCATTCAACATCTGCTCCTTGAGTCCGATTTAATAAGCTGTTTACCCGAATCACAAGCGGCTTAAATGTCACCAGACAAGAACCACATTGTCTATTATCACACAGTACAAAATGTGTTCCAGTCTTTTGGGATGATAAAAATATATAGATACATGGATATGTATTTCAAGTTAAATCAAGTGCAATGGCACTGAAGGGCCAACAACAGTCACAACAGTAAAATTCAGTTCAACAGTTTGATTACGTAGAATTTAATGCGACGTCAGTAACAGGCTGCTGCATGATGATTGTTGGCCACGGTGTTGAAATTGTCAGAGCGTTCTATTTGTGCTCTGCCGTCCACCTTTTAGTTCCGCTTTGGTTCCGTCAGAAAATATTGTCCGTCGGAAAAGAAAGCCTCTTCTCTGACCGCTGCACACTTCCATTGTGGCTTTTTTTGCTGTTGCGTTGGGCTGTTGGCCCTTCTGGGCCACCGTAATCAAGTCCAGTATAATTCTGTGAAAGCACGTTCAGTTTTCGGCGGTTAACCAAGTTTCCATCGTCAGTGTCAGGTCTCTCTGTCTCACCTCACGTTTCCTTTTAACCAATGATCTTCTCCGTCTGTGCGCTCCCTTCATCATGAGACCCACCTCTGTCCACCGTTTCCTTGTGTATTTAAACTTACTCCCTCTGTCGTCTTTGTTGACTCGTCTTGTCAACGTGTCGCGCCTATTGTCATCTTGTCGTTCCTGATTCCCTGTGGGTTTTTTTTTTGTTTTTTTTGTGTTCCCTGGACATTTTCGACAACAAACTCTGTTTTTTATGGAACAACTGGTCTGTGCTTGGGTGGGTTCATGCACCTACTGACAATCAGTCCAAAAAAAAAAAAAGCTGATACTTCAGAATCTCCCCTTGGTGTGAGTGTCTGTCTTTCTGTGTGTAGGGTGGAACCTACCGCCCCAGTTTCAAGTGAAATCGCAGCGTCTTTGCGTTTTAAGTGACAGTTTTTCAGTTTATGCTGCAACGTTTTGAAGCTGATGTCCGTTTACACAGAAATGCCATGAATGCGGAAATTTCTGTAGTTAGTGTGTTCGGTCATAAATTGGTGCATTTGGGTGTTTTACTAAAAAAAAAACACACAAAAAAAACACGCACATGCTCACAGAGAACAGTACGCTATAAACATTAATAAAGGAAAATAGATAAAGGCTCTATCAGTTTTTTGATTTCCAATTTCCAAATGAAATGGAAAGTGAGAATGGGATCATTTCCTGGCATCAAACGTAAAATCAAAAGGCTGCAAGGGCCAGTCATGTCTCTCTGGAGGCTGTGATTGTTATTGTCATTCTACCGACACACGTGCAAAATAAGCGTTGACGACAGCCGCGGTTCACATGCGCCGTAGCGGCACTTTCAGTGGCTGAGAGCTCTGTTGTCATGGAAACGGACTCCCAAGACTCAATGAAAGTTTTTGGTTTTTGCTTAAAAACATTGTTGTGCAAACAAGGCCTGAGTGAGAAAGTGTATAGAAGAGGATTGGTTGAATAGAATGAATTTGAATAGAATGAATATCAATTGGGGGAGCACAACCTTTTTTTTTTTTTTTTTTTTTTTTACTGGAACCTCATTAATACAGTTTTAAAACAAAGTGTGCTCTTGAAGAAAAACAGATGTTGGAGATCGGATGTTCAGTGAAGGCAAGAAGTGCTATGACAAAGACCGACACATAACATCCATTCTGAGGAAGTAGTTTCCTGTACTACATTTGTACAGCTATTCTGTGCATGTTGAATATCAGGGGAGAAGCGGGAGGAAAAAATAAATAAAAAATGCTATGAAACCTTTAAGTTTTGAAAGTATTTTCACTTTGCTGGATTGTTTTGGATACTTCCCTTAAACTTTAACACATTTATTCAGCACTATTACTGTATTTATGTGATCATAGCGTGCGTGTTTTTCCCAGTTTTCAGACCCGCTGGCCAGTTAGTGGGAGTCATTGGTAGGAACAGCTTTCTACAAACAATCACATGTTTTAACGATCTGACTTCAGCGTCAGTGACAAAGTGAGGAATGAAAACACGTCGAAGAGAAAATAAACTGGACACATTTATGTAAATGGGGTTACTGCTGCTTTCGCTGAACATAAAGATGAAAAAAAAAAAAAAACTAACAAGGAAAGCAAATAAACAGACCAATTCATTCAGTCATGTATGATGTTTAATCCTCAGCGGAAGTAATCCTCGCCTCTCTTTTCAAGCTTCCCGTCGATGCCTCGTACTTTGCCGCCGTCTCCCTGCTGCTCGCAGCCAGAGGCGCGTTTTCACTGTGCCACACATGAAACATCCTGCTGCAGGCGACCAGACAGAGACAGCAAACCACCTGCCAGTGGGCTCATGATGAGCCTCTGTAACGAGAGAAAACCTGGAGATTTTGTCAACACTGGGGCCTGTCAGTAGGATTACAGCAGCAGTCACCAGGAACATAAATATTACACTTGGATGTGCATCAACTCATGCAATTCATTTATGAAAATAACTTGTGAATTGATCCCCCCTCCCCCTCCTCTTTTTTCTCAGTATGTCGGTGGGATTTAAGCAATCAATGTGTGGACGTGCCTGAGATTCAAATATTAGAGGTGCACTTCATCACTATAGCCAGTAGAGGGCGGCACAGGAACAATTTACAAACAGGTCCCTGCAAGGCATGGATGGAATCGGTATACAAAGTCTTAATTTTCCTCTTTTGAATGGTAAACTCTATAAAACTCATGTTTCAAAAATCACTCACCAGTCAGACACCTACTAATTATGTAATTAGATGGACGAATAGGTTTACAAACCTTGTATTGTTATTGATTTTCCTTGTACTCATCACCAGGCCTTATGAGATTCATCATTTCACAATAAAATAATCAGGTTGTTACAGATACTAAGCAAAACCTAGATTAAAATTATATTGATCAAGTGTGCAAACAGAAAGCTAATTATTCTTTGAAGATGGATTTTATAATTTACTTGCTTAGCAATAACGAAGAGGTAAATCTAGTGAATCGGGGGTTTTAGTAGGTGCAGTAACAAGAGAAGAGGCCCATGTTGAAGCAAAGTGTTGGTGCCATGTTATAAAATTAATTTATTTTTACAGCTTCGATCCTCTTTCAAATACCTTGCACGCATAGCATGCGTCATTGAATATGTGCAGATACTTGCACATGAGTCAATTTCCAAGAAGTAAACCCACAGATAGGGAAAATAACCCTGCTCATGTTTCATGCTGTGATATCCAGTCGAGGTGTAACCCCCTGATTCTCAGTTCTACACAACATCAGCCTGAAATATGCAAGTGGTGAGATGATTAATGTGTATTCATGTCTGACCTAAATTAAAACAGTAAGCTAATTAAGGTCCCCAGACGATAAGCAGGGCAGATAATACTTGGAATGAGCTGGAATATCATATGTGTCACACACACGCTAATTGATCAGGTCTTGACAACGGCATGTTGCTTGTGTGTGGCGTTGTCTTATAGACCACCTCACTGAAAGCACAGCAAAGAGGCTCGGCATGGATCTCACTCTGCAGACCTCATTAGGCTTACTGATGTCTTAATTAAGCCATTCCACTCTGGTTTCGTGTAATCAGTGACACAAAAATTGAAATGCAAACATATATATATATATATATATATATATATGATGGTTCCACTTAGTTTGTCTTGTCAGATTGTCTCGTGCAAAAGATGTTTGGTTAAATGATGCATCCCTGTGTGATTCACTGTGTGCTAAATTTAGATTAAAAGAAAAAGTAGTTATACTTGTTGTCTCAGCTGTACTGTAGTGAAGGAGATGTCACGTTAGGGTAAATGCTGGGGGGAAGTTGTCTCCTGCCCAAAGGCGACGTACGGCGAAATACGTTCTTTCCAGTTATTTTATAATATACTGATTCTCGAATAAATCCATAGACTTGTGTCATTGGGTATCATGGGTGGAGTTGGGTATTAGTTTGAGTTATAAGCTACTTAGAAAAGAAATGAAACACAGTTCATATAATGTTAACGCAAACAGTGGGTTTATTGAGCAGCACAAAAAGAGAGGGCACCTAAAGGTAATCTACTGTTTATTTAAGGTTACAAGAAGGTTCCATTTGCCTTGGATGCAGGCTAATGCTTACTAGAGCAACATATTTTTCATGTTGCTGTCAGGAGAACAGCATCAGTTCGGGATTCAGGAGGTGTCAATAACAACAATAACAGCAATATCTAAAGCCAACAGGCAGCAGCATTGGGAGCACAGAAAAAAACCAAACTGAGATAAACCACAATTTAATTGTAATTTTTCAACAACCTCAGCCGTGACACAGTTCATGAGCAAGGCCCTTGACACCCAGCAGGGCACCACATCGATCCATTGCTCCTTGCATGTGTTGTTAAAGTTAACTATGAATAGGTTTAATGCTGTGAAAAAGTATACTTTTTATACATATGTTTGATTATTTAGTTGACTGTCGATTAACTGTTGAAGTACGCTAAATGTCCTGTCTGAAATGTCATATTTGGATCGTTCAGTTTCATTCCGTCCTAGTTTCTGTTTCGCTTGTATCTCGTCATGTTCTTCATTTTCTCTGATGCCTTCAACTAAAGCGGGCTGCTCGTCGATGTAGGCAGCTGCCCACCTCGTGTCCATGACTGTCTGATGACATATGAAGGACTGTGTGTCAGGAAGACTGGTCGGGTGGATGGAATCTGTACAGGTGCTTCTCAAAGAGGAGATGGTGGTACTGAACGGACATTCTGGAGCATCTCAATACAGATCGGCCTGCCTTTGCTCTCTTCCCTGGTCTCTGTTTCAATCTTCAAACCACTCGACCTGAAAAGCTTCTGAATCTACTTCCATATTGAGTAATTCATAGAAGAAAATCAGTAATGTGCTAAAAAACTAAGCGAGAGAGATTCAAGTCTTTGATTTAATTCCCAGAAGATGTAACATTTGCGTCTTCCCCCTCAAAAACAGGTGTTAAAGCCTCTTTGAGGTGCGTCTCAAGAAACTGATGATTATTCCTGTGAGATCACATAAAACAACATAACTGTGATTAATAAATAGAAAAGATGTGCCCAGTTGATTCCGTTGTGATCGTCAAGACTTCCTGTTAGGAGAAGAAACCAAAAAAAAAATACTAAATCTAAATGTCAGATAAAACAGCACAGGAGAAATTCGCTTTCAGGGTTTTCTGCCAGAGAAACCGCCTGAAAATAATAAAACCAATTCTCTGTCATTCAAATAAGTGACTTCAATTTCCTCTTCTCATTATTGCCATTCATCAAAATATATCTAGAGAAAAATCAAATATAGATTAAAGTTGGCTATTTAGACATGACAAAGTTGTTGGTTAAATAGCAAAAGAGATTTGAAATGAGTTGACGTTTGAGATGAGATGACTTTTTTTTCCACAGATTTTCACAGACTGACTTGTTCATCAAAACTATTGAGAAAAAAAAGAAACGGAAGAAAATGGATGGATGGACAATATAACAAAACCGAACACAAAATAATATAACTTAACACAACATAGAAGAAGATAACACAACATTACAAAACATAGCACAGCACAATGTAATGTAACATAACATCATGCAAGAAGCACATTTCCTTCATTATTAGGAAATGCATGGACAGGCAGAGTTGGGAATTGAACTGCCGATAATAAAATGGGGCCAACCGACACAACCGCCTGAAGCACAGCCACCTAATGTATGAATGTACACTAACATTGGCTCTTTTCGAGGCTAGAGAGATGTACAAGTTCAGCTCCTTACTGTGTTTTGCTGCTGCTGCTGCTGTTCTCACACAGTACCGTTTCATTACTGAGTGAACGGTGTGATAATCAGCCCACAATCTGTACGCTGCTGAGCTTGTTGTCTCTGTGCAGTGACTGATAAGGTCACCTCTGCACCGCTTCACACTGACTTCACTTTTCAAGCAAGATGTTCCAAGATGCTTTATCTGATGCGGATGACTCCTATGTGCTTCGACCGTCGCACCACACATTCGTTCTGGCTTCACCCGTAAAATGGAGTTCATGACCTGTCATTAAATAGAGTTTTAAAGAAGCCATTGCATCATGTACTAAGGGAATTGGTAAAGTCTGCATTGTGTGATGTGCATGCGAACTGGACGCGTGTGCAGGAGTAGTGAGGATGCACAACAGAGCGTGAAAAAATGAACTGAAAAAAGCGTAGCTGACCCAGAACAGGGTGTGCTTGTGGAAAGGAGCAGGAAGGGTGACTTCATCGCAGCCTTGAATTATATAACCTCGCAGGACACTGGGTGCCACGTGGGTTCCTGGTCAAGCTTCGCAGACACTTCAACAAATGGATTAGTCACCGATTGAGTCTCAAAATGGGAAACGTGAAAAACTAGCCAAGTCACTAGCACATATCCCAGCCTTCAATGAACCTCGACTCTGCAGCAGTTAACAGAAATGTGCCTGCTCTGCTAATATGTTTTTGTAATTTTGACAAAAATACACTCCATGATTAGCATTTTAAACAACCCTGCCCACTCATCCGTTAGTAAGGCTGTATATTAACACACTGTGGGCAGGGAAGTGCTGAGGGGGAAGCCCTACAGGCTTCTCACCCCTTAATCAATAGTTGTCAAATGTTGCGTGGGCCAACTCACAGACGTTACTCATGGCTCAATGTGTAACCTCTATACACATAGGTCTTACCCCCCCCCCCCCCCCCCCCCCCCCAACCCCACCCCCGTTATTTGCTACTGCATCCACACCCATACGATGAAAGTGAGGGGAATTGAATTGTGTAAATGGACAACTTTAGATGACAACCAAAAACAATGTGGTTTGTATTTGTCAACATCACATGGTAATCACATGGCCTAACATGAATGATTCACTGGTACGTGAGACAGCTGAAGGAGAGGCGCTCTGTCACTGACTGTGTGTGTGTGTGTGTGTGTGTGTGTGTGTGTGTGTGTGTGTGTGGTGAACATATGATCTCTTGGTCCTTTAAGATGCAAATGTTAAGCATTTGGAATCTTCTTCTTCCACCATCTGCCCTCTGAAGTCTCACCTCCGCCTACACCGCCATGTATAAGGAGGAGACTATAGATAAACATGATCCCATCTGTCAGCATGAACCTGTGAATTTGACTCGTGGTTTTTTTTGGTGTTTTTTTTCGGGGGGGGGGGGGGGGGGGGGGAATGTGCAAATATATCAATCACTTTTGAGGGCAAATTTGCAGGCAGCGTGATAATGAAGTTACCAGTCTCCCGTCAGAGGGGTTAAGATCCTGCCTGAGGTTTGCTGCATTGCATGCTCACACACGTGTTTTGTGGGTGATACCACGAGGCCCCATTTAGACGTTTCCAGTAAAAATGTTTCATTTTCGTGTTTTCATTTCAGAAAAGTTTTGCATTTACAAAGTGACATTTTGAAAACGATGTCCGTTTACACGGAAACGGCACAAATTCTGAAAACGATGTACTTTTCATGTTTGGCCACTAGGAGGTGCTGTTGGTTGTTTTTTATAATGAAACCACACACACATGCATGTGTGTCACTTTAAATTTTAGTGTATAAGCGATTGGAAAACAAACAACTGTATAATAAAACCTGCAAGCAAAAGTCGTAATGAGCCACCTGAAGGAAATTCCTCTCTTCGCAATAGCTGCAGTGTTTCTGGCGAAGGTTGAGCCAGTTTGAGTCTCCCATTGATCTAAAGCAAAAAACATAATCAAACACAATCATAAACACTCCAGGAAGATTCAAACGTAGTCAACCCATTTACACATTTGACGTAAATCTATGAGAATAAACTCAGTCAAGTGTTTTAGAAAATCTGGGGATATGCCTAATACACTATATCCATGAAGAGACTCAGACATTGCCAACAAGTCAGTTTGTCTTAGTCGCTGCTGAAAAAGGAGGAACAGGAACATTAATGTGGAGAAATGTTTGTTTTGAAAAAGAGAAGTGTTCTATTAACATGAACTGATAAAGGTGTTTAATAAACACGCTTCACTCATGCATAATGAAACGTGTTTCATCTTGATTACAAAATAATAATAATATCTAATTGTGATTAAACCACAGCAATCCTGTGATTACTCTGATTGAAGAAGAATCATACATTATTATTCCTCTTGGGGAAACTTCTTCACCGAATTGACCCATGAGTAGGCAGCCACATAGCATGAAGCTCAACCCGGAGCTGGTGGGGGCCAAGGGTCTCACTCAGGGACCCCCGGTCCATGTTTCTTGGACTGTGGGGGACACCGGAGTACCTTGAAGGAAAACCAATCAACAAAAGGAGAGCGTTCACCACTGCGCCACCATGCGAGCAGATTGGAAATGATATTCGTTTGACAGCACGAGACATAAGCATAACAAAAAATGTTTTAAAATACTTTAAAATATGCTGTAATTATTAACCCGTTTCCTCCTATCCTGTCACTACTGACTGTTCATGACATCTAGAAGAATGATAAACAGGAAAAGGGTCTTTAGGTCACATGATATCGTCATAATGGTGTTCCCAAGGACTTCTGCAGTGTGGCCATTCAAACACAGGCCATGTGATCGAATAGTCACACTTTCATGACATAATCTCCTCAGTAAGGTCAAACACGGAGACTAAGACTGAATCAATGTTAGATCTTGAAAGCCATATTTTTTAAAAGGAGCCAAAGCACTCTCTAATTGTGTTTTATTCATTTTTTGATAATTATACACTCACACAATGAGAATAAATCTAATCAATCAAAGAGAGTTTATTTGAATATTTAGATAACTTAAAAATCTGTAATGAATGTTAATTTTGATAATTGTAAGAATAGAGATGTTGTAAGCTATATAAATCTTTTTTTCTTTTTTAAAGTGAAAACATTTAGGATTAATCATCCTTGTGAATCTAGTCAGTCTGTCAAATCCTGACATTTGAAACGTGTCAAATGCTATAATACGTGGCCACAGTGCACGTCTACGTACTTCCTAATGAAAGAAAGAAAAGAAATTGCTTCCTTAAAAGGAATTTCCGGTTCGTCATAAAGGCAGACAAAGACGGCTGGGGAACCTCACAATACCTGCAGCTCTCCAGCTGCAGCATCACGAAGGTCACACATCTCCCAGTCAGCTGTGTGGGCGAGGATTTCTCATCACTCTGCCTTTGTGGAGGACTTTCTTTCATTTGAAAAAGGATTTCGAATTATGCTTCGTCTTATGTTTCTGCTTCTCTATGTAGCTGATGGATGACTCTTTTACGGGAAAAATGAATAGATGAAGTTAGAAACTGTGAATTCCGGGGCACGAACACAACGTCATCAAAATTCTCTTTTGTCAGAGCTCATTTTCAACCGCTTTAACTTTATGTGACATTGTCTATGACACACCGGAGGACAGGAAACACAAGGTACATTTGTCAGAGTTATTCACGCAGCTGTAAACTTCACTGCGTTTTTCTCTATTAAGATGCTGGAATTATATGTACTGGGGGGACGATGTTATGTCATTTGCACTTCTCTGACATACTTATGGGTATTTTATCCAGCCTTAGATTAGAAAAGAAATACAAATATATTTTATAGGCTACTTTTGGTCACAGGCTTCAGTTAGATTTTGTCCCTCGATGTGTCCCTTACAAACTGGGAATGCCCCACTGCAAAGCTATAACGTTTAATTTCAACCTATTAGTGCGTTGACATTGGAAATGGTTTTCATTCCTCAGGCACCGTCTACTTAACAAAATGACCACCTTGACCACCTTGATTGACATCAAAAAAAACATGAAAGTTTTAAACTTTCACTTGAAAACTTTGTCGTGAAGCAGCCGCCGACACACTGGTACTAGTGAATCACTGTGATCCACTGAAAAAGATGCATGAAGTGAATTCATCAAGCCTATGAGCCGATCCATCCAATATTTCCTTGCGTCCTGGTGTGGCTGGCTCGCCTTACACGCCTTGGTTGATCAAGTTTTCACTATTTATCGAGAGCTCATATTTTTATAAAACCTGCTGCTGGCTCTCATGTCCACACGCGGCCATGTCGCTCCAAAACATTTATCCAGCGATTTCTAGAGCACACTGGAAGAGATCGGATAGTTTCTCCAGCAGATGATGCTGCAATATTATCTGCAAAGTTGAGGGAAGAGATTCATTTATCACTCTCAGAGGACTTGCCAGGAAAAGCTGCCAGAGTTGAAATCTTAAGATATCTTTAGAGAAATGTGCAGATCTCAGATCTCACCTTAAATCTGTTGAGGTAAAACCAACTCTCATGCCTCTTTTCTCTCGGCTCAGATTCCTGCCTTGTCTCTTTCTTCTTATGAGTTTCTTTTCCGAAATGTTTTTTCTTTTATTTCTTTGCTGCTTGTTTCAGCGTTGTGGATGGCCGCTGGGTTTAACTTCAACTGATCAAGAATCAAGCTGCTTAACTTTACTTTCCCAGGGTACACATTCAGCACTCCTGTCCACAGTTTAGTGTTCAGTTTATGAACACGTGCAAAAAGCCCTGCTGGAAAATATCATGCATTCACGTCTAACACTTGGTTTCCCAAAAGATCAATGGTGTGAAATGAAGCTGCTAATGATCCCGTGCTGGTCACTCCATCGCTCAAACGAGTGTGTGCAGGACTGAAGAGTGAGGAGGAAGGAGAGACAGAAGGAGGACGGTGGAGAGAGCATGTGTGTGTAGGCAGAGCTTGTGCAGCATTTGTGTGTGTGTGTGTGGGTGTGTGTGTGTGTGCATGTGTGCGTGTTATTTTATGTAACACTTGGTTCGTCTATTAAGTAGCGAGAAATGATCTTTTTCTCTGCCAAGACACTTCCTCCACACACTCCGTTCCTTGCAGATCACATATCTGACTGCAGAATAAAAAAAAGAAAAAAAAAAAAGAAAATGTCTAATATGCTCTTTCTTATAAGCTCTAACGCTTGTCATTAGCCATTTCGCATATGCTTTCTGGTTAAAAAAAACAAATCCAGGTGCAATCACACCTCTTGTATGCATTGTGCTCATTCATAGTGAACATCACACTGAGCGTTAAGATACCACCGATGAAAGATACAGTTGGATAATCCATCAGGAGGTTGTCAGTTATAAAATTCCATTACCCTCTGAGTAGTCGTTTGCATATGCTCACCATGGATGCTGTGTTAGATAACCATCTATTTTTTGCAGAAAGATGCACAAGGTGTTGAGCAAGAAAATCCCATGCATGCACACAGACAAACAAAAGAAATGTTTTAAAAAATCTAAACATTTTGGCTGAACCCTGGAATGCAGAAATTCAAAGCTTATTAGAAGTTCGGGTTCTAATTGATCTGTCTGTAGATTTATTTAATATACAGCATTATCGAGACCACTATCTACCTTAAGCCTGAAAAATGATTTTGCAACAGATGGTGTGGCCCACACAGAGCACTGATCTTCCCGATATCATCAACAAGATTGCATGCATCAAAAGCAAAAGGGAAAACAATCTTCTGTGTTCAGTTCATTGCTCTTGCATTGCACAGGAAACTCATAACTCAGTCCTCCTCATTGCAATGCCTTTGAAAGCATAGCCATTACAGTCTTTTGAACATATTAAATGATATGACTAATAACTTTATTTTATTATGAATACATTTAAAGAGTCAATATCAATTATGCCTGAGTGTGTGATCGAATCACTTTGGGGGTCTTGAGGCATCCTTGTCCTGCACAAGTGAAATATTACCAGTAAACAGCCTCTGTTCAGCCTCTGGATCAACCCCCGGCTTCCCCTTTGCACTCCGTCATGCATGTCTCCATCTCTCTAAGCACAACATCACTGAGCAGCACTTCCCCGCTTCACAGATGTGCTCGGGGTTGTCCTTGGAGATTTCCCTGTGCAAACAAAGCCCTTTTCCCCCCCTCCGTCTCTCTCCGTTTCCACCCCCTCTGCCTCCATCCATTCCGGCTGCATCTCTCCCCCCACAATTTCACACCAATGAGCATGCCGCATGTAGCTCCCACTCGCTGGCATCAGAAACACGAGATATCTTCAGTCCAGAGCCGTACAGTTTCAAACAAATACACACCAGCATTGGCGCGACAGAGGCTGCATCCTGCCAAAGCGCACGTTGGGGCTAGTCGGTGCTAAAACAAAAAACCAAAAAAACGAAGGGAGGAAAGAGTCCAGCAGCTCTCTCACTCACACCGGACACAAGGTAAAAGATCCATATTCATTTATCGAATGACAGTGTGTTATGTAATTCTGCTGTGGACACTAAGCTGCAGGCATTGTGCAGGTCTTATTGTTATTCCTAATGGTTCACCGGGCTGATTAACATGTGCAGCTTTATGTTGGGCTGACTGTCAAAATCAGGGGAAACACAGTTGAGGAAATAGAGATAAAACTGGCAATAAAACAGTTTCAGGGGAGAAACGCAGGCTTTTGCTTAGAAGTGTTATTATTGCTGCAGATTTTCATGCTCTCTACCCTGCATGTCCAGATTTCTACCTGTTAACAAATAGATAAATGCTTCCAGGACCATTTCCTGTGAGCACTTCTGGAAGTCGCTTCACACATCCCCCCCCCCCCCCCCCCCCCCCCCCGCACCCCACCCCACCCCTCCTGGAAGCTCTCTCTGAGGGCTGTTCAGTCCGCTAAATGTCACTCGTTAGAGTTCTCAAAGATGGAGTGAGGCTTTGAAGCCCACATCAGAATTCCCTCAGAATGAAGTGTATACAAACCCTTCAACATTGATTCATTGTTATCAGTCTTCTGGGCTCATATAATTTAAAGGTCAAGCTCCTGTTTGTTGTTTGTTTACAATTTTTCCCTGGCCACAGTTTTCCTCTTGGTGTAGAACAATTAACAAAAAAAAATATATATATTTTTCCATTTTCAGTATAACATCTGAGGATCAGTATGCATGACAGGATGTCGAATTCAGGTCTTTGTACAGTACAAAAACACCAAACATAATAGAAATACTTAGTATGTGTTAAGATTAGTGATCAATCAGATTGATCGCACGGTTGCTGTGAATTCAATTTGATTATGATTAAATATCTATATTTTTAATCTCTAATAATTATGTTTTATATTGCATGAGCAAACAGACTCAAGATAGATAGACATACACACACACACACCTTTAACAGTGCATGCTATCTTTTTCCAAAGCAAACATGTATCCTCATTAACGTGGTGCCGTTACTCCTTTTTCAGTGTAACCCCGGGGTAAAAGCCAAACTAAGATGACAGCCCACTCACGAAGTTTATCTTTTATTTCAGTGAAAAGTATTTATGAGCCATTTGACGGGAGAAAAAAAGCTCCGCAGTTGCTGAATCGGTAAAAGTTTAGACCATTTCCGAAAGTTTTCTCGATGCGCCAGACCGCCACTCCCTGCTTCTCATCTGCACAAAGTTGGCTGGATTCCACTTTATATAGGTGAGCTCTGGAAAGGCTTGCGGCGACACGACGCAGCTCGAAATGCCCTGTACCCAGCATGCACCGCAGTTTAATTATGTTAACATTGTAAATCAGATTAATTCTGATGATAGATTATTCCAGATTAACGGGTTCATTTTGATGGCTCTACTTAGAATAGTAAGCAAAAATAAATAAATCAAACTGTTCTCATGGCGTTAAAAGCAATAAATACAACTTGCAAGTTCTTATATTGCGACAACCAGTGTCCATCATGGCAGCAGCAGGGAATAAAGTTCTGACTAAAAGGAGCGAGAAGTAAAGATGGACTTTCTGAGTTCATTTCACCTGAACCCATAAAACTCCTCAAAACTGCCAGTCCTATAGACGGCACTTAGGCTTAATGTTTTGGGAGTTTCAATATGATGATGTGTTACATAATCCAGTGAAAAGCTCACCGTCCTCATAGTTCTCTGTTGAATCCAGATAGATACTCCCTTGAGAGCAGTTTAGTGGTTATGCTTTAATCTTATAGCGGAATGCAGTGTGATCGCCATATGCAGTGGTAAGTTCAAGCCATAGAGCAAGTACATCAACGATGCTCTGCAGTGGAAACCATTGTGTGCTTAATATATTCATTTGTCGACACAGTTTTAAATCCCTCCGAAGTGAAATGCTTTTAGTAGACACAGTGACGAACCTTGGAATGAAGCCGGTTTCAGCAATGCAAAATAAATCCCTGAAACAAACTGATTATATAAATGGCTAAATGCGGGATGAGCGACATGCACAATTTTTAGAATAAACTGGGAAGAATTGAAAAGGGCAAAAGGTTTAAGCACCCAGGCAATACAGCTTAGGGTTAAAACAAACAAACAAAAAGGAAAAAATAAATATATATATATATATATATATTCATTACAAATTGTATTTTTGTTTGTGTTCACTTTATTTAGTCAGAAATGACAGATTTGTTTTGGTTTTTTTTGCCTAACGTTCAAAATATTTGCATGAACTGGCAAGGTTTATTTCCCCAACTGCAAATCATCCTAATTTGCAGCCATTAATTTCCCCCCGTCCTTGGCATAACATTACCAAAAACAAGACATTTAGCGGGACTACACAAAAGCCCATTCGGCTCAGTCACATCACATCACGTTTGGATTTAGCCTCCAGTGGATGACAAGCTCTAATTTTATCACCAAGCAAAAATGTTCTCCAGAAGCTAAATGCAAGTCGGTGGCCTGCCCTTATCATCCGGCGTGCACGCGTGTGCTTTTAATAGTGCTGTCCAGCCAGTGACAGCCAGATTTACTTGACTGTAATCTGACATAGCTCTGAGTCAAACGGCGAAAGACTAGGAAGCCTTATCGGCCTACTTCCGTGTCTGAGGAGACCTTTAACAGCAGCAACTGTGTGAGGTACAAGCAAAGACGAACAGCGACTCTAGAATATATGTTTTGTTTGTCTTTATTGACGATATTTAGAAACTTGTGCATTGATCATGTTATATTTTTGACTGAGTTGAAATGCATGATGAAATAATTGCTGTTCTCCCAGCTAATGCAGCTGTTGGAACTAGTGCCTTATATTCATATTTAAACATTTGCCCAATAGCTCTAATTTGTAGATTTTATTGCAAGACAGTGATATTAAGTGCCAAGTGAAGGTTTCTCAATGCAAGCAATTCCAGTCAACTGGTCTTTGATGACATTTTGCCCCTATACGAGTAGAAACACATCTTTGAGATATAAGACCAGGTCCAGTTGGCCTGATTCGATTGCATTCAAATGTTTCCTACCTTGGCAAGTGAGAAAATGCATAGAAACACCTCAGTGAGAGAATAACTGATGTTTTGTTTCATTTTTATTGTTGTTATCTGAAATGATTGTGGACTGTCTTGGCTAAATATCATCAAAAGTGAAAGACAAACTAATAATAAAATGCTAATTCACAACAAAATGCACTTTGACAGTCTTGACCAAGCTGCATAGTTCCCCTGTGCTGTCAATCTCTACAGTGCAATTGGTCAAATGCCGGTAAACATGTAAGCCTTCACGGCTTTATGTGTCCATAATAAGCCAATGAGTCATTAGTGCTGCTCGAACGATTGACATTTCCTGGGCCAATCAACCAACCAATAGGCTTCTGCATCATAAGCCGGCTGTACATGATGTAATTTTGGCTGTAAAAGACAAAAGGCAGCCAATGGTGGTTATAATTTTGATAAAAGCTTAAAATCTGTGATTTTTGTCATATAGGAAAATGGGCTCCGCTGATTGTATGACTACAAATATTCTGACATATAAGTGCTAGAAAATTCACGACCACCATCACACCACAACAATAGTTTGCAAATTTCCAAGGGGGTAAAATGAACCATGTTTACATTCTCAGTTCATATCTATACCCATCTTATTTCTTCTACATGAATGCTAGAAGAACAATTGAGTTTGCTCTTTATTGATTTATTCCTGAAGACATTATGTAGAAGCTGTAAAGGTTAACATTGTTACGAGTATATAATAAAGTACTTCTGTGGAGAACCACAATGTGCAGGCAAACTCACTGACGTACTCAAAGAGAGTTGCAGGTCATAAACGCATTATACTCCTGAATCACACTGTGTGTAGGAGGAATAATGGAATATTATAATGTCTGATTTGAGATCACTTAGTTTTGTAAGTTGTATATAGCTACTTAGAAGCTCGACCTAAAGAGACAACAGAAACGTCCCTACCCATTGTCAATCCCCTCCAGCAATTTCTACATGCTTACAAATCAAGTTGAACGGCAAACTATACAATCTTCAGCCTTTTCTGGCTTTTCCATGTACACGGTGATCATTTTCAAAATGTTGGAGCTCCATTCGAAACTGATTGACTGTTGTCATGGAAACAGGGCCTTAAACAACCCGGCCAAGCTCGGGGGAACAGCATGAGCTCAACTATCCTACCTGGACAAATAGGATTGTGCATAGACAAATACAAGTACAAATATTATTGCTGATTCTGGATGCAAAAATATATAATGATGGCATTAACTGGATGAACGTATCAATGCATGTACTGAAGCTTTTAATCAGCTAGTACTAAATTAACTAAGGCCCAAGAGACTTAGTCCTCCTGCATGCAATGCATTAGACATCTCACTCTGATGGGTGTATATTCTCTGAACACATGCAAACAAGGATATAAATCTAAATTCAAGTAAAGCAGACTGCACTCTCGAAAACATCAATAGTGAATGTAACACAGCTGATAGTTGAATGCAAATCAAGTGTTAAATTTAGGTCTAATTTTGTATTTTCAAGTATATCAACAACAAAATTCATTAAATTAGATTAGTTAACTGTTGCTGTTTACATTTTTCTTTAGTAACTGAAAATGTATTAAGAAGTCCCTGCCCCTGGCTTGCATTTGTTTTGGGTGTGCAGGCAACTGATATATTAGTTTTCACTGAAACTGAAATCGTATTGTGATGAAGTTCTACTGCTTTGTCTTGCATGTTTGCACTGTAACCAAGACGATGACCCCCTCTGGCTTTTAACACTGATGGTACCCTGTGAACATACATCCAAATGAACATGATTTCACGTTAGCGAAAAGAGGATAAAAACATAGTTGTAGGGGAAGAGGAAACTCATTTCTGCAAGCTGCAGTGACAGATAATGCAACCGTGCCCTTGTGAGGCCTGCTTGGGCGCATATGTATTCTTTTGGAGATTAATCTATAAGCTGCTGGAGCTCGCGAATTGAACACAGATTATGGCGATACACAATAAACAGAGAGAGCAGGGTCTGTGCAGCGGGGAAGTAACATTAATCTAACCTTATATGAATGTACTTTTCCGAGTAGAAGGCATATGAAAATAGTATCAGGGTGTTATGTGCTGAAAAGCCCCCCTGGGTGGTTTTATCCCAGGTTGACTCTTCATGTGAGTGAGCGCAGGGGTCCCTACAGCATGTCTCAAAGGACCCAGGAACGCTGGAGTTATGGAACATGAGTAATAGGAAGGGCCACGGCTCACATTCATTATTTTCTTAAGAAATACAAATAACTGTAAAACCACATAGGCATTAAATATAAAACTGAGTAAACACGATATAAAATGCCACAGACATGTTAAGTTGACGATTGTTGCAGGGCAACACGTCATAGGCAATAAAAGTGCAAAAGGTGTAAAGTATAATTGGGTCCAAATTCTGAATGCAATGATTGTTAATGCACAGTAGCAGAAACAACAGATTGAAACGGCGACGATGTAATGCTAAAAATAGACATGAAATATTCAAATAAAACAACACTGAATGGCATATTCACTGAATATTTTAGTATTGATATAATACAAATCAAATGTTCAAGTGTGTTGATGACTAGAATGATGATGTGGTGAATAACAAGGTGCTGAGCCGAGTGCAGGATGTGTGATATTTGTATTTTTGAAGTGTTTATCATCTGTAGTGTTAATACAAGTCAACAATTATCCACAAGTGTTCCTGCACGATGCTTTTAGTTTTAGTACACGAAAATTTTCTGATAGAACATTGAAACCTCAAAAAGTAAGTCATGTTGATATATCCAGTCTTTACCACTACCAAATAAAAGAGCTACGAATTAAAATTGAGCTGAGGAATCCAATTTTTAGCAGCTAATAACACCATTTTGCACGAGTACTTTAATATTTGGGTGCGTGTTTTTTAGCAGAGAAATCCATTATTTATCTCTGACACCAGTTTTTCCTTAAGTTTTATATCATTGCTGACCCAAGATTTTGTAGATGGAATCGATCATAAGTGTATATACTACAAATGCACTGATACCCATACCCATCTGCCAAAATAAGGGTCAATTAGTATCGATTGTAAGATTGTTTTCCTTTTACTGAGTGCGTGTTCACACTCCCCTGTTTGATCGGACCAGAGTCTCTTGAAGGAAAAAACGTTTTGCTTGGGCGACGTGAAACCTCCTTCGAACTCTGAACCGGATCTAACAAGAGATCTCTGGTCCCCTTGAAATGCTTTGTCTCGGTTTAGTACCAATCAATCCTTCTAGTGGATGGGTGACGTACTGCGCAATGCATTCTGGGTAGTAAACAAACAAAGCTAATCACACGAATCGGAAGAAGCAGACGCAGAAAGAAAAAGTTGGAAAATATCCGATTAAGAAGTAGTGAGGAAGACTCTCATTGATATCTGGTCTGAAGACTATACTGTATATTGCGGTTGTTTGTGGCTACCCATTAGCCACAAGCTAACTAACCTAGCCACCACGGGCTAAAGTGGTGAGACTTCTGGTTTCATTCCGGACCAATCACTGAGCCGTGTTTATTCTTTACTTCCTCTCTGGTCAATGTTTGTTTCGGGCGACAGCGCCCCCAAACCAGCAGCTGTTGTTATTGCGTGACATTTTCCAGGCAGTTTGAGCCGATCTCAAAAGTTGAACCAAGTCCCGGAATACCTGAACGTAAAAGGTCGTTTTAAAGCGGCACGTGTCAGAGCTGGGTTGTGTTGTTTGTAGCTGTAGCGTCAAAGTAGCCAGGTAGCAGATCCTGGAGGCAGTGAGTGTTGAGCATCAAACTCTCCCCAGACCTGCCTGAGCCAACAGAGCACAGTCGTCTCCAAGGACAGAAATAAACACAAAATTGGCTCAGATTTTTTTTTCTTCTCTCCCCCTGTTGGTGCTGAAAGTGGCAACATGTCAGATGGTCTGACACACACTTCTGTGGGCAGTTCGTTCTTCCGCTCTCAGGGCACAGCCGACAGAAGTACACACAAGCAAACACACAAGTGCAAGACCACAGTCGTGCTCTTGTGATTCAAGTCCCAAATCTGACAACTTGGTAGTCGAGAGAAAAAGGCACACGTGCACAAACTTGCCAAAATGGAGCTGCTGCTCAGTCACCCTTAATAACTTGTCAACTGAGTCACGCCGCATCTTAATTAGCTTGAAAACAGCATAGACTGGCACATGGAGAGAATAGAGAGTAAAAACTGGACACCAAATCTAATTAATTCTTCAGGCATTTCACAGTTATGACACCAAAATTTGGAAAGTTCCCAGTACTTTGGAGACTTTGGTCTGTCGCTCACTTGTTTCGAATTTCCAATGAATGTCAAAGCTGTTACATGTGAGCATGGGTCCAATCAGTCAGGTTCCGGGAAGGAATGGTGAGGTAACATACAGATTACTGCGAGGTAATGCAGAGGCATTATGTGGCCATACAAATGCTGTTAGGTAATGCTTAAAGTGCCCCCTGAGAAAATCAATTGCAGTAATTCAAAAGGTGAAGGTTATTCCAAAGCACTTTGCAAGAGGTGGTGAAAAGATTGAGAGGTTATATAATGTTAGTGCAGAGCAATGAGAAAGTATTGGGAGTCTATACATTAACATAAAGAGATGATTGGTAGACAAGAGAGCACGAGCGATGTCCGTGGTTCGGAAATTGTCAAATATTAATGAGAACGACAAACATAAGACAGACTGTAATTTATGTTCTGCCAAAATATCAAGAGGAGGCGACAGATAGTTTGTGCAACACCAGCAACTTCCTCACCAGAGACATTTGGACCAGTAAAGTTAGCAGGATGGCACTTATTAGTTTAACTGCCGAGCCTGTAACTCTGAGCCCTGCTACATGCTACATGCCATAATCCTTGAAACTGAAATGCAGTTAATCACAATTTGCCTCTATTGTCGTAAGGATGAAATACTTTTCATCCTAAACGACGATAACAATGTGCCCATCGTTTCCCTTGTCAGATGTCTACACACTGATGGAAGCACAGTAAAAAATGACTCATGGCAGACTAACTTGCTTGTGACCTCTGTGGCATTGGTTTTAAATTTATGGCATCCTATTCTCCAACGAACAAGAGGTTGCAAGACATCATAGAGAAAGGAAGCACCCAACATGGCTCATTTATTCAGTGAATGACACAGACAATGTAATCGAGTTTAGCGTGTGAGACATAAGTGGAACAGATTGCGTTACCTAACACAAGGTTTATTAATTAATGGATGTGTGACAGGTAAGAGCTGTCTCGGTGGCAGGGCTGCAGGAGGCAGGGCAAGTTCACTGAAACTGTGATTCTCAATCAAGATGGATGTATTCTGACCACAAAAAAAAAAAAGGTGTAGCATACTATTATTAACTTATAAACCTATATGAAGTATATTGGGGTTTTTGTTTCTGTGTGTAGTAGTGGTTATGCTGTGCTGTAAAATATGCTCTTAGATTAGTCTGGCAGAGCCCAATGCTGTATAAGGAAGGGCATGACGCATGCATATAGGATAAAAATCGTCTTTAATTGGTCACAGTTACAATGTCTGACTTTACTTGACATGTTGCTATTTTTTACTCACGCTGCAGGAAGTAGAGCAGCAATATGATGGTTGCCGAGGATGATCTTTTTTTTTAACCCGTGAGACTTCTTGACACTCTCACGTGTCTCCGTTGCCTTTTGTACGCCAACACAGTCGTCATCGTGCACCAGCGCATCCGTGCACTCATACATGTCCTGTGCACATCAGTTCCACTCAGGTCCCTTTATCAATGGCGAGCCAGTGTTATGGTTGTTTTACCTGTAACTATATGGACGTTATTTAGAAATACATTTTCATAACTACTTGGCAGGAAGTCCGATAAGATGACACACATCTTTATAAAGAACTGCAGGGTGTCTCTTGTCAGCATCAACAAATGAGGACAAGAAGAGACATCTTAAAAACCTGCATTGCACCAAGTTAGGTAACATCAAGGAAGGCTTTCCTACGCGCACACGCGCGCGCACAGACAACTTTCATGATCTAGATTTTTACTTTTAAATCAACCAACCCCACCAGGCATCTCAGATCCTGGAGGTCTAGCGGATGTTGTGAAATGCTTTTAGATTGGAGAGGCACACTTGTGTCTCTCCGAGACGTTAGCGTGCCGATGCTGTTTTTAGCCTCTTTCCTCCAGGAGCTGGCCTTGCTGCATGGCTGAATAGAACATGCACTGCTTCCTCCTGACTACATGGATTTGTCAGGGATTTTTATAAATAGCTCAGCGCCGCAGCACGTGTCTGCAGCGCACTGCAGATGAAGAATGTGGCTCACAACAGCCGTGAAGATACTGATTTGTCAAAACAGAGAGGAGACGGAGGAGAGGAGGCGCATTAGCGCGGTGAGGCATCTCTGTATTGGCAGTTTGATGCACGCTGTGCAGACTGATCAATAAGACCAGTGCGCCTGTCATCAAAACCCCTCAGTGATACTATCCTGCGGACGAAGGCTCATGATGTTTTGGCCTTAAGAAAAAAAAAAGATTTCAAAAATTGTTGCTATTTGCAGCACAGACGGATTCAAGCTGCTGAACGACGTGTCAGTATTTCATATTTTAAACTCTATGGATTTATACCAAATAGGATTCCATGATGAGATGAGCTTCTAATCATTTCAAAGCATAATTACAAGTCTGATGCTAATGCAGGAATGTGAATCTTTTACTATATTTAGGGATGCACTGATACGATACCATTTTATGGTATTGGGTCCAATACTCATACTTTGATGAGGACTCGAGATGAGTATTTACTGTATTTATGATATGGTTTATGGGTCTTTTTCTATGCTTATGGTGTTTTTATAGGAACTACTCAGTATGTGCTGTTTTAAATTGCCTCTAGGGGATAAATAAAGTTTATTTCTTGAATCTTGGAAAAAATAAAAAATAAACTCCAGGCTACTACATGATATTATCCATCAGCAAAGTGGGTGTCACATCCTTTTATTTCAAGTATTAAATGTTTTAAGTAAAACACAACACTGTTTGAACCAATTATGGATAAGTTAAAACATTTAAAGTTTAGGGATTTATTTGTCTACCCAGACCTTCTTTTGTATTGTGTTACAAGTCATATGCTAGAAATGATACTGGACACTTGCTGTATACAGTTTTACAACCTGATCATATAAAATAAAAAAATACATCTTGAGGAGGCAATACAATAGGATGGTTTGTCCGCTGCTTCTTGAAGGAAGCAAACTAACATTGGACGTTGCTATTTCCTCACTTTTTATTGACCTTAGACAAAGCAGGCTGTCAACCTTTAACTTGCTTGAAAATTGTTTGATTTTCTTGAATAAATGTTGGAAATCTTGGGAAAGTAAGGCCTGATTTTTAAGAAGCGAGTGTGTCTGCAGTCTTCAGGGGTTGGTGAAATTTCTTCCACAGGTGAGGAGCGAAGGAACTAAAAGCTGCTTCACCTTGTTCCTTCTGACTGTGGGGTACTTAATCTCAGATGTATTCATGATTGAGACCATTGATAGCGTGGTTGGAGAGAAGGGACATTTTGAAGTCAATCCTTTGACGTACCAGCAGCCAGTGCAGAGGTTGATGCTCAGGTGTAATGTGCTCCACCCTCTTTGTGTTGGCGATGACTCTGGATAAGCTGCAGCTGTCAAACACATTTCTTTCACTACAATAATCCAGCCTACTGAAAATAAATGCATGGATGGGTTTCTCTGACTCTTGTTCGATCACATATCCTTTAAATCTTGCAATGGTTTTCAGATGGTAGTAAGCTGATTCTGTTATCTTAATGTGGCTTTTGAATTTCAGGTCAGACTCTATAATTACACTCCTTGATTTGTTGTCTTGAGTCGTCGAGCTGAGCACTGACTTGTTAACCTTTCCTTATTGAGGCCAAAAACAATTACCTTGGTTTTTTTCTGCATTAAGACATCCTCTCATTACCGAGCAGATACTGACAGTGATAACTAGAATTTTGCATAAATATGATAGGAGATGTGATATTCCTTGATCTGAGGAGGTAGAAGGATGTAGATGTAATATATAAGAGGCCCAAGAATAGAGCCTGAGGAACCCCACAGGTGAATATCATATCATTCCATGTCTTTACTGTCCAGGAGGGACTGATGCTGAGGCGTTAGTCACGTGTTTGGTCATAATCTCAATGTATAAAGACTGCCTGGCTCTTTTTACATACATAAGCAACGTTTCCCTTTATAGATGTTATGAATGTGGCTCATCGTTCACAGGAAAACAAGATGCACCGCATAATTAATCATGTGGAAGAGAACAGTGCCTCTTAGAAACTAAGAAAAAGAAGAGGTGGGTGTGACGAATGGAGGGCTGGTGAGCCGATATGGGACACGAATCCAGACGTGAACTGGAAACAGGCGCCAATCAAGACCAAAGACAGTAAAACAAGACAACAAAAAAAGACTTGAACAAAGATTAAGATATGAATGAGACACAGGGTCCCATCAGAGAAAAACAAAACTCAAACATCGACTAAACGTGGGCTTAGATCTGCTTTTTCTTTCAATAATCTTTGACGTTTTTGAAGCTCTATTAGGATGTGAACAAAGACATGTTTTGTGTTTGTAGTTTTGAATCAAGGTCTAGGAGTACCACAGTCCTGCATTTTTTTATTTATTTTTTTAACAACTCCTTGTAGATTATTGTTCTATGAGTGGCTTTGACTTTGATGATGACACATTCATCCTGCTGTTTATTCTAATAAGACTCTTTTATAACCTTTCTGACGTGCAGCTCAACACTCACCGCTGAACTTCAGTTAACTCAGACTCCATACATAGTTTGCTACGCCAAAAATATCCCCGCATAACAATTTTTGCAGCCCTGTCTGAAAATAACTATTCATTAGTAAATGAAGTGCACCTAGAGATTATGACTCATACAGACGAGACGGAAACTATCCTTCCAGTTCAGCGCATCTGCTTCATACAGAACATAACATGGGTTTCTAGGGCAGCCTGCGTCACATCCACCGTGCATCTCAAACAAGCCGCAAATGCCTTCGGTGTTTTGAGGTTTATTCTTGGCAGCACAGAGAAGCTTTTGAGTGAGTTTGTAGACCATTAACTCCTTACTGAAACACAAATATTTCCCAGCGCCGGGTGAAGGGAGGGTTTTCATTCATGATTTTTATCAATCCCACGTCCTTCTCTGTGAAATCATATTCACCTCACGGACTTACATGTCACACACACACTCACAAAAAATAAATAAATACTGAAAAACAAATCCCATGAACAAACTAAACCAGAAATCTGATGCAAAACTGATGGATGTAGAATTAACTTTAAAGTTTATGCACTAAATGAAGACAAGAAATATGAACAAATGACTTTTGGTGGAAAAATGAGGAATACACTTAATGCAACGTTCCTAATTCAGGATCCAAGCGTCAAAACAGTCCACAGCTCAGACTGCACTGATATCATCCCAAAAAATGGGAAGTAATCAGGACCACTTATGCAACCCCCTGCTTTTTAAGGTGAATGGACAAATGCGATGAGCAGAGAGATGGATGGATAGATAAAGAAATGCGTAGAGACTACATTAGTTGTTCTCAAGCTTTTACTCATTCATTATAATACGCTGGGGAGTTTTATATAATGAAACCGTCACGAAAACCGGAAAGCATTGTGGAAACGTGACGTCGCATAGTAAGCAATTGGGAGGTCAAATACATCGAATTGATCCCAGGAAACGCACACACACACACACACACACACACACACACACACACACACACACACACACACACACACACACACACACACACACACACACACACACACACACACACACACACACACACACAGTATTACAGATACAGTAATTATTCCAAGTGTGTGTTTAATGTAGTCCAAAGTAATGTAATTGTACAGTGGTTGTTTTAATAAAATAACCTCCCAAGAAAATGCTCCTACAGCAGAGAATTACTGGTCTACTTCACCAGGTTAACTACTGCTAGACGCTTTACTCCGAGGTAGTGTTTCAAATTTGAATCGCTTGATGTTGATATTAAAATTCCAATTTACAGAAATGTACACACTGCTTTTGGCTTGTAGACGAAGCCAAATGTTTTTGAATAAAATGTGCCATTTTGTACCATTTCCACACAAAATCTGACCCGTCATTGAAACAGGTTGGAGTCTCACCCACTTTTTACAAATTTCACATTGACGACTGAGAACTTGTGCGAGTTTGTGGGTCACCCGATTTATAGAATTAAGCTGAATAGCCTTGACAACAATCAAGACAGACTCTGAAAAAACATATTCTTTTATATCTTGTATACTCCTCACTTTCACTTCAAATGTTTTATTTCCTGAATAAACATATTTAAAAAGAAATTAACCTTGATTTCTATATAATTTATTTGATATTTATTTGTACTCCACAACAGACCAATGGTTAAAAAAAAAACATTTGGCCTTTGAATAAACATCATCACAACCATGCCCTATCTGGAGTGACCCATGTGTCCCAGAGGCAAAACTGTGACAAACAGTACATGACAAGCATGACTGTGCGAATGAGACGGGACAGGCAGCGATGACAATTGTGAATATGGTTTATTTCAGTACAAATGCATCCTCAGTTTGAGAGGGTCATTTTTTATTTCTGTTTCAAAAGTGAAACACAATGGTTGCATCACATGGCATGAGGCAGTTATAAAGACTAAAAATATGCTAGAAATTGTCTGTTTATGTTAACAAAAATATCCAAAATGCATGTTTTGGATTTCTGCCCCTTATGGAACATAGAAGTTGCTATCAGATAACAACAATATGTTTACTTTTCATAATGCATTAAAAAAAAAAAAGTCAAACTGAGGAAAAGAGGATGATGAGCAACAGTGATGTTTGAAGGTTTGTTCTGAATGAGTCAGAACTGCACTGAGTCAGGTTTTTGCATATGGAGTTACACCTGTTGTCCGGTCACAGTTGGCCTTATCGCTCTGTATCTTGATTTAACATTTAGGAACTTACACATAGTCAAAACATCCAAAGGAGAAGCCTGGCTCCCTGAAGCCATAACATATGATTAGTCGCTGTAGCAACAGCTATAATGTGACGGTGGTGCTCTCACCGGAGCTGTACATTCCCACCAAGTACCACGATTACACGATCATCGGAGGAAGTTTAGCAACCCTAAATGCTTTGGTTACACAATCACATACATAATGTGAGATGTACTTGCATAAAGCTGAAGACAGAAAACAAATCTGAATATTATTTGCTCTCTTCCTGCAGGATTCGCACAATGAAGACCAGACTCGGCTGCTTGTCCAACAAATCTGACTCCTACAATGACTTCTCCGAGTTTCTGCCTCCTGCCCACGAGACCACAACCAGGGTTCTGAAGTAAGTCTGCCAAAAAAAACAAACAAAAAGGAAAAACCTACACTGTCCTGCTCTGTTCCTGTGGGACAACAACCACAGAACTATTTCAAAGTCACCCTTCTGTTGTGTGAAATCACTTTCAGAAGGCATAGGCTACTTGGCACGTGTTATACAATCATTGTGCATACTTTCAATTTCTTAATCCAACGGTTAAACTTTTGCAGACACGTTGTGCTTTGGTGTGTTTTAGGGTAACCATGCAAAGCTTTTGCATCATGCAGTTTTACTACATTGTCCCTTTTCCAAAGCACATCTTGCTTTATTAATGTTCCTGAATATGAACATTGTCAGTATTGCACAAGAAGACGAATATGTGCTTCTTTTTGCATAAATTCAGAATAACTAAGGTCTTCTATCTGGTTTGATTTACTTTTATTTCACCTAAAATATTTCAGGTGGATGAAAAGATTGAGCTGTAAGCAGGTGCGTTACATACATTGCGTTACTTTCAATTAAAAAATGAACGGTTCCAGACAAAGTCTTTTGTTCATAAAGGCATCATTCCTGATGTTGTTTCTAAATTGCCAACTAAAATTGGAAAGTCTCTTCAACTTTGAAACTCTTGTAAGTTCAGGAATGAAGCAGCAGTAAAATTGACTGTGGAAACATTGTGGTGCCTTCAAATACCTTTAAGAAATGGAGTCGATTTAATGACCACGGATATGCCAATTATAATATAGTCACTTAATGGCGCTTTGGTTTCAAAGAAATAGTCAAAGAAATCGCACAGGAGGCAACATGAGAGAGGAAGCGAATCAACACATTGCAGACTTGATTGGGGCAGAAAGAATAAATCATGAGCTTCTGATTCAGCAGCTCCCAGCAGTCTGAACCTATAGCAGCTTAGGTAGAAAATGGCCCAGAGTAATCTACAAGTTTTATTTCATGGAAAAGTTTTTGAACCGGATCTTAAAAGTGGAGACTGTGTTGACCTGCCAAAATAAAAGCTGGAGCTGATTCAACAAGAAAGTACCAAATCAAATCAAAATTCATTCAATACATTAGAAAATCAAAAATAACACTCTCATACCAGCTTTGGCTGTATATAAGTAGCGTCTACACACATCAGGACAACATAATGCTGATATATTCGTATTCTCTGGTGTTCTACCACCACGTTTTCACCATTTTGTGAAAAGCAAGTGTGAGCAAAAGGTCAGCTATTGTTCTCCTATCTGACATCGTCCCACACACGTAACCAGATATTTGAAGTCCTATATAGTGGTGGGAGGAAGGACTGCTGTGAACTGAAGATAAATTATTCATTAAACTTAGCAGCTCTTCAATAATAAATACAATACCATCTTGTGTTAAAAATACATGAAAGCGAAGCGGTTGGTTGGCAGCTTACTCAGGCTCTTCCCTTTGGTTTTTCTCTCTGTCAGGGTTTCAACGGATGAAGTTGTTCGATGGTCTGAATCGTTTGATCACCTCCTCTCTCACAAATGTAAGTCAATGTGTTGGGTGTGAATGTGTTGGATGGGTTCTGCCACCACAGAGAAAATTAAAGCCTCTTAAATATAGGTTTTTTTTCCCTCCCAAGCACTTTATGTAAGAGTGCTGTATGGACCAGGTTAACACAGGTAATCATGGCATTGTTATGCAAGATATCTTTGAAATGTGTAAAAACTAAATTGTAGCTGTAGTGAATTAGTTAAATTTCTGACAGGCTGTAAATGTTGAGGCTCTGCGAGGTGGTGAGTGATGGACCAACTGATGAATAGATTCTATGTATATGTATTGTAGTCGGTGGGAAATATAATAATGGCAGAAGTGCTGTGCTTGTAACCCTCCTCAGATTCTCCTATTGGATTCTTTTGTATGCAAGTAGATGCACTATTCCATCCCATACTCAATATGACCAATGCACTGTGCTCTTATGCACAGCCCTGCCTTGCTTTTGGAGACCAATCCAGCTGTTTGCAGCACGCTCATGCAGAATATCAAAAGGGAAGGTTCTATATACACTGATATCCAACTCAAACCAACATGATTAGTTCTAGATGTATACATTTAGTTCATTGAGGTCACATTTACACCAAGCCGGGTCAAACCGAATATTTTACCGTCAACATTATCCAAAACAAAGTGGTTTACTGAAGATCGTTCCCCCCCCCCCCCCAAAAAAAAATCATCTACTCAAACCTGCATAAAACCCTTGCTAAGTGCTACTATGAGCATGTCAAACCTGTATGAAGCCATGCTGGCCAATCAGTGTGTCTTTTCCAGGATTCTAACAACAATGAATGGTACAAATGACTCCCCGTTCCTTCAGCGATAACGCCATGAGGATAATTTTCTGGGACCAATAGAGAAGTGGAGTTCTTCCTCAATGTGGCATTAGAGTACAAATCAAGTAAAGAAAATATCTACTGGGAATCATGCCAATCAAAATGCAAGGACATATTTGCACTGTTTTTAAAACAGTGACTATAAACACAGGCCAAACACACACTCCTTGTGATTACATGCAAATGGACACAGAGTTCTTCCAAATCTCCACTTTGGCCGGAGTTGTCATATACAATCATTTATTGACTTGGTGTTACGGTTTTCAGAACTGGACCCAAATGCACGACACAGAAACAGAGCAAGCAGTCTTAGTGATGATTTAATATAACAAGGGGAGGTGACACTAGTGACAAAGATGAGCGAGAGTCCAAGCTCATTCGTGAGCGGTGAAACAACAATCCAGGTGACGCGTGAGGTGAATCCAGAGAGAGGAACCGTAGACGACAGGCGCATAGGTCGTCTTGACGAGGAGCCACGAGATGAAGACAATAATCTGGCACCTACTGTCTGGAGAGAGCCGGCTTAAATAGTGGAGCTAATGATGATCATCCACACCTGTGAAAGCACTTGCAACCAATCTAGCTCAGGGGGGGGAAGGGGGAACACAGGAAGAGCAGACAGACAGGGAAAACAGACAACAAAACACACGTGGAAAGCACCAAAACCCCAGATTATGACACTTGGAGCTTCAAAAGCTACTAAAAACCCAAAAGTATTGAAATAACACTGTTTTCACTGAGTCTCTTTCACACAATCAGAAATACTATATCAGTCAAAAACTACAAGCCAGTTCCAATGGATTTCCATGGATTAAATGATGAGACTTCATAGACTTTACATTCATTTTGTGATATTTATGAGGTAGTTTATTAAGTGTCACTCTGAGCTTGTGAAAAGGAGGACGTGAAAGCGCTCACACAAATGAAAAAATAACCTGCACTCACATAAAAATTAAGATTTGTTTTGACTGAGGTTATGACATAACATATTGGCTTGATACACGAGCACTTCAGAGGTAATAATGGTCATCTGGGGAAAAAAACCCATAAAAGTTTCTAAGAATAGAGCCTGCCCCCAGAAGAGAGAGAGAAAGAGAGGTGATACATCTGAGCATCCTGTTTCCAAAAACCAAACATTAGAGAAAGGCACCGCACCCGCACACACACACACACACACACACACACACACACACACACACACACACACACACACACACACACACACACACACACACACACACACACACACACACACACACACACACACACACACACACACACACACACACACACACAATGCCAAATCAATAGGGACACAGTACTGAATGTTCCCTGGTAGGATATTGTATTCAGAATTTCCTTAACTCGATTCAAAAGAGGAAATGGTGAATTACACCTTGCAGAATTTTGGTGCTATTTATTCTTCACCGAGTAAAGTGGATTTTGAGTATCCTGAAGGCCTGATGTGCACACAGTATTGGCTATTACGTGACTTATTGGTACAAGAACACGTTGTACCAGCGACTTGGCTCTTTATATCACATTGCCTCAAGGTATAGGATGACTCTCAGGCCCTGTTTACAAATTTCAGGTGAAGTTTTTGTTTGCAGGAGAAGGCTGTTGTATATCCATGAAAATGACTTCCAGTGTGTTTGTCCACACAAGGAAAATCCAAGCTTTCTAAAATGCGTAGTATTTAGATGGTATGAACCATTTGGAAATCAAAAATTGATTGACAAAAACTAAAATTTTAAATTGCATGTGTGCAATCTCTACCATAAAAAAGGCCTTATTTGAAACTTTAGTGTCATTTAAATAAATTGTAATTCCATTATTTGAAAATTCAGTTTTGTAAATTTTTTTTAAGGCTGGACCACGCAGGACGGTCAGTTTTTGGAAAAGAAAAAATAGCGGACGTGTTGCTCAAAGCCTCTAAAATATGTATTTAACGTCCATCACCACTGGTCACCGGCTAATTTTGCTTAAGTTTATCTTTTTTCACTAAAATATAGCAAAAATATCGGCTCGAGTGCATGACTCACAACTGACTTCCGGTTTGTATTATGCCCGGTAACGAGCAACGTGATTGGTCAAATATGGTATATTGTCTTTTGAAAGGCGGCCTCTGATTGGTTCGTAATTCTCTGACTCATTCTGATGCGTTCAAATGTCGGGGCAGAGGGGAGGAATCCGGTCGAATTTTCTTTCCAAGATGCGGAAGAATTCTATCTGCAGAATCCACACAAGTGGGACTAACTCTATAGACCTATGATCGATTTAATTTTTCATTTCCAAAATGTTGACACGTGTTCGATTCTGGACATCATTCATGCTTTTCATTGAACGCATTGGCACATATCTGACGCATACCTGATTTATGTCCACATATAAGATAAGATATACTTTTATTGTCCTCGTATGGAAATTTTGTCTGGACTGCAGTTTCCAAGGGTACAAGAGTGAGAAAAAGAATCAAGACTTTAGAACAGCGGGGTACTTTACATAGCAAATATATACATAACATATACACAGTATGTGAATGAATTCTGTATCCAATGTCAAAATATTTGAATATATGCATCTTTTTGCTGCCTACAAAAGCAGAGCCAATCTGTGTCACCTCAGGGGAAAAAAAGAAAAATCGGAATTGGGTCAAAGTGTAAATGCAGCCGATGTGTCGTTCCACATGATCACACCTAACTATCTGCTGATTGTTTCAGCCCCACCTACCTGCTGCCTTTGGTAATCCCAGCTGTTACTAATTGCAGGAAAGCATTTAAGCTCAGGCTCTTGGCAGTGTCTCCTCAGGTCTTGACAATGCAACAAGTAACCTCACTGCACTTGGAAGTTTCTCCGCGAGCATCGAGTCTGTTTAGCATATACTCTGAATTCTCGTTTCAACTCGAGCAGTATCCCGATTTCACCCTGATTCAGTTTTTTTTTTAATGTCCTCTCAAATGTCCCTCAGCCATCCGTTATTGTTTGACAGCACTTCCAACTGTGTCCCAGTTTAACCCCCACATGCATTTACCCCGCTCCAAACTTTCAACTCCTTTTATTAGAGAGCAAGTGAAACTACTTCAACAACTGTGCTAGTGCCGTTTCATTGATAAAGATGATCAACTGCTTTCGCAAAGTACAGCAAATGGAACGCTATTTGGGCTTTTTGGCCATTAGTGCAGAGGCAAGGTCTATAATTATTTTTCAGGGGTATTAGGGGTACTTGTACCAAATACATTGGCCGAGGTCCGTAGTAGTGTCACAAAGAATAGAAACACCATTAAGACCATGAGCAAAACTGTTATTTTTATAAAGCTTTTGAGAGAAAAAAACAAGAATACAATAAAACAAAAATATTTGTATTCATCTGCACAAAGGGTCTTTAAAGCATCGACTTACCAATACTGCAGTAAACCACCAAATAAACTATGAGAAAATTGCAGACGTATCTCCGAACACAAACTCATTGTTTTTGCTAATGCAAATGGTGACTGTACTCTGTGTTGTCGAACAGTATTGCCATATTAAAAATGTTATCGTAATTGGTTTTCAGAACCCAACAGCAACTCGTTTTTCTTCTTCTACAAATCAAATTGGCAAGAATCTCGCAAACTTGATATCATGAGAGACTTGAATGTCATTTTCACACTAAAACCGACTTGTAGGGCTGAATTTTGAAGTCTGGGACATCTCTGCAACTGACAGATTTCAAGGCTGACCCAAGTTTAGATTACAAGACACAGGATGCAGTACTTCCTTCCCTACAGGTTACGCACAAATTGCAATGCCATAACTGCTACGCCGGAGTACTATGAGCACTAGATGCCATTTATAAAACATTATACATATGGAGAAGAGGTCACTCATCACTGTGAACGGGCAGCAGAGCAGATCCCTCTATTACGTTGACAGACGGGTGCATATACACAAGCGAGCTGCAGAAACAGAAACACGCTGCAACAGCAAAAAGCTGCACATATAGAAGTGCTTCATAAATGAAAACAAATGCAAAAAGAAAATGTTCGAAATCCAGTCACACAATGCAAGTGTCGGTGTTATTGTCTTTGAAATCAAATACATCTCAGTTTGTTTGCCTAGTTAATTTAACCACATGTAATAAATGTCTTAAAATGATTAGCAGTGTAGTGAATTTGAACTGAATGCAAGTCTTCCAACTGCTTATTTTCATTTTCATTCCTCACTAGGTTTTATTTATTATCTTCCTGTCGTACAGCCACAGAGACATATCTGCACTGGTGCTTGGCATGTGACTGGTGGTGGGTCTCTCCTCAGGAGGCTTGTTTGGCACATCTTTCAAAAACTTCACATTTATGCCGCTGCTCAAAATACTCGTCTCGTGTTGGACTTTTTTTTTTATTTTGAAAATTTTTTATTCTGACTGGCATGTGTCAGAGACATGCAGTAGCGATGTCTCCAACACATACTGTGCAAAACTTTTGGCATGATATGATGGTTTTTCTTACTTTCTTATGAATGTGCTCTGAATGCAGTGAAAACATAGGTTGGTTTGGGGTTTATTGCCTTATTTTGCGCATCTTGATATTTATTTCACTTGTAGTTGTGTACCATGCAGTTGCCATGGTTTATTATTAACTTACTCTGAAAGGCATGTTACTCAGAAAAATATATAAAAAACATATTGTTGAAAAATGAATGTTGTTAATTGAAACGTTAAAAAGTGGGTCGCAACTTCAAGACCATGGGGATTTAATTTTTTTAAGTCCAAGAATTCTCGTACAATGTTTTTCATCATCCAACTGCTGCGATGATGTACGAGTGAAGCCAATTAGATCTTCAGGTGTTTGGCAGTGGTCAAGTAATGGCTCAACCTAGGCCAAAGAGTGTTGTCCAGCTTGATTTCTCCTTTTATAAAGATGCCGATGTCATTTCGACGAGCATTTTCACCACATTCTTTATTGACAGCCATGCCCATCGGGAATATATGAATTGCTTGGTATATTATCCACTTGAGTATCAGCAGTTGAACATTTATGGAGTTTCCTCATCTTACTGACCACTCAAAGTGCTTCTCACTACAGATCACGCTTTCAACAGCATATCAATTAAATTGCAGCCACAATTACAAGTATGTGATTAAAACCAACTACAAAATCTGATTTTCCGATGTCAATGCGTTGATTAATGCATGGTCTAATCATACTACAGCCCTGATTGTAAAGAGTAAAACCCGTCAAGTGATCAAGTCTTTGAGATTCTCTAACGTGGCTGTCTCAACATCAGGGTTTGGCTTTTTTTTTATTTTTAGGTCAAACAAAAACACGGGATCGTGCAGAAATGACTTGGCACTAATTTTCCACAGGGTGTTCTGGATTAAAAGGCAGGCAGAACGGTCAGCCACACCCTAACTTCTTATGTTTCCTCATTACACACAGCATACAGTAACCAGCAGCCTATTCTACCCTATTTGCTGTCCTCATGCATCCAAATCAGATAAAGCATTTTGAAACGGCACGGTCCGGCACCTGTGGCAGGCTTCTCAGCTCCCAGATGATCACTGATTCTATTTTCCTCTGGGTAACATCACTTTGGGGGCACCTTAATTGATCGCTTATCTTTATTCCGTAAAACCGTGATGGTAAAAGGCTCTTAGTGGGAGAGTTCTGTTGTGGTTTTGTTTGTGTTCCAGTCATAGGAACATGTCCTTCTTTCCCACAAAGTGTGTACATTGTGGACCACGAGGCATCGTCACATGAATAAGCTATTCTGGGTTCAATAAATAAAAACATCCTCAGAGGTGGTTTGTTCTGCCATTGTACAAAAACACATATGTTATATGCTGCCACATTAATTGTATTTCTGTTTAAGTTGTACTCCCTCATTTTTAGCTTTGATTCATCTGCTCTTTCCAGACGGGCTGGCTGCCTTCCGGACGTTTCTCAAGACGGAGTTTAGTGACGAGAACATTGAGTTTTGGATGGCCTGTGAAGACTACAAAAAAATCAAGAGCTCCACCAAGCTTGTGTCGAAGGCAGAGAAGATCTTCAAGGAGTTCATCGATGTGCAGGCTCCGAGAGAGGTACGTTCTCTGTGTTTGATTTTGCGTCTGATTTCGTGTTTACTTCAAGTTCTTTGTCAATTATTTCTAGGCGATAAAAAGCTTTTCAATGGCAGAAAGAATAAGTTTAATTATGATTGACTGATGAAGGCTTGAAGCCAAAAAGAGAATGTGTTGATTTCTATATTTTTTCCATAAACCTGTAAATGCATTTTTTTTACCAATACACCAATAATGCATCTAATTTCTGTTGTTCCAGGTCGGGATGTCCTAATTTAATTTAATGGGCACTCAAATAAAAGGTCACTTTTTGTGTGTGTCCACAAAACTAAGGCCAGGGCGACATCACAACCTGATTTAAACTTTTAGTTTGCCTCCTCACGTGAAAACATGAAACACACACAATGTGCTTAAAAAAATATTTATTCATTACCTTTGCCAACAGAAGTTGGGGCGAAGGTTGTTTTTGCTCAGGTTTTTAGTTCTTCCAGGGATGACTTAGCTTGATGCAAGGATGGGTCCATAAAATCCTTAAAAGCGTTTGGGTCAAGGGTCAAGAAAAGGTCAAACGTATTTTTGTCGTAACGCTGTCAATTTCAATTCAATTGATCTCAAACCGATGCAAACACGTTCAGTTTTAAATTCTCTGCCCACGGTCACATGGAAATTGTAAAGTGTGTGTACGTCAGTGTCGAACAGTGATAACGTGAAGCAATCCAAACGACCATGACAAATGATGGAGGGAGTGGTGTGGTACATCAAATAACCTTGTAATCCACTGGTTTTCATGGCGACAAATGTGGCATTGGCGAAGGTACTGCGTCCTACCCGTTCCTGCTACCCATGTATACCTTTCAGCTGGTGTGAATTTTGGTACAATGAAGGTGCGTTGAGACGTTGTAGGTAAAGTCGATAGATGGCCAAATTACCTGAAGTCAATAATGAGAATTTAATGTTTTTGCATGTTTTAAGTGGTTTAATCTCATAAAAAGTATGAAGAATAAATGAAAATGCCTCAGGAGCTACTGTATTATTTAGGTCCGTCTGGTGCTGCAAAGACATCTGTGGAAGTTGGCACAAACAACACACCTCAGCATGTTCTCCTCAATTTCACTCCATGTGTATCAATGTAAATTTTGTCAAATATTTAAACTTATATAGCAAATGCAATAATAAAAGCAAGGCTTAATGCAGTTAAGACAAATTTAAAATGGTTAAAAAATGAATGAGGCTATTCAAACTTGGACAAACTAGGTCTACAATGTAGTCCTGTGGGACACCTGTTAAAGGGAGCAACTTAATAAAGAGTAAATAAAAAACTAAATCCAAAAAAGACGAAGAACTGGGGTTGGAAACTGCATGAAACTGTATTTACATGCACCAGAAATGTTATTTTTGTCAGAATTGAACGATGATTTTGCTGTGAACAATGGAAACAGTGGAGCTGGGTATCCAGACTACAGCTGGTATACAAACTACAGCCCAAGATCCACTTCACATTCACTATCTTTTCTAGCATATCATTCGAGGTTGAAGCCTGCTTTTTGAAAATTCTCTCACTCTGTCTCTATGAAATATACAACTTTTTGAACAAACCCATGCATGCATAGGCTTGATAAGGCCTGCAGAGCAGACAGATGCAGTCATATTGAGCAGATTTTTAATAGAATTTATGTGTTGGCCCTTCACAACAGTACTAGTTTTTAATCCCCATCGGGAAAATCAATTGCCAATTGTGTATTTTTCTGTATAATAAAGGTTGAGATGTCAGTGGCCATCCTTTCATAACAGATGCATTTTTCTTTTTCCTCATCCTGACAGATAAACATTGACTATCGCACCCGGGAGAAGACCAAGCAGAGCCTGGCAGATCCCTCCCCGACCAGCCTCAATGAGGCCCAGGCTAAAATCTACAGCCTCATGGAAAAAGACTCCTACCCACGATTTCTCAGGTCGAAGATGTACCAAGACATAATCAACAGGGCACAAATGCAAGGCCAGCGGAGGTCTGTCTGACTGAACGCGGCGATCGCAGAGGAACAAAGACTGGACCTACACTGTAGACCATTCATTAACCCTTTGACATCATCTCTTAATACTGTGAATCTACAAGGATGCGGTGACCTGCTTGACTGTTTCCTTTGTCAACACCAGCTCCATGCATGCACTTCCTCTAGATTACACGTGTCCCTGTGGACTACACTGTACAGAGAGGAGAGTAGACGCGGATAAGGTTATTTGTTTAGTGCTGGTATGGTGATGTGTATGGTGAGATTATAGTAACAGGATGACCATATTTAGCAATAATATTTTTCATTACACACACACACACTGGTATCTATAAGCTCTGGTATTTATGTATTTATTCAAAAATATGAGTTCAAGGCGGCAACAAATCTTAAAAGTTATCGCACTGAGATACCACAACTGATCTTGCAAACCTATTTTACCACTGGAAATATTCACTTTTGTGGCTGTAAACACAGCCTAAGGTTGTGCAACAGTCAGGGTTATTGCTCTGGGACAGAATAATAGTCTCCAAGATAAAAATTGAATGTTTTATCTATTCACCCTGGCCTTCTTCCCTGAGCATGCTTTATGCATCCACAGAATTTCCTTCCTTGGTCGTCATTGAGCTCTTATGGAAGGGGGCGCTGTTGCAATCGCATACACCAAGATCACCAATAATCTGTTTAATCTCTTTCTATAAAGACTTGGGTGGAATCAAAGCGCGGGGAACTTGGGGAAAATGCTTTTGCCAATTTGCATTGATCCTGTTGTTTGTTTCTTCACTGCAGGGTTTGCATACACAATGAAAGTGTGGTTGAATCTCTCTGTAGACTCTGCGTTCTCTCCCTTTTGCACGCAAGTCCAGTGCATTTGTTTTGCTCGATTTCATCATTGAGATCATGACTTGTTTTGCTGCCTGCTCCTACCATATTATCATCTTTGTGAATTAGAAGCTGTTGTATGCGGGTGACTCGACCTGCTGTGGTAGTCTTGTGTTTACAATGAACAACAAAGTGATTACTTAACATCTGAAACTGTGCCAAAATAATAACTTGCACTTAGATATTGATAGGGTGTATTGTGATGTTTTGCAGGTATTCTGTGTGATATTGTGTGTGCAGTGTTTAAGAAGATATGTTTTTGCTATGATTTCATTCATACAGAGAAGTAACAGTGTGGTATCGCCCCCTTTTCACCCTAAGAGTTTACTCAAGTCCAAACATGTAGAACGGAGGCTTCACCAGGACCAGTACAACACTGAATAATGGTATTATGGGGATTTTCCACCAGTAGCTACTCAGCCCTACTGGACTCGGCTCGCCTCGCCTTCACTCTACTCAGCCTTGATCATTTTCCATTACCACCACGGCATGGGCGGAGTCATCTGAGCTTTTCCCTGTTGTGCATAAACCAGTTAAGAGGGAAACCGGTTAATCCGAAACACCGGTGGTATCCGCGGCTAGGAGACCTCCCGATACTCGTAGCGAGTCGCTCCGCTGAATCCTCTGATCACCTCGTCGCTGCTCCACGGGGTTGATTTCTGTTCGTCGAACTCTGTTTGTGAGCGTTTTTGTTGTGACTTAAAATATGACTGATCCGCCTTCTGACTCATCTGTATTGTCACACACCGGCCAATCACCCTCTGCCGACGCCACATTCTCTACTCGCCTCAGTCCCCTCTACCAAGTACCTTCGTGGTACCTGGGGTACCCGAGGGTTCCAAGCGAGCTAACACGTAGTAGAGTCAAGTGGAGTAGGGCTGAGTAGGAACTAGTGAAAAGCACCATTAGAGTTCGTTTTGCAACAATTGAATATCTACTCTAGCATTGTCCAGAATAACTGGTTGTCATTGGTTGCTTTGGCGTCAAACATACGTTTGACATGGTGAGTAATTTGTAGTCACGGAGCAGAGATTAAAACTATTGATTGACACCAGTTGCTTCAGTATCGGGTCTTTTCCACAACCATCTTGCTTGTTTTGTATTGCAGAAGTCAGACAGAACCCTTTATGATTTGCTTAGAGTTCAAAAGGAAATGTGTTGTGCTAACTTCCTCAGTGATTTCCAGCATGAGGCAGTACTCATGATAACTATATTTATATATTCTTAGACTTGGTACAATATGTAATGAAAATGACTGCAAATATGTAACAATGTGTCTGTAATGGCATTGTGCTTCCTCTGCGTTTAGCGTCCTTTAAATGAGTGCGTTGAGTTAAACCTTCCCTGAACATTTAAAGGGGTGAAATATATGCAGTAGTGCATGTGTGCTATTTAGGACGACCTGTTGTTCCATGAATAATGACTGAATAACAATTGTTTGCCACATCTAGTATGTTACTGTACTCCACATGAATGTAAGCCCTTATATATTTTTGATTAAAAATAAATCTGCATCTACATTTTGTGTGACTTTGTTCTTATAATACCAAAAGGTTTCAGAGTGATGAAAGCATCAACCGATCAGACGGGGATTGACCTGGTTTTCAAAGCTATTTTGTAACCGCAGTGAAATCAGGAACACATACAAAACCACCACCAAAAAAAAAAAAAGTGTCTCAAAAATGAAAACCCAGACTGGGTCATCTACCACTTTATTTCAAAACACAGTTCTGAAGGAGACATCAAGAATTGATTTTCCAGCTACTTTCTCAGCAATGAGTCGCACTGAGGAAATTCACCACCAAAATATAATTGCATTGCCTTGCGGTCATTTTTAGAGCGATGAAACACTAGAACCAGAAAAATCTTCAAACATTCATTGCCACCATTTCTACGCGGCAAGCAAAGGAAAGCAGCACTCTTATTTTTTTAAGTATTTGGAGACCACGAGGATGAAGCTCTGTACCGAGCTCTTTGACATCCATTAGCTTTGCTGTTGTGTGTGTTGGTCACTCAGAGAATGAAGAGCAGGGTGAATGTGGGGCGGCGCTCCTCTCGCTAGACACAACACGAGCCTATCTGGGCCACTGGGCTACAAAGAACTCCGGCGTATCTCTCGTTCAAGAAACGGAGCATTAGGTCAGCACTGTCGAAATCATGTGAGGTTATGAAAGTGTAAATCGCTGCCATGTAATTAGTGAATAATAACGATTTCATAACCACGTTTTGGTGCGTTTGCCGTCTTTTTGGAAATGGTCCATCATTAGTTGCTTTCTTAGCAACGTAGATTTATGTGCCGGCTGCACATGACAAACATGATCTACTGTGGAATACTAAGTCAACACTATATTTTAATCTCGACCAAGATTTTGTCTAAAAGCAAGAGATTTCTGACCTCCGCCAAGGGTAGACAGATTAACTGCCTTTATTCTTTATTTACTTATTGTGTAGTTTGGTGATCACGTGATTTTATTTCATAATTTGAAAGAACACAATATAAGACAATATATTGCAAAATTAAAAATTTCTATTGTAAGAATTGTTTTGATCCGGATCGACACCAAAATGTAACGGGTTCTTCCTTTGATCAAAATAGACCCGTGTACCAAATGTTATGAAGAGCCGCGCATTAGTTTTTGAGATATGTTCTTTATAGACAAATAAACACGGATGTCCTGTCTGAGGTAAATATCAGGAAAAACCTCATCCTTGATTTCTAAAATTCATAAAACAGAAATACATGGAGCCTTTCGATTTGTTCTTCCTACCTCTTCTTGCGGTGTAGCGCCAACCTGTTACGGTTTCTCTACCTCTACCTCTCCCTCTATTTCATTTAATCAACAGTAAACACAATACCCATGGAGCAGCACATCCATGACTATGGATCAAGAGGAGGACGAGAGAACAGTTAATTACTCCTGTTCAACCAGCAGGCCAACAACACGAGCAGTGTGGTGGAGAAAACAACCAAACATGTCGGATTGTCTTTTCTTCCACCAGTACAGTCAAATCTGTTAGTACAGTAGTTTCATCAGTGATGCGCAACATTAATATAAATCTTGTTGCTGTGTCCTGATGACTATCGAAACTGTGATGCAGTTTTGAAGTATTTCCTCTAGTTTTATGGCATTTTTACACTGTCATAATTCAATATGATTCATAAGTCTGACATCGTAAGCCATCACTGTTACTCCAATGAAGAGCAGCTTCAACAGCATTTCACTCTACTGTGAATTCAAGTAAAAGAAATCCTTAATTAATACAATTCTCCTGACTGCAACATTAAAAATGTCTCACGGTGAGTAGCATTGTTAGGAATTGTTCTTCTCATTGTCATTAGTTTAGCTGTCAGTTTCTTTTAAAAAAACCCAAAAAGTAATATATTTATTCCCTATCTGCAGCCACATTTGCCTGTTTGCCTTTTATATTTAGACTTTCCAAAAATTGTTGTTGTTTTCTTTTCTTTTCTTTTTTTATTTGGGTAATGGTGGATGCTGGTGAATATTTCAATTATACTGGAACTTTAATCACACATTCTTTATAATTCCGTTTCCTGTATGGATATACAATTCACTTCTATAACGAAATAATACCTCTCCATAAACAAAGATGCAAATTCATGGCAGCATCACACATCTCAGTTCTTTGTTTGTTCGCTTGAAATGTTTATTTCGAATATCAAAGCACAAAACAAACTGTTTTCATTTGCATTCAGTGCATTAATAAACATACCACAAATATAGATTTAGGCCAGGTTGTGTGCTTGGCCTCATTATTCATGAAAAGGTCACAATCAGACGCCAAACAAAGCCAAGGTTACACCTGCCCCAGAAAGTTTACTTGGAATGATGCGATTGGCTCATTTACTTTTGTTGTACTGTGTGCTTTCATTTATTTTTAGCTCAATCCACAACACAGCTGTTCCCTGATATTGACATTCCTGGTTGTTTGTTATGATCTCCAGGGCAGCAGGCTGCACATTTGTACTATGTATGGGATGTTGACAAGAGTCAAATATCAGCCCTGTTGTTGCGCAGGCCTGACATTTCACTACCCCGCTGCTTAAGGAGAGCAGAAAAATAACAAAACAAAAGCAAAACAGCCAGTTAATGATAATCCGTCATTTATCCAGAGTATGCTCTATATTGGTCAAGGACCATCTGCAAGACATTCAAGGGCCGTGGTGGCGGGTTTTGTTGGGGGGAAGTATCTGTGTCATATTTTTTCATTCATGGATGTGAATTCTGTTCCACCTCACCCAGATGACACTTCCTCCTCAGCACATATGTACACTTAGACATACATTTTACAAAAGAAAAAAGTGTCCTCTTTCCCTCAATAATACACCGCAAGGGGACAAGAGCGACTGCGAGCGAAATCCAACACCACATGTGACTGTAACGTCACAAAGAACACAAAGTCTGAGCGAATGGCTCACAGTGTGGCACGACTTTTGATATGCAGGTTGGCCCTGGTGGCGGTGTACTTTAAAAATTAAAAGGGCCACTTGTGCTCGGTCTAACAGCATAACTAAAATGTTACACATACAATATTGACCCCAAAAAATATATATTTTTAAATCTTTCGATTTATATATTTATTTTTTAAATACATCCCGGCTACACTGTCTGTCTGAAAATAGCAAATGCAGTAGTTTTATTCGTTCTAACACTTTTATTTAAATAAATTATTTTTGAATAGTGAAGTTAAATGCTTTAATCAACTGCATTCACTGGGAGGAAGTCATGCCTTAGCAAAGGTAAATACATCAAACGAAGGATGGATGGATGGACGGTCCAATGAAGCACCTTGGATTTACTCCTATTTGACTGAAGGAAGTCAAGGAGTGTGAACATAAATGGATGCGTTGCACAAAGCGCTCCTAAAACACCAAAGTAATGAACATTACCAAACAGGAACTGAGACCATTTCGGATCGTCGCTCTGAATCTCAGGACGGTGTGCACGGTGTCGGCTGGCGAACCTTTTGACCAATCGGCCCCTTTGGGATCCGTTGTAGATCGCAGTGTTTGGGAGGGGAGCACACTCCAGTGGTTATTACTCAACATCCACGGTGAGCATCTGTCCGGGCCTGCGGCAGGCTGCTCCTCCGCCCCCCAGAGAGCGATCAGACAGATGAGCAACCTGAGGCTGCGGCATGCACACTGCCAGACGCTCTCCCACAGAGACCAAGCATGGCCACTTCACAAACGTACCGTTCAAGCATAAGAAACTCCACTCATGATTCGTTCAGCCAGGGCCGCCTTGAGTCTGGGTGAATCGCACGTTCGATGTATGGAGAGCTCTTATTTACAGTGGCGGCTGGTCGATAGAGGCCGCCGGGGCACACAAACAGAAATATGTTGAGAATTCTGCGAACGGGTCCAGGTTTGTTAATGTTTAGAAATGTTCAGATACAACCATATTTGTTAATGACTGGAAATCTAAGTGCTTAAAAAAAAAGCAGTTTATTTTTCACTGTCAAAGCTTTCTAAAATGTTTTCAAAGATTACATTGATGTGTTGTTTGACAATGTACCTGACGTACTTTTTTTGTTTTCCCTAAACTCAGACTAACTGTCATTTCAAGTAAACAAGCCACAAAACACATTCAGTTCCTAAAAGGGACTAATGAAGCATCTGCTTGTATTTGTTTACTAGTATGTTAATTAATGTCTATATTATGTGTGTGTGTTTTAAAATGATAGTCCATATTTTCATTTTAAATATATAAATTATAATGAAGATGCAGTGAAGAATATAACCCCATTCCTCATTTAAGCAACTCTGAAAATGACATATCAAAGGCAAAGTAACCTCGTTTTTTAATTTTAGATTTCCAATCAAAACTCTTATTATTTCAACCTTCAATCACAAAACTTTCCCAGCGAGTCATTTCACCGTCAACCATTTGTTTCAAGTCTCGGATTTCCTGCTCATAGCCGAGTCACCATTCAGAGCAGAGGACCTTCAGAGAAAAAAAAAAACAACAACAAACAAACAGGCTGATGTAATGCCAGTAAATCATGTCAGACACTTCCTGAGGCTCTGACCTTTTTCTTATTCCGTCTCACCTCATCCAAAACATACTGTACAGGCGTTGAGCAGCACAAACAAACAAGTTGGCGGAAAACACTCAGGGACTGAATGTGATTGCCTCCGCCGTGTTTTCGTCGCCTCCTCCTGCGTCGCCTCCTCCTGCGTCGAGTCGCACACACGGCTGTGAGGAAGCTTACCCACGATTGATTTCTTTTTTGCTTTCACTGCATGCATGTTGCACACACGCATCCGTAGCAAATCGAGCAATCTGGAAGGGAAGTAGGTGGTGCAGTGAAGCTGCTCACTGCGCTCGTTCTGCAGCGCGGCGTTTGCGCCCTTAGTCATTTAGTTGTGCTCATTGCAAATCGCCTCCTCAACACGAAGCGATTTTAACAGCCGGTTAATGATTCACAAGGGGAACGAAGAGGTTTTTTTCTCCACGTCAGAGAGTTCAAATATCCGCAATATTACAATATTAATGTGTTTTTCTTCCCCTAAAAGTTGTAGTCATCATTTGTATTCTAAAGTATCAGCAGAAATAACTATACTCCATTTGAATTCTAACTCTTCCAGAGTATGATGGGGATTATGATATTGTGAAGAAATTAATTTTATTAAAACGTTTTATTGAAAAGTTTTACAAACTCATATTTTTCATAAAACACTGGCATTGTGGAATTTAACCATAATTACTTGATTTGAGGGCTCCCAAGGTGGAACTTTTCGAAAATGGTCCGACTGCATCGCCATGGAAACTGAGGAAAAATGCAACTTTCCTTAGTTCTTCTGCAAATGCTGCACATGACTCCCAGTCCGTATTCTCCTGGGACTTGGTAGTTTTATAGATGGGAGTCACCCGGAATAGCAATGCAACTCCGTCTCCTGTCTATACGAATGTCCGTGTACTCGCTATTGTTAAATGTTTATCGCACATTGTTTTCTGCACGTTTGTGTGTGAGATTTCATTACCAACACAAACAACAGCGCCAACTTGTGGCCTGGCATGGTAACGACATTGTTTTCGGCCTGTACATGAACATCATTTTCAAAACGTTGCCATGTAAACGAAAAACTCTTTCCAAATAAAAAAAGCAAAAACATGTTTGGACTTGAAACGTCACGTAAACGGGGCCTAATGCTGATGCTACTCAAAGTCAGCTACTTTACATGAGCTTATGTTCTGTAATCATAAACTTTTGTTCTGCATTGTATCATATTGAATTGTTGGTTTTTCTTTTTTACAATGAATGAAATAAACTTAAACGTAATGCCATGTGTTCAGTTAAATAGTTATACCTCAGACTTAGGCTCAATGAGCAAGACATCGTGCATTATTTCCAACACTACTTAACTAAATATCAAAACTGCAGATGTTTTTTTGACTTCCATATGCAGTGGAGTGTATATGCACAATGGTGTCTTTATCATGTACACTTGTGCGACTGACATATGATCCAGTACAACAGATCTGCCGTAAATACAACCCATATTTAAACGATAATGTTCCATTTTGCTTTAGACTGTCAAAGAGGTACACCTGTATCGGTGTAGTTTCCAGCTTTGTGGAGCTGGACTGCATTATGTTGAGATGCCCTCTGATATTCTGCCCCTCTCATGGAAATGTATGAGGTGACTGTGGGGATGTGAGTCTAATCCTTTTTTCCATCTGATAAACTCTTGTTCCACTTTTGGAAGTGCTGTGGTTATCATCATCATCATCATCATCATCATCATCAGCATCATCAGCATCATCATCATCAGCACCTTGACCTACTTTATATGCTAATGGCATCTTCTCAATGTGACAAGAAAAGGAATAATTTGCCATCGGGGTGTAATTTAGCATCAAAAGCCCATTATCTCCCATCGTCAGTCGTTATTCGCCTTGGCTGCTCTGTTTCCAACATGGGGGTGATAGTAGGGGAATCAGGCACTTCATCTGATTTGTCATTTTCTCACTGACGACGGTGTTTTGGAAAACAGCCTAAAAGCATCCCCCCGAGGAGAAGATGATCCCAGCGCTACAATCTCAGAACCCACGTGGAGGTTGGCTGTGAATGAAACACGCTGAGCTGAAGATGGGCTTTTTGTCCATGACAGCTGAGCCCCAAATGAAAAGAACACGTCTTCACCGGGCTGAAGATGGGAAGCCTGTGGAGATGGAGGGCTTTCAGCTTTAGGTGGCATGAGGTGAGTGATACGGGCAGGACTCGCTCACGTAGAGATTTACTGTTTGGTGTCCCAGACTGGCCGCAGCCCTCAATCTGTCCCAGTGAGACGTGACCTTTTACTTAAGGCTCTTTCATTCGGGTTGATGTCGGTTCTGGTTTATCCGGATTGTTCTGTGCCGCATTTCCATCATGCCATTCAATATTTTGGTACGACACACAAGATATAGTGTGCTTTAGTTTCAAAGATAAATCATAAAAATCCCTCCTAGACCGACCTGGCTAATGATATTAGTCTCCATGTAAATGTAAAAAATCTGAGTTCTAATTTCCAGTGCCAATAACATTGTAACTGTGCCTGTGTACTCTGTGCAAAAGGGGAAAAAAAGAAATTCTTCAAATCACTGACTAACCTAAACCCCAATTTAGACACTGTACCACCGAGATTAAAAGAAATATGTTCCCATGCAAAGAAATATACCTCTAAAGTCATTCATTCATTGACCTCTTGGCTACAACTTAACTGTGCAACAGTTCATTGGAAAGATTTCAACCATTTCTCAATTAACTTACCTGGCAAAATAAAGGTCAAATAAATAAATAAATGTTTTATTGTCTTACCTAATCCCAATATTGTCGTTGAATGACAGAATCTACCCAAAGTTGCCCCCAATGATGTGTGAGCAATTTCCATGGTAGCTGTCACACGATCAGTGTGTGAGAGTAAATACATGTAAAGTCCAGTAAATATATATTTATTGAGCTCATAGTGAACATGGGTGTTTATTTTTATGAAGATTGTCGTGTTCAACTATTATGTATCGCCTTTATCAGACTTGAGAAAATGATGGCGCTGACACAGTAGTGTGTTTAATCCATGTGACATAAGAGGGACTGTATATTCACAACAAATGTAAATCCCACACTGGGATGTTAACGCCTGTCATTATCGTCTAGCGAGACAATAATTCAAAACCTGTAATGTGAATTGAGACATTTGTGTTTAGATTTTTGCTAATAATTGTTTGATAAAAACAAAAATATGCAGCGTTTTATGCTGCAAATGTTTTTCCAGGCATTTTGTTGAGCTTCACAGTGTTATGAATCTTAGTTATTTCCCTCTACAGGACAAAGTAGCTGTTTTGTGTGATTTTTTAGTTAGAAGTAAATAGATCATATAAATAAAAGGACTGCAGCCTTTAATACTATGTAGTTTAATGTTACAATGTTCAGAATAACCCTGTATGGACAACATTTACTGATAAGTTCAAAGAAAAGTAGAAATGGATTTAATTTGTGTTACGAAGTGCAACTGCTCGATAAGAATTTTCTAGATGGAACATATAATAATAAGAATAATAACTGTTGAAACAGTCACATAATACCTGATAGAGCACAGCAAATAATAAACAAATGAATAAAAATTTGAATGACAACTGCATCAAAAGAACATATGAAATAGATTGGTTAAACTTTACTCCAAATAAGTCATTAAACCGTTTCATTAAGGGCCATTCTGAAAGAGGTTAGGGAGCTTGCACATGTCCTCAGGCCCTGAGGTCTCACTGCAGTGGGACACAAGCTGCATGGCACTGTGGGAACCCTCAAGAGGACATGAGGTTATGATCAAACAGGGTAAGCATAATGCAATTCATTCATAAAACAAGCACAAAGTCTCTAAATAAAGCTTTTGTCAAATCCTGCGTGTATTTTTACTTTGAGGGCTGAGGACAGCCTGGGGAGCGCTACAGACAACAAATGCTGAACACTTATGACTATATTAGTCTCGGTTGTGTCCCCGGATAGTAAGACACTTTGCACTTCTTAAGCAGCTCGCAAAATACATAATCAATAGATTGTGGTGTATAAAGAGATCTATAACATGGCATATTGAACCGTATGTTGCTTATACAGGTTCGTGTATGCACACAAGCACACGCGGAAGAAATGATTTCGAAAAGTTTTAGTTCCCTTTCTTTGCAAATACTGGACAGATATTTTTGTTACCCTGCCAGGAGTTACAGGGAAGCAAACTGAATATTTATTTTCCATTCTACTGTCATTCATTGCTAGAATGAAGAGGAAAAATAGCATAAAAATAAACTGCAAAAATATATTTTTTTAAATATGATCATGATGTGATATTCAAACTTCCTTTTTTTTGTCCTACTTAATGTACATGTGTATTCCAGGAACTGTCAGCAGATCACAGACGAAGAGCAAAACCACAAAGTAGGAGATTGTAACAGAAATATTTCACCCTATCCCGTTAATTATGTCAAGGCCGCATTAGTAACATGAAACACCCTCTCCTTTTAATAAATTCCATTTCAATCCTCTTTCTAGGACTCAGAAATAGGTGGACACTCCCGGCTTATCTCAGAAAGACCGCTATCCAAACTCAATATTAAGCGCAGCACTGTTTTCACCAGACAGCGAGTCTGTTTGCGGCGGCCATTTATCCTACAGATATTTTTGTATGCGGAAATTCCATCCTGGGAATATGTAGGAGGACTTATCTGTAAGGGTAGAACAGCCCGAGGCTGTCACCACACAGCTGATTTAATCATAGTTAGACGTTTCCAAGAAGTCAAAAAATCTCTCACAGCTTAATCTTACCTATTGGCTATGTGGCATGCGTCTGTGTGAAAATGGATTTTCAACAGCAATAGTTTATTCAGACTGTGGTTTTTTTCATTATATTTTTTAAATGTACAAATCCTGAAAACACTACTGTACTGAGATACCACCAGCTCATCTCGTGTATATACGTACATATATGAAATATCATTTAATAAGGGTGTATACATTGGAAAACTCATGGCATAAAAGTTTGTTTTATGAATTTAAAAAAGCAGCGGTTTAAACTCAAAAGACATTCACACGCCAACAGTGACAGCACATCAAACTGAGCTTCAGCCTTCAACGAGATGGTGGAACAACGTTTGGGATTTAGCTTTTACACGGCTGTGGCATCGCTAAGGCAATCCCCAAATCACTTTACATTGTACATTGGGTCAAACCTACAAGAAACACCCAGAGCCTGATTCATTAAAGGTGCATATAAATACAGGTGCAAACTATACAGGTGCAGACGACATGCAAAATAACACACTCAATTTAACACACGACCCAAATATGCATCACTTCCATTACTTTATAACAGCTTTTCCCATCGTGATGAGGGATTTTATTCTCAGCTGGATTCACATGACTTTTCTTTCAACATTTTAACTTCTCTTTTGCATGTAGCACTATAGTTTTGTTCTTTGTTTTAAGCCATATATGCAGTTTTATTTCTTCTTGGTGGTGTTGGCACTGCAAACTTCACTGCATTGAATCAGTGGTAAAGTGTCGTCAGGCTCTGCAAAGTCCTTTGACCTCCACATACAATTCAAGCCCGTGAATTCATTCCAAGTATGTAGACAAAGTAAAAAGCAAAAGCAAAACCATCTGAACTAGAAGATGAATGACTGGATGGATCACATACAATTTAAACCACGATTAAAAGCTAAATCAATAAAGAGATGAATAAATAAGCGCGGTTAGGGTAAAGTGATGAATCGTTTATTGGAGTAACAATTACATCTGTTATTCTTGCTCTTGTATTATTTCCAATTTTAAGATCTTATATTCTCTTGATAATCTTTATTCATCCATCTACAACATGCGTTCTATTTAATTTGTGTCAACTGAAACATTCAGTTTTAAGGATTTAATATTAGCCCTTTGAATTAATTTAAATATAAAGGACACAGTCATGTAAGCGCACTCCACTGCAATTTGATCAGCAGTTGTATGCGAATGAGCGTCGGATTTTCAACATATACTGTAGTATGTCCCAGTTTAACGGTTTTTGAGCTGCTGGTATGACATCAGTGTGTTAGTTCAGTGGCGCGCACACTCCTGTGTGATGTGAGCATCAGCTGGTTCCAAGGACGGCGATCCCACAGCTCTCTGAGAAGCGCTCCGTTCAACATCGTGATACAGGATATTTCTCTTTCACCTTCACTCGTTCATTGTCTCATTTCCGGCCGTGTCACCGGGGTCGATGGGAGTGTGCTGACATCACAGTGGGGGTGTGAGAGTGGGCCGCCGCATTCCCCCAGGCTCTTCAGGGAAAAAAAACTTTGTTCTCAGGTGGCAACGGATGGTGCAATTACATCCTCCAGACACACACACACACACACACACACACACACACACACACACACACACACACACACACACACACACACACACACACACACACAGACACACACACACACACACACACACACACACACACACACACAATAGATGGAGACAGGTTAGGTAATCCCTGCGTGGTTATCTTCCCTTTCAGAGACATTCTATATTAGCTGGCTTAACCGAATCAGTAAAGCGCGGCGCTTCGGTACATGGTGAGCTCTCTTAATAAATGCTTGTGCATCACAGGCAGCGTCCTCTGTGTTTCCTGTTTCGCTTGCTCTTTACTCTGGACCCGGATACTTTAAGGGTCATTTGTTGTTTTTGTTTTGATAAATGACTCGTGGGACTTGCCGTGCCAACAATGACTCATTTCTGTGTTTACGAGGCCTTCACGGGTTTTTTGGCAGTCGTCCGTTTCGACTAAAGGTTCAGTAAAGAATACAATAATTATCCGATAAAAACACTACCCTTCCTCAGCTTCCACGTCTGAGATTACACAGTCATCAAATGGCCACAAATGATCACTTGTGAGATTAATACGCTTAATATTTCACATTCTGCTTTTTCATTATCCGGTTGACTTTTGGAATTGTTTGTTCCTGTCTGTCATGGATCTAATCATTTCAAGTGTGGACAAATAGGAAATAGCAAAGAGGAGCAGAGGTAAAAAAACTGATTATTTCAGGAAAACAGTGAAGTCTGAAAACACTTCTGATATCTTATACAAAATAATACAACTTTGTAGCATCGGGAATAGTCTGATCCATTTTACTGCCTGTGGATCAGTGGAAGTGTGTCCATTAAATGACTTTAAAACTCTTAAAACAAGATTTGTCACACACTTGAATTTACATACAAAAGAAAAATTGAAATGCATGTCGCACTTCTTAGTGAAGATGGAAGTCATATATACAATCCCGCCACTGAAAAATGTCTCAGAGCTATTTTAAGTTGTATAAATTACCACTTGCGCATTCATACAACTGAATATGGGCATTCAAAAATGTATTATTTTTTCTAAAGTCTCTCACATGAATTTATCCTATATTATCTCTTTTTAATTTCATTTTATCTCTCTCAAACATTAATAACCAATCTTATCAAACCAATCAAATGCATTTTAAAACCTCAGTAAAGCGGAGCTGCTAATTGTCACATTGAGAGTGAAAGACACATAATTAACTTTTTGTTTATGTCAGACTTCTTTAGTAATTGTGCATTGAACTGTTTTGTTGTTGGGATCCGTTGGTAAAGAGAACAAATTGGTTGAGGTTTGGCAGGTTAAAGCTTTTTATAAAAAAAATTTTACTTGAGGCATTTTTCATTTCTGTGGGTGCAATGGCACTAATGGTTTAAAGTAAACTGGATTAAAGCTAGACAGCTATATGTGTGTGTGGACGTAAATGCTTAATTAAACTGATGTTTTCAGTGACGTATCTTTTTTTGAACTGATCCCTGTCTGAGCGTCTCTGCGTTGGATGTTCTCCTCTCTGATTGTTCCTGTGTCTTCTTCAAAAGTACTCTGTTACTTTAACCTTGGAAAGGTTTCAGGACCTTTGTTGTGATTCATCTGTCCTCCCTCTTGTGTGCGGGCTCTGTCACATGCTGTCTACGTTCATAACGAGGAAGAATCCACTCGGTGTTTAACCCACATAAAAATTTTAAATCAGTCGGCGTCAACACAGATGACGGACAGCGGCTCAGAATAATTATTATTCCGTTGTGCGGACATTCAGGAACAGAGATCTGGAAGTTGTGTTCAGCTGAAGAGCAACATATTCAAAAGATAGAACATTTCTGTAATGTATTTACTTGCCGTTGAAGATAAAACAATACTGTGGCTCATTTCATATGTGTTGTTGTTTCAATGACAAATCTAAAATTAGGAGGGGCTGACTTGATAAGAATAGCTGCACTATTGTTTCTGTCCAGCCAAGTATCTTTGATTAGAAATGTGTTTTGTTTTCCTGTTCGAGACCAAATGTTTAATGTGCTGGACGTGTTATCATTACTCTTGCTATTTGAGCCACAGTTTGGAGGACAAGAAACTGCTTTTAAATCTGATAAGTCTGCATAACCACCAACTTCTTTCTCTTTGCTGTTTAGTTTCTCTTTTTCTATTATTAATCACAACTGGCATTGAAGAAAAAGTTCCTGGCTTATCCTGGAAGCGGTTGTACACATCATCATCCATCAAGCCTGGACCCGATACTAATCATGTAGTCACAACATTTTGTTCACTCTAACGCTTATCACTTTAGAGCGACAGAGGTTGTATCCATTAAGAGGCGAGCAAAGTTTTGTTGGAGCCAGAGATGTTTTCATATATGGTGGGGGAGAAGGCACTGTGGAGGAAGATCTACGGATGGGAAGATGGGTGTCAGGTGGGAAATGGGTTTTGTCCCAGGTGTAACCAGTTCCTTCATCTGCTCATGAAACCAGGATCCTTCCAGGTCTTCATGTTGTTGTAGTAGGGTGAGATGAGGGTTGAAGCCTCTTCCTCTTAAGCACTTTGCATTCCATTATAATAGATGGGATGCAAAATTACATATTTGGATAAAAAAAAAAAAGCTTTTCAATAAATATGTGTTTTAGTCTCACCATTTTCCCTTTTTACTTCAGTTAAATTCAATTTTATTTATATTGCACTAAATACATTTTCATGGCATTTCGTCATTTCATGGCACATTTTACAGAGAATAAAACAATCTGACATGAACAAGCAGGAAAAGAAGAACTCCCTCTTAACAGGAAGAAAGCTGACTAAGGTCTTGTCCACATTAGTCAAAACGATCTTCATTCTCCCGGTTGTTGTTTTTACGCCCTCTCATGACTCAAAATGATGTAGTACCTATACCAGGCCTATAGGGGGCACTCTGTAACTCTGTCACAAAAATACACCAAAAACTGAAAAGAAGAAGACACGTATTTGAGAAATCCAACATCTCGCCATATTAAATCAAATAGCATCAGTAGCTTCTGCAACTCCACCTGGAGCATCTTGTCCGCCATTGTTGTTGTTGTTGTTGTTGTTGTTGTTGTTGTTAAGTGATGTCACAGAAAAAGTGGTACGATGGGGTGATGGCATCATTGGTTTTTAGCATATGTGCATCTCGCCCATCCACACTTCAAAGCTGAGGTGGCGTCTTCAAATTTCTCCACTCTGGAACCTGATGTCTTGAAAAACAAAACAGTTTTGTGGCTCCTAAAACGTTGCGCCGATGAACAGTCAGGCAAAAACGATGCGGTTCCATGAAGCAGCCTTGTGTGGACGGTGCTTAAGATGTGGATAGTTTCTGTAGAATGGGAAAGTTTTCACTGATCTGGGTGGAGGTTTAGGGATGAGGGAGAGAAGCACAAGATAGATTGTCAGTAGAGACTCAAACCCTGGTTCGTGTTGGAGGTTTTATATTTGTTCAATCGGCATAAATTGAAATCCATGGTCAGTATTGATTGTTGGAATAAGTTGTTTGTTTGTCTGTTTATTTAAACATCTGCTGTGTGACATTGCTAATATAGTGTATTTCAGCAACAACACCTTTCATATTGCTTTACATTAAAAAAAAATGTAAATGAAAAGGAACACATTTTTTATACATTTTTCATATCCATTTTCACAATTATTTATATTTCAAGATTTCCTAATGAGTGGTGTGCCTTTAATAGTTCTTTTTCATTTGTCACACAGCCCCGCTCCTTCTCAATACCTCGAAATGCCCAAGGGTGTAAGGTTACGTAACTGCTGCATTACAATGTTTCCTCTGTCGATTGGAAAAGTGGTTGAAGGTCTTTTATTGCTTTGATTTCATAATTACATCCAGCTGCTCCCCGTCTTGTTTTGGTTTTGTATTTGTTGTTGCAGAGTGAAATTCATTAGCAATTTTGCATTAGTCAACCAACTCGTCTGTTTTGGAAAAGCGCCCGCCAGCAGCTGTGTGGTAAAAGCACAGCAAGCTGCTGTTTATGTCTGCCGCTCCTGGGTCGTGTGTTGCCCGAGATTATCTGCCGTTCTTTTAATCCGACTTATGACAAACAAATCGCAGATAAGCAAGTCGCAGCTCCCCATATGGGAAGCAGTCGCACTTTATCTTTATTGTGTTTAACAGCTGGCTGTGCATCCAGTCAGCTTACAGTAATGTAATTATACAGAGTGAATATTGAGTTTCCTTCCCATCATTCACTGAATACCTTTATCGGGCTCGGAGGGTGCGATTGTCTATTGCCAGAAAACTATGACACATAGACAAAGCACAGGAGACGGGAAGCAATTTAACCGCGCAGGATGTTCAAATGGCCCCGAACAATTACTCTTTTTTTTTTTTTTTTAAAGCAAATGAAAGTCTGAAGTCTTTGTATTCACCTGTACAGAGGTTGTGTTTATCATTACCACATTTATGCATGTGTCATCTAAAAGCCTCTATTTGAGTAGATTTCATGTCTAGTTGCTAATTTACTGATGCAAAAAAGCAGATTTTAGATTGCCTGGCTCAACCACATTTCTAGACGACTTCTGTCTCTTTCATTTTGTTTTCGAACCCTTCATAAAGAAATCCCTGAAATATTTTTCAATATATAAAGCTGAAGGTGTTGTTGAAGGATATTTGCTTCCACCCCTTTAAAGTAAATATGAACAGATCCACCAATCATGTCATCAAATCTCTTAAAAAAGTGACCAAATCAGAATTTCTATCGATCTCTAAAGAAAAATGCATCTTTTATGAGGAAGACAAGTATTTTCATAGTTGAACTTCAATACGAGTGGCAGATGAAATTGTGACCACGCTGTGGCCCAGATTACACGTTTCCCGTGACAACACCTAAAAAAAAAACGAAATAGAAAAAAAAAGTGCGTCTACACTGCAGCAGCAGACACACTGACAACGATGTAGTTATTATGCCGGGCCATGGGAGGGCGCTGTTGCTTATTGTAATGAAACCACACAGACTTGTGTGCAGAGAACCATACGCTATAAAAGTGAAGAAAACGGAGAGAACCCGACATTCGTATGGACTGATGACGAATCGGATGCTATCAGGTGAGTCTCAACTGTAAAACTAATGATATGGACGATAAAACTGGAATACGGACGGCGAGTCGTACCACAAGGGGGCCGCCATGTTTGTTTACAGGCGGATGAGCAGAAGGAAGGGGAGGGAGGGGGAGAGATGCGCAGTAACAGTGCTCCATAGCCTCCATCAGTCTCTGCAGGAGGGAATAGCAATCGTGAAAGAATCTTTCCACCTTGGGAGCCGGATTAGAAACTTTGTGGATACAGTGCATCCGCACACTGGTGTCGTCTAAACGGACGCAAATAGCAAAGAGAGTTTTGCGGATACACTTGTATTCGTTGACATGTAAACGGGGCCTGTACCTGTTACTCGGGATACGAATAGAAAGTCTATTGTCAGTCCTACAGTGTAACCGAGGGGTTACACTCATTGTCTTCGGTAATCCACAGTACAGCGCATACACCCATCAATGGCTTCTCGGTGAGAGCCAACACAGCCGCATACATCAAACACTACACGTAACGCTACAGATACAGTATTCTCTTACCAACGAGGCAGCTGATCAACAAATACTACAGTGGGCTTTTGTGTCTCCAAACAGTTATGTCATTCTTCCAAAATTCTGCGAATATGTCCCCGGATTGAAATGTAGGATAACTCGTGTTGTAGCAGAACCACGACACAGTCTATGTCTTCTGTTCACATGTACCACTGACGTTACATGGCGCTCAAGACCTTGGTGTTTACGAGCGGCCTTGGTGAAGCTTTTCCAGCTCCCAAAGTAAACCATGTTTTAAAAGACAAACATGTCTGCGGGGGAAAAGAAGCTTCTTTTACTCTGTTCATCACTCATAGCTCTTATTGAACTAAATTTGTTACTGCGGTTGCTTAATGATCCCCGATTTTGGCGTAGATCTTCTTTTCTTGGTTCCTTTTTTGGTGGCATGTAACATAGCTAATACCGTCTTATTACTACTATGTCCCAGTTTGTGATACAGTGAGCGTAATACACCGTATAAAAACAAACAACAACCCCAAAAACAGCCACTTTAACAAAAATATATATATATATATATATATATTAGTAATGTGTTTGTACATGTGTTACTTTTACAAGACTCTTGACAGGACAACAGCAGTTAGGGGACACTGGAAATGCAAAATTTTGGAAAACAGCTTCCAAGGTTGAACTTTTTGAAAATTTCCTTTCTTGAAATGTCAAACTTCTCTGAAACGAAAACACAAAAGTGTTTTCATTTGAAATGCTGTCATGTAATTAGAATTGATGTACGTCTTACACCTCCAAGATATATCACATTTTGTTTCGAACCTCTTAAGTTGTCGTCATTAAGTGTTTTAACTCGGACTTGCTAAAATTCATTTAAACCATTTAAATGATATTAATAGTGATTTATTTACAGTCCAGGCAGTTTATTAAGGCTTCTTGTATTTTCATATTGAAAAGTGCTTAATTTGGGACTCACAACTATTGTCCTTGAGGATTGTAAAGCACAGATCTAAATATCCTTTCTTTTCCCTTTCTCTTTCCGGGCACATGCAGGAAAAACAAAGTGTGAAACGTCAGGGGCTCTTATCATTTCCCCTTATTTCCCCAGCTTCATCCTTGCATCTCTCTCTGTCCCTCCCTCTCCCGCCCCCTCTCGCTCTTTCCCTCTCTCTCCCTCTGATTGGCTGAAAGTGCTGATGACACATCAGAAGCTGAGGAGGCGGCACTATAAAGCCTCTCCTCTCACTCCCTTCAGACACAGACAATCTCGCTCCCCGCTGAGCTCCACTGAACGGACATTTAATCAACCGCCTTGCCGAGACGCCACCCTTACCCGACTGCCCCTCCGCTGCTATGTGCAAAGGACTATCATCTCTGCCTAGCTGCTGCTTGGAAAGGTACATGGAGCTTCATGCAAACAACATGAGCCGCTGATGTTTGGAGGTTATGGGTTATGTGATGGGGAAGAGGACCGCTGCAAAGCGCAACAATATGCATGTGCATGCAAGCATTTCAGGGGCTCAGGGTTTTGTAAATCTTGGCCCTGCACTCAAAGAGGATTCATTCTGTGGAAACGAGGAGTCAAGGTCTTTGTGATTAATGAATGTTTTTTTTTCCTTTTTCTCTTAGGGCCAAGGAGCTAAAAGCAAGACTGGGAAGCATTTTGCTGAAGCCGAACTGGAATCTATCCTGCTGCAAGATAGGGAAAAATAAGTAAGCATCAAACAGATTCTAAATGTCCTATTTGTTTGTGATTTGTTTGCAGTAGATATTAATCAAGTGTAAATCTAACTGTTACTTCTATTTCTCTTTTAAGGCCAACTATGGAAGAATGTCTCAGGTGGAAAGAGTCATTTGAAAAACTCCTGTCCAGCAAATGTAAGCAATTTTTTGCACATGTTGGGATTTCTTCTAACGCACCTTAAATGCACAGGCACAGCCTGCAGTTTTGTCTAGTAACTAATTCAATACCCCCGTCTTTCCTCAGATGGACTGTGCGCCTTCACAGCCTTCCTCGTGTCCGAGTTCAGCGAGGAAAACATCGCATTCTACTTTGCCTGTGAGGATTACAGAAGCACCAAGTTACACGATAAACTACCCGCCAAAGCTCAGAAGATCTACGATGAATTCATCGGCAGTGATGCTCCCCGGGAGGTGAGGAAGCAACAAATATCTAAACTGATGAAACAGGTCGACTGCACACCTCAGAGTTTAATAGAAGAATCGAAATTCCAATGCGTTTCTTCCTCTTGATCTTTTTGTAGGTTAACATCGATCACGAAACCCGAGACATCACCAAAGACAACATGCTGACACCCTCGCCTACTTGTTTCGACCAAGCGCAGCACAAAATCTACATGCTGATGGCCAAAGACTGCTACCCACGCTTCCTCCGCTCCCCGGACTACAGGGACCTTCTGTGTCAAGCCAAGCCGAGCGCCAAGGCCACCAACCAGCCCCAGCAGGACAAGAAGGCGTGAGGTCGCTCTCTCTCGCTCTCGCTCTCTCTCGAAGCGTTTGAGGGATTGTAGTTCGTGTTCACGCCTTAAAAGTTGAGACTGCGCAAGAGAAGAACGGCGAAAGGCGGCTGCATCGCGACGCCGATGCCAGCACTCGTGCAGACGTGGAGGTTTGTCCGGAGTGAAGCCACCCGATGGGGCATGTTCTGTCGACGGCGTCTCCTCGAAGGTCGGAGGGGCAAAAAAGTTTTAGGCGGATGCCTTAAAATTGAAACATAGAGGGTTTGGTGTGCCACGCACACTCACACGCACACGCACACACACACACACACACACACACACACACACACACACACACACACACACACACACACACACACACACACACACACACACACACACACACACACACGTGGAGTTTGGACTTTAGAGTCAAGAGAGGGGAGCTACACCAAAAAAAAAAGATGATTCACAACTTAAGAGAGGAGAAGAACACTTGGAAGATGCACTTTTCTCATGTCATAGACAAACGTTTGTAGTTGTGTTGTGCAATGTTTCTGTCGTTTGTGAAGAACACTTCATGAATTAATATTTATTTGTATTTATTTACCTGCAATATTGTATATCTGTATTCTTTTTGCAAAGACTGGAAAAAAAAAGTACAGTTTAATTTATATAATGATATTTATATTGCATATTGTCATTTTTTTTTACATACCAGAAAAATAAACTAAAAGAAAGTGTGGAAAAATACTGAAATGTGCTGTCCTTCTTGAAGATGTTGTTCAATCATGTTTTGTATGTGTTGTTAAAGATGAGCAGGGGGGAAAAAACAAAACAAAGTCACTACGAACGTTTTTAGCTTAAATAGTGGGTAACTTTAATATCTTCTTTCTCCTATCAACAGTGGTGGAATAATAACATTGTCGGTCAGGTGAACCATACACGTCATTGTTCAAATACCCCGAGTCGGCATGTCTGCTCATCTGACACAGAAACTACAATGATACATTTACAGTCTATCACAGGGCGTTTGTGTGGTTGTATGTTGTGTTTCTCACCAGGGAAACTGGCCCGCTCTGTGTCGTAAAGAACTCAAACGCAGACGAGACTCTGCCGCCCGGGGCTTTTGTCCCTTATCGAAAGAACGAGAAGAAGCTTTCAAGGCAAACAGGAAGCACAAGGGCTGATGTGACAGCATTAACGTAATAGGCAGAGCCATAAAACTCCGTTATGACCTGGGACTCTGTTTGCACAAACCATCGACGCTCGGGTTTTAAATCCCGGAAAACGGCGGTCAAGCTGAAGCTAACCAAACATGGGAACCACACAACAAAGTGATGAGACGACCCCAAACAGAGCGTCCAGTTAAGCAATGATGGCATTGGTGTAATTTCATTCACATTAAAATGTTGAATATTGCTGGTGTATTTGCTTCGGTGCCGCACGTTTTGTCTGCGAGCGAAGGACACAAGGTGGCTGAATGTCGAGTTTGTATATTCAAATGTCATCAGAGCAGAGTGGAGGACAGCTGCTGTCCGAGGCTCTTTCATATGAACGTCTCACGATGCCGCTCCCTTTCACCATAGTGACCCTTTGCCCTTGTGAGCATCGCAATGAGCATCTGTGTCACTGTTTGCAGGGCCAGTGTACTAAAATCTGCTGTGGGAGATAACAAACATGTATTCAGTTACAGATGGGGAGGAGGAAAGTTTCTTGATGTTTGGAATACGGTATACAGTATTCTGTATTACAGCGGTGTCAAACTCATTTCAGTTCAGTGGCCACATACAGTACATCCCATTTCTATCTTGTGTTGGCAGGACAGGTCGAAATACTGTCATAATAAGCTTTAAAATGGAGGCTTTTGAAGTTTTTCTTCATTGTGGTGAATATGTGGTCTATAGTTTCAGAAAAAACTAACAATTGCTCCCAAAAATTAATACAATCTCAACTTAAAGCCAAAGCAAAATACAGTGAAATGTCCAAATGGAGTTTATATCTTATCGTCATGTCTTCTTGGGGCAAGAGCAAAAACAGTTCTGATACCAAAAGGCTGTCAATCAACATTATTGTGTGCCCTAGCGCCATCTCATGGCCTGGCTTGCTAATGACAACATTTTCAAACGTCTCTGCCATAAATAATAATGTAATAATAAAGCATTAACTATGGGACTACGCAGACGTTCGTATGGACAGACGAACAAGTTGTATTGTTATTACGTGACTGTCAAAATAAAACTACCAAGTCCCAGGAGAATAAGGACCGGCAGTCGTTTCACTCTGGAGGAAAACATTCTTCTTTTTGTCCATTGTAGTTTTGTCCAAGGTGTTTATGCTAATATCGAAATATGGCTCCAATCTCACTTTAATCAACAATGGCCCTTTTGATGATAACAATGTTTTAGAGGCAAACAGGCTGAGGAACGGCGTGTCGCAGTCACTTTTAAAAGCCAGTTAACCACACTGACCACTTCTCTGAGACGTAAAGCAACGCCACAAGTGACTTTACTCCACTTGCGTCCTCAGTCTGGTAGACTGCAGCTCACAGCAGGGAAGTCATGCAGATGGTTCGGACGTGTTGCGCTTCCTGTCATAATGGTTTTTTTCTCTGAAGAATCCTTCCTTTATTTTCTGAGGTTTTTGAAGTTTGTTGCGTGTGCATATTTGGCCCCACCTCAGTTCCAAAGAAGTGAATGAATCGTCACTTGTGTTGGTGTGATAGTTTACAGGAAACTTCATTTATAAGGAAGCACACATCCCGAAGCAGCCGCAAACCTCGCAGCAAGAGCTTTTCCTTGAATTTTCTCATGATTTCTCAGTGGGGGGTGTGTGTGTGTGTGTGTGTGTGTGGGGGGGGGGGGGGGGGGGGGGGTGACCATTCTGATGAATACAGCATGTCTAATTCATCGTGCCTGAGTGGTTAAAATATTTTATTTATGCATAACTAACTATTGCTTGATCCATGAAAAGTTGAAAAGAAATTAGATAATAAACCTACAAACTTATTTTCTATATGGATACAAGTAAATATCTTGATTGGAATGTGTGTGAAGAAGCAAGTAGAATCAATGTGGGAAAATTCTGAAGCTATAGTGACACCTGGTGGTTGAAGGTGGTGTTCCAACTTTTACAGGCACACACTCACACACACATATACTGTATATATATATAGTCCATGCCCTAAAATCAAGCGGTCGAATTGAAATAAAATCTAAACATATTTTTCATAAAGAAAAGAAAGGTCACTCATCATAACCTGTGTTAAAAGTTTTTGTTTTTTTTCTTTAGTATAGAAAGACTACATTTACTCAGTGGATACCATTTATTTGTAGTACAGCAATGTTTGGAAGAAGTATTGCAAAAAACATTACCTCATAACACATTAGAAATGTAGAGATAATATTTTCTTTTGTAATAATAATGCCGTGTGTTTTGGGATAAGGATTCAAACCAAATTACACGTGCAAAGTATAGAGTCATGAAAAGCTGTTTGGACTCAGATCCAGAAATTCAATGTAATATGCACTGTTATAGAATGAAAGTACTGATTATATGTCTATAAAAACAAACCCCAGTTATGTTATTCATCAGCCAGAATACAACGGCTCAATGATACAGTCATACAAATGCATTTTGAATAAATATGTAGAGTTCCATCAAACACTGTACATATGATAAGCATTAATATCGACTAAATATAGAGATTTATTGAGGTAAATGTTGTGTGTCAGTTAAGTTTTTGTGTTGCGTGGCCATCAGTTTGAGTGCTGGGTTAAAAATGACAACTAATGCATACATATTTCATTGCTGATAGATTATTTTAAACTAAAACACTTGACTTCTTAATGTGGGACGACTTTGGAGGAAGTCACCAAATGTCAAGTAGAAAACACATTGTTTAGGGCATGAGTGTCAAGCACAAAGCCCCGGGCCAAAACCAGCCTACTAGAGGCCCAAGAAATGACAAAAAATTAAGAAAAATCCACTTTTTAACTCAAAAAAAAAAAAGAAACCGATATTGAACACTACAAATTAGCATTAACCCTTAAAGCCAACGTGTTAGTAAAGTATAATAATCATGGGAGATGATTTATAGATAGATAGATAGATAGATAGATAGATAGATAGATAGATAGATAGATAGATAGATAGATAGATAGATAGATAGATAGATAGATAGATAGATAGATAGATAGATAGATAGATAGCGGGGCTGGATTAACTCTGAAGTGAGACATTAACCTGTATTTTTATATTCATTTATAGAGGCATTTTACACAGAATACAGTAGGAATAGACAAATTCATATTAGTATAAATAGCTCTATGGATCTCTTTTTTGTGTGTGTTTTTACATGTCTGGAGCAAATGTATGATAATTTGAAAACAAAACAAAACACAGAGTTGATACAGTTTCATGTGTTATTGAAAAAATATTGTAAAAAAAAAAAAAATTATGTGGGAGAAAACTTCCGTTTGGAGTTATAAATAAGACTAAAACATCTTTTTAGAGTGGAATGAAGATTTTGTTGGCTTCAGTTTGCATGTTCTCCCTGTGCAAGCACTAGTTTTCTCCAGCTACTCTGACGATCACCCCAATCCAAAAACATGCATTTAAGCTCATTGGTTCACCTTGAATTGACGCCAGGTGGATGTCTCTGCGTTTGCTCTGTGATGGACTGGGAAGCTGTCCAGGTGAGCTCTGCCTTCACTCACACTGAGCTGCAATTGACTTCAACACCTCTGATTTGTATAAAGTGGTGCAGAAGATGGATTTAATTCAGATTCAAGGTTATTAAAGTCCACACTTTAATAGTAGCCGGTTAAGTTCACAACACCAGAGGGCAGTGTAAAGCTATGAATGAACCCGAGTACGTGTCAATCTGTTTTTTTATCCATAAAAGAGATTAGGAATTACGACATGAAGTGGACACATTAACATGTGTTTGAGGAAATGTGTGTAACTTATCTACAGAATACGATGATTTAAAAAAAAAAAAATGTAGGCAGGGAAAATACAGAAGTTTTAATTCCTTAAACAGTACTTAAGATAAACATATTGTAAGATCATTGTCCATGATTGTCCTCATAGCACAATCTGTCCTGCGCCCTTTGACCTTGAGATTAAAATAGGTGCTGCTGCACACACACAGTGTCCTGCATGGACGAGTACGGACGCACTCAGACCCCCTCGGTGGTCATTAAGATGGAGAAGATGACCCAGTGTGTACATTCCTCGGTTCCTCCCTCAGGATTGGACATGTGCTTTGCAGACGTACCTCAGTGTGGCCCGTCGACGTCCACAGGACTTTTTTTTTTTTTTTTTTTTCCCTCCAATGTCAAATCCCTGAAAGCACATCAAAACTCCTCTCAGCCAGCCAAATTTTAAAAAAAAAACCTGTTTCCCTGATGTTCAGCTCATTCATAAACCATGGGTTAAGAGCTAATTTGTATTTTAAACTGTTAAAAATAAATGACAGTAAGAGGTTTTTCCATTAATCCATCTATTCATGTATATGTATTGGATCCAACAGAGCTGCAGCAAACAATGGGTGAAATTAAGGACGTGGACAATTTAGAGCAGGGGTGTCGGGGGCCACATACAGCCCATTTTCATCTTGAGTGAACTGGACAGGTAAAATAGTGCCATAAATATCTTTAAATTCAAACTTTAAAGTGTAGTAAATGAAACCTTCTGGTGCAGTTCAGTAGAATGGTCGTCGAAATTAATTGAATTTAAGCTGCTTTTAAAACAAATGAGATTCCACATAAAAATATCAAAACGCTTGTCTTTCATTGTTTCATTACAGGATTAGCCACTGTGGGTAAAGTGTGTTAGGAGCCACTGCATCACTCTGTGGTCCCAGTTTTTCCACACTCTTCATTTACAGTCATTTAAAAAAAAAAAAAAAAAGTGACTTTCATGATGCTGTGGAAAAGCATGTTATTTGAGCAGATTCTCACAGGCGGGAGCAAATGCATGACAGAACTATTAGCACCAGAAAAGACAAGAGTGAGGAAATGCAACAAAAACAACACATAATGCTCCAAGCGTGGGAAATCTCCTGGTGTGGGTCCCTGGTGAAAAGGGATGACTGTGGTCTTTACATCCTCTGTGGATCAGGCTGAGCCTTGAGCTCAAATAAAAAACTTCTTCACATGTTTACTGACTACTGTGTTATTTATTTCTCCAGGAATCCAGGCTGTACACGGTATGAAATTAACGTGGAGAGAGCGGGCGGCGGTGTCAGAAATTTCTGTGACAGATTATTTTTCCTCACTTAAAAGCAGATGTGAATCCCAGTTTTAGTTTTCCAACTCCCTCAGCCTCGAGCCTTTAACTTGACTGCTGACCTGCAGCAGTGATGGTCAATCTCAAGCCTGCCGCCCACATCCGGCCTCTGGGGAAGCGTTGACTGGCCATGATGGTCAGTCAATTCAGAAATGAAGAACTAGGGTTGTTTTTGGATTGAAATACTCGTCTTGCTGAGGTTAATTTTACAATATGTTCATAAAAGAGTTCGATATTCAGTTTTTCAATTGATTTTAGAATAATTTAATCTTGCGCAGATACACATTGAAAGGTTATTTAAGTAGTGTAACATTTTGGAAGGCAGTATGCCATAATATCAGTGCAAGTATCAGTAGATCTTGTTAGATGTCTCCTTTGAAATGTTCCTAACTCCCTTATACAGTGTGAAGTAACATGTAATTTGGACTCGAATGGACAGCAGTGTAGGACTGATTTTTGAGGACTGAATTGTGATATCTGAGAGACTTTGTTTTGATTTGTTTGATTCATTTATTAGATACACAACTGCTGAACTGTTACCAGTTATAGGCCACTTATGTATTGCAGTAATAAATATAAAATAGCTATAGCAGTTGTTTTATTCTTGAAGTCCAATGTGCTTTGTGACTTCCAACTCTTTAAATAGTCACATCAACATGATGAACTGTAAATGCAGAATAATAAATCGATTTTCTTTTTCTGTATATCTGCATTTTTGTATCTTTATTTTGACATGTCTCAAATGAATTAACAATTTCAAAAGAACTATTTGTTGACAGATATTCCCATCAGCCCCTGCCCATGTTTGAACATTCTGTTGGTCTTTCATCAGATCATAGATGTTATATAGCTGCAATAACTGCTTCAAAACATTCACCTTGATAATGTTTGCACACGTTTATGTCTGTGAGTCAGAAGAATTAAAACGGCACACATCTGTTTGAATCACACACGTTTATCTATTTTTGATTGATTGATTGATTTTATCTTTTTTTTTCCCAACATTGTCTTTGTTTACAGATAATTTAAAAAAAATGATTATATGAAATATATATATATTTCAAACTTTAATTCTTCACATACACTGTGTCCTGGGAAGGTTTTTCACATATTTTACTGGAGATTAAAAAAAATCTCCATTATGTTTGTTTCTGCATCTGGTTTTTATGGTCCGCATTTTGACCTCACAGGAAACCTTGAATGCCACATCTGATCCGAAACAAAGTCGATGTTGACATATTTCTCGGTTCTTTAGTAATAGAGACCAGATGTTTGTTCAATATCAATGTTCATTCACTCACACTGAGCCAAGACCACTTTGGTATAAATAAACAACTCTGAGCCAATTTGGTTTCTCTACCCTGCTTGGATCAGAAGCCATTAATTATAATTACAATTAGGAACCGGTCAGTCATTGATTGTGGCTTTCTAATGGAGGATTAGAGAGCATTTATCCCAGCAGGGTTCAAAGAGGGTCTTTGATTGTGATGAATTATCAGTTTCCTTTATTTTGTGCAGAAAAATTTGAAGTTACATAATGTGGCCAGAGGTCAGCGGTCTGGAAAATTATGACAGCGTGACTAGAATAATCTGCACCAGCAAAGGGGAACAGAGGTGAAGCTCTTTGATAAATATGTATATTTAGACCTGCTTTATATTCAAGCAAATCTTCACTCACACTTCTGTACGGTTTTGTTTGTTAAAGGAATTTCATGTATTTGTTTGTGCATTTATGTAAATCTAAATGGAGAGGCTTGATAGTTTTATAGTTGAGCTTCACCCGTAATATCAATACGAATGTCTGTGTAGTCCCATTAGTAACGTTTATAGCGTATTGTTCTCTGCACGCGTGTGTTTGTGTGTGTGTGGTTCGATTACAAAGACAAGCAACAGCGCCGACTCATGGCCCGTCATGCTCACTACCTCGTTTTCAGTGTTGCCTCAGTTTCCCTGTAAACGGACGTCGTTTTAAAAATGTTGCAAAACTTTTCTCAAACAAAAACACAAAAACGTACAACGTTTTCACCTGAAACTTTGTCGCACAAAAGCAGCCAGAGTCTGCAAATGAAAGTTTTGACTGATTGATCATTTTTTCGGGCATGTGAAAAATGAACAAAGCAAAGAGAAAATATAAAAAAAAAATTAATATTTAAATAAAAAAAGATACATTCAGTACATTACAGCTTCATAACAGACACAATAATAAACAACACAACTCCATTCAGAGGTAGAAAATCAATGTTATCATGTTGTACAAAAATGTATCAGCATGAACTCTCAGTATTATCCGTGATGGGTCGAACACACAATGTTCTCTAATCATGAGGTCAAACATGCTCATTTGATAGTGTGTGTTATAAAATGATCAACGTTTAACCATCAGTCACTTAACCTTTCGGTTGCATGTCTCAAAGAAAACCATCTGGCTATGTACATCACATCTGATATGAGCTGCTCTCCGAGCTTTTAAAGTAACTGATAATCTGTCATAGTTTGCCAGCTAATGTCATTACCTCTGAATAGAGGCATTAGACCGTTTTCACTACACAACACGCAGACACCTCCCCCATGTATCCCTCGTGTTTTAAACTGTGTCGTACTTTTGGGTTGTACATTCTGGCCCTTTTTATTTTCAGTCGGGACATTCTTAACCACCATCTCCTGGGCGGGGAGGGGAAACGCATTCTAGGTATTATAATGCATATCTTAAATTCTCACGCTTCTAAATCAAGATTAGAATAAAACCTCTAAAACCTAGTTTCACTTGGCTCATACTCTCACTTGAATATAATCAGTGGGGTTTTTTCAGTGTACAGTTTGGGTTTTTTTTTTTGACAAAATGCACAGTTACAAATGTTATTGTTTCTATCATCTTAATTCCGGCCTCTAGCAATCCCCTTCAAGTAGAATAGTGGAATTAATTAACTAAATGAGTGATAGACATTAGTAATTCGTCATTACACTTAGAGAAACACGAATTTCCAGCATTTATATTTTGTGAACGAAACCCGGGTTTGTTGACATTGAGAACATTTCAGGCTATTCTCATGGCTTGATTCCTATTTCTTTGGGAAACTCTGGCTTTTTTTCTGGGCTGAATCGGTCATATGTCGATATTTTTGCTTGAGCTGCTGCGACGCCATCTTTGATATCCCAGAAACCCCTTGCGGCAGATTTCCCAAGATGACGCCAGTTATGCATGACCCTCAAAGTCTGATCCAACAGAACAAGATGGACTGACACGATACAGTTCTTAGGCAGATAGACAGTCGGTAACAATTCTACATCACCCCTGAAGGACTCTAACACAAACAGTCCACACAAGATAAACTCCTCCAGTGGACGTAAACGCCAAACCAAAGTCTATTTAAAAAAAGCAACAAAAAAAAACATGTGGGGGTGGACAGCAGAGGTTGTTATAGCAGCATATTAGTCAAGTCAAGTTACCCCATTAATAAAGAACATTTTGAAAGCACTTTCGGCCAAAGTACTTTACACGATGAAAAATAGATCCTATTAATATCTTTGTTTTGGAAATCAACATGGTGAGCAATCACACTGCAGTGTAAAGCTCTCTACTCACCAGGGGTGTGATAAGAGAGTGGGGTGAAAAATCGTTTGGAGCAAAGCAATTTTTTTCCCCAACAAATGTTAAATGACTTTTAATCGTGTGAAGCTCATTTCCCTAAAATAAAAAAATAAAAACAGATTGATTCCACGTCATTCTGAAATGACAACTGTGTCCTCCTCCTCTTTTTTACTTACAAAAGTGGAGGAAACATTACTTTTGTGAGGAAGTGGAGCTCTGTTAGTGCTTCTAGTCAGAGTCGTAAAAAAAATACATATTTAGCAATAATCTGGTATTGATATGACATCACTTTATTTTTTGGCAAAAGTTATCACACTATACTACTGTGCCATATGTTGACCAACATACCCCACGTGGTTGCATTATATTTCTCGCTCAATTAGCTGAAAAAAACTAACAAGAGAAACCCGCCTGCATCATGATGGTGCTTTAATCTGCAGCTGTGACAGATGGGAAAAATGAATCTCATTGCAAAAACATTGTCAGATTGTTGTTTTTCACTGAATGACATTTGGCTTCTGTGTGAAAAATGATGTTGACTTGAGAATATAAGTAGGTCCTTACAGTAAATTCAGACCACTGAGTTGAAATATATGGAAGGGGCGGAGCTTCTGTCGAGATATGGACTCTGATTGGTCACACCAGCCCTGCTGTCATTGGTACAAGGGGATGTCAAGTGCTGAGTAACTTTACAATGGGACATAGGAAGTGTACCTGAATTTAATTCAAGCAGGATATGTAAAGCCCAGCAGGTTTATTCAGACATAAGGCAATAACCCCCCCCCCCCCCCCCACAAGTGAAGCGAGTCCCGGACTATCCGAATGTGAAAGGCCCCTGACTCAGTGTCTGGGCTCCCATCCTGGAGTTCATCACTGCCCGATGCAATAACATACGCAGCACATACAGCATGGAACCGAGGGAGCTGAGAACCCCGGGCTTCCTCCCCGCAGTGCATTAACCTCCAAACAATGTGAGCAAGGCAAACATGATGTACGTGAGCTCCATAGGCTCTTTTCCCACCGCGCTGCTAAACTGGGCTCTGTGTTCCGGGACGCTCAAGCTGCTGCGACTTTCCATACCTTCCTCCAGCTGTCGTGTTCGGTTTGGATTCTTGTTGATGTATCACTAGTTCCCGGGTCATTTGGTCGGTTTTAATTTGTGATCAGATTTTAAAAGACTGCACTCCATAAACAGACCCATAATGAAGGCCGTTATAATAACTGCTGTTTCTTTAAGTTGTGTTTTCATCTGGTGCAGTATTTTCAACGGTACTCAAAACAGTTTTTGTTTTGATCTCATGTAATTTCAGGTGTTTTATGTGGATGTTCCTTATGGAAGTTTAACCTAAGAAAACAGTTGGAACGACACATTTATAAAAAGTAGGACCGCTGATGGAGCGTTAGGTTTCACTCGTTCATTTAGATGTGTTACATAAAGTGCAGCACAGCAATGGATTCATCGCCTGCGTTTAGCGATGACCTCCCAATGGAAAATCCTTTTTTCTCCATAAACGAAAAATGAAATTTATTTCTCTAAGGCTGGAATGTTAACGAACACATCAGTATTTATCCTCAGTTTTTTTTTTGTTTTGTTTTTTTTCTCCACCCTCGGAGTTCAGGCCACAATTCTACACCAGGCCAATCCGCAGTAATTCAAGAGAAAACAGGCTTTGTAGCCGTTCTCTGGCCGGCTGTCTGCACCAGGTTCACCGGAAAGGCTCTCGCAAATAAACAACTTAACGAAAACAATTAATGGTGCTGTGGGAAAAGCAATTTAATTTCCTCCCGAAAAGCCCGCGGACTGATGGCTGAGAAACTGGACACCTCCTATTTAGGACAGTTTCATCCCTGAGGTTCAGCACGGCCATCTTAGACAAAAAGAACAAACCGGGCATGTTTCTGTCAGTTTAGGTTCAATCTGCTTTCAGAAAAAGGGACTAAACATCATGGGAAAAATATGCATTATTAATGCATAAAGATGCTTTGCATATGTATGTTAATGGATACGTCTGAGAGCTCCTGACGAGGAGTACATGGAAGATACCTTATAACTCTAACATATTCAAAGTATGCTTCCCTTGTATGGGAACGAAATTCCTCTATTAAAATGAAATAATATCTTTGTAATTGATACAGGCGTCTGAGAGATGACTCATAAAGCTTTTTATTCCTAAAATGAGCTCTTCTCTACAATCAATAATCTCTGGAATAGACATGAAGAATTGTTCTAAACTGCTCTTTTCTTTCACAATATCCAACATTGACAAAACGTCACTACTTGAGGATTGTGCAACAAAATAATCAGTATTCTACGAAATCTCACCCTTCATACTATATATATATAGAGACTATGACTATACACCCAAGGTTAATGTGTGATAAACTTAAAACCGAACTTTATCCAAACTGATTAAACAGCCCTGTTTACCAAACATTGAAATAGGAAACAGAAAACTTTCATTACGTTTTGCGTGAAACGAGGGGAAACGTGACTTTTCTGAAATGCTGCTGCTGCCAATGCGCACTACGTCCATAGTAAATACTTTCCTGCACATGTGTGAGTAGATGAACAATAACAACAATGGCGGAGTGTCATGACCAGTGATGCCGGTAACTTAGTAACTCGGTAACGTGATACTCTAATTTGACCACTTTTTTTCAGTAACGGGTAATCTATCGCGTCACATTTTCCAAACCACTAATCCAGATAAATCAGATTAAAGTTACTTCTCCAAGTCACTGTGCGTCACTGGCCATGACCTCCTCTTCCATCTTCTCCTGAGACTTGGTAGTTTTATAGCTGAGAGTCGCTGTAACAGCATTCCAACTTTGACTGTCCGTGTACTCCCATTGTTAATGTTTAGAGCATATTGTTGTCTGCATGCATGTGTGTGTTGATTTATTACCAAAACAACCAACAGCACCAACTCTCAGCCTGGCACGCTGACTACATCATATTCAGTGTTTCTGTCATTTTGTTGGAAGAGAATATATTTTCAAAATGTTGCTGTGTAAATGCAAAACTTTTTGGAAATGCAAAATCCCACCTTTTCTCCTCCAGAAATGAACTAAATGCAAACCTCCGTGTCCTGTTAGTTCCAGTTGCAAACAACATGCGACCGAAATGACTAAATAAATACAGGTCAAGTTTTTTCTACTAATTACCTGCAACCAACCCACCAATGGGTTTGCTCCAGCAGAGTACCTACGTATAAATACTTGATCTTGATCATTTTCATCACATTCATGATATCAATTTACTTTGCATCCTCCTGTTTTCTTATTTTAATATGGTCACTCTTTAGTTTTATTTTCCATCTAATCTGGCATTCTGTTGTTTTAAAGTTGAATTAACTTCAAATGATGATGGTGGACAAATACATGATTGACTTTTTTTTTCTCGCGTTTCTGTTCTCTTCCATTATATCTGATGGGTTGGAATTACCTCTCTTTTTCATGGGGGGTGTTCGGGGGGGGGTGCCTACCTCTAAGTGAAGGATAATTACGCTGACTCACAGGAAGGTCATAGCTGTTTCACTTTTGCAATAAGTAGATCCAACAACTTTCTGACCTTGAAGTGCTTTTTGACCATTTCTCTAAAGTCGCTAATCAACTGATAAAAGCTTTCCCGCTCTCTTGTTTTCCTGCCCTATATATCCCTTCAGTCTGGCAGTTTTATTTTTTCTTGGCTTCACCTATCTCAGGACAATCTTTACTCAGAAGAGGAAGTCGTGACAATAAAGCCTTATTTTCTTTGCGTCTCACTCGCTGACATCACTCTGTGACGTTTCTTTCCCTTCAGCTCAGACAAATGCCCGTTCTCCTGCAGCACACCCTTGTTTTTGTCGTGTTTATCTCAGCGAGCCCATTGTTGACCTTTCAACCGGCGGGGAAGTGAGTGAGATGTCAGGACAACTGTCTACAGTCTGTACAATCTGGAGCAAAGGAGCCATAACAGAGCTTTGAGAGATTGGCGAAATCACTGCGACTGGCTGGGGTTTCTGAAATAATGTCACGCCAAAACTATTCGGCCACATTTATAGTCTCATAGCAACTGGGGTGATAGATGGCTGTTCACCTCAGAGTTGAACTGATCAGATTGCTTTGTGCAGTTGTGCGGTCAACTCTTGCTGCATCACACCGGCGTAACAGTTTTGTTAAGCTCTGACGCAGATTTGCAATTTTATCAAGTCCCTAAAATGAAAAATGTCGCCGCTGTTATGAAAAACAACTGCTCAGACTTTCAGAGAATGATTTTAATGGAGCTACAAAAGCATAAATGATGCTTACTGTATGCACATTTTTCAGACCGCTGATTGCGATCGCTTCCTTTCTCGTGCCACATATGTCTTTATTGCGCCATTTGGCTTCCATTACTCTAGAAAAGCTGTGTTTTATTGTGCCGGGCGCGCTTTTCAGCCGACGGCTTTTCTCTATAAACTGAGCGTGGAGGTAAACAGAGCAAACAAGGCGGTAAACAGAGCACCTGGATGCCAACTGCTGTCCGTTTATTTGAGCAGCAGCTGAGCTCTTGCCGTTGGCCTGAGTACACATCCAGTCAAAGGGGACGGTCCCTTCCTGAACTTTGGCGTCCAGGAAACTCTACAATGAGCGCGAAGCTCCGACGGAGCTCCGTGTGCTTGTCTTGTGTGTGCAGGCTACGCCGAGGCTGGGCCTCATTGTTTAAAAGCCCCCACAGCGATGTCACCACTCAGTCAGGTTTTTGACGTGCAAAAAGGTGCAAACAGTCCTGAATATCTGTGCCGTTTAAAAGTGTACCGAATTCCAAGTAAAAATTTCTGCTTGGAACAAATACGCTTGTATAATAGTAATAAACCATCGTGTTCATTTGTCAGACAGACATAAAGTAAAAAAAAATCGTTTTAAGAACCGTCTACGCAAGATTTCAGGTGAAAATGGAAAACTTTTGTAGAGTTTTGGGGTCCGTTTACACGACAACGGTGCTTGGAGGCACTGAAAAGGCGTTTTGAAAGAAAGAGAAAGAAAGAAAAAGAGAGAGAGAAAGAAAGCAATCAAACGTGTTATTGCTGCTGGCATCAAAGCTCACATACCAACACAACCTGATATTTCAATCAATTCTACTAAGTGCTGAGGTTACACAAGGCGGTGTTGTTTGGCTGCAGCCCAGCCGGCTCCGAGAGCAGAGCCTTCAGACCACATTGTGTTTCCCCACAATCTGATCTCTTTTAATAGCTGAATGCTGCACATCACAGTGAGCACCGTGTTCACTGGGCAGGCTTTAATCCACCTTTTCAGCCTTTTCAGTGGCCGTGACGTTCTCTGGGATGAAGACTGTGTATTTATTTGTTATTGGCTTTAAACTGTGTGAAATGAGAAATTTTCCAAGGCTGTTCTGGCTCATGTATTTTGATTTTCATCTCAAGGGGTTCATCACCAAAGCAGATTTCTGAGGACTGTTTACTTTGAATGTTCTGTGCTAAATGTACGTAAACTAGCAGAGAGAAGGAAAAAATAGAAAACAATTAAGCAAGTTATCTCTTGCTACGTTATACAGAAAAGGGATGTTAGACATTGGGTTTTTTTTCTTTCACACTTTTTTTCATTATATTAGATAGCAAGCACAAATAATCTACATAACTTGTTTTGCCCATTATCCAATTGGAGCTCATTCCAGTGATTCTGTGTTACTCCCAAAGCATCTGATAAGTCCACAATATAGGGTAGGATTGAATAGGATATAATCAACATGGTTAAAATCCAGTCACATTTATTAAACATTTATTACCTTCGCCAACGAATGTTGTGCGACGAACGAATGTTTGTATGTATGTATTTGACCAACTTTTCACACAATCTACTCACCCGAATTGCATGAAATTTTTAAGGATGATTTGTCATCGTCCAAGGGCCAATCGATTTGAATTTGGGGACGTTAACAGCTCACCGTTTCCTAATAAATCCTCAAAGGTCTGCGTTCTACTCACTATCTATCTAGACAGATCTATCTAGATAGATCTATCTAGATAGATAGATAGATAGATAGATAGATAGATAGATAGATAGATAGATAGATAGATAGATAGATAGATAGATAGATAGATAGATAGATAGATAGATAGATATATGTATATGTATGCACACACACACACACACAAGTCTTATATTTAAGAGTCATTTATGAAATATAAAATTTAACACGAATTTTATGTATGATAGACATAAAAATTAGTTCTGGATCTTTATTGGGATTTTTTTTAAATGTGGTGTCTGTAAGCAGCGACTCGCAGTGCAGAAATTGCGAACCTGCAGTCTAATATCCTGCCTGTTATCTTAGTGAAGTGACACATGAGTGACTCTGTTCTCCCAGAAAATAATGTATTAAATGCCACTTTAAAGTTGGCCAGGACATTTCATTACGCACAGACCCCAAAGATTGATGAGCCCGTGCTTAATAAAGTTGAAGTCATTACGTTTTCATGGCACCATCAAGATTCTAAAATGAAATGCTTCAAAATTGTTTTTCGAATGATTTCCGCTCGATGTTCAAGTAGCTAAAGGATAGTACTCATACTTGTACTCGTCCTGGCATTCGAGAAACTCATTAAAGTTACAATGTCAAAAAAGTATGAAAATACGATTTGGACATAAATAATGTGAGATATTTGATTTGAACAAACATGAAAATTATGGTTTTGTATTTGTGTATTGGAAATACTGTACATGAAATGCACAAAAAATATCTGTAAAATTGTAAATATTTAGAAAGTTGGACTTATCTTGGAGAAATCTTCTCTTCGGCTCCATTTCATTCAGTGTCGGATTGGAAGTTTTGTTGTGTGGAGTGTTTTTTAATTATTACTTTTGAATGAAATAAAAATGGTATTGGTGCATCTCTAGTTAAAATATGAATATTTCAAATATTTAAAGTACCAATGAGCTATGGCAGTTTTGCAAAATAAAAATAAAAAACAACCACATACAGTACTTTTCATAGTGAAACCCATACGAGATTTAAAATTGGGGATGGCGTGCGTCAGGTGGTGCACTGGGTGCTCCTGCAGCCTGGGGTGGCTGCCGAGTCCTTCCATTTGAGAGGATTATATGAGTGCAGTAGATGATAGAGGATGAAATAGTGTATCTCGTACGCACACCTTTTTTTTTTTTTTTTTTGCATTTTTAACACTTTCACTCTGTGGCACGGTTTGGAAAACTGCTTCTCACACTGCCTCCTCGCCCCTGCCTGAGCAGATTTCCACTTTGTCTTATTTAGCATTAGGTAGGTATTCACTGTTCTTCCACTGAGGACTGTCTTGTCCTCTGTTCTGTCATCGTTGGATAAATAAGATGTGAAACTGAGGTGTCTTGAGCTTTTTTGCATGACGTAAATATAATTAAGTCTATGAGAAAGTGTCAAGCTCAGTCACATAATACTGGAGTGGTTTGCATTTCCCTCTCACAGCATGAAGGTTCCGGTTGGAAAGTTTTCCATACAAACGTGTGTCATGTTAGGTCAAGTTAATTAGTGATTTTGAAGTGTGTGCATGAGTGATTTTCTCTTAGTGTGAGTCAGACACATGGTTCACAGGATGAACCTACCTTTCATGCAGTTACACTACTTTTTTCAAGTAACTGTACTGTACTTGATAATTTACCTTTCTGATTCAGTTTTAACTCACGGTAACAGTTTTCCATCCTGCAGTTGCCGAAGATTTAAGACGATTTAAGAGCCGTCAGATCATATAATTGAAGGTTAAATACCAAGACTCCCTGTTTTAAAAGTTAAATAGAAGGCTTTAATTGTATGAACAGGAATGAAGAACTTACTACTTCTACTGTTTCCTGTTTTTATATTTGTATACAATCTTTTAAATAGGAGAACACATTTTCTTTGCAATACTGAAAATGCTGAAGTGGCCCCGGTACAGTCCCAGTAAATCGCCGCCAGCTCAGCAATAAAACAATGTACAATATTCCTTTTTTTTTTTTTTTTTTGAACTTGAGTAGATTTCAGACTCTTTACTTCTTCACGGGCGAATGGGTCCTTCAACAAACTTCTTTTCACAATAGTATCTAAACTTCTACTGATATTCTTCTGCCAACTCTGCTCTCTGCTTTCGGTCAGCTGGGATCTTCTCCAGGCACCAGTGACAATTCTACAGTAGAAAACAGAATATGGATCGATTAATGGAGTCCTACAGAAAATATTGTCCAGTCAGCTCAATGCCACTTCTTTACTTTGCAGCATTCAGGAGTTTTCAGGAGGTTCAAGTTTTGATACACGTCTCACCTCACATGTTCAGTCTGGGATTTTTCTTTCAAGGTGACAGGCGAGACTGAATGCAATCGCTGAAAAATATTTTTCGAATTGAAAGGTGCTTGAGACAGGTCAAGTCTAAAGTATATGAAATGTTTATTTTCTATTGCAAATGTGTCAACAGCATATCACTCAATGTAAGACTCAACAACAATAGAAGTCCATCTGACAACCGACCGTGGAGACAGAAAGATCGATGTGTTGAGTTTAAAGTAAAAAGAGCCCAGTTTGAAATTTTTACAACAGTAAAGTCTGACCAGTTCTGATGGACTATTTAAATTACACAAGTTTATTAAAATGTAAGTGAGACACTGTTGCTTATGTCATTATTGTCATTATTTGTTTTCACCAATCAGCAACGTTGGTCAGTTACATTTCCTTAAAATCTCCTGTAACAAAAATAGTCAGTCAGAAAAGGCTGTTCTTCCGGCTGCTGTGCACTCCATGCTTCAATTGTGGCCTTTGCATTTGTTTTGTGACTTTTGCAGTAGCATTGACCCTTCTGGGCCACCGTAACAATGTGATGACCAAAATGATCGCTTCATTAAAAACCTTTGAAAGCTGCGTTTTGTCCTAAGTTGTGTGAGGAGCTCTGACCTGCTGCTGTCCTGTTTGATGTTACAAAATTTTGTGTTATTTCTCTATTTCAGAGCGTTAAAGCTATTTCAGCACAAAAAGGCTTTTTTTTTTAATAGCAAATCTTAAAACCACTAAAGGTTTAAACAAGAAATATTACAATGCAAAAGTTGAAAGGTGTGACGCACTGTTAATGATTTAGCTGTTTTGTCGAACATTTAGTAAAAAGAAGTGTCGCAGAGATGAAATGTAAAAATGACTGCGTCTACGTTTGGATGGGGGGTCAGGAAAGGCTGTCAAGAGAGGGGCTTGTAGAGAAATGTTGGGATCTGTTGGGCTGGTTCTGGGGGGTGGAGAGAACCAGAGACCAAGAGGTACAAAAATAACTGTGAAACGACAAAGAGCCACATCGTACATGTATACATGTACTTGTACTCACACAAACATGAAATTACATAAAATGATAAATACATATATTTTCTAAGCCAGAATATTTATCGCACACACAAGAAAATACCCATGAATAGAGACACACAGTCTCTCCCTGTCTTATCACCCCCGACACACACACACACACACACACACACACACACACACACACACACACACACACACACACACACACACACACACACACACACACACACACACACACACACACACACACACACACACACATATATATCACTCTCCCACTCTGTGAGAAATGTCTTGTGTTCAGCTTCATACTTTCACTTGACCAGGCGTTTCTTCTCTGCCAGTTCTTGTTGTGTGACTCTGCAGCTGTATTAACGCAGGACAACTCATGTCCTCTCATCTGCACAGGCACACTCCTCTCTCTCTCTCTCTCTCTCTCTCTCTCTCTCTCTCGCTACACTTCTGCCTGGTACATTTCGTAACGGGTTACACGCACTCACCTCTCTCGGCTCTTTCTCTGAAACTGAGTGACATGGTCACAAAAGACTCGTTAGAATGGTGACCTCGACTCTGATGAGGTTGGGGGATTGGCGCCTTGCTGTGACACCCTTTTCTTTTCTCTTTTTTTGGGGGATTGTCTTTATCCCAGTAAATGGATTGAAGAACCGCACACTGACCACTCCTGGGCTAGATGATGCAAAACAGAAAGACCTGTTTGTGTGAGTTAATGAAGCCGCGACAAAATGCATGAGCCAGCACGGTTTAACTCACTGAACTCTTCCTACAAGAAACCGCAGTTGCACAGTGGCCAGGTGATGTTCTCTGCTCAGACAAAGATTGATTTGAACCTTTATTTTTTTTTAATGAAAATAAATGTTTGCATATTTGCCAATTGGTATATCACTTTTTTTTTTAAGACGGGCTGAAAGACTTTTTCTATTTGTAATGTTGGGCCACTAGTAGGTGCTGTTGCTTGTTTTTGTAACAAAACCACACACACACACCTGCGTTTAGAGAACAATACGCCATAAACATTAACAATGGCGCGTACACAAACACTCTTATGGACAGAAGAGGAAGTTGGATGGTTATTGTGGGAGACTCTCACTTATAAAACCAAATCCCAGGAGAATATTTGACTTGGGAGTCATGACACTCTGGGGGCCGTCTTGCATTTGCAGCATGTAAAACAGTTGATAGATAACATCCTTGATGTTTCTGTAAGACCCCTGCTAACATATAGCGACGACCCCTGCTGTAATTACAATTAAACATTGTAAAAAAAAAAAAATTAGGTTGTATTGAATTGAGACTGCGTCAATCTGACTGCCAGGATGTGAAAGACGTGCTAAAAGCACCTTCAAAAGAGACATCCATCAGTACTAAACGAGTTCCGGCGCTCATGTCAGCGACAGCTCATCTACTTCACTGCAGAAGTCACGTGTCTGTAGGTTAATTGAAACCTCAAAGCAAACAGTCGTACACATGTGAAAAGCCACCCTTCCTCACCCAGGCTCCTGGACCGCCTGTGCTGTAAACATTCCAGTCTGATTGGCTGAGCTGCTGGCCCACAGCCCGAAGAGCGTCTGTATAAAAACCCCCATGTGGTGAAAGTCAGAGTGAGAAAGCAAAAGGAAGCTCCAGGAATCACATTGTGCTTACGTTCAAGAAAACTGAATTTACTTCTGACTACTGCAACTAAAAGAGCTGGAAAATGTGTAAAGGATTAGCTGCCTTACCCCAAACCTGCCTGGAAAGGTGAGATCAGTGTCTGCTACCTCTTTTCTCTCACATTCTATCTGTCAGATGTGATCGGATCCAAAACATTTAAGTGCTATTTGTTATCTTTGAGGGATATTTCTGGGGGAGGGGGGCCGGGAAGGGTGCTGAAAACAGCTTAAAAACACGAACACACCATCATGTTGTCAGTTCTAATCCATCTAAACAAACCTAGGAGGTAACAACAAACTTTCGTGTTTTTTTCTTGTACTCAAAATGAAAATCCATTTATTGACATTATGCACATGTTTCCACACACAACAAAGTTGCAGCCAGGGTTTCAGCAAAAACAAAAAAAAAGCATGAGATCAGAAAACAAAACCCCCCAAAAAAAACTCAAAATAAATTTCACAGAAAACTTTTAAAGTGTTTCTTTTATTAGTTTTTTTTACATTTTTATTCAGATTCTCAGCAAAATCTGAGAAAAAAGCGGTTTTGTTTCATGTAGGGCATTGAGGAGAGATCAGGTTGTTGTTATTTACTAGCAGCCAGAGAAAAGTTATGCCAGGTTACAGTCAGACTTAGTTTTTCATTCTGGGCAGTTTCATTAGACTTTTGCTTTACGGATCACAACCTGACACTTATTCTTTTTTTTTTTTTTTTTTTTTAAGTTGAAACTACATCTACTTTTTATCTAATCTAATGGTCAGAACGAGAACTGAAAATCTTAAATCACTGCTTGAACTGGTCTCAAATACATTTAATTCCATATCAAGTATTTTACCAAAATACTACCTAAATATCAAATTATTTTCTCCATAATGACAACACACTTTGGTGACAAAATGTATACACAAAGTAAGATAAAAGTAAAAGACACACAACTCTTCCCAAAAACTCCTCAAAATATTAGTGACGCTTAACTGAATTTGATGATATATTTATTTTGAAAGCACAATTCTTCAAAAAACAATGAAGTAAACAAAAACTAAAATACGATGGTTTGTTTTGGACTTTTGTACTGAAAGTTTAAAGTTGCTGCTACAAAATTGCAGATGAAACATGTTTCAGAAATCAATGTAGATCACATGCTGCTTATTCGTGATGATTCGAGTAGGAGTAAAATTACTCACTTAATACTCATAAAAATACAAGTATCACAAAGTCCTAGCTGTTTTATTTGTCATCTCAACATCTGATGAGAAAAATAAAGCTTGTTTTCCTAATAATCATTGCATGAGTCATGGAACAACTGTCACCAGTTACTATCTGATGTTAGCGTTTTGTGCCAATACAATAACCTAGACACGTTGAAGTAAGTGTGACGAATGGGACGGAGGTTTAAACACAGCGTGACGCGCCGTTCTGCTCTCTGTCACCCAGGGCCAAGGGGATCAAGTCGAAGTTGGGAGTTTTTCTGCAGAAGCCCGAGAATGGCATCGACCTCATCATCCCTTACCCCGAGAAGACCGAGAAGAAGCCGGAGAAGCTGCAGAAGTGAGTGACCCCCCCACCACCACCACCACCAGCACCACCACCTCCAGAGAAATACTGTAGATGAGTGTCTGTGTGATGAGGGAGGAGATGTTTGCCAGATAACTGATTGTAAAATTGGGAGCCAGAGGCAGGTTGGGCGCAACATGTGCAGATGAAAGGACAATAAACCTCTCCAGATACTGAGCGGGCTCAGATGTCAGTGTGAGCGGGTACAAAGCCTTCAGAGGGTTTAGTTCCATGATGCATTTACCTTGGAAAGGCTCGGTTGGAGATAAAGCATGCACAAGATTGTAAAAACAACTTGGCATGACACAACAGGATCGGAGAACTCTTGCTCCCCTAATATTATAAAAAAAGAACTAAAGAAAGAAAGACTGACGGATGGAAACTAGAGAAAAGTTTATTTTAGTTTCAGTTAGTTTTTTTCTTTTTCCCCCAGAGTTTGTTTGAAGCCGTCATTCAGCGCGGGTCGTTGTGCGTTGACCATGTGTCAGAGACCTCATAAAAGCAACACCCAGTCCAGCAGGGTTTCTGCATTTCTTGACCTCAACAACCTCCCCCCCCCACACACACACACACACACATAATGAAATGCACTTTAAACAAAACAAAGCAGTTTTACTGGAGTCAGCTTACATGCTCTGTGGGAGGATCTGCAGGTGTTTTCATGCAAAAATCTCCGTCGTGGCAGCTAAGCCTTTTACTTTGAAATCCAAGTATATGTTAGTCTCGCCTTCTGACCTGTTACACTTATGTTTGGCACTTTGGTTTGATTTATTGAGCCAATTTGTCCAATATTTTAACATCAAAAGAAGGAATGATCGGGGAAAAAAAGGATCAATCTTCCATCTTCAATCTGCACAGCCCTTCTCTGACCTTCTTAAACGTTTAACATCACTTTATGAGAGTTTCTAGTGATTTGACACGTATATCAGATTAAGTTGATTCTCAGGAAATGTTTTCCAGACTCAAATCTTTCAGCAGGAGCTCAGATAAAAAAAAAATGTTTTAAAAAGAAAAGTTTCAACTCAGTGTTTATAAAAGCTTTGCCATAGCAGTTGTTGAGATCTAAAGTAAGATATTACAAAATATTACTCTTTACTCACAAAACTTAATACTAAAAGCATAAATTGTTGTCTTATAACACAAATGATGAAATGCTGGTCAAAATATTTTTTTGTGATATAAATAAAACTATAAAAAAAAAATTGTATTTGAATTTAAGCCAAACTACACTAAAGTTCTAAAAAGCTTCTCACCAGGAAAATGACTTGTGGTGCATCTTGCTAAGTCTGAGCTTAAGTTATTGGGAGTTCGAATCCCAATTACAACAGGAAGAAAAGCTGATGTACAAACAAATTTAGTTTATGGAGAAAACTGCAATGAGTCGCTGTGCTGAGACCCCCTTGTACATTTAAGCAGCGGGATAGACTATCATTATCAAATATTACTAGTTGACAAACAAAATGTAATGAAATACAATAGATCTTCGAGGAATATATTTGGTCATTGTGCATTAAATAAAAGACAAAGATGGACAAAAAGCAACTCCCGATTTTCACAGTTAATTTCTATAAGGACCCATTAACATGACAAGGTTAAAAAAAAACGCATCGATTTTGTGTTTTTATTTCAGAAAAACTTTGTGTTTACACAGCAACGTTTTGAAAACGATGTCCGTTTACCCAGAAACACTGAAAACGATGTCGTCAGCATGCCTGGCCACAAGTTGGCGCTGTTGTTTGTTTTTGTATATGAAACCACACACACACACACATGCACTCAGAGAACACGCTATAAACATTAACAATGGAGATTCGTGTGGACAGATGACGAAGTTGGATTGTTACTCCAGTGACTCTCGACTATAAAACCACCAAGTCCCAGGAGAATATGAACTGGGAGTCATGACACTCTGGAGGATAACATTGTTCTTGTCGTCCATCTACCCGAGCTTGTACAGAAGAACTTTTACTTAGAGTTACTTACTGTAACTTATTATTGGTGCACATGAGCAGTAGCAGCCTTTCATATGAGGCCTTTTGAGAGCATGTGTGTGTTTTCATTGGCTCAGAGCACCATTGTTGTGTGAGACGGACCCTTTGAACAGAACAAAAGTTTTTTTGTTTTCGCTTGAAAACATCACGCAAATGGGGCCTTAAGGCTGCGACACGCTGTGATTTCCAGGTGTCCCAGACCAGATCTTGGCAGAACCGTGGTGATCCAGTATATTTGCCTTTGATTCTCAATCAATGGTTCTATGTGGCACCGTGAGACCGACGCACTGCGATGAAATTCTAACCGTGTCAGACGTTTGGGTTGATTGCGACTTCTGCGGCGGATTACGACCTGTTTGTTAGGTTTAACATGAAGAGTGTCTTGTTGGAAGATAAAAGTACTTACACCAAGCTCCCGTTGAAAAATTTGGATCTCCGGTTGGCCTCTCTTATTCTCCTCTCCAAACAGATGTCAAAATGTCGAGGGCTCCGTACATGTTTGTGCTCAGGACGTGTTGTTCTTGCGCAATCATATATCATTGCGCAGTCACATGTTCTTGCTCAATCACGTCGACTCACATCATCATAGGTTGCATTTCAGCTTGCCTTTTCATCGTGCAGTCTGCGAACAGCAAACTTCATGTCGTGCCCTCAAGTTTATTAGATTGGTGTCGTGCACGACTCTTACACGACTGTTAAACTCACCCAGTCCGTCGGAGCCTTCAGACAAACCTCAGCAGAGGATGGTAAGTTGCCCCTAATTTCAGAGGACATCAATCTTTTGTTGGTGTTGATCCAGTTCTACCCGGTTGTACGTATTCCTCTCTGAGGCTTTCTTAAGAGGTCCGGCGGTGATGTTTTGAATCGTCAGAAGCCTTGAAAGGTTGTGTTTGCTTAAGCATAAGTGAAGTAATTTTCTGTAATCTACGTGGAATGTGATAAAAGCATCAACGACACTTTGCCGTTCCTTTGGCGATAACGAGACCTTCACACACTCTCACATAGGAATTTCACCATGTTGGCTTGTTGTGTGTTTAAACTCTTGGGATTGTTGACCCTAACCCTAACCCTAACCCTAACCCTAACCCCTAACCCTAACCCTAACCCTGACCTGGTTAATGCTTCTGACTGACTGACGGGAACTTTGCATTTCTTTTTCCCTCATGCAGGCCGACTCCTGATGAGGCTGCTCAGTGGCGTGAGAGTCTGGACCGAGTCCTGAACAACAACTGTAGGTTTTACCTCTTGTTCTGTCGTACATGCAGTCATTTGTGCCTCTTGTTTCAGTGATTACATTAATCCCTCTGACATGTTACACTGTCAGTTTCAAAAACTCAAGTTAACTCGATGAAATTCAGGAAACTGAAGAACTTAATATGGAAGGTTCAAAGAGGTTCATGCAAGTACTTTAGACGTATTTGTTCTGATTACATTAAATTCAAAAGAATTCACAAGCCTAAGGTTTTTTTGGGGTATTTTTTTACTTAAAAAGTCATGACTGCTCTGAAGTTTGATGTCATCATGAGCACATCTGGAGAATCTGGGAAAGAATTATGTTCATCCACCTGTCTTAAATAGCACTTTATCTAACTTTAGGTTAATCCCAGTTGATTTTGGTTCAAGGCCGGTTCCACCTGGGACAGATCACCAGTCAGTACATTACAGATCAAACATAGAGAGAAACACACTGAGGCCACATTTAGACAACATATTTTTGCACACACACACGCACAGAGAACAATACATAATAAACATTAACAATGGCGAGGAGACGACATTGGCGTTTTACAGAATAACAAGTTGTATTGCTATTCCTGGAGACTGTTGACCATAAAACTACCAAGTAACAGGAAAATATGACACTCTGGAGGCAAACGTTGTTGTCATTGTCCATCTACTCACGCATGTTCAGAAGAACTATTTCTCTATTTTCCGCAGACCTGGTGCACATTTCTTTGGAGACAGAATTTGGAGCATTTTTGAAAAGTTCCACCTTGAACGTGTGAAAATGTTGCGTTGTCAGTGGCAACGAGCACCGTTGCCGTGTAAACGGACACCCAAAATGCAACAAACGTTTAAAATTTTCGATTTAAAAATGCCTGATCCTTTTAAATGGTGCCTCACATTCAGATCTGTGAGCAATTTAAGAGTTCCCAAATAACCTCACAAGCATGTTTTTTGGGGGAAACTGGACTCCATAGAGAAGAAACGCTCATGCACGCACTGGGATATCATGCAAACTCCACACACAAAGCAGATTGTGGATGCTCCAACTGTGAGCGGTGCAAGTTAATAAATGGGGTGTATTCTGGCGTTACTTTTTGACCTCAGTGACTGAATCCTTACACGTTCACATCTCGATTAAAAAACTAAAAGTTCTGCATCAATGTCTCCGTTTATAATACTCATGGGCATCTTTGAGGGAGATTCATATTTACCTCCAACAGCAGTAAACATGTTTAAATGTACAGAAACAAACACAAATAAAGGCACTCTATCATCACCGAATGATTACTTAGGAACATCACATTTGTGGATATATATATATATATATATATATATATAAGTGCACACAAAACAAATATGTAAACACACTCAATTATCCGTTGTAATAAAGCAATGTAAAAAAAAACATTTTCATAAGAACAACTAAAATAAATATTGATAAGAGGGGATACACGCATGCACTCTTTTTTTTGGAGCTGATTCTTAATATTTCACTGGCTTCAAGGACAATTAAAGTACTGTAAGTAGCTCACATATGCCAAAGTGAAAGTGGTTGCTGACGAAAAGGCTAAAAGTTTTCCATAACAATGTCACGCTGAATCTGTGTTTGCAGTGACTGGAATAAACAATGAAGGAATAACTGCAACCCGCTATTAATGGAACAATCAAACAGCTTCCTTCCAATCTTAGGACATTATTATTATTATTGGCTGTGGCTGTACATCAACAAATACCCAGAAATGGATGTTTAGCCATTGGAACAAAGGAGTTAAGATTTTTTTGAGTGGGAGGAAGGAGGCTTTATAGTCATATACTTTGTAAAGTGTCACCATTACTTCTCTCAATGTGGAGCAACGGGTGTCACTGTTTACCTGCTGGCACTTTGGTCTGACTTTAAGAAGTGCCAAATGGGGAGCGAAGAATGTGTTCCCTGAGGTCTGCTATCTGTCTGGTTGACTGTTTAAAAAAAAACAAAAAAACTACTGTACACATTGCAAGGTTTGGTTTCCATGATCACTATCCACCATGTAGACCTAATTATATATTCATAAATGAGTAGCTTGTCTTAATGAGAGTGAAGAAATAATAATAAATCTTAGATTATCGTCTTTTACACTTACCAAAGCCTTTCCTGCGAAAGGCTCTAATCATGATGTGAAACATACTAAAGAGTATAATCATGAACGGAAATACAAGGAGGGAAGTGTCATGGAACTGAATTTCTTTTAAATAAAGTCGTTTTCATTTTGCAAGAAGTATATATTGACAAAACCTGTCAATTCTTCTGTCAATTAATTACACAAAACACAGCATGTGAACTTTAGAAAGATTATTTCCTCTAATCTTCCTCCAAATGCTTTGTTCTGTTTCCCTACCTGTAGATCAGTAGAAGTGTGTCAAAGAAGCCGTTACTTACACTTGATAACCACATGAATATATTTAGATGAAGGTGAATTTTAACAATTCAATGAATAGATATAGTCATTGAATATATAATTACAAATTATTTGTTATGTGTTCCTCTTGTATTCATTTATAAATAGAGATTATTTAGCTGATCACACGATCACAATATCGTCATTTGACACAATAAAGAGTACAAAGAAATCATGTTATTATAGTACACCATTGTTGAAAGTACTCGTGACAGTTGTGTACACTGAAGAATGTATTTGTAACTTAGATTTTGTAACTTTTAAAAAGATTATATCCATCATCTGCCTCACATTTTCCTTCTTCTGGATGAGTTGAAGTGTTTTAGGAAAATCACATAGAATAAAAAAACAACTAGAAAAAACTAGAATAATTACAATGACAAGATATGAACTATTATATGAAAGAAAATCTGTGATACAAGAAAAAAATTTAAACATAACAAGACAACGGCAGATATTAGCTTGTGTATCACAACCAGTTAATGGTGTTTTTTTTTTAACATGCTCATCATTACCTCACTCCACTCAAGCGGAATTTATTTAGGTATGTTGTATAGATACAAGCTATTAAATAACTCCAGTTTAATCTATTTAAAAAGTTAAGTCTGGACTTTGCGTTAGCTGGAACAACAAATCATAAATAATTGCACATTGCGACTTATAACCAGTCATTTATCCTCAAAGGGACTTGTTGATATTACAGTAATTTGTCAGTGAACTGGAAGAATTGTAAGCAAAGCAGAAGAGGGGAAAAACGCATTATAAAGTACGGTAAACACACTCGTGAGCGAACTCAGGTTATTCCATTTACCTCGCAGGAAAAACCTGGGAACCTGGGAGAGTGATGATTAACTCGATCTCTTCACGGTGTTTAGCAGTACGTGTAAACTCTCCTGCTAATAGGTCACTGATTTGCCGCCGTGCATCCAAAACAGAGCCACTTACGGACGCCACTGGCCGGCCGGTACGTGAAGGGAGAAGCTTTTTTTTTCCAGCAGAGCTCAGTGGGTGGTGGAGGACCCCCCCCCTTAAGTGGTTCTCTCAGCCCAGTCCGGCGCAGTGAGATATATGTTTCCCGAGAGTTTACATGCTTTTCATAAATGTGTTTGTGCATCTGCGAGCGTCCCGCTCTCTGAAGGTCATGCGCGTGTTTCGATAACGTCCCCGGGGAAAAGCATAAATGATTCCACCGGAATTGATTTATGGCACAGTTGCTGCTTACCGCTGCACTGTGATTATTTATCTACATGAGATTTTGCGTTATTCTTTATGGCCCTTTACTTGTTTCATTCCCACAGGATGCTGTGTGAGTTATTTCCTCTGCTACGTCGAGCTTGGCCCCCGCCGCCCTCGCTGTTGGGCTGCACAGAAATTACATAATGCAGCATATATTATGTAACAGGAAGCATGTCATTGTATGTCCATTACTTTATGAGGAGGGGAAAGAAGACCCCACTAAACATTCATTTATTCCAATTTCTTTGCTGGTTTTTTAGTTTAGGTTTTGTGTTAACTGGTGATGAATCACATAGGTTAATAATTAAAACTTGCAAAGTGCCATTAAATGTTAAGTTGAGAAATAATAGAATAGTGGTTAATACTCTTCCTATTTCCCCTCTTTATGTCCACATGACCATTCCGTATGGAGATTACATGGTCAACCTGTGCATGAGTGGACTTTCCCCATTACCCAAGTTGGATAAAATGGAAAATAGGGAAGATTTGGGTGACACGGATTCATTGTTCCAATCAACCATAAGATTAAGACCACCGACCTGATGATGCAGATGTGGCATCTATTACGTCCTGGAAGCTCATGAGCCTATCACTTTCTCCCCTTTTCTATTCATATGATATATGCTGACCATTGAAATTCCCCATTAGAGCTGCAATGTCAGAGATTTTTATGATGCACTCATTTAGTCTAGTAGTTTTCATTGCTGATCGATTGCTCTGGTTCTAACGCATACATTTTACAGGTAAGAATGTACCTTACCTGCCTGATAGATCCCACCCTCCAACACAAGCCCTGATAAAGAGTGGTCCTAATGTTATGGTTGATGAATGGAAAGTATTGTAAAGTGCACTCAAGCACGGCAACTCTTATACGATTACATTTTGCTCAAATAGTAATACAAACTAACTGTAAAATTATTGTTAGATCAATAACTATTTAAATTCCTTTAATGAAAGTATTTTTTTACTTTTGCCACATTAAATGCTTATTTTTGGCTTCTAGTTTGCTTTGTAAGTAATATTTGTGTATTTATTTACTATTAGTGATTCGTGCTAATATATTTATGAAGACACAACAAAAGAATATTAGTAACAATATACAAGTCCTCAGAACAACATGACTTACTTACAGTAATGCAGTATTTGTATCTTATCAATTGATAATATCAGTACAATAATAAAAGAAAATGTTGATAAATGGTTCATCTTCACGTATTTAATGTTAGTTTTTCATATAAACCACTCTGTAAAGATAATGTAGACACAAAATACCACTTAATCAAAGTAATGTGAATATTTATAGTTACTTCCCGTCCTGATGAAGTCAACATGAGTACAAACATGACGCCAACTTTTCTCGTCGTCGTTTGCAGCTTTTCATCACCAACGTTGCTTGTGAGCCTTTGTACAAAAAGGAAAAACAAAGAAGCGAGAGAGAGAAAACACTGTGGCTTGATTACAACTGGAGCTATTCTGAACAGAACATTTAGATTGGAGATAAAAGCCTGTGGTCTGAGCAGAATGCTTATCATCTGCGACACATGCTCCCTCGGACAATGGGACTTTTCTCAGGCATTGTGTCCAAGGACAATGGTCTTAGCGCAGATGAGGGAATGTTTCTTCTTGGATCGTTTTGGCACCGTATTTTGCTTCGTTCAATATTCGTCTGATTACAATTTGCTAAAAAAAAACAAAAAAACAACAACAACAAAAAAACTAAAGTATTTCTGATAGAAAATGTGATGTTCAGTAGTTTTGGGGTAAATCATTAAACTATACACTATCTTGCACCATTCTTCCATCTCTTCCTACTAGATGGTCTGGCTGCCTTCCGCAGCTTCCTGCAGTCCGAGTTCAGCGATGAGAACGTTGAATTCTGGATCGCCTGTGAGGACTTCAAGAAAACCAAGAACGCGGTGAAGATGGCTTCCAAGGCCAAGAAGATCTACGAAGACTTCATCCAGTCTGAGGGACCCAGAGAGGTCAGGATCTCTTCTGAAACTTTTGCAATCAGCTCAACTCCAAAGAGAATATGAATGACTCATCAAACTGCAGTGTACGTCACACACTGGCCACCAAATTTAGGAAGTCAAAGACGCCAGCGGTGGCTGCCTCATTAATTATCTACTTCTTTGGAAGAATGAAATAGAGGAATTGAAGCGTCAGAATTCAGAGCAGCAAATTCTGCACCGTGACATTTAACGGCAGTATCAAAGTAATTTAGAGGAAAGAGGGATGAGGCTTTTCCTCACATTTTTAATCAGGAGTTTAACTGGGGTCAGATCAGGTTCAGTTCAGTCAGTCGATAAAGTCACAATGCGTGACAGGAGGACTTGATGAGGAGTACTCACAGTCGGACACAAAGTAAAACTGAAACGATCTTTGTGAGATGTATAACATGAAGTCTTGACTAATAGATGAATTGTGCTGAAATATAAAAAAAACAACTATTGAGTGTAAACAAATAAAGTTACAGACTATAGTCCTGATCTACTGAATGAAAACTAGAAGAATTGTGCCATATAAAATATTATATAGATGTATATTATATATACACTGTTTCCGGCGTAATCGGTCATAGTTTTCAAAACATTGCCATGTAAACGTAAAACTTTTCTGAGACGAAAAACGTAAAAATTATGCGTCGCTCGATGTCTTAAAGGGGCAACTTCAGGGGTGCCAACCAGATGTTTAATTATTAGACGTTTTGTATCCTGTTTGTGTATTTGAGCTTGGTCAAACTCCACAAGTTGTTTAGTCCATGTTCTTTAGATTATTGCATCCTAATAAAGCTGATAATAAATATAAACAGACATTTTTGTTGTTGTCTTTGGTACAATGATACCTGATTGAATTTATTCCTTAATAATCAAATATTTTAGGAAAAAAGTTTGGAAATTGAATATTAGAAAATCCTCCAGCCTAAAATTGCACAACGAGGACGTGGAAACGTAATCAGCCTCTTCACCACGATTATTTCTGCGTATTAATATGTCGTCAGTGCTTCCTCTCCTCATCCTCGCTTCACTTTTTCATCACAGGTGAACATCGACCACTTCACCAAGGATGTGACCCTGAGGAACCTGGTCGATCTCTCCCCGGCCACCTTCGACCTGGCGCAGAAGAGGATCTTCGCCCTCATGGAGAAAGACTCCTTCGGGCGTTTCCTCCGGTCCGACCAGTACCAGGAGCTCCTGGTCAACTAAGCCAGAGCTGGAGTCCGAGAAGGGCGGGTGGGGAGGTGGGGAGGTCTCACACAGGAAGCCGATCAGTTATGAAAGAAAACAATCTGAGACAGATGATGGCTTTAAATTAAATATTTCAAATAAACTACAAGTATGCAAGACCGCTTGAAGACTTTTATTTTGACAAAAATCTAATTGTTGAGGGTCAAAAACGGTAAAACATTATAGGGTGAATTTACTAAAGTGAAAAACTGATTTGAAACAATCCCATCTCCCCACCCACACACACACACACACACACACACGTTCCTGACTTTCTATCCAAAATCAAGGCCACAGACATTATTTCCAACCCTTTTAAAGAAGTAAATATATTTTGGATGTTTTTGTTTTCCAAAAAAAAAACAGCCGACAGAGATTTGCCATGAGGATAGAAGGACACAAATTAAAATTAAATGAAAATGTGCACACACATATGAAACGAACGAATTTGAAACAAATAAAGAAAAAACAACATGTGACCCTTTCCATTAGTTTACAAAGACTTTCTTCTTTTATAAACTTATTAGTTCCTCCATAACACACTTTACTTTCACTTGTGTGCCAAAGCTTTGTCAGACCTTTCAGATTTATTGTTACGCGCGAGCCAGACGACTCCTTTGACCACCAAGCGCTTCGTAGCAGATTCCCAGAATTACTTTCCAGCACAAAGCGGCAGCAGTGTCAGTTAAAGGGATGTTTGTTCTGGTTTTGAGAAGAACAAGATAACCCGCCCGTTTTCTTTGGCCTGTTTCAAGTTGGCTTTTGGTTTTAACAAGCAGTATTTGTCTGCAACATCTAAAGCCTCCCCGAGTAGTAAGGTTGGTAAAACACTGCGGCAGAGATGAAGCTAAGCTTTTGATCCCAGTATTTTGTCTTATTTGGACTTAATTGAAGACTGTTTCTGTCCATTTTGAACCTTTTAGTTCCCCTGATGGGACAAGTTTCTGTGTTATCATGCTCTATGACAAGCTTATTAAACTTTTGCAACCTGTCTCCAAACACTAGCATATTCCTGAACATGACGTCCGTTGCAAACATTTATTTCCGTCACATTTAGTAACTGAAGCAAAACTCACCAAAAACAAATGTCTCAATGAAATGAGTTTTTTTTTTTTTTCCTTCTGAATCTGTCATGCAGATAGGAATGCTGGTTTCCTTCCTTTGCCACAGGCATTGCAGCTCAAACCAAACGGCGGTCCGCAGGGTCCATTGTGGTTTTAAACTTCCAAAACATCAATGTTATACGTAGTGCTGGTAAACACTATGACCTTGAATTACTTTTGACGACATGAGAGGCAGGAAATCTCTCAAACAACGGCAGTTAGACCTCAATCATTTCCAGCATGGTGTCAATTACGCAATCGAAAATTCCAGAAATCTGTAACATATTCAATCCGCATCATTGCATCTCTTGTCTGTTCTGCTCTCGCACTCATAATACATGTTGAATTTATCTGATCACACAGCTCTATCTTCTTAGTGAGAGCCATCGGTGCTGGCTATAGTTTGGATGAGTGGTCCGGCCACTCGGCGACCACGACACCGCAAGTTGCTAAGATGGCAAAATCAAAGAAGGAGGGAATCTTCGAAAATAAGAGGCACAAACAGAGCAGAGGTTTCATCCAGGGAATGGTCCTCTATCCATGTTACGCTACCAAAGTTGAACGCCTGCATGCCAAGTCACTGCAAACACCCAGACCTGGGTTCTCCGTGGCAAACATGGGAGACAGAATTTGTAAGGTTGCAGCACTTGATTGTCCCTCAATTATCTACCGATTATTATATTGACATACCTACTCTATGGCTCATAATACTAAGGCCATGACAAGTTCTTAATTCAATATAAACTCTAAAAGGAGATTTAGATTTAGCAGCACTACATACAAAAACAGACACAAGAATGATTTATTTGTACTTTTTCTGTTGTTTTACGAGTGAATCATATGTATTATTTTTTCACTAATTTCCACTTCAATGTAACCCTGGTATAAACGGATTTACATGATTTCTGAGACATAAACAGATGCAGGGGTGGATTTGGTGTTGCTGTGCAATGTTTAAGTGTCCTAAATATATATGTAGTTGAATGTAGCAATCAAGTGTGATCATATTTGCTCTTTTCTCACGTTTTCTTTTTTCAATGTGTCACATATTATGTCATAAAGTACACATATATTATAATCTATATATTCAGCATTCTACAAGTCCTTATTGTTCCTTAAATGTAAATTTGCAACACAAAGCGAGAAACCCTACAGATCCGAGCATAAAGCTAGACATATTTTCAACATAATTTGAATTTGGGAGAAAATGCTTACGAAAGCATTACGGATGACATCAAATGTTTATAAATCGGAAAGATTTTCATTGAGTGAGAAGCGGGATGATATGACTCAGATTGACCAGTCTGGAGTCATACCCGAAAATGTCATGAATCAATAATTAAGACAAAAAGTGTAAAGTCAATAAGGGCTTCAACTGTGCTGAGTATGCATTATCGAATGTAGCCTTGCATGTACGTTTTGAAGTCTATCACATAAAAATATATAAATGCATACAAATTCCTGAAGATGTATTTATTTGAATGTGTAAATATCTAAGTTATTCTAAAAATACAACAATGCAAAAATGTGGGTTTTTTTCTTCTTTTTTTTTAAATTGAGAGTTGGCAAGGCCTCTAAACAGAGTGTTTTCTTTGGTATAAACAAGAAAAATCTAACTTTCCATTGTCATTTTTGTTTCTTTCATAAAAATATTCAAGAAAATTTTAAACTGCAGTGATTATGTAGAAGATATTTGCAAAATAAATTAACCGAACATTTAACTTTTTTTCTTTTTTCCCCAGTCACAATTTTTAATTTGTCTCAATCTTGAGTTGATGTACAATATATTTCAATAACAGTACCGTGGGCCTCAGATGGATGTGTTAGCGGCCATTTTGTTGAAATTAGTAATAAGAGGGTAAAGATGAAAAACATTATGTCCAATTTTAGCGTGGCCCATATAGCAAGCAACTTTATTGATCTATCACTTTGAATTGAGCGAACACGCTGGTCTGAGTTAAACTTCATAAAGAAACAATGGAGAAGAACATGGACGTCCGTGTCTGGGGTCTGCAGAGACACAAGGACTTATAGCGACCTGGGCAGAGGAAACCATCCAGGATGACTCATATCGCAACCAGGCCTTTCAGCAGAAGTGACGTATACGTAAAAAACACAATCCAATCTCAAGTGGTTAGCCCGAAGCACATGATACAAACAAGTAAACAGTCTGTGGCTCCGTTCACACCGCAGGTCTTGATGCTCAATTCCAATTATTTAATGGGATCGGATTTTTTGGGCGCGATCATTTCAAACGCGACCTGCCGTGTGAACGTGATCGGACCGGATGTTATCGGGCCCCAGAGCGCAGAAGATGAGGTGAAGTCACGTTGAGCACGCTATTTACGCATGGCACGCTGGTCAGCAACCAGGGTTGCCAGATGTGACTCACTGTTTCCAGCCCAAACAACGGAAAAACCCACAACCTCAATAAAAACCAGCACAAATCTCAGCCTGTGTCGGAGTCATGTTAAAACCATAAAACTATTATATGTGTAATAATGAAGACGCCATAAACACACAAATACATGAAATAAACAAAGTTTAAAGGTAAAAGAGTTTAAAGGATCCCAACATATCTGGCAACACTGGTCAGCCCGTGAAGATTCCTTTTCAAGTGGTTGTTGAATACGAGCCGACAAAATCTAGACAACATGACGAGGGAAAGAAGGAGAATGAGGAAAAAAAGAGAGCACAGCTTTTATTCTGGCGGAGCCGCTTCCTCGTGATGTCAGTCACACGTCAATGACGAAGCAGTCGCATGTCGAAAAATATCAGAATTGGTACCACGTACGAATGAGGCCTGGGTCTGGTGTGAAAAAAATCGGAATTGGAGCTTTTCACACGGCCACAAAACAGGTCGGATGTGAGTCACTGTGAGAGAGAAAAAATCAGCATTAGGTTGCATTTCCCAGCGGTGTGAACGAGGCCTGTGTCAGGGCTCACGACATGTGATCTGATCACCCAAAACGCATGTTAACACCTGGTGTGAACGGGCCCAAATGATTTGGAGGACGATGTGTCAAAGCTGATTACGCCTCTCTTCTCAAGGGGAAATGTGAAAGATCCATGGGTTTAAGAAAGTTGCAATTTACCGCATTATGATTTTATTCACATCTGGCATAGCATCCCAACTTTTTCTTTTAGAACTAAGTTGTTTTTTTACATCTGGAAGTTGCAACACAGCCAAAGACAAATTGCTCTTGGAACAAACTACAAGCCCTACAGTGTGTCAAATCAAGTACCTCTGAGAAAACAGATCAGTTCAATGGTGTATTTCCGTTCTTTTTCTTTCTTTCTTTCTTTCTTTTTTTGTTAATTGAGCCTCAGACTAAATGAGTCCCCCTTGCGAACAAAGTTGCATGTGAAGACCCTGCCACCGAGAAGCGTCAGCGATGAGCGAAAAACAGAGCGGAAACAGATGCGGCCGAGGAACTGCCTGCCAAAACAAACACTGTCAGAAGCTCGCATGGACGCATCCGTTACTGCGGCGCTTCCTAGAAACAGATGCGAAAGGTCAAATGCCTTTGGTCCCCCAAGGAGGTTAGTGGCATTACTGACAAACGCTTTGTTGAACTCATGCATGTACAGTAGTACGCTGCCACATTCACACTGGATTGACACTGTCGGAGGTCCTGCTCTTGGGATTATGTCATGTTCACACACGATTTTGTAGTTCAGCAAGTAGAGACTGAGCTTTTTGAAGAAGATGTATCTTATAGGCCCAATCAGCACCTGCTGTGAGACTTTCCTGCTCTCATTGCAACCAAGTCTCTGTGATTTATTTCATCTACGTGACCTAATTTTCCTGCAAATTTGCCAAAAGACGAATGCGCGTGCCGATGTTTTCATGATAAGGTCTTCATGAGATGAGTCATTTCTTTTGCGTCGCCTGCAGTGATGATTAAACCTGTAAACACAAAGCGGACCTGCAAATTGATTTTTAACTCCATCTCCGGAAGCTATAACAGTGATTGGATTTTAGACGAAAACAAACAAACAGTTTGTGAAAGTAAGTTCAACGTGGCCATTTCTTTGTGCTCTTAGCTTCTGTATGAAGGGAAATAAAAGACTACAGACAAGGTGGTAACAGGAACTGGTGAATTAAAAAAAAAAAAAGAAAGTTGATTTTTATATGATAGTGCTGATGGATTAAGGCCATAAAACTTTACAGTATTGTTTGGTTTTTATTCAAGTGCCAATAAAAGGCCATAAAAAAAAGCTATGGGTTCTGCAGGGCCGTTGAGCAAGTAGGAAGCTGATTTCACATTTTGTCCCTGATCAGATAGACCTTTCAACGAGACGCTGGCAATGAGTTCTCATGGCTTCAAGGCTGTTTATATACTTTTGAGAAAGATTCTTGTGTTTGAGAACAAAATAAGACATTCAGTCCATTTCCCCAGCGATATCTGTGATGGGCAATACCAAACGACCGCTGACAAGTCTACACCCTCAGGGTTTCAATCCGCCCCCAAGTTGGTCAAGGTCTGAGCACTTTCAGCTGAAAAGACATGAACTTCTTGTTTAACCCATTGAGACCTGAGGCAACGGCATCCATGTTTTTTTTGTGTGTGTGTGTGTGTGTGTGTGTGTGTGTGTGTGTGTGTGTGTGTGTGTGTGTGTGTGTGTGTGTGTGTGTGTGTGTGTGTGTGTGTGTGTGTGTGTGTGTGTGTGTGTGTGTGTGTGTGCTTTGGAGCTAAACGAATTGTGATTTAGTTTTTCCCCTATGAGTTTTTCAATGAGTCACGCCGCATTACGTCGGTCACAGGTTTTGTAAAAACATGGCATCATCCGACGCGTCTCTAAATGCACACTTTTTCTTTCAGGTCTGAATGTAAAGGCTGCTGTGGAGTCGAGGTAACACCGGTGCTTCAGAAGCTGCCGATTCTTTCCACATTAAGTGGATGCCTCCCTGGAGCGATGTTGTTTTTCTGATACAGAGAGTACACATTATGCTTGGCATTCAGGCTCCAGCTGAGAGAACAGTTGCTAGGTGACCGCCAACAAAAATGGGTTTTTGTCTCGTGTCCTTTTTTTTTTTTTTTAAATACTGAATGTTTATGATCGCTAACGCTTTGGAATGGGGCTGAGATACACAGAGGAAGACCTGAAACTTCAGTGTGAGATTCTCCGATAATTGAAAGTGAGTATCAAGATGACATCAGCTTCATCCAGATTAGTAGTTCCCAGACGGCCCACCTTGGAGCCCCTCCAGACTGCGTCTCAGACATCCAGTGGACCCTCCTATTACTGATTTCTCAAAACATTACGGTGAAATCAAACACTGGTGAACGTGACCACTTTCACAGACATTCAAACCCTGAACCCTTCAAATTAAATGTCATTATTGACTGAAGATTAATGACGACTTTTCAAATGAAAACAAAACACAGCTACATTTATTGTAGTGTTTGAGCACACATATTCAGACCTCAAGATAACTGTACTTAAACGGTTGTCTCTTACCCAAACTATTTTAAAACATTCTACTGATCAGCAGTTGGGCGTTAGAAAATTACTTTTATCAAATAACAAGTAAAGTAGAGGATTACAATGTCAAAACAGCTGTTAGATTACTTTTACATTTCCGCAAGCAATTTCTGCATTACGAAACAGTGATTTTGTCTCGTGACCACGTCAATGGTAAACAACCGACGTGTGTGGTGATCAACAGGAGACAACAATTACACATAAACGCAGCGACGACTCAACACAAATCATGATTTCTGAAAACTCCAGCCACAGTGGAGATCTGGAGAAACTCTGTGTCTCTGGTTGCATCCAAAGGAGGGTAGGCGGATATTTATGTCACAATTTGTGACGTGATGTTTTTTTCCAGGGTTCTGATTGACCTTCATGGCTTCACACTTCTTGCTACACTGCCCCCTACGGGTTTGGCATGCTCATCGCAGCTCTGAACTAGGCCTATCGCCTAGTCCGCAGTCCGTGTAAATGCAGATTTTTTTCTTTTCTTTTCAAGGCAGAGGGGGAAATATCCGTTTTTGTAAAAAGCCAGGTAATAAGGAAACAGTTTTTAATCCAAGAGGGGGACTTCCTCTATCCGGGTCCTCCCTGTGACCCTGTAAACCTTTACCACTCCGGCCAATCAACGTGGCCACACACACGCTGAACACAGCAACACAGGAGTACAAACACAGAAACACAGACGAACCAACACCGAGAGCACACAACACAAGTCCCTCAAAGACTAGAAGCACCAGGTGCAGCTCCTCACACTCTGGCGCAGGTGAAAGACGTCAGGTTGAACAGCAATCAGACACAAGGAAGGGAAACCAAGGCCTCGTTCACACTGCAGGGAAATGGGACCCATTCAGACGTTTTGCTCCCAGTGATCCATAACCGACCTGTTTTGTTTCCATGTGAAAGCTACAATTCCAATTTTTTCACACCAGACCCAGGCCTCGTTCGTATGTGGAACCAATTCGGATATTTTTCTACATGCGACTGCTTCGTCATTGACGTGTGACTGAAGTCACGGAGAAGCGCCGAAGGAAATACGTGCACACAAATATGTGTACATGACTATATACAAGCAATTATATTGTGAATATATGCTGAGGACTCAGTCATTTGCATGGTACAGTCATGTTCATGTACTTTAAGAAAACCTAATTTGAAGCGGTCATGCGCTCATCATCTGATGCAGAGGAAAGATGTGGGTCAAATATGCAAGATCGAAGTCCTGCCTGGGTTTATGTATGCTGTGACCTCCACTTTCGGGAATAATGTGACTGTAATCAAACCATATTTGTGGATAACGATTTATTTCAACTCAAAGAAAGCAGTTACCATAGTTTTTGTTGTTAATTATCGGCGGTAACAGAAAACGATCGCTTTTCACCCCTCCGTCTGTTTCGCTGAAGACCATCATTACTGGTTTGCTGGAACTTGAGGAGAGGCAGCTTCATTTTTCCTGGAATCTCTTTACCTCCTCTGGCAGGAACATGGGAGCTGTCTGTCAGTCACATTAGCATTAAGATAAACAAGCATTAGATAAACACAAAAACACACCCTTACATACATCCAACACACATATAGGGCAGGGGAAGGGCGGGAGACGTGGCTCCCCCCAGCACCTCCCGCTGGGGTCCCGCCCCGGCCCGGGGTGAGTGCGGCTGGAGTGCGGGGGGCGCGCTCCCTCGGGCGCGGCGCTTGTGGGGGGGCTGGGGTGCGGTGCTCCTTCTCCACTTGCTGTTGGATTGGTGGAGGTTGGGATACCGCGGTGGCCGGGAGGGGGCCCGGCCGGCGGCCTGAGGGTGCGAGAGTCATCACTCCCCCCCCCGTTCCGTGTGTGTGTGTGTGTGGGTGTGTGGGTGTGTGGGTGGGTGTGTGGGTGTGTGTGTGGGTGTGTGTGTGTGCGGGGTGGGTCATGGGTTGGGTTTCCCAATCAAGACCCGGGGGGAGGGGTTATGGGGCGGGTGGATTATGAGGCTCCTGGGGGTGTAGAGTTGACTGTTCTCCGACCGGGGCCTGCGCCGGGCTTCGCTTTCCTGGGTCTGGGGGCGGGGCTGGTCCGGGGCGCGGCGGCTGGGGCCGTCTCTGCCTTACCGGGTTGGGGGGGGCGGTGGGTGGGCCTGTTCCCGGGGGTGCGGTGGGACTCGCCGCCGGGGTTGGGGGGGCTCTCGGCCCGCTCGGCCCGGGGGCCCTGCTCCGGCCTTTTCTCGGCTTGGCGGCTTGGGTCGGGGCCTGGGGCCCTGTGCCCTTTGTCCTTCTCTTGTGGGCCCCTCTTGCCTGGGGGGGATTCCTCTCTGCATTCTCCGTCGGGTGCTTTTTGGGCGGGGGCGGGGCTCTCTGGGGTGGTTCGCTGGGGTCTCCCCGGGCCTGGGGGGCTTCTGTCTGCCGGGGTGGCGGTGTCCGGGCGCGGTGGCCTCGGACCCCGGGGTGTCACCACGGGTCCCCCCACAACAGTTCCGGCCACACCCAGTGGACAAGCCACACACACTCACATACACGCACACACACACACACACACTTTCACTCCTCACGAAAGGTGCTTCTGAAGTTGCTTGTTGTCTGTCATCATTTGCTCAAACTTTAAAAATCATGTTCCTCTTTTGTTGTTGCCTCTTTGTTATTTCATGTTCCTGCTTCACGTTACTGTCTAGATAGAGCTGCTCAGGCTGGTTAAATCTAGGAAATCATCTTACTGTTTAGATAGAGCTGCTCAGGCTGGTTAAATCTAGGAAATCATCTTACTGTCTAGATAGAGCTGCTCAGGCTGGTTCAATCTAATAACAGTTGGAAAGTATTTGGATGAGTGTGATTATTGCAAATAATATATGTAGCACAACAAGGACATTGTATGTTATCCCCTTCCCCCCACCCCCCTCCCCCCTCCCCCCTCGACTTTCTTCTCTCTCTTCTCTTCTCTCTCTCTTTGTGCGTTCCCCCCCGGTCGTGTACGGCAGCCATGCCAGCTTCTGACGGAGAAGGCAACAGGAGGAGACTCCAGGTCTCTCCCTGTTGCAAGACCAAAAACTGTTCTGACTCCGAAGGCTCTCAATCACATCATATTGTTGGCCCAAGCTGCCGAACCGGACAAGGGCACGAAAGAAAAAAAAAAAGAGAAAAAAAAAAAAAAAAAAAAAAAAAAAAAAAAAGATAAACATTTAGAAAAATAGAATAAAATCACCATCCACATGTTCTTGGGAAAGGTTCATTTATGATCCTGTGTAATTAGATTAGGATACTAAATGCAACAACAAATTAAATGCAATAAAATACATGATGATTGTATTTATGTATCATGGGTTTGATAAATGTTTCAGGCAGTCATTGTTGCTATTAAGGCATTGTTTATACAACGTTTAAAATAAAAATTTAGAAAAATGTTTGTTGCGCTTTGGGTGTTTGTTTACAGGACAACGGCACAGAAAATGCCTCTTTTTGACAACTGCTCCGAAGGTAGGCCATTTTGAAAATGCCCCTATTCCGTGTAGACCAAAGAAAGCACAACTTTTTTGAAACACTGCTACTGTACATGCACACCACAGCCGTGGTAAATAGTGTATATATATATATATATATATATATATATAATTCTGGTGTTTTGTACGTTGTAGATGTCAATTCTGTAAAGAATGGCATCTGTTGAACTATCTTTACTTGAATTCTTCCATGTCTGCCAATTTTGTCTTACTGTTACAGAGACAATAGCTTTGTATTCGACAATGTGCTTTTTCCTCCACGTTGGCTTTAGTGATACTCAGAGACAATAGGTTTTTGATATGTAAACAAGGACCCACTGCAGTCTGGGAAACTGGAGCCCGCCTTAGAAAGAATGAGTCGAGGACAAGAGTCCACTGTAATTGGCCGGAGTGGTCAAGGGTCACAGGGAGGACCCGGATAGAGGAAGTCCGCCTCTTGGATTAAAAACTCTGTTTCCTTATTATCAATCTCTTTCCTTTACCTTAAGTTGGAGAGAGCACACCAGTGTCCTGTGCAAGCTACCATGTGATGAGAATGTTTTTGTTAAGTAGATTATTGTGTAAACGCTTAACTATCTCAGGTCTGTTGTCCTCGGCCAGCCACAATTTTGGAACATGCATAATACTGAGAGAAAAATATCTACTGCATCGTAGAGTCAATTAGTGAAAAATGGAAGTTAGGCCCCGATTACACGACAACGTTTCAAGTGAAGACGCCTCATTTTTGCATTTTCGATTCAGAAAAGTGTCGCGTCTACGCGGCAAAGTATTGAAAACAATGTCTGTTTCAACGGAAATGGCAGAAATGCAGAAAATGTTGTAGTTAGCATGTCAGTCCACTAGTGGGTGCAATTATTTTGGTTTTTGTAATGAAACAGAACACATGCGTACGGAGAACTATGCTCCAACCATTAACAATGACGAGTACATGAACATTTGTATGGACAGACGACCAGGTTGGATTGTTACGGTGACTGTCAACTATAAAACCACCAAGTGCCAGGGCAATAATGACTGGCAGTCTCGACACTCTAGAGGTAAACGTTGTTATTTTCAATCTACTGAAACATGTGGAGTAGAAATATTTACATCTACCTGGAATGGAGTCCGTGTGTTCCGAGAAAGTGTTGTTCCTGCTCGTTTACATGTAGATGGAGCTTGAGCGTTTTCAGAACGTTCCACCATGGGAGCCATTTTAAAAAGTAGCATTTTCAATAGTTTTTATGCACCTTCGTCATATAAACGGTCACCCAATAAAAATAAATGTCAGTTTTCACTTAAAGACGTTGTGTTAATGAGGCCTTAGTCCATGTAGTCGAGGAGCAGATCATGAACTCACAAAACTTTTGAAATCCAACAGTTTGTTGGACTTTCACTCCTGTTTCAGTATCACGATGTGTTGGACACTTGCTTTCCCTCAATGGCTGAATGTGAAATTGTACAAATTGGATTTTCAGTGTTTCAGCTCTACAACCTCTTATTTGGTGAGTCATGCAAAGCAGTTAATCCATTTTATTTAATTATTTTTTTTCAGATTACAAAAACACTTTTTTTCTTGTATCTGGGCTACAAGGCTGGAGCATGTAATGAATGCAAACTCCGGGGGAGCAACGTGACCATCTGTAGCCATGGTGAGGGAAGTTTGCTGCCTGGGTGAGTGCACAGCTGACATTTTACTTGCTGATTCATACATTGCACCTGTACTTCACTGCTGTTTGATTGACTTAACACCCCGTGATGCGAGAGGGATTTTGAAATGTCGGTGACCCTTAAAAGTAGGTTAAAGTGGACTTTTGTGTGTGTCTGGCTTCACGGGGGTCGACGTGAGGTGGCATGTAAAAGACGTTTTAACAAAAGCAGTCATGTCTCACCTGCTCACCAGAAGCCCCCACTTTCACTCTGACATTCACACCTGCTTCTTATCAGCTAATTGATTTTGTGATGTGCCGCCTGCCCACACAGCTGCACCTCAATGTAAACTGCCTATTATCAGTCCTTTGGTAAACCTTAAGCTTCAGAAGTGCTCGGACTCATATGTCATTACCAGGGTGCGAACTACAGGGGGCTAAGGGGGGGTGCCCCCCTTAATGAGACAGGAGCCCCCTTTAAAACATGATTTGTGAAATCTTGGGGGGGTCTCAAAAATTTTGGCAAAATGCTGTTTTTTTCCTATGCATTTCCTTTTTGTTTTTTGTTTTCAGTTTTGTCAGGATCATGTTTAAAATTAGGCTATTTTTATTTGGTTTTATTGGTGCATCAGGGTGAATCTTCACTCTTTCACTTTAATAAAGCTGCCGGCCTGCATGCAGTTCTTGTCCTCACCATTGAAGTGTGGGGGCGCTCGTTTTAAACGTCACTTTAAATCAGACAGCCGCTCAATTTCAAACGGGTAAACCTCGTAAATTTCTGATTTCCTAACAAAAATAATGTGGGGGGACTCTGAGGAGCAGCAACAGGAAGCTGATCCCGGTCTGTGGTGGCTTCTGTCTGAAGGTAATGTCCATAAACAGTATTATTAATATTCAGCACTGTGTTGTATATGATGGTGCTGAGGACTGGAGCTCTGGTGGTCGGGACTATTTTGTTTCTAATTCTGATGGTCATGCGTGTTTGGTGTCTGTTTTTGGTTTGTTGATGCGTTTTAACGTATTCCAGAGGTTATTTTGTGGATTTGATTCCTGGTGGAGTCGCACTTTTTTTATTTTTATTTTTTATTTTTTCATACGTTCATATGACTTCCAGACAAGACGTCCATGCAATGCCCAGGAAATTCATACAAAAAACTTTAATTGTGGCTTTTTGTGTCCCATTGTGGCCCTGGGGTAGACAAGTAGGCTTGGATAATGAATGTGTTTTTGAGACATCGCCCTAAGGCAAGCACCTCCAATGAGACATACAATCAAACAAATAAATAAATACATGCAAACAAAAGCACAACCTTCCCCAAAAGTTTGTTTGTGTTTTAGAAGCTCTCTCACTAAAGTTGCACAAAATTATCTTGTATGTTATTCCATGTACTATTCATTGTAGTTTTATTCTCCCTCAGCCGTTATAGAAATGAGATCATTTAATGAGTGTAAAGATTTAGCTTGTTTATAGTAACTAGTGACAAAGATCTGTTTTCATGTACCTCATCAATTCCCTCTAGATAAGACTTAAAGTCCTCTTTTATCTCAGATGAAGAGACCAAAGTATGGATTTTGTGACAAACACTGAACCTTACGTGCCAGAAAGTGTGGACTCTGTGCAGAGGTGACGTGACTCTCAAAGTAGAGTTGCATTAAGAAACAACTGGAAAGAAAAGAAAAGAGCATATGCATGTATGCCAGCCCAGTTGGAGCTCTATAAAGATCCCGAGCTGACCTTCACTACCACACCTCCACCAATGCAATTTATTGCCAGTGGATCGGATATATCTGTTAAAATAAAATTCATTAAGAAATCCAATATAAATTTACGTTTCCTAATGAATGTGAGACTAAATAGGTGAGTGATTTTAGAATTCATAGCGTGACTTTCACACTCTAACCATGAGGATTGGGGGGGCTGTGCTTGACTCGGACACATTTATTGAATGTGTTTCTCTCTAATGATGACGTAGCCTCAAACAGAAACTGCAATAAAGCAAAAAAATAAATAAACACACGAGTAGTCGAGGGCAATGTATGTCGGCGATCACACAGGGTCAGGAAATGCCAAACCCTACATGGACAACTCCTTTGATAAGATGAAAACTTATGAATTATTTGAAAGTACAGCATTCGTGTGGCGACTGCTTGATGAAGCAAGCTTCTGGGTGTAGGTCAGGCGCATTATGACAATGTGCAGATTTAATTTGCAGGTACAGACTCGTATTCTGACAATCGATGTTGCACAGTCATCTTTGTTATCTAAACCTTCCCTCACAACAAGCCAGAGATCCAGACACAAAGCCCCGGGGTTTGCAGGGCTATGTGTACCGAGTGCGGGGCCGATAAGTGAGACTGCGAGATAAGTGGCTCTGCGCGTGCACATGTCGGTGGGTACGTGCTTCCTTGCATGCGTGATCACATTATGACAGCAGATCCTGCTGTCAGGTTTTAATTAGCAGGCCTTGCAGCTGCTTGGCGTTGGGAAAACAGGGGAGAACATCAAGTGATAAGCGAGTTAGCGCTGAATGAAGCTCCGCTCAGGCCTGAAGCTTGAGTTTAAACAGACTCTGGCTGCTGTTACAGCTGTAGGTGAAGAAACGTATACAAACACGGGTCTTGTATTACATAAACCGTGACATGAGATGATGTAGATATGTTTACCAAAATTCAGATGTAGTGTTAACGGTGTTTGGTTAATAGTTCAAAATACCGTCGTACACACATGGTCGAATAAATCAAAACTTAATTGGGCAAAAACGCCTGTATATTTTAGTATATCATATCAAAAGTAATAGAGCAATAACTTTATTGGCTGAACAAGATACGATAACTATGATAGCCCTCGTTTAATGGTTCAAATCGCAGGATCCATTTGGGGAAGCACCAGAGATCACAGACATGTGTGAGTCTGTTGCTGCTCGTGGTTGTTGAAGTTCCAGTTGAAGGAAAACATTTAGACATTTGTCAGAGGAAAACCTGGGAAACCACCAAATGCTTTTGTAGTGAAAAGTCCTGTAAGTGTTTGATTTTCCAAACACACCCACTCTCACCAGCAGACAGAAATTTAAAGGAGTCCTGACATGGTATCCTGACATAACAAGTTTCCCTTCAAGTGTCTTTCAATCAATTCTTTAAATTTGTCAGGAAAAAACCTTCTTCTGACCCTTTTTCTTACATGCAAGATTTCAACTGGTACAGATGTCAGACGTATGTTGATTGGCCGCAGGAAATGTGGCAACAGCGTGGCGATCCTTTGCCCACACAAAATATTAAATAAAAAATGGTCGTGGAGTCGTCAACAAACATCTACGCCGCAGAGCAACACACCCCGGAGATGTTAAATGAAATAAAATTTTAATTAAATACAAAAAACCCACATAAAATGGCCCAATTTTGAGTGAGTTAACAGTTTACAGTTCAGACTGGGTCAGATCACCCTTGACATTTTCTAAGCTGAGCTGCTTCTACTGTTTGGAGGTTTTATTGATTCCAGTGACGGGATCTCCTCTCCCCACTTTGCAGTCAGTGATCTCTCCTTTCTGTCGTCTCTCTGTATTTTTGAGACTTTAGAATGAGAGTTTTCTGATCTGTCCTTCCTGCTCTTACCGGCTTGTGAAATATTGATTGTTTGTCTGTTTTCTCAACTCCTGTTCTTATTTTTGGCTGTGCGAACTTCACTAACACCACCTATACCTTTATTGGTATTTTCTTTGCATCTAAATTAAATGTTAAGTGCTGTGAGATTACTAGGTTGTATATGAGGGTATATACAGAGAATACCCTCCTCTGCATCAACAATCCTTTTTAAAAAAGTAATTTCATTACAACCATGGTTCCTGGCCTGTATAGGACAGAGATTTAAAAGAACTTGAGTACCAGTCTTGTTGGCTTATTTAGTTTCAGATCACATTAATGGCTTTATTTCAACTACGTTACATACTAGTGCGAGAGGGTGAGGCGGTGGCACTCTGCGTAATAAAAAAAACAACTGTTTGCCAACGGAGGATTGTGTTGAAACTGCTCAGTGTTAAAAAAAACATACATGCATAACGTATTATGAGTCAATGAGCTCTTTCACACTATCGCTGTTTGATCCAGACCAGAGTTCATTTCAGGGAAAGTTCACTTTGTTTGAGCCGGTGTGAAAGCTCCCCCGGACTCTGATCCGGATCAATGTATGATGTAGAGCGAAGTGCATTTTGGGCAGTAAACAAACAAAGCCAGCAGCACAATTCAGACAAAGCCAATGCAGAAAGAAAAAGTTTGAAAATATCTTGTCGGCAGATTTGCAATATTGAGGAAGAAGTAAATGGATTTCACTTATATAGCCCTTTCCAACTGCTTGAGCAGTCCCAAAGTGCTTGACATCATTAGTCACATTCTCACCAGAGGCAGTTTGGGGCTCGGGGTCTCGCTCAAATGAACGGCACTGACATTTGAACCATGGAGATTAAGAATTGAACCAACAACCTTCCAATCAAAGAACTACCACTCTACCGACCGGGCCATAGCAATGGTGGTGGCTGCCACGGTTGGTGGTTAAACCAGCCCTTGGGAGCAAATTGGGGTTCACTGTCTTGCTCAAGGACACTTTGACAAATGGACACAAGCAGATGTGGTATCGAACCCGCAACCTTTCAATCGAGAGTTAACCAGTCTACCAACTGAGCCAGAGCCACCCCCCACAAAATGATGATGGTGTGAAAAAGCTGAAGAAATGATTTTATTTAATAAACCTGGCATCAAAAAGTCTCTCAAAAGATTCACCATGTAAGTTAACCTCCATTTTCAGGTTTTGAAAACTCATACTCAGTGTGTTTCACAAAAAATAACAACCATTGATTGTGGTGGTAAAAAGAACCAAGGTTAAGGAGCAAAATCTTTGGCGTCCCTGGAGCGCCGTAATGTGGCTGCACCTCCTTATCCAAGAACTACGATTGATCAATGTGGGAAAAAAAAAGAAGGCAATTTTCTCTAAGGGGATTAATAAAGTATGATAGTTTTGTTAGTTCTTAGGTAGCAAGCTAATGTGCATTTATTACTTTCTCTGATTAAATGACTAACTTGCAACAGTATATTACAGAAACACGTGCGCCTCTGCAGATTTCAGCATGCACGTGTATATTATTTCTACTTTGTGACTCTTCCATAATGGTCCCACCGTCATCGCAATCAGTTCCAAAAAAAAGATAAATTCATCAGCAACACAGAGTAAAGAGCAGGGTCAGCTTAACCAGCTCATTTTGAAAGACTAATCAGTTGTGGGCCTTCATGGGAAAACAGAAATACTAATCCACTTAGAAGCATTTGTTTAAGGATGTCAGTAAAATATTAACCCAAGTCCTTTTCCAAATTCGACCACTAAAAAGGTGATTTCGGCATAATTTATTCTATTTTTGTCCTCAAAACAGGCTTTTAAATGATGGTAAATATTTATGCACATTTGCCATCTCCCTGCCCGTTAAGGTTAGACATGCAGAAGATTAGGCTCAACCAAGGGTATTTAGAGTGTCGTACGTCATACTCACAAATTGCCCTTACATAGGCATGAAGTCAGGCCATGTGTGTGAATTGGACTGCAGTAAACAGCTCTAACTTCATGGGAAAAAGTCCAACCAAAGGCACGAATCCATTGTGTTAACTAGCTAATTTAAAACTCTTCTTAAAAAAAAGCGAGAGAAATGCATCTTAAAAACAGGTGTTTAGGTTAGGAAAAATCTCAATCTTGAGAATATGCAGCCAAACATTGCATGTGGATAACGGATTGGTGTCCTAATTTCAAATGATGTCATTCAACCTTTCTATATATAAAACGCTCTAAATTACAAATGTTTTCCTCATTGTTATAGGGTTTGAGTTAAAAAAAACAAACAAATCCATCTTGTTTGCTGGATGTCATATTTTGAAGGTTTGATAACAAGGTTAGAGTCTGACGATTATCTACAAACAGTCTGCATTCACTGCATGAGACGGATGGGATCACTTTATACCTGCTGATTACAGTGATTCAGTGTGATTCTAACAGAGATGTCTATGGTAAACTCATCAAGCCGATTCAAACTAAACTTTTCCTTTAGCACTTATCTGAACTTTGCTCCAAACATTACTTTCCCTCAACACGATTCCGATATTGCTGTTGTCACTCCCACACTGGACATGCCTTTCACAGAAAGTAAAACGAGGGCCTCCCCAAGGCCCCTTGGTAATTTCGTCGACTTTAATAGACGGATAGAGACAGATTTAATAACTCTCTTGCTACCCACCATTCACGTTGCTTTGGTTGCAAGGACAGAACCCAATGTACCCACCGAAAACTCGTGCTTCAGCTCAAAAACAGATTCATCTGACTCGAGTTTTATTGGGAGAAAGATTTTCCAGTGTCCATTTTCCAAAAGGGGTGAAACAATTACTTAATCTGGACGAGATTATGAGACTTCCGCTCAGGGCTAAAGATGTTGCTCCGTGGGCATTTTTAACCTGCAAAATACAAAAGCAAGACGCTGTGTTCACATGAAACAACTAAACTATAGCTTTATCCATCCATCCATCAGGTAATGGATATGGAAATGGCTCAGTACTGATGAGGCAATAGAGTGCAGAGTTCCAGTTGCACCGGTAATACGATTTCACAACCAGTTATACTCGTGTGCATGTATATTGGAACAAAGACGATAGTCCATTTAAACAGTTTTAGTGAAGCTACTCAGTTGTACCGACTCTCTCCTGTACAGTTTGTTAGCAATAGTGAAAACCTGCGAATTACCATTTGTCGCAGACCAATGTCGATTAACAGTGTCCATCTATGAAATCATTGTCCATGTAGTGTAGATGATAGTACACCCAAAATACACTTTGATTCCTTTGCCTCCGCACATTTAGTCACATTTCCCTATATTTTACACTTCTATCTGCAGTTAATGGACATGCTCTTTAAGATCTTTTTTTTTTTTTTTTTTTTAGACAGTAGCAGTCATTCAATGTTTTTTTTTGCTTCTTAGTTTAAATTATACTCATGTTATTCCCCTTCTACTGCCTGGAAAGCAACCATGGCCCATCGGAGTGAAACGCAGTTCACCTGCTGTTTGACATTTGGTTTGAGCAACTCTCTTGTACCTCAGATCAATTTATGGTCAAAACTTGTTTGTTTTTTGTGTTTTTTTATTGCTTTCTTGAGTAGTTCCCTGCTTTCCTGCGACGCTTGCACTGGTGTGTGATTTTTGGAGGCGACAATTCTTTTAACGGACTAAACCGAAGTCTCGTATACGATCCTGCTGTGTGGATTAGTCATTTAATTGTATAACCTCTGGAATTAATGACGAACTGCGCAAGCACTTCCTTCTTTAGCCGTGCTAACGACATGGCTCTTGGGAAGGTAACGCTGATCCCTCTGTGGTGCGCGACTCATTTTGTACAAAATCTATCAGATCATCCACATGTGATAAAACGGCTAAATGGCCTAAATGTGGAAGCTGAAAACGACCCGTGTATCTGTCGTTTAACATCTTTTGGCTCCAGAAATGACAGTTACAACAAGGAAATGGAGGTAAAAGTCCATGTTTGGTTGAGGTTGGGGTGGCTGCATACACATACACAGGATTTTGGTTTTTGAAACTGAGCTTTGGGTCTAATTGAAAAGCGTCAAATGAGAAAGTAGTGTGATAGCACTCCCACTAAGACCTGTTTATCGTATGAAAATCTTTTACCAGTAAGATAATGGAAAAACAAATTCTGGCATAAAATATTTGGAATATATGTTTTTGTCTGGTTTCAAAAAAGGCTTTTGCCGTTGTGAGTCTTTGTGTCTCTCCTCATCTCATTGAACACTTGCTGACTGACAGTCGAAACACATGCTTCAAGCAGTAGCAGCAATAATACAACAGTCGGGCTGCTTCATTACCAATATAACTTTTATTTATGAATAGTTATAGGTAAGACACACATAGGACAAATATATTATTCGTGAAATACATTTATATCCATCATAATACATTTCAGTATGCAAGGCCATCAAAATATTTCCAGTTAAAATGTTCACAATATTAAGTATCCGGGACAAATTACAATAAACATTGAATCACAGGGGACCACTTCATGAAATGAGTTACAGTTAATCTTTTCAACCATGCAGCATAAAATCACTACAATCTACTACTGCTGGAATAAATACCCATTCGGAGTAAACCAACATTTTCAAAGTGCAGTGACGATGTTCATACAGCAAAGCCAGATGAGATTCAACTATGCCATGCATACAGATTTAAGAACAACTCTGATGAAGTGATGAAGAGCAACCAGTTTTCAGCTGTTGAATGAATGTAATAAGCAGTGACGACATTTAATGGGCAAAGTAATATTGCATCGTTAGCCCACAAGTCAGCATGATGAATATCAACAACATTCCTGCAGTATAAGTAACCTGTAACACAAAAATAAATGTATTTGATGGCTCATTTTAAAATAGTTTGAGGAAAATAAACATTCACATGAGCTTTACTGCCCTGGATGAGCTGGTTTCCTGTTTTATTCTGAACTGTATTGCAGAAAATCTGCATATGAAAGTGTAAAACATTTTAATACTGATCGGTCATTACAGCTGCTTATCAATTAATCTGCAAGTCAGTTTGGTCATTAAAGACTTTTGCAATCAACATTGTCTGCACTGTAAATAAGTGATTATTGTGCGGAGGTAGATTTTTCTTTTTCTTTTTTTTCTTTTTTTTATTCGGTCAATATAACCTTGGAAATCAGCTTATTCACACACATTGTATATGGAAATACTGAACATTCAACCTGTCCATATCAATCTGTCATATCAAGAAAAAGTACATGAAAGTTAAGAGTAAATAAAGAAATGGTTAATGTTAAAGTAACTACCAGAAAAGTAAATCGTCTTGCATAAACTGGTGTAATTCATATTTCGAAACCAATTTATTTCCTAATCTACGAACAGTGGATGTGCAGTGTGTCCCCTCTCGCAAGTTGTCATTCTTTGGCACCAACTCCAAGTCCTCCTCCTTTTCCTTCCTGCTTAGGCGCCACCAGTTAACACCTTCCTGTCGTCAGCGCAGTAAAAGCTTTTCTTCTCTTTGGTGTCCTGAGCGTCGGTGGCGTGTTTCTGACACAGATCCTGCATCAGTTTGGACTTGAGGAACCGCCTGTAGGAGTCTTTCTCCATCAAGGTGTAGATGGTCTTTTGAGCTTTGTCGAAGCAAGACGGGCAGGGATTCTCCACGTTCTGCCTCGTTTCCTCCCTGGTCTCGCCATCTAAGTTCACCTGAAGTTACACAGAGAAGAAACGTTTGGAACCAAATCTTTGGGCATTTCACAAGTATACATGTGAATCAAGTGACAATTTCCCCCACAAAGAAACAAGACCGGCTGTTTTGTTTTCTGCACAATTCAACTTAATTACATGATAGAATCAGTAACTGAATCACTTACATCATGAAAGATGACCAGTTAAACTGTGATAATCAAGGGCAAAATTGTAAAAAAAGAAAAATGTGCATGACAATTTTGGCACAATTTGGTAAATTTGTCAGTTTACAATTACAAAGTGTGATTACTTCCAATTGCAGCTGTAGTTTTGAACATGTACCTTCAACTATTAGTGTGTGTGGTGGCTCAATGGTTTGATTTCTTACATCACAATGAGAGACTATAGTTTGATTCTGATTAGGTGTCTTACTGTTTGGAGTTTGCATTGTCCTCTTTGTGCATGGTGGGCTTTTTTCGGACACCAGCCCACTCCCACCACCCAAAGAAAGACATGTTGGCTAGGTTGATTGGAATAAGTGCGTCTTTTTGTTTGTCTGTGTGCTTTAGCCATGTATTGGACTGATGATTGTCTTCTGCTCATTAGTTGATGGACTGATGGACTACATTTTAATTGGAGTGGACGACCAACATCACCCCACTGGTCAGGCTCGGACACTGAAAACAAACTGCTTTGTTAATCTTCCATACCCACTAAATCCACCTTAATGGTCACAGGGGCCTGGAACCCAATTCAGTTGACATTGAATGAAAGACAATCCACTCTGGTGGGTCATCAGTCCAACACAGGAGGAACACAGAGTGATAGACAATCCCATTCAACCCAATTTAGAACCATCAATCAGACTAATGGACATTTTGGGCTGTGGGATGAGCCGGAAGTACTGGCTGAAATGCATGCACACTTTGGAATCCTTGAAATCAAACTAGTGGTGCTGTCAAGAGTGCTGATCGATATAGTTCAAATCAATTCAATTCTGTTCCTATAGCACATTTCAACGCACTTACTGAAAAACCCAACAATTTAACATGGGCAAGGATAAATGACTGTGGAAAGGAAAAACTCCCTTTTATCAAAAAGGAACCTGTGGAGGCTTTCTGCAGAATGAAACACGGAGGTGGAGATTTTCTGGTGTTTCGGTTGGAGGTAGGAGATAGAAAGTGAGGAAAACCCTGGTTCGGGTCGAGGGTAGGGATTCAAACCCTGGTTCAGCTAGGGGGTAGGGATTCAAACTTTGGCCTTGACAGGATTCTCTATTCAATTCCACATAAATCCCCTCACTGCAGATAAATTTGCTGCCGACAGATGGGGGCTGTACACCATTGTGTGTCTCCTTACTTGGTTTATTCTTTGCCAACAAGACCGTAAGTAAACCGATACTCTTTCAGGAAGCTGAACATCTATTTAGTCCAGCACTAAAACATTTGTTCTCTTTGATTTGAAATGCACTTGGAGGGTCATTGCCTGTGCTGTTCATCGGTATATATCCACCCAGATACAATTGGCTTCAAGGGTCCACTTCACTGAAGTAGGATATGCAGTTGCATAAATAAAACTCAAGTGTGCTTCCAGCTTTTTGAGGGAAATGCCCATCGATGCATTATTCCTGCACGTCGCTGATTTCATTTTCATTGGTGTTGTACCTCATTCGGAGCATCAGCCTTCACATATTGTTGGTAGATCTGCTTTGCTCTGGAGGGCAGCTTGGAAGGAGCAGTCTTTTTGTAGTCCTGGCAGGCAATCCAGAAATCGATGTTCTCCTGGCTGAACTCTGACTTCAAGAAGCTGGTGAAGACTGTACGACCACCTAACAGAAACATAGAAAACAAGTTCCCATTCAGCTTTAAATGCATTATACAAGACCCAAGAACTCGGGCGTAGTGACGTATGTGAATAGGCCCACATAGTTGCTGGAGTCGTGATGAAAAATTCTGTAAAATCAATAACACCAGGACATTTGTGAGTGCCAGCAGCTGCTCAAAATGCTGCTTTCCATCCCCATTCTGAAAACCCTGCAGAGGTCGTAACAACAGCTCAGAATTGCATATCGAGCTTCAGGAAACAATAAACAATGAATCATTTGAAAATTCAGTTTGTAACATTAGCAATGATTGTCCGAAAATAGCATGAAATATGACAGTGTGTCTCTAGGAACATTTGGCATTACGCCAGCTGCATAGCTCCATTGCACACAATTGAAATTCTACTGAGCTACTGCACTTGGTCCAAAACCATAAAATTAACATAAAACAGTTGTGATGGCTCCATCTTGTCTTGTATATTTTTGTCTGTAATTGAATTACTGGAAGAATGAGGTACAAACAAAACTCTGTTAAATTTAGTAAGACTGACGTCATAATTCCTAATAAGTAATAAAAGTTAAAAGCCCATTTTTTCGTTGGTCATCGCAGTGTTTTTGAAAAAATAAGATGTTCTGGTCTGAATGGCTGACATATGGATTGACATCTGTCCCTAAAAAAAAAAATTATCTATGTCATCTGCTATTTTCACCCTTTATATGGCACTTTCGGTGTCGTCGTGAGAGTGGCTGCTGTTAACTTGAGTGACGTTTCCTTCGCCTAATTTCTCTCCTTCGCTCTGTGTCTGCGTGTTGGAACCTGAACCATCAAACATGACGGTAGAGAAGAGAGTGGCAGCGGAGGCTCTCAAGCTGAAGTGAAATGATAAAATCAAGAAGTAGGTCAAAGTGTCCGTCTTGAAAATCCATCCATTCTGTCCACTTTATCGTCAAGTGGTCTGTCCATCACTGAGAACAAGGACTAGATAGAGCATCGACATGTGGTGCTCAAGCTTTGGTCCTTTTGGCATGTCTTTGTCTGACACATATCTGAAGTTACTTTAGCTTTTCAATTTTACAATTGCAAGGCTTACAAATGTGTTAAAACCATAAAACTGCATTTGTGTTTTTAACATGGGTTTGCAATGATTATGCAATCTTCTTCTTCAGCTGTCCCGATCATATAAACATCTCCATCTGCAAAACAAACTACAGTGACAATGCACTATTTCACTTTGAGTTATGTCCCAGCTTGTGTTTGACATTTTGTGAATGTTCAAGACTGTGATCTATGAGTGAACTGGTAACTTTGCAGCGAGTCTATTGAATAATTAATTACTGCATGAGTACATGGATGATGCATACATTTCCGCGGTTTTTACTCCTTTGTATGTATCTTAGAGGGAATGTACTTCAGCCTAAAGCATGTATAGATGCATTTTGGCAAAATTCCTTATAAATTTTGAAGTTAAACTCAATATTTCACTTCTGTCTACATCGGTTAAAAGAAACAAGTAATTATAAAGTAATTTGCCTTTTTTCAATAGGGAATATGAAGTCCCATTGGGGAGCTTATGGTGGGGGGGGACTGTTATAAAACTACTGCATAAGAAGACAGACTGAGAAATCCACTGAGGTTATTGCTCTGTAAACAAAAGACGTCTGAACCAATGGGAACTGAGAGCTTAAGCCGGGAAGGACGACGTTGAAGATTTGATGATGTTGGAGGTCAATTAAAAGACGTCATGGAATGGAGCGAGTCTGAACTCAGCTGGTTCCCGCAAGGCCATTGCTCCCCCGCCATTTCTTTTTTTGCCTACCACAGTTTGATTCTCGGAGGGTTTGCACATATACACACACACACACACACACACACACACACTCAGCACTGGTCAGGGCGCCCTAAGAGGCCGTTCAGTAGTGCCTTGTGACACGTAGCTAAAAACTGGAGCATGAGAATGTATGTCGATATGTGTGTGCGTGTCCCAGTCAGTCCATCTTTTTAAATGTCCCTTCACCATTACGCTCACAAACACTAATTTAAAGTCAAACTATCTGATGTACTGTAGTCAGTTCAAATTTCCAATTTTGCGATTTTAAAATGTGACGCCTGGGAACCAGCATCACTTTTCTTTTTCTTTTTTTTTTTGGGATTGTCCAAAGCCCGCTGATGACCATTAGCGAGAAATGAGAAGGTCAGGACCTCGTCTGATTGTATTCCCATGACTGCAGCTCCATCAAGTCACACGAGAATCATTAGTTGTTTTTTTTTAATACCGGAGAGACTTTTATGATGAGAACTAACCAAGTCAATCAACTCCCGGGGAGCTGGCATCGATATCAATGAGGGTTCAAACCGAGGCCTCATGGGATTTTAGCCCTGATTAGCCTTGCGTAATGTCACAATAAATCTTTTAGGTGTGAGACGTTAATACTTACTGTCACTGTTCATCACGTGGCTGAAAGACTCCTTCCATTTCTCCACCTCGGCTGGATTAGGAACCCTGAAACGTAACGTTTAAAAATGTCTTTGGTAAGATTACAAGGAAAAATGCTCATGCTTTTATGCAGCGGTGACATTCTCCATGCTTTATACAGGTACCTTGTGTCTGTGGCTTGTTTTGTGTGATTTCTGTGAGCAGCTTGTTTGTTTTTTATGTTTTTCTGCTGTAACCACACTTTATTTCCTGTGAGGGATCAATAAGATACTTAGAATACAAAATTGCCAGAAGTGTGGATGCATCTGTTTTTTTATCATTGCCAGTTTGTGAATGAGTCAGGTTCCACAAAGGAATGACTAAAGCTTTATCTCTTTTAACTCAAAATAAATATTACAGTTCTCCAGAAGGGCTGCGAACAGATATTAAATTGATTTTTGTTATGAATAGCAATAGCGCCTCCACTGTAGATCCCAGTGGGACGTATTGAGTAATGATAGATCTAATAATGCCGGTGTGCGTCATCTAATATTTACAAAGTCATTAATATGTCAAAGGAAGACACAATTTTCACTTTGTAAAGTTTGAAATGTTGAAATAATGAGAATAACTAAGAGCTGTATTGCGATTGCGTAGTGTGATCATGATGAACTATTCTAGCAGAAAACCTCTTCATTGATTTTTTCCTTTATTTCTTGTGGATGTTATTAAAAAGTCAAAGTCCGAGTTAAGTGCGCTTGTTATGAAGGACAAGAATAGGTTTTCCCACAGCAACACAACCTGGGGAAAGGTTTGGGCTAAAATATAAATAGTGTAGTTTGTGAAAAGAAAGTTTAAAATCACTGTCAGTTAAGATGGATTGCTCACTCATAAAGTCTCGATAGATTTTATTTTTTTTAATGCAAGTATCAACATCTGGAGGATACGGAAGACAAGAACAGTGACGCAAGATGTAAACAAAATAAATCGAGGGGAACAATTTTAGCCCTTTCCTTTTAAATTTCCATCTGAGAAAACTGCCCCAATGTGTGGTCGGTGTGTGTTCAATCCTATTTCATATATACGTTGTCACTTCCAAAACCTCATGATGAGGATGTGGAGGAAAAAGCTCAACTCAAAGGATAACAGGCATTTCTGAGGTTGCTTTGATTATAAAAAAAAAAAAGCAAACAAAAAAAACAACCAGATAATGTACACTTAATTTAAAACTAAGGCACTTTCATGTAATTAAAACTGTATGTTGGAGAGGAAAAGATTTTTCAAATATTTTTGTAAATATATATATGCGTGTGTATGTGTATATATAATGTATGTATGCGCTTTGGTGTAAAACCAAATAAAACAAAGGCAGATTAATAAGAGGTTTGTTCCAGACCCCCTGTGCACCTTCATCACTGACTGAATCAATCCCCACCCCCTTCTGCTTGACGCCACTCATCTCTTTCCTCATTATCCCTTTATCTCTCTCTCTGAACAAAGCCCAGACGCCTGAAAGAAATCCCATAAGTCCCAACGATTCATTCAGATCCGTATCAATACTGAAGGTCTTGACAGCGTGAACTCTGCCACCAGTCAATATTTCCTTCCTTCATAACTTCAGGCGCCTGTCAGGTTTGTCACGTCTTCAGATTCAAGTGTAGGTTAGAGTTTTTCTTTTCTTTTCTTTTTTTTTTACTTCTGATTTTGTTTTTTTAATGAATCAGTATTGTAACTTGGGCAACTGAATTGTAGCTTTCAGACAGCTAAATGAGTTGTTTGAATATCTAAACACACTATCTTCATTCAAGAAGTAATAAAATGCATTTCCCTTGAGATCTCTAAATTCAATCACATCTTATTTCCCCAGATATGCCGGCACAGAACGTACGAGAGAGGCTCCAATATCTGAATTCCCTTCAGTACCACATATGATATTTATTCTTTTGCAGTTTAAAAAAAAAAAATCAGAATTCCTGCAATATGATAAAATGCAATCAATATAATAAATCTGCATGGAATATAAAGAAAATAGTTGATCTGACCTCTTGGCAGCAGCAGTGGGGTGCGCTGCTTGGGGTTCAGGCTTCTGGAGTAGGAAGCTTATTTTGTGCTTGATGTCTTTGGCTCTGAGGGGATAAACAGACGCATCATTTAGAATTTCAGTTTTATATGCATGAACAATGTCAGCAAAATTTAATGTGAACAAAAATATTCACACATCAGTCTTACCGAAAGTAAATACTTGCATTTTCATTTGAGACTCAAGAACGACAAGGATCTTTTTAAATAAAAAGTTTTAAAAAAATTAAGTAAAACAATACAAAAATACTTTTCCGGGTGTTTATTAATACCTGTATACACCTGCAGCCTTAAGACACAGTGAGCTTACCCTTTCAAGCATGTTGCAGGAAGTGTTGCAAGTCCTTTGCACATGGTAGAATGTTAAAGATCCCCGGTCAAACGCTGTAGTTGAAAAAGATAACACGGAGGCAGCAGTAGTGAGGCTGTGAGCGGCGGATGTTTTATAGTGGCGGTCCTTCGGTGTCAGACAGCGGGCAGCACTTGTCTCCACCCTCAGCTGTGGAGTTCTACCTCTTAACTTCATTGACAGAACGCCGGCCAATCAGGGAGGGAGACCGAGCCGGAGAGAGAAATGGAGGAAGGGAGAGGGGACGACGCACTGAGGAAAAAAATAAAGATGGGGGAAATTTACAACAGATGGGTTCCTATGTAACCAAAACAAAAGGTGTTTTCAACCGAGAGTGGTGTAACAGGCTTTTGAACAGGGGATGAAGTCATCCTTGGAGGAAAGAAATCTGTGACTGAGTCAGAGCTGTGACTTCAGGTGCATTCAGGCAGCTATTTGTGTGATATTCCTTTTTACTGCTTGACACATTCACTTCTCATTTTACTGCATGTTCTGTTGTAGTTAAGCATTGCACAGGTTGCTCTGGCCACTGTGGTGTGTCGGGTGGATTTAAGATTTGGATATGTAATTATTGTGTCGTGTATCTCAAGTAAAAAAAAAAAAAAGAGAGAGATGATCTCGAGGTTCAGACAGCTGGTTAGAATGAAAGAAGACTGGCTGTAGTTTGAAAGTCCTCACTCACCCTGCACATTCCCTGCTCTCTAATCTGCTTGCAGGCTCTTCAGGAGCTCATCAAACAGACTTTGAAAACAACAGCTTCTACTCAGTACCCAGGCTCAGCCTCCTTTCTTGTGCCTTGAAAGCCACTTGTTATACTTTGAATATCCATTTATTCATCCACTTATGTTTTTTTTGTTTGTTTCTTACTGCTTCATTACATTTTGGACTTGTCGGGCGCTGGAGACAATCCCAGCTGAATATTGGTGTCGACGCCTGACCTCAGGAATCCCTCGCATGACAGGCAGGACTAGTGGCCTGTCATGCTAAGTACATTGTTTTCAGCGTTTCTGCTGTTCAGAAACCGAAAGGTAAAAACACTGCAGTATCAGTAAATCAATAGGCTATCTGGATCTGATAGTTCATCATGATAGAACTGATAGAAGTTCAAACTATTTTGGTCATTGGCGTCACACAAGGTCACCGTGAATGACCTTGACCGTTTGAAACTGTATTGAGTTAGATTTTTTTTTTAAATTTTTGCTTGCACCAGACGTCCTATTTTAAAGTTTTGATATCACCAATATGAAGCTTATTGCACTGTTCCCTGCACTGCACGTCATTCAGCGGGATCTTTGTCTCAGAGCAATGTACCAGGTCCTTTCCGAGGGTGTTACTGAAAGACACTGGGACGTGTTTATTGAAGATCCGTTTCAATTTCTCAGATACACCCGACACGAAAGGAAGTACAAATTAGTTTCATTCCTTTTGTTCTCCCTCCTCGCCCACTGTCTTGTTACTCTTTTTTTTTTTAAGCGTCCATCTCGGGGTTGACACAACTTTTAAGTGCTTCTCTGAAATGTTAGTGCTCCTTTGTGTGAGCCTGACTCAATTCTGGACGCTTGCAGTTTTTAGAAAAGTGGCTCCTGACAGTCAAAGAGCAGGGATTGATCCGTATGTGTCGGAGTCCAGATAAACTGATGCAAATGTTGTAAGATGCTTCCAACCGGGATCAATGAAAATATGCATAGTCCCCCACCCTCCCCCCAGTAATGTTGTTCAATAGACACTTTTAAAAAGAAGCAGGAAACTCTGGCCCTCTTTAAATAAGCAGCATTTTTAAAGTGAAAACAGAAAAGTTTGTTTGCGTCGTGGTTGTCCGTTTACATGACCGCGGTGCTCAGAGCAACTTTTCCAAAACGATGAGTTTTCAGTTGAGATGTTGCGTAAAAAGGCCTCAGTTGTCTGAATCCATAAATTCTGCATCTTATGATAATAGCATCTAGCGACGGTGCATCGCCTGCCTTTTCCACTGTGCTCAGACAAATGAAAATTAATGAATGTTTCAGGAACAAATAAATCATGACTTCTTTACATTTGTCTCTCTTTTAAATGCGACATGCCCCTAGAAGTCTACTGCTACTGTGATCCACAACTTTCAGAGTACACAGTACACGAATAGACCATGAAACATGAAAATAAACAAGACATGAACAATGTCTATATGTTAACTTTCTATTGATAGTTCTGAGAGTGAAAATACAGACAGTCTAAAAGGGTGTCCAGACTTTATACTTTTGAATGTTGAAATTATCTTGTCAGTTCCCGTCCTAAACTAATTATTTCAGACTGAAGACGCCGTGCGCATCATTCCTCTGGCAGACAATCTTCTTGTCCTGCATCCCTAAACAATAAATCTGCTTGTGAACTCAACTGCTTTAAATCAAGATTGCCCTCTGATCATGAATATGGAAAGCAGCTCCGAGTGATATTTAATGCTCCCAAGAGGCCGCGTCGATAATAATTGTTTTTTCTGGATCACGACATCCATCATTGATAGAAAAGTCGCCAGACTGATAATGAATGGGCATTATTGTAGCGAGGTGAATGTGTATGAATGAGTCTAAAATGGATTAGAACACAGAAAGAGCTGCAATTACTTGTCACGCAGTGCATATCAATCAGAGGAGGGGGGGGGGGAAACTACTTTAGAGTGAATATAAGCTATAATTACTAATGAGGAACATGTTTACACAGCCGCTATTACAAGGCGAAGATTACGTCAGCCTGAAATTGTCATGCCGCAGGCTGATTGGACGTCAAAGCAGATTGTTCCCTTCGAGGTTCGGCCAGCTGAGATGACATGATGTCACACGTTGAGGCAGGACTGTGGCACAGCCAGTGACAATGGAGAGAATCATCCCAGGGGAAATAAAAACCACATGGTTGTGCAAAGTATCAAAATCAACATCGCAAAAGTGCAGATCTCCACCGCTGGGGACAGTCTTCATTAGTGGAGGGGGAGTGAACTTCTACTATGCAGCCAAAGATTGTAATGATTCTCTCTGCAGCTTGCAGGCAGTTTTCGGTTGCATTCCATTAAAAGTCCAGGAAACGTGATGAAACACAAGAACAGTCTTTTATATTCAATTAAGCGCAGATATGTAACCGAGTGGTAGAGTGCACGGTAAGTTTCAGCAATGAGGCAATTCCAACATGATGAGTATCGAAATTAGAAATGGAAAGATTAGTGAATAAAAACAAGACGAGAGGAAAAATACAAAAATGATAACACTGAAGAGTTAATCCAAAAAGAATGAAAAATACACTTCAGCATAAAGTGCATGTGTACAGTTGCGAACAGAAAAGCCTTCAGCCTTGTTTTCAAAAAGCTGGTGGCGGCGCTAGATAGTCTTTTTTTTTTTTTGCTGGTGCTGTGAAGGAGCTCGGTCTTTCAGTGACGGTTCTGGGGAATTAACGGATCTGTGGTTTATTTTCTACTGTAACGCCGACAGTATGCGTGAACCGCACCGCGCACGAAACATTCGCGCACATATACAGTAAAAGGTCCGCTATTTAAAACCATATTATGCGACACAATACGAAAGATATTTAGCCTAAGTCATAAAGATGAAAGGTTTACATGTCTGCCACTTAAACGCAGCACCGAATGGAGACGTTAACACAAGTATGTCACCGATGGAGCCTCAACAGCAGCAGGAAGCAAAACACACAGACACCAACTCCTGCTGCAAGTCACCAGAACCTACTTGTCGCAACAGACTGCTGGTAATAGGGGACATAAAGATGGTTGGCGTAACAGCAAAAGAAGCAAATGACTGCATCCTCTGAGATTTCCTCTTCTCTCTCTAACTCGCAGCTCCACCAGTTCTCCTCTCAGCACATGTCAAATTTAATTCTACCGGGCATCTCTGGCTAACCGTTGTTCCTAATAAGTTTTACCGATGGTGCGACTCCACTGGTATGGATCAGAAGACACGGCAACTTTAAAAAACAATTTGCAGGAAGATGCTGCGGTGAGAACTAACTACTTATTGATAAAACTCCAAAGTAAGTCACTATGGGATTTTTCAGATGACACTTTTGAAAACAATCTGACGGATGTCAGAAATCTCTAACTTGGACTCAGAAAAAGCGAAATGTTTCCGGATCACCTCCAAAATTTGATGGGATGTTCGACGGCTTAATATCTGTGGTGAAGATTTCGACAAAATCCGTGAAGTAGTTTTGACGTTGTCTTGGCGCACGTTATCAAATAAATGAATACGTTCAGATTCTTCATCACAGCTTTAAAAAAAAAAAAAAAGTAGGTTAAATGTGAGCATTTTCATTTTCAACTTGCACTTCTCAGCAAAAAGAGGAAAACATGTTCTGTATCCGATGTATTTGTTTACTTCTCTGGCCCCGTTTAGAAGCAGTAAGTCAGTATGTTGCCCCCCCCCCCCCCCCCCCCCCCCTGAACTAATGAGGTAATTCTCTGTCATATTCAAACAATACTGATCAATATTATATTGTATGATATAACAATATAAGCAGTGGTATCAGGTTTCCCAGCTTCTGCATGACAAAGGTGCTTTTAAGCCGTTTCTCTGAAGATCATCTCCTGAGACGAATGTTTTGACTTTCCAGTTCACTGGGTTTGCTCCTGGTGCGGCTTTACGACCCACGGCAACACTGTCAGGAGATTTAATAAATAGCAGGGGAGCAGCTGACATACTTTTAAAAACTCATTTTGTTTTCATTTTGAATTGAATTAAGTAGATATCTCATCACACTGTTCTGAATTATTCCACACTGACATGTAAAACCTATGTAATTGGATATATGATTCTGTGCCGCTTTTTTAAAATGTTGACGGACTATGAAGGCTCATTCATCTCGACCCGAAAGGCCAAACTGACTCAACATGTGCAGTTTCACTCAAGTAATGAATAAACAAGATTAACCAAGAGGGCAAGAGGATGTAAACTTCAGGTCTGGAGAGTAGAATGCGGATAATCGCTCGCATTGGAAATAAGCAGCGTGTTTGTCGTGTCCTTTCCTTCATCTGCTGGCAGGTCTTTCAGACATTACCTCACATCTAAATCATTAGCGCTGAACCATTCTTTCTTTCATCTAATGCCTAATAGCTGCTCGGATACTTGCTCTGGTTTTTTTGTTTTGTTTGTTTTTTTTAAAAGTACCTCAACCAGAAACATACCTTTTGTGATGTCCAGCCAACATTTGTGGGCAATTGAGGAATAAAGTGCTTCCAATGGTTCCCTTAAATGGAAGAAAGATCTCGGAACAGGGTGAACAATTTTTTTTTTATTTTTTTTATTTTTTTTTAAATGAATTCTAGTGCAATCGGTCAAAGTTTTTATGGTTGTCTGCGGTTTTCCCCTTCATATTTTGGAAACTAATATGACGCTGTCTGCTCCAGAGTAGTAAAATACGCTGCTTCAGTAGATGACATCTGTGTTTTTTTTATATAAAAAAAGACGATAGTATAATTAAGTTTCATTAATAGATTACTATGCGTTTGAATCTGAAAAAACTAAATATGTATTGAATCACTGAATCAATCAGAGTAAATTATGTACACTTGCTTGAAACTATGAGCACAACTTCAGCAGCTGCTTGTTGACTTGACTCCATTACTTCCACCAGGAAACGGTACAGAGCAAAATGTGCAGAACCTGAAGGAGGGAGTCTGTAAAAACTACAAAACCTTAACAACCCCTGAGCTGTAAATCATGGAAGAGGCAGATGACCACCTGTACGGAGATTTCTCTCTGTGGTGAGGTGAGGACAGAAACATTTACAGGACTTTAAAGTAGGTTACACCTGCACAAGTCAAGCATAAACGACTTTGTGATGCATATTTGAACACGGACACACAAGTCTCTGGTGTGTGTGTGGGTGTGTGTGTGTGTGTGTGTGTGTGTGAATACAATCTCATTACCGATACAGCAAAGCTTTTTAGACACACATTCAAACCAGTATCTGCTTTAAGGTAAACTCATTAAACCAAGAAAGAGAGGACAAAACTATTTCTGCTATGCTATTTTCGAAAAAAAACAACAAAAAAAGGCAGTTTTTTCACACCCATCCCTCCAGTTATTTCTCCACAAGGTGCTGGCAGGATGCAGCACAAAACATTTTGCACTGCACCAACAAGCAGGTGGTGAAAGGGCACAACATTCGGTTTTATAATGTTGTAGATCCTCTATCTTGGCATGTCAGTGCTCAGCCCACAATATTTTTGATTATTCACAGTAGCCAGGGTGGACCCAGTGAAAGAGGCGTGTTTGGCTTCTGTCAACGTGGAGCTGATTATACATTTTCGCCGAGCAATCTCTCCCGTTGCCAACCAGCGCTCATCCTCCGACAACAGGATATGATTAGAGCACCCCAGGCCAAGCTCGCACAGCGGCGAGGTGATGACGGCGCCATGTGTTACCGACACACACACACACACACACACACAGTAAGACCCAGACCTGCAGGCGCCGTATGAACATGTGCAGAAAACAAAATGATTTTGTTCAAAATAAATGAATAAAAATGAATCTGATTCTACTCCTGGAGACGAAAAACAAAACGGAAACCTACAAGAGAAAATTTGGGTTTAAAATATTTTCAGGGTAAAAACTCTGATCTACTGCAAACACCTCCTGGGTATGTCAACGCCGTCTCATTTTGATGATCTCTTTTAACGACACACTGTATTTTAAGCCTTACCTTGTGACCGGGTAGTGGTTAACACTTTTGCAGGAGAGAAAAGTTTTTGTTTGGGTCTCGGTCGGGGCTTTGTGGTTTTCTTTCGCTTCTGGCTGTGTTTTTGGTGGATTTACTGGGAACCAAGTGTAACATGGCCCCGGCACCCCACGACCCGAATTTGAATAAAGTATGTCAGATGGAACTTTTCACAAAACCTTGCAATGCTAATGTGGACAATTTATTGGAATTCCTTCAATTGAATCCATTTGACTGTCAACAAGATGCAGTGATTGAGGCTCCGTTTACATGAGAACATTTAACATGAAAATGCGCAGTTTGATTTCAAAATGTTGCCATGCAAATGTAAAACTCTTCTGAAAATGAACAATGTCCGTTTTTAGTGTTTCTGCAGTTTCCTGTGTAAACGATGTGGCTCGCATGCCAGGTCACGAATTGGCACTGTTGGTTGTTTGCGTGTGTGTGTGGTTTCAGTACCCAGAGAAATACGCTCTGAACTTTAACAGTGTTGAGAATACTGACACTGAATTATTACGTTTGACTCTCGACTATAAAACTACCAAATCCTAGGAGAATGTGGACTGGGAGTCATGACACCACAGAGGAAAACATGGACGTTATTGTCCATCTACATGTGCATGAACACAAGAGCTGTTTACTACAGTAGTGATGCACATGACCAGTAGCACAGTTTTCAAAAAGTTGCACCCCCCCCCCCCCCCCCCCCCCCCCCCGTTTCCATGGGATCTGAGTGTTTTTGAGAAGTTGCACCTTGGGAGACATTTTCAAAAAGTTTTGAGTGGCTCCGAGTCCTGTTGTCATATAAAAGTTTCTGATTTCACTTGAAAATATTGTTGTGTGACCGGGACCTAAAATGAGGCGGCTTTTAGTCGGTAAGTCAAAACATACATGAAATAAAAATAGTGTTCAATATGCGTTTGTTTGAGTGAAGAGTGTCTGTTTGTTTTATCCCTCTATTTTTCTATTTTAAGTTTTTATTTGTACTTTTATTGATTTTATGATGCACTGATGGGTTGGCACTTTTTAATCTCGTTGTACTGGTGACAATGACAATAAAGTTTCTATTCTATTTACAACAAACCAAACAGTATAGGAGAAATATTACATAGTGCAAACACATAGAATATAAAGTGAAAAGGAAGTATGTATGTTGGGATTAAGGGAAGATTCATTCGTAAAGAGATCGCACAACTTTATCAATAGACATTATTCGGACATTGGCCCTTAATCTGTGGCCACATCGAATTATAAAGCAAATACTATACATTTTTTTCTATCACTATTTTCCCTACAGGCTGGTTTGTTTATTTATTTATTATTTATTTTTGTTTTGTTAATGTTCTGCAGGAAATTTCTTAAAAAAAAAAAAAAAAAGAGGAAAGAAAAGGTAGTTTGTATTCACACATATCTTATGGTGCTAGCTTCCCTTTCATGAAGTTGCATTTCCAAAAGGGAAAAAAAAAAATCATCTTAATGTTTTCACCAAACTAAATGGATTAAATGAGATTATCAGCAGTTCAAATTATTCCCTTAAACAGGCTGGTGAGAAGACGACCATTAAAGCTTTAAAAAAAAAAAAAAACCCTGCTGTTTAATACATATGGGGGTGGGGCACATCACCTTTATAATTGTATTAATGGCTCCAAAGGTCAAGAGCAATTGAGGGCGGCATCAGGGCGGCACGTAGCCTGGATATAGGCCCTCATAAACCACGTCAACTGACAGGGTAACGTGGCCTTCTGTCAGTGAATCATCCCACTCAGGCCCGTCCTCAACCCCACTGGTGTAACAGATCTGCAGAAGAGGGACGACGGAGGCTTTTATAGCCCGTCAGCTCCATTCCCATCAGTTTGGTAGAAGACGGTTACTGAAGGATAATTACATCTCCGGTGGCCAAAAGCAGCGTGTGTCTCCTGAGGAGCGATTCAACGAGACGGGTGAATCTTGATGTTAAATTACGGGAGCACGTATGTGGGTCTCAGTATGACTTTGTGAATTGATTTTGAACCGGGTCGCGGTTCACACTGTACATACAGCATGTGACTTCCTGGAGTAATTGAGGAAAAGGAAAGTCGGTTAAAACGGCAGTGAGATCTTTTCACTGTGACTCATCCAGTAAAGGCAGCGATTCAGGATGTCCCTGTTTGTTTTCCTACAACGTGGTCAACACATTTTCCCGTTCCACAGCTTTACCTAACCTTTCCCTCGATCAAACATAACCAGGACAAAACAAAACAAAACACAAATTCCTGTTTTGTTTTTTTTATTCTGTGTGCTGAATGTCTTTTGGCAAATTACTGTAATTGTGAATCGGAACCTCCTGATATTTGAGGGTATTCCTATGTTATCTAATTATCTGAATAGACACTAGAAAATGAGAAACAGCGTGTGAAGGGACTCTGTTTAGTTCCATCCAGGTCAAGGATGTGCAACAACCAATCTCCAGTTGTGAGCTGCATAATGCTGAAACCCCTTTCAGCCAACACGAGCCGTGGGAGACTACTTTTTCAATTTCAAGCCTGTGGAACAAATCTGCATCCAGTTTGTTTCTGATATTTCAGGCCCCGCTTACACACTTCCAGTAAAAAAAATAAAAAAAAGCATTGTTTTTGCATTTTTGTCGCAAAGTTTTGCGTTTACTCGCACATGTTTTGAAAACGATGTCCAGTTAGTGGCAGCTGGCCAATAGAGGGCGCCAGGGCGCTGTGAATTCTACATTGGAGAAGGCGGCTTTAGTAGCCGTTTCAACCACTACTGACCGACAATATGATTGCTTTAATTTTATGTCAGTCAATCAGTGCCATTTGATGTCTGAGACTTGGGACGCTTTTTAAATCGCCCATCGCCAGACCTGCTCTGTGATTGGCTTAAAGTCAGTTCTGGTTTGCTCTCGTGTGTTTGGTTGAGATGAAGATTTCAAGCTGTGCGTCCCTGATTATTAACTCTGCTGTAACAACCCTTCTAATTTATTGTTTGCAACTATAAGTACAACTTCAAAACTAACCCAGAGAATATGGACACTGTGGAGGCCGCTGTTGTTTTTGTTCATCTCCAAGCGCATGTGGAGAAGAACTATTTATTACAGCTGCGGTGCACATGTGGTACACAAACAGTTCGGAAAAGTTATTTTCCACGGAGACGGGGCGTTTTTTTAAAAGTTCCACTTTGTGGGTGGTTTTCAAAAGTTTCGTTTCAGTGGCTCTGAGCATGTTGTTGTGTGAACTCATAGCAGTTTACACACAGCAGTGTACGGCTCACCTTCTCAAGTCACCTTTTCAATTCTTATGGATTGGTTGAAGATCGCACATTAAATAAACCAGACGGACACAGATTTGTTATTACATGTGGGAGCCAATTCTAATTTCACCACAGCACATTTGTACTATTGCTGCTCTGGGGCCTGACTTGCTGAGCAGAAGAAAACAAACCGTCTATGTTGCAAAGTTCAAGTATAATCTATAATGGAGCTCAGGTGTCTTGTGTTACTGTTATGAAACCTGGGGGCGATCTGATTAATTGTTTTTATTGCAAGGGGTGTATGAAATGTATCTGCTCTTCAGGTTGAATAAAGCTCACAGACCCGAGTCTCCATCCGTCTTCTATACTGTTTTAACACATTCAGGGTCACTGGAAATGATCCCAGTGGGCTATAAGGGAAGGCAGCGTACAGCCTGGATGGGTCACAAGTCCTTTGCAGGTCAAACTACAGAGAGACACACTCACATTTTTGGTAACTTTATTTTTTTGACAGTGGGAGGAAACTGGAGCACCTGGAGAAAAGATGCAAAGTCCACACAGAGAGAAGCCAAAGCACAGCCCAAACTGGTGACGTCTCTGTGAGGTGAAAGTACTTACTATTACACAACTCTGCACCAGGCAAAAAAGAAGGGGTGACATCTTCAACATCTTACAGATTATATTGATTATAGATTAAATCACCACCATGACAGCACAAGTCAAGGTAATAATGGTAATGAAGGATGTGTGGTCAGTAGATGTAATAGATAATGTCAATATTCATCGTTTGGGTGCCAAACCAGCACCATAAAGGCACAGGAAAAGGCTTTTGTCCCCTTACAAGTAAAATTTAAATGTAAATTATCATGACTACTTTTATCACTGTGCTTGATTTGAGTTTTTGTATTTATTTAAAGGGGTCATATGATGAAAAACTTCTAATGGTTTCCTACAGTAATAATCGTCCCCATACCTGGAATGACGTCCCAGAAGTGAAGACAGTATGTCCTCTCTCTCCCTGGCTTGTTTCAGGTTTTAAAAAGTGTGTTGCTCCAACCAGCCAATCAGAAATCAAACCCTATATAGTGTCATCGGGGGTTTAGCCAATCACAATCAAGGTAGGCCCTCCCTTTGACTCCTCCCACAATTAGGCAGCTCTGCTCTGGCACATGGCACCACGAGAGGAAGTACTTCCTCCTCTTCCCAAGATGGGCATGTGTGGGCGGAGCCAGTCCAGCTCACACAGACACAGCAGATTCTGAATGCAGCTCCTATGATCCAATATTCAAATGGAGGAAAATTGAGGAGAAGCTAGAAACTTTGAATACAATGTTTTTAGACCAGCAAGACCATGTGAAAGAGTTGATAAGAATAATAATTTCCTCTTGATGTTGGGCCTGATGACCACTCAACATTCAAATAAAGTTTTCCTTTTTTCACTTTGTCGTGTAAACAGGACCTTATTCTAGGATAAACTGATCAGCGAATTTGTGTTTGACAGTTCTAACAAGGTAAAAGCTCACAGCATCACAAGGACAGAAAAAGAACAAGAGCAGCTGTTGTTTTTGTGAAAACATTTCAGCTGGTAATATCAAAGTTTTTTTATTTTTTTTATTTTACTTCTGGCATCATAGTTCAGACACCGTCTGCTTCCAATTGCTCAGGGTTTAGTGTAAAGACAGCTTTCATCGCGCACTCTCAGCCATGACAATTAGCATATCGAACCCAAACAAGAGCTGCTGACTTTTCCAGCTTCGGCTAAATGACCTGGAACGGAGAACTCGCAGTACGTGTACAAAAGGAAGAGGGACGGTCGGCGTGGTGATTGTTTATAGACATTGCTGGTAAATCAGTCGTGGCGGGCCATAATGAGCTGTGATGAGGCTACGTGCAGAACACCAGGCAGGGTCCAGCAGTCAAAATCGGCGTTACTGGGTGGGCTCATTCACAGCTTCGTCAACGTGGTGAGGAGCGATGAGTCACTGTTGTTTGTTTTTTAATATCTCCAACTCCCTCCCTGTTGAAAATAGTTCCTTCTGCTCATTCCGCCTGTAAACAAACATGGCGGACCCGTAGTGGTATGACTCGCACTCCATATTCTAGTTTTATCGTCCATATCAGTAGTTTTATAGTTGTGACTCTCCCTGATAGCAGCCGATTCACCATCAGTCCATACAGATGTCGGGTTCTCTCCATTTTGTTCATGTTTACAGCGCGTTCTTCTCTGCACACAAGTCTGTGTGGTTTCATTACAAAAACAGGCAAGAGCGCCCTCCTGTGGCCTGGTATACTAACTACTTCGTTGTCAGTGTGTCCGCCGCTGCAGCGTACAACGCACCCCTATTTTAAACAGATTAGATGTCGTGTAAACGAGGCCTAAATGTCTCTGGTGCCCTTGCTGTTAAACTAGTCCTCTACACATCACCTGAAAATGTTCTTAACGTTTATTGTTCGTTTTCACATTTCAGTGCCGTGTCTCCGCTTCTATGTACCCGGCTCGGATTTTCCACACATTATTCATTCAAGCCTCCCGATTCAGACACATTATTTTCCTTTTTCTCCATGACTGATGTAAAAGAGGACAGGTGTGGGAACTCCCATGTATGTGTCTCTGCCTGGCACAGCCGGTTGAGCGAACACTTCCACACTGTGTGCACTCAAAACAGTCCAGTGTGGATGCAAGAGCAAGCGGTTTGTGTGAGTTATCAGTGTTGGTCTTCAATATTTAAAGTGCATTTGGTCCTCTGGTGACGGTTTATATGTTGGCAAATGTGTGGATGCCAGACCGGGACCTAAAGACCCTTCGATTGCCACGATCCATGTGTTGTAGCAACATATAACAAGAGAAACTACTACTCGGTGGGCACAAGCTCAAAATCCGAGGACCAGAATCTCTCAATGACAGCGTGACTGGTACACAAACTGTATTTTATGTACGCACAGAGTCATACACCCTTGCTCTTAACTGTGCTGTCTGCTTGGTGCATGGTCAGGCGAAGTGGCTCAGTGGTCGTCACGAACCAGGGCGAGCTATGATTCCATAAAAAGCTGCAATTAGCTGAACGTTGTGCATTAATTCACAGCTGCAGCTCCTCCAGCTTGTTGGCTCTGGTGGAGCCGCCGTGTAGCAGGATATGGTTATCCACTTGAGATGGCTCTCGGTTAGTAAAAGAACATGACATACATTCACAGTTCTGACCGACATCAAACACTGCTGAATGTACCGCATGTGATATTTACATGGTAAAGTTACTGAACGATTAACAGCCAGCACATCTTATAATGTTACTTGTTCATTAAGAACAAAGACGGTCAGGTTTGCTGAGTACATCATGAAAAACACATTATAGAATCTTAGAACCATCATTTAATCTTTGGGGTTTTTTTTGTCATTGTTTCACAAACTAAGGCTGAACCACACTTTTTTTTTCCAGCCCACACGACAAACTTTACCAAACACTTCTTCAAAGGTCTGGACTCAAATAAAGTAAACAGGCTGTAGCTGTAGAAAATGTGTTCATTACAAGAAGTTGATTCATGTTTGTTTTTCTAGTATGCATTATGTTTTCACTCATTGGCCAAAGTGCTACAGAAGTGAAGATAAATGTATTTTAAAGAAGAAAGAAAAACATCACTTTCTCCTGTTTTGATATTTCCGATTTCTTCTTGATCTCATTCACAACCAGAAGAGACAAATGACGATTTCCACTTATTCCTCTGCCTTGGACAAAATGGCTTAAAATAACCAGCTTGTTTGGGCGATCAACTGAAGTTCACATCGGTAAACACAAATGGCTTTTTTGGGCTCAAATCATTTTCTGTGATTTCTGATGGTCCATTTATAACGGCTCCCTTCAAATTACAACTTGTAGAGGCCAATTTAAAAAACCTATTTTTAATACCTTTTGTGTTTTCTTTTTATATAACATATTATTTTACGGTCTTCTCTGTGTAAAAAAAAAAAAAAGAACTAACTGAAAGAAGACGCAGTGGTGACTCATAATATGATTTATTGTATTGGTAATAAAATCTGCTTTATATATAGCTCGAATTAAAATGCACGGAGTAATAAATCTGTTTCTGCTCTATAGCATAGAGGATGTAGTCATGACGCACATGAGGTCACCGCCAGGTGTCGTTAAACATCCTCACATTTGTGGTTATGTCATGTAAACACTGACTACAGCCGATCGACCACAGAGGCGACTCCCCCGAAGACACAAACTGTGCGACTGAGACTCGGCAGACGCTGTACAAGTGCTCTACGGTGCCATAATGTGACCTGGAGACGAATGCGCTGTAACCACAGGTCACAGCTGTTGAACTGGGACATGGTCTTTGTAATAACAAATGTCAGTGACTCATATGACGGCGAGAGAAAAAAAAAAAAAAAAAGAGGAACCTCTGCCTATTGTGAGGTTGTCGGAGCGCGGACTGTTTTCTTTTATCACGGTGAGATACGATTTCAGACTTTGATTTCTGCTTTGGGTGTAGCGCACCGCATCCGTGGCAAATATTGGTGAGACAAAATAAACAGCTATGACAGAATAATGCTGCGTTTAATGTTTGACCTAAAGCGAGGGTCTGCAACCTGCTGCTCTGGAGCCCTTCTGTAGTGGCTCCCTGAAACTTACAGAAAATGATATGTAAATATACATTTTTGCCCTTTTCAGGCTTATTTATACAATATTTATTATTTCAAAAGGACTGAAATAACAAAACCACCATATATGGGAAAACGTGCTAGTACAGCTTAGAACAAAGCCAGAAATTACTAGAATTACTAAAAGAAAAGTAAAAAATTAAGGAAATCATGTACAACTCCTTAAAAGAGAGCTGAAATGGCTAAAAAGCTCAAATGTGCAGAATCAGTGGCTTCTTTTAAATCTTTTCTAAAATCCCATTTCTATAGACTTGCTTTTAATTGAAGCTTCCCTTTTGTTTTACTTGTTTTTATTTCATTGATCGATTTAGAAAAAAAATTAAATAATAATTATGGCCCTTTTATCTTTGAAATGCTCTTTATTTTTAGCCACCGAGGCCTGTGGTGATTTGTCGCCAATAATGTCCGTCTGTTTAATGATTGCTTGTCTCCCCTGTCTTGCCTCACTTTTTTGTTTGTGTTTTTACTGTAAAGCACTTTGTGCAACAAGTGTTCTATAAAGTGCTATATAAATAAAGTTATTGTTGTTATTATTATTATTATTATTATTATAAATATCAAAATTATCTTTTAAAAAAAGGGTCCAAAAACAGCTGAAACTGTAATTGAATGTTTCCCATCGTAATTACATGTGAAACATTTAAACGTGTTTTGCAGCCCCACTTAAATTAGATTTGGTGGGAAGTGAAATTTTTTTTTAATCTTTTGGTCATAAAGGTTGCAGACCCCTGACCTAAAGAGATGTGTATCGTTCCACAATATCCTGAAGGAGGGTTAGGGTTAGGACATCCGACTGAGATCTGTGCCTGTTGAAGTCATCAGAAGACAGTGAACTCATCAACATGTATAAAAAATTAAAAAAAAGAACTTTGGGATGATTTGAGCTGTGGGACCTGGTGTGTGATCCAGCTGCAAGTATCCATCAGAACATGTTTCACTGTGATCATAAAAGGATGGAAATTGGTCAACAACAACACTCAGGTAGCCTGTGGAGTTACTCAGGGACTCGTCCACTCCTCAGCAGCGCCACCTTCAGCTCAACGAGGCAGGACTGACCCATGCTTTCATGTTGTTCACATCAGATCATCTGAATATGGCAGGAGAAAATGGAGACTCGTTCGTACAGGTTCCATTTGACTAATCTTTCATTACTCGATATTTTCCACTCTTGGTGGTCTTGTGCGAACTGTCGCCTCAGTTTCCTCTTCTTGGCTGACAGCAGTGACATCCGGTGTGACTTCTGCTGCTGTAGAACATCAATGTCAAGCTTCACCCTGTTGGAAAAGCTCAGAGATGCTCTTCAGCACACCTTGGTTGTAACCTGCAGTTATTTTGAGTTTCTATTGTTTGTCTACATCATCTCAAACCAGGCTGTCTCGTCTCGTGTTGTTTTTTTTTTTGGTTTTTTTACTGTAGCACGCTGTTTAAATGTAAAGTGCATTATGAATGCATTTTCATTATTTATTTTTTTTAAATGCTAACTATTCAGACAAACATTCAAAGGCACTTCAATCACTTTTCTTCCCCATTGTCACCCTCGGTTTGAACTTCACCAGGTCCTCGCTACTATAACTACAAGCTGGAATGCTCTGAGGCGCCGTTTGCGCTACGATTATGAGTGAAAGTGGGAAACTTCCATTGCGTTTTGGGAGTCCGTTTAGTTGACAACAGCACTTGGAGTCAATAAATACAAAACAGTTTGAAAACGACTCCCAGAGTGGAGCTTTTTCAATCCGTCTCCATGGAAACAGGGGAAAAAGCAAATTTTAATAAACGCCATTTCTGCACATGTGCACCACGACGGAATAAATAGTCCTTCTGCACATGCGAACGTAGAGGGACAATAACGACAACGTTTTCCTCCAGAGTGTCGTGACTCCCAGTAAATATTCTGCTGGGACTTGATAGTTTTAGATCTGAGAGTCACCATGATAACAATCCAACTTGGTCATCTGTCCATACTTGTCTTTATTCTCCCATTGTTGATGTTTATAGTGTTTTTGTTGCCACAGTTCCAATTCAAGGTGTGTTAAAAATCATCAAGTGGCTTCACACTTACTCACCAGGCTGCAGCACCATTATTATGTTCAAATACTGAAGTGCTTTTCCATAAAAAATCTGTTCATGTGCCGACAAATTGCAATTTAGTTTTTAATTTCCTTATAGTAATGGGTTTGTGTGTGTGTGTGTGTGTGTGTGTGTGTGTGTGTGTGTGTGTGTGTGTGTGTGTGTGTGTGTGTGTGTCCGTCCACTCATGGGGGAGGTGATTTGGGCTGCAGTCAGTGACGTCTCCTCTCTGGTTGTTATGGAAGAAGCTGTTTCAGTCCGTGCCAGCATTGCTGTTCAGGGGAGGAACATGGCCAGTATAAATTTAATTCAGGATTAAACCTTCAACACGAGCCAAAGATATATTTCAACATCGGAAAACCGAAGCATCCAAAGCTTTATTTGGATAGTTAAGCAAGTTCAAGCTCCGCGTGGTTCCAAGGTGTGACCTGAAATGTTCTCTACATATGTCCTCAAAAAGTTAAATCTAGAGAAATGTTTATTATAACCCTCCCGTTATAAAACACAACTTTTCTGCACTTTAAGTTTTGACTCTTGCTGCTGTACCTATTTCAAATTTATTAATACGATTCATACATTCATTATTTTAATGTCTGCGTGACTTGAAAAGCAAAACATTTACAGAAATGATCTGTCATCTATTGTTTGAAAACCTACAGAACTCGATGCAAACACACACTTAACGTATAACGTCTCAGCATTGCTTCTCAGGAAAACAATTTCAACGTATAAAACTCTTTTTTTTTCTGTGTTTATACTTAATGAGGTAATGTGCCGGCATAAATTGCACTGCGCTCATTCAGTAACATGATCCCGTGTTTCCTTTCAGGGCTCATTATAGTCAGATGAACGGCGCGGCAGTTTCATCCTTTAAAGGTAATTTCACTGTGAAATTCTGAGAGAGGAAACTTTCAGAGGTGGGAAATTATTTCCTTAAGCATTCCTCTCAACTAGACGTCAAAGTAAAGCTTATTACCGTGCCTTATGTCATGAAACAGCTTCAATGCCTGATTATTGATTAAAAAAACCAAACTATTCCCATTTAAGCAGGCGCGTCGAAAACATGTTGGTTCAGGGGCCTCATACAGACCAGTTCCATTAAGAAGGAGCTGGACCCTCTCGAGGGGAAATGGCATCCCCCCCCCCCTGACTGCGGCTCACTCTGAATCTCTCTGGAGCAATTTGACCCGCAAAGCACCGCAGTACAGTAAAGTCAGGTCATGGAGGCATAAGGATTATGTCAGCTGACACCAGGTGCATCCCGGCCAGGTTACCAGTTCAGTGTGGTAACCGACATGCATGATGTAATTTAACATTTTGCCCTTTTGCAAAAAGAAGAGTAGTTTGCATGCTCAGTGTTTTTATAGGGGCCACAATGCTGGTGATCATTACTTTCTCTCTTATACCCATGAGTGTCCAAACTTAGACACAAAGACACAAAGACACAGACCGTACACCCACCAAATGCAGGTGCTTATATCTTTTTAAAAGAAAAACTGATATGTTTTTGGCTATAAGGGTGCAATAGTAGATCAAGAGTCTCGGCTTTCATTTACATGAACAACGTTTCAAGTGAAAAACTATCATTTTTGCATTTTTTGCTTTGAAAAATATTTGTTTTAAACAGCAACGTTTTGAAATCGATGTCCACCGAAAAAAATTATGTAGTTAGGATGCCAGGCTATGTGTTTTTTCTTTTTTCTTTTTAATGAAACCATCTTTCTTATTATAGAGCGGTGGGAACCAACATAGAGCAATAGAACCAGCAAATGGCTGGTAATGCAACATTCACGGCCAAAAACTGCTGTTAAATCCAAAAGAAGAAGAAAAAGACGATTTCCCAATAATTCAGCCCTTTGGCAAGTTGTTCATTCAGTCGCCCTGAACCTCCCACCCACATTAAAATAACCATTTCTTGTGCATGTTCACCATTGAATGGTAATTAAAGCATTCAAACAGAATGTGTTGTTTTTATAAAAGTATTTGCTCTAACAATCAAACACGAATGCATGTAGTTTTTTTATCCAGTTAAATGTGAAGAATGTCGCAATGTTGCATTTTAGAGTACAAATTATTGTACTATCTAAGTGTGACAGAAGATATTTTTCCCTACAGTTGGTAGTTTTGTATTACAGTAAAACATTTCAAATGGAAGAACATATCTTGAGAAACAGCCAGACGTATTTTGAAATCATTCAAAGACTAGGGCGGCCCCTCCCATGAGATGAAAATATTGACACACCAATACAACTGAATTAAAGATTCTTTAGTCAAACATCATCCAAGAACAATAATCTCAGTGTGGCTTACGGATCAGGATTGAGAAACACTGCACATATCCGATGTCTCCCATCCTGCCTTTCCTTATGGGGTGTCGACTCGACACTGAGCATTTTAATCCTGTGTGTTGAAACAGGGAGACGTCTCAAAGCATGAACGGTGAAGACACACACAGTGTTGCACTGAACACTCAGTGAAATAGAGATGCGTCTCCTGGCGGGAGGACTGAACCGCCCACGCGATGAACGATTGACCAAAGAAAGTCGGCATGAAGCAATTCTGTAATGTGCTCCTCAGTTAATCTAATAAACCCCTGAAGGCTCCGCAGACTTTCTTTGCTCGTCATCCGTGTATTTTAAGTGAGAAACGGTTTCCCCTCCGATTCACCTTCGCCAACCAAAGTTGGGACAAAGGCTATGTTTTTGTCTGTCTGTATTATTTATTTATTTATTTACTGGTTACTATGTATGTGTGCATTTGACCAACTTTTCACAAAAAACTGTTGACCTGAATGATTTGCCTTTTTCCACGGGTGGTTTCATTAAATCATGAGAGCGATTGTGTCAAAAGTCAAAGTCTCGGTCACTAAAAGTAAAAAAAAAAAGTATTTTCGTGATAAAGTGGCCAGTTTTAATCTGATTGATGTCAAACAAACATCAACATGTTCGGTTTTCCATTCCCCATCCTCTGATATACCACATGATGCAGTGACATCATTACCCAGGTTTGCGATTGGGGGTCAAAGGTCGGGGGGGGAGGGTCACACGGAAATTGTAAAATGTGTGTACGTCTGAAACCGTCATAACATGATGAAAGAAGTGGTGTGGTGGATCAAACAACCTTGTAATCCATTGTTTCCATGGTGACTGGCATTGGCGAATTGCCCGCTCCAGTTTTACATGTAACAAATAGAAAGTGACCATGATGAAACTTTACTATAGTGAAGAACTCTACATATTAGATTATTGTTTCCTTATTAATATTGTTCATCAGAGCTGAGACTGGGAATGTGATTTTATATGGATCTATAAATGTATAAGTAAAATATATTGATATAAGGAGGCGTGAGTTTTATGTACAACAACAAAGGTTTTGGCTTTAAGTTTCATCCTCCCTAAAAAAAAAAAAAAGACAGTAAGCAGATGGAAGGATATTTTTACTAGACGTTAGGATGTCTCCCTTCAACCGCCACAGCAAACTGCACAATGGTAACGTTGCCCTTTACCTCTGTATCCTGGACTATCCCCAAACACACACCAAACGACAACATTACGCCAGTTTGTTTGTTGTTGTCTTCACCAGGACACCTAATCCGGCGCCGCATGCTTCGGATCAATATTCATTTAGACCAGTTTCCAAGCACTTTGCTCGTACTTTGTTTGGAGAAGCCCTTGAGAATTTCTGCGATCTCCATGGCCTCTCTCCGTTCATGTAACCCCGAGCTGCTTCGTCGGATGTAGGTCAGGACCGAGGACGAGACCATCTGTTGCTCTACCCCTTTGTTCCCCGTGACACCGACCCCGTTGCTCTATAACTCAAGCTGTAGTGCGTCTGTTACTCTGCAGGATTAGATTCGGAATGGGCAAGTTGCTTCATCGATGTGTGTCGACAGACCAGAATAAAAAACATTGCAGAGGTCTCATATCTTTGCACATTAGTGCATATCGAGCTCATGATGGTCACAGTCGATTTTAGTGCGGGATGTGTTTGTACTTTATATCTTAAAGGTTAAGATATTGGTGGTGCTGTCAAACGATTACGACTTTTAATCAGATTATTCACAGAGTTGCTCTGGAGTAATTTCGATCAATCACGATTAAACATTATTCATTTTTAATCTTTATTAATCACATTTCATTTTGCATTAGCAAATTCAAGTAAGAATTGTGTATATATATATGTGTGTGTGTGTTTTACTTGATTACAATCACCAGTTACGAGCCAGAAGAGGAACAACTGCAGCTCACAGACCCGAGATCGTGACTTGGAAGCCGTCGATCTCATCTGACTTTCAGATCTCACTGCAATCATGAGGGAGATGTAATGATAATCACCTCAGCGTACCACAGGCTTTCAGTCTGGTGAGTTCACACATCAGCATCACACACAGAACTTAAAGTTTTCTCAACTGTTACTTTACTGGGAAAAAAAAAATGTGAGTTCTTAATTTCACTCACAAAGAAAGTTCATTGTGGCAATTGGTGTTGAATTTATAAGACCGACAGGATCTTTAGTGATTAAGTTATTGGTTCTGGTATAGTTAAAACAAAAACAGACCACATCCTAAACCAATAACAGCTAAATAAATATATATAAAATGCATAAACAAATGAATATGAGCAGTGTTTATTGTGAAAGTAGATTAAAAAAAACAGGAGCCAAGACAATCGACTCATCACACCCCTCACCACCAGGTGTGCTGGGCAGTGTCCTGCTGCTGGGTGGTGTGTGGTAGTGATGGCCAAATGAAGCTTCACGAACCACTGTTGAACAGACAGCGCCATCTAGTGGCTTCAGAAAATAAAGACAAACGTTTGAAAGCAAACTTCATTTCCAGTATTTCAGCCTCTATCCTTAAAAGAAGAGCATCTGGTGGAGCCAGAAAATAAAGAAAGTGGTTCATGAAGCTTCATTTAGCGATCACTAGTGCGTGGCGTGGCGTGGCGTGGCGTGGCGTGGCGTGGCATGTACTGTGCTTGACAGTGTGGCGTGGCGTAGTGTGCTGGGCAGCGTTGGACACTGTGGTGCGTGGTGTGGGGTGCAGTGTGTTGTGAGGTATTGGACATTTTGGTGGGCGGCGGGGCATGTTATGGTATGGTGTGCAACACGGTGGGCTTTGGCTCCCAGGTTTGTTTTTTTTAATTAACTTATTATTCTATCTTGGTAATAAACACTGCTCATTCTAATTTCTATAAATTACAAGTGTTATTGGTGTAGGATTTGTTTTATGCCCGTCTCTGTTGTAACTACACCTGTACCAATAACCTAATCATTAAAGGTTCTATCTGTCTCAAGAATTCAACACCAATTGCAAATATGTACTAACCACAATGGTTTTCTTATGAGTGAAATTAAGAAACAAGCAACTGATGTTTGGCAAAGCTGTGAATTCCAGTCACGTGTCCTTATGAACCCCAGTTAAACACTTACACAAACATCTTTTTTCGTTCAATGCAGACGTGTGAATTCCCCAGACTGAATGCCTGGGGTACTCTGAGGTGATTATCATTACATCTCCCCGTGATAGCAGTGAGATCTGAAAGTCAGATGAGGTCGACGGCTTCCAAGTCACGATCTCAGGTCTGTGAGCTGCAGTTGTTCCTCCTCTGGCTCGTCTTTCCTCCTCTGCATTGGTTCCAGCATTCTGCTGTGATTCCTGGGTAATAAAGCCACCGAGCGGTGACGCCAGCGCTCTCTTTGCATGAGCTGTTGACCTCGATGCAAACAGGTTGAACCGTGGTCATGAGGGAGTAGCACTTTATTCATTGACTTTTATCTTACGTTGCTGCAGCATGATATATCCACAAGTGTACATCGATCCAATTAACAGGTCTAATGAGGCATAAAAACTGTTCCGATGTTTATATTTCAACAGAATATGTTTCTTTGATTAATCCTGGATGTATTCTATTTATATCTGTTGGTCACGCTCGGCATAGAGACATCAGTTGAGTAAACAAGCGCCTCTGTGTATGAGTGCTTGGTCTATGGTACTATAGCACCACCTTGTGTGTACTACACGACCATGCTGACTTAAAGCCCTTCATTGGCTTCCTGTAAAATTGAGAAAACTTCATATATAAAGTACCTACTCACCAGAGTTTCATCATTGAAAAAGTGTGTTTTTTTCTCTATTAAAAAAACATTTCAGAGAGTAGACAATATGGGTCTATAGAAAACATTTAATGATATATATCCTACCAGGAGACAATAAAATAAAAATGATCTGAGAAATTAGCTTTTATCTTTTTTTTTTAGATAAAAACAGATTTTATTTATGAGAATGGATGTGATCTGCAACACATATTTTTGACAATTCGTATTTGAACATAAGCAGTTTGTAATATTAAATGGGCACTATGTAAAGTCATGCCTGTGTGTGTGTGTCTCCCCCATATCACTCCATCCATCCATCAGGTCACCAGTCCTTGACAGTACAAACACACCTAAGTAAATTTATGGTCTCGCATGCATTTCTTTGGACCGTGCGAGGAGAACACAAACAAACACACACACACACACACACACACACACACACACACACACACACACACACACACACACACACACACACACACACACACACACACACACACACACACACACACACACACACACACACACACACACGGGGAACCGCTGGGACCAAATACCATCATTTTAGTTTTAATTGTTAAAAAAAAAACAACAACATTCCTTTCATTTTATAAATGTGGCTGTCGTGAGGATAACAATGAAAGGAGACACTGTACTTTCTGACAATAGAGCTCAGGGTAAATACATAAACTGAGAAAAGCAGGGGTCCTAAGATTAAGCCCTGTAGGACTCCCCATAACGGGAGTGAGTGACATTTTTTTTTTTATGGCCATGGTTCTACCTGACCGATATGAACCTCAACCAGTCCAGAGAAGAACCACAAATGTCCGCGAGGTGCTGTGAAAGGTATAATGAACTCTTTAGTTAAAGCGAAATGAGGTCAAGCTTGAACAGATTTCAGATTTCAGTGCAGTGTGCAAGAACAAATGTTTTCACTGCTGATTGGGGTGTTTTCCTCGGGACCAAAGGTCAATCCAACAACAGGCCGATCGATGGCCTCAAAAGCATACCTAAAAAAAACAAACAAAAAAAACCATTAACGGAGTCCAGACTAAAGAGGCCCCTATATTTCCACACTCCCCTCATCTAATCAGTGTTGTTCAAGCGCTGTCCTACAGGTTTTATCATTTTATCATCTTTAATATGTCGTTACAATAACATTGTTCAATTTGCTTTAATGCTCTGACCATTAAAAGTCATTTACAAACATTACGGGCACAGCACCTCATATTGCCACACAACAAATATAAGTGACTAATGTAGTACAACCAGAAAGTCAAGGGTTTGATGTGGGAAGTTTTATGCACGGCCCAGTGAATAGTAAACAAGATACATAGACCAGCTTGGTACACCTGGGATAGATTATCGATCTATCGATCTATCATCCCCCCATTTTAGGAGTTTTGGAAGAAGAACCTTGTCCTATCATGTCTGATTCAGCACTTTCACCTCCCTGTTGTGAAACCACACAATGTAGGAGTTGGAATCTTGTTGTGATGGATGCAGTGTGTGTTTCAGCATTGTCTTGCTGAAATATGAAGGCGTTTCCTGAATAAGACATTGTCTGAATGAGGGCGGATGTTGCTTTAAAACCTCCAGTATATATACTTTTCTGTAAATCCTTCGCTGGGTACGTCTCCATCAGTGCCAGAAAAGGCATCTCAAAAGCAGGACAGTGAACATTTACAGGATTTGGGAACAAATATTATCTTTCACATGCCTTGAACAAGATATTAACCCATCTAAGTTCATTGTTAAATTATGCACAATTAAATAATGTGCTGAACTTTGTAAAACAGCTTAAGGAGTTCGGAGCTGGGAGTTGCTCAAAAATCTGAGTTAGACTAAACCCACAAAGGAGAGGAGCGCGATATACAGTATCTGTAGTATGTGGTATTTTGATGTACGTATGTGTCGATTATTCAGCATTTGTATAGCAACCTGGAACCGTGCTTGTTATTATAATATAGTTGAGTGAATGTGGTTCAATATGGCAGGAGAGAGAGAAAAGGGAGTAGCGACCTTCAGAAACATGGTCTTTCCCTTCTTTCTGAGCATCTGAGAAGAGAAAACAAGGCTTGAGATGGTACTCACAATACCGGGCATGCTGACCTGTGGTCTAGTCACATTATTGTCACTCCTCCAGATTGTTTGTTGTTGTTGGTTTTTTTTCCAGCCTTTTTTCCTCGACTTTTTAAAGATATATTTGCTGCCATCAAAGTCAAATTGTTGCTAATATTTTCTATGACATTGTAAAATGTCTCAGTTTCAACATCAAATATATGTTGAACTTTTAGGAACTCTTGTGTTTTTGACATTTTCTTCAGTTTCACATTCAACAAAGTGTCCGGACATGTTGGAAATTGAAGTTATATATTCATCTATTCGTCTATCAAAAACTCTTTTGCACTTATTTGTTATTATTAGAAACTGATCTAACACTGCCTTTACTTATGTTGTGTGATCTGAGACTTTTTAAACAGCGACATTCGGTGATCAAGTTAATTTGCGTTAATTTGTAACGCGTTACTCTGTTATGACCTTTTTCTGATAACGAGTAATCTAACGCGTTACTATTTCTAAACCAGTAATCTGATTAAAGTTATTTATCCAAGTCGCTGTGCGTTACTATTGTAGTGTTACTATTGTAGCGTTACTATTGTAGTGTTACTATTGTAGCGTTACTATTGTAGTGTTACTATTGTAGCGTTACTATTGTAGCGTTACTATTGTGGCGTTACTATTGTGGCGTTACTATTTTAGCGTTACTTACTATTGTAGCGTTACTATTGTAGCGTTACTATTGTGGCGTTACTATTGTGGCGTTACTATTGTGGCGTTACTATTTTAGCGTTACTTACTATTGTAGCGTTACTATTGTAGTGTTACTATTGTAGCGTTACTATTGTAGCGTTACTATTGTGGCGTTACTATTTTAGCATTACTATTGTAGCGTTACTATTGTAGTGTTACTATTGTAGTGTTACTATTGTAGCGTTACTATTGTAGTGTTACTATTGTAGTGTTACTATTGTAGCGTTACTATTGTGGCGTTACTATTTTAGCGTTACTATTGTAGCGTTACTATTGTAGTGTTACTATTGTGGCGTTACTATTTTAGCGTTACTATTGTAGCATTACTATTGTAGCGTTACTATTGTGGCGTTACTATTTTAGCGTTACTATTGTAGCGTTACTATTGTAGTGTTACTATTGTAGCGTTACTATTGTAGTGTTACTATTGTAGCGTAACTGTTGTGGCGTTACTATTGTAGCGTAACTATTGTAGCGTTACTATTGTAGCGTTACTATTGTAGCATTACTATTGTAGCATTACTATTGTAGCGTCTTGCAGGACGAGTTTCTTGTCTGCAAAGCCGCTTTAATAATAAACCGAACCAGCAGCTCCTCCAAACGAACACAGACACACCAGAGCACGCATGCAGTCCGCACGCTCACCTGACCCGCCCCCTTCTCCACTCTCAGCCAATCACAGGCCAACTCGCTCTAACAGGTGATCTATCAGGTGACACGAAAGAATTGGAACAAACTGACGTCATCAATAAACCTTAACATTGCAATCAGCGCTCCCAATCAATCAATCAATCAATCCATGAAAGACTTTATCTGTACCCGGGGGGGGGGGGGGTTAAAAGGTCACATAGAGCAGGTAGTGCAAATAAATAAATGGCTAAATAGTGACAATAGTAACAGACTACAACTACATCTCCGGGTAATTAAATACAGTAGTAGTAAAAATCTGATGCTAAAACCATGAATCAGATATAAATACAACAAAGAATGAAGGTCAAAGGTTAAATATGTATCAGCAGGAGGCCAGGCAGGGATCAGAACTGAGTTTTTGGTCAAACTGGGTGTCATTTTTACGTTGAGATCGATCGGCGTGTTGTCGGCACCTGCTGAAAGTAACAAAAAAGTTACTTGTCATCTAACTTTTAAAAACAAGTAATCAGTAAAGTAACTAAGTAACTAGTAATCAGTAATTGGGTTACTTTTTCAAGGTAACTGTGGCAACACTACCTGGGACATATTCTGAGGTCATGTTGCGGGGTTATTAGAATATCAGCGAGGAAACCTCGAGGTTCTGTTTCAGTAGCCATACGCTCTCTTGTTTGCCGTCAACGTGGCGCACTCGGTTCGTGTCGGAATGCGAAAAGCAGGTTAGGATCTGGCGCTTCTGTGTCTTGCATAAGTGTACGTGGTGGAAGGTTGCAACACGGCCACCTTCGACTTTTAGCGAGGCGGTTGACAGGATCTGTTGATTTTGTGAAGAACAAAGGTCAAAATTTTGACTGTCACACTGGCGCACGCACAAACGCGGATAAAAAAGCGCTGCCAGTGCAAATATTGTTCGACAAGGACGAAACCTGTCGAAGTGACTGAGGGTCAATGTTCAGGCATATGCTAAAGCAAACTATAGCGCGGTCCATCGGTTTTTAGCCGTGTGTGCGCTGGTTGATCGATAGAGAAGTGTTTTTAAACCACATCTCCTTGGTCAAACACACGTGATTCAAAGCAACTCACTTCAAACGGATCTATTGGAGTAGGACGATGTGCAAAAGATGCAGGATCTTTGGAGGACCGAAGTTTAAGAACACCGTCCTGGATTACTTAATGATAGTCAGTTATGGAGTGAGCAATAAGCTTCACTTGAACACATGAATAACGTTCATCATCTTCATTACATTAAAAAAAAAAAAAGATTTGGAGTTGTTGTAAAAGGTTAAAAAATAAATTTGTGTGAGAGCATCTTCCTTCCACTAAAATATGAAACTACAGCTGAACTCAATGAGTTAATCTGTTATTTAAACTGACCCACACAGTGTTGACAGTTCACTTAATGTGTAATTGCCGTCTCAGCTCAACATTAATGCGGCTACCTGCTCATTATTAAAACAGGACACACTGTCTAAGGAAACTTTCAAGTAGTGTAAAACTAGTTGAATTTAATTTTGAATCAACAATTTATTTATTTTTTGTTTTGAAAGCCTGATTGCTCAGAGACGTTTCCACTGATCCAATAAAGGTCAATGTGCTTGTTATGATGTCAATGGTGTGTTTTCACTTTGAATGCAGCAAAATGAGTACATCAAGTGACTTCAAACCCTCCAATCGTCCCTATTGATCACAGACCAGAGCTGCAGGGCTGATTATCTCCTCACTGATAAGCTTCATTGTGCAATTTTCGGGGGGGTTTTTTTGTTTGTTTTTTTTACACAGTGGCCCATTGGCTGAGAGACAGATGAGATGCACCATTCTTTGATAGGACCATGTGACCCACAGAAGGATATAAGAGGCCGCTCTTTCCTTCTCAAGGCATCTCTCCTTCCAGCCTGTGTATGTGTGTGCGAGACTTAGTGTGAAGGAGAGAGGGTCATCTAAGGGTTCACCATGAAGACTTGCGTGCTGTTGTCAGTGCTGCTGGTGTTGGGATGCGTCCGCGGCGCGCCAGTGGAGCAGGGCGAACTGGAGCAGGGCTCATGTGAAGATGCATCGGCGAAAGGCGCGGCGAAACTGGCCCTCACCAAGATCAACCTCGACAGGCAGGAGGGCTACAGCTTCGTCCTGCTGCGACTCTCCAACGTCCACATGAAGATGCACGTAAGTCACGCCACTGACTGGAGAGGTGGAGGAGGAGGAGGAGGAGGAGGATGAAGCGTGTTTCAGCGTGGAGTGGAGTATGAAGAATGAATGCATGCAGTTTGGTGATTGGTCGACGTTTAGTTTTAGTTTCAAACCAGACCTTTTTAAATATCATCCTCAGAAACAATAGATTCCACGAGTGAATTTTACACAAGATAAATCAGTAACTGTAAATATCAAATCCTTTTTGATCAGTCAACCCTTGAAGTTAAAGTTGCATGTTTGTTCATTTTATTTTTTTCAAATTGACTACTAATATAATAAAAGTAACAGAAAACCTTAAAACCCGAATTTTTTTTTTCTGTCTGTGTATAATGTGAAACCAGCCCCAGTCACATGTGAAATTATATTTTTTTTCATTTGTTTTCCGACAAACATGCATGAAGCTTGAAGTCGTTGAAGCTTAGTAAAATCACAGTAATGCAGTCCAGATATCTCAAATTAAGTTTAGAGTTTTCCCTTGAAGTCTTTATCAAGAAAAGAGGTCGTGTTTACACAGCTGCCTCCAAACAGCGAGTCGCCACACTTTTTTATTTTTTTCGTGTTCCTTCACACAGCGAGCTTTTCTGGAGCACGTTCAATAACAACAAACTACAATGCATTGTGGTTTGTTGTATTAACACCTTATTATTGTATGTAGCGTGGTTTGCACCATTCAGACTTGATAATAGCTCGATGTACAGGTTATCTTTAAAGATCTCACATTATGCAGCTTTTCAACACTTCCACATGGGACTCGCTGGTCCCAAAGAAGTTGAATTCAAAGTTTATCCCCTTTCCTTGATTTTCCATCATTTGAATTTTGGATCACAGGAGCTGCATTTAGAATCTGCTGTGTCTGTGTGAGCTGAACTGGCTCCGCCCACACATGCCCGTCTTGGGAAGAGGAGGAAGTACTTCCTCTCGTGGTGCCATGTGCCAGAGCAGAGCTGCCTAATTGTGGGAGGAGTTAAAGGGAGGAGCTAAACCCCCGATGACACTATATAGGGTTTGATTTCTGATTGGCTGGTTGGAGCAACACACTTTTTAAAAACTGAAACAAGCCAGGGAGAGAGAGGACAGACTGTCTTCACTTCTGGGGCGTCAGTCCAGGTATGGGGACGGTTATTACTGTTGGAAAACCATGAGAAAGTGAATTTTGCATAACATGACCCCTTTAACGACAATATTCTGTTTTCAATTAGCCCCACTTCATAAATTTAACTCTCAATCATCACATATTAAAACTGACAACTAGTCTATTAGCGGTAGAACAACCATTTCAAGTTTTTCACTGGTGATCATTGCTCGACAACCGCATGATGTGTGTATTTGTGCATGTTATGCGACAGGGAGAGGCCGGTGTCGTTTTTTACCTGACTCTGGATGTCGTGGAAACCAACTGCAGTGTTCTGATCAGGGACGACTCCCGGACCTGCGTGGCTCGCCCCGTCCACAACACACCGGTTAGAAAACACACGCTGCACACGCTGCACAACATGTTCAATCAGCACTATGACCAAATGTCCACTATCACACACACATACATAGAGGGTTTACCATATGGAAATGTTTTCACAAAAAATGTAAGGGTTTTGTCTTGTCAAAGGAATTCCTGCAATGTAGTTTGGTACTTTATTAATTTACGTTACTGTTAAGTTATAGTCAAGCTAAAATGTCTTACTATGTTAAAATAATGATGAGGGCTGTGCTGTCACACATACATTTGGTCGAAACTGATAAATCTGCTGCCACTCTGAGTTCCGATGTTAAATCTGCAGTACCGAAAGTATTGGATTTACTGATGATTGCATTATTTTTGCAGGTATATGGACAATGCAAAGTTGTCATCTACATCAGTAAAGTGCACAGAGTGGTGCGTATCTACAAATACAACTGTATTGTCAGACCAGGTAAGAAGGGCACTACCAGTAAAAGCAACTGGAAAAAACTCTAGATATATTTCCCACGTTTAAATGCAAATATAAGAGATCCTGTACAGTTTTGGAAGAATTTCTATTTGTAAATCCTGCTATTGATATTTTGTGTGACGCAAAAACCAGCAAATGTGCATTTAAAAGCAGCTTTCTCGTTTCAACAGTTCCTGCAGCTAAACTGGCAGAGCAGTGTCCCGACTGTCCAACTTTGATTGCCAAGGACGACGAGATGGTTCAGAAGACTGTGTCTCTCGCGCTGGAGAAGTTCAACAAGGAGAGAGGGCTGGCCAATCTCTTCTCTCTGTTCCAAGTGAACCGTGCCACTGCTGGGGTGTGTTCATGACATGAGTCCATCCTCCAGAAATGAATGGATTCTACGTAACGTGCAGATCTGACGGGTTTAATATCGAGTCACAAATCAATGATCCTGCACTCAAAGCAAAGCTCTCTTTTGTGATTTAATCCAAAACTAAAAGCTTTATTATATATTACATTATGTAAATAAATACCTGACCAGAGGTTGCCTTTCTTTCTCTGCGGCTCCAGATGGCCATGATGATGTATTACAATGTGGAGTTCGTCATCCAGGAGACCACCTGTGCAAAGGGCACAGAGGCAGCTGCACTTGATAAGTGCCCCAAAATGGAATGCGAGTTCGCTGTGAGTCTTATTTCTATCCATTCTAAAAAATCATATTTCCTTCAAGTACATTTACTACTCATTATGGATATCGCTCTTAATCATTTTTCCTGATACAATTTTATTTATTTTTTCTTTGTGATCGTACCTGTAATTCAGTTATGTTCGTATCAGAGAGCCTCATAATTCAGTCGTACTTTTCACACGTTTGTCTGGTTCCTCTCTCCTCCAGCACAAGGGCTTCTGCACAGCATCTCTGTACCAGCAGCCCGGCGATAAAACGGATCTCAGCGTGGACTGTGAGCTCTTCGAACCTGAGGTGAGGCCCGCAAACACGTGACCTCAGTATCTACTACATCTTATCTAGGACAAATCATGAAGAGGCCAGTCTCGCCCTGATTCCGATCAGCCACCTTTTACTGACCTCTCATCAACTTAATTTAATCAAAAACCAAATGAGCTACAAATCCAAGGATGTTTTAACGATGTCATGAAATCAGGCACATTACTTTTAGTGTCATACCATGACAGTCAGGGTGGATACAGCATTTTAATCATGATGTTCAACCTCTTTTATTGATTTGAGTGTAAAATAAATGTATTTGTTTTCATTTTACAAAAAGTATTTTAATAGTGTCTTCATTATAGATAACAATAAATTCCATTGCAGACTTTTTGAAAGGACTCTTGGCATTTAGCCAATATTGCCGTAACTATTATACGTGCAATCCCTGCAGTGTTGGTGTGGATAACTTTAACTATAACTTACTTTTATCCTTTCACTGTACTCTGAATCGTTCTCATAGCGGTTAAAACAAGGAAATAGCCCATTTGAAGAATGAGAGGAGAAAGTTACAAAACAACATTTTTCTCCGCCCTTTATTTGAAAACAAAAATCTAAGTACACCTACTATAACATTTGTATAAAATACTGTCATTTCATTCATCATTTCATTCAATACATATAATTTCATTTTTCGTTGCTTGGAAACTCTGGTATTTTGAGATGTGATTTGAATGAGGGTCGAGATGTTAAGTCGGAGATTTTCAAAAGGGAGTGTAGTTCTGAGATATAAATATGTGAAAGTAAAACAGAAAAAGTGTTCCACTAAATAAATAAAATAAGTTTTATTTCTAGAGTTTGAGAGTTGTAAGCAATGAAAGTTTCTATCTATGATACGTTGGAGGAAACAAGCGGGTGGAAGTAGATTTGGGTCTCATCTGCATAGCAATGAAAAATGTGTATATATTAGTATATATACCCTATGTTTCCTGAAAGTATTACCAAGTGGGAATAAGAAAGCTTTTTTTTTTTTTAATTACGTAGCTGTAGTGCACACAATGTCTTTTTTCCGTAATGATCTGGAGGTTTTTTTAAAAAATTTTTGTCAATGTAAAATTGTAAGAATAAAAGTGTAGCATTTATACTTCAACACTGCCTGCTTGCAGGATCTGAAATCAAGATTTCTATTTAGAAAAATATGAAGTGTGTTAAAATTAATACTAGATTAAGACCACTACAGTTTTGTATTCATCTTATTCAGTTTGTATGTCTTTTGCTGTAAAATGAAGGCAGCGTGTCTCTTTTAAAGCACCCCTGTTGAACAATGTCCAACTTTCTTCCTTGATATTTACATACTTCCATAAAGTAAAGGAATTTAATTTAAGATTTGATGATTTTTAGTAGCTAGGGTGTCTTTGACAGCCCTACCAGCTCGAGCAGATATCAATCGCTATCGGTGCAGAAGACACTTGAAACTACATCTTCATCTACATCAACTACTGCTTCTGGAGGTCCAAAATACATATATGACCTGAGTGCAGGGTGACATTAATTCAATTCAATTCAATTCAATTTTATTTGTAAAGCGCTAAATCATATCAACAAACATCTCAAAGCGCTCTTACAATGATAGAGTACAACAGAACCCAACTAAAGACCATTAGACCTTCAGCAATGTTTTACAGGAAGAGAAAATAAGTGAGTTTAACATAACAATACATTCTTTTTGCGAATTCTGACCTTAAGGATTGTAAAATGTGTTTTTGATTTCATTTGGTTTTCTTGAATTCCACGTGAATTTTCACTCGTCACACAGCATTGTTGTTTTTTTTTCTTTCTTTGTTTTCTCCAGGCTGCAGAGAGACAAAAGAAGCTGCACCTGTTGGGCGGAGAGACCGACCACAGCCACAATGACACACATGCGCACGACTCAGACCACGACAAAGCGCACACCGCCGACCCTGCACACACACACGACCACGTGCACGACCACACCAAGGGCCACTCTCACCACGACCAAACCCAACAACACGCTGACAACAGTGACCACCACCACACACACGACCACGACGCAGGCAGCGCCCACAGGCACGCCCACGACCATTCCCACGACCACGGACATGACCATGATCACGTGCACACCCACCATGCCAAGGCACACAACCACAGCGGCGACTTCCCCAACCAGCACCACAACTACAATCACGCCGACGGCACGCACACCCATGAGCACGACCACGAGGTCGCCCTGGATCACGACCACAAGCACGCTCACCTGCACGAGCATGAGCACCACCACCACCACCACGAGCACAAGCACGAGACAGAAGCACACGACCACCCAGAGGGCATGGTGACAATGGTGGCCGCCATGGACCAGCCCATGATCCTGCCCTCCTTCCCCGACGTCCCCGCCGCGGGCCCAGAGGTCGGAGTCACTCTGCCCCTCAAGCCCGACCCCCAGATTCCTGGTGTGACGGAACCCGTCATCGGGAACCTCCCAGCCACACTCTCAGCCAAGTGCCCCACTCCAGCGCCAGGAGACGGCCTGGTGGAGCAAGTCTTTGCCGAGGACCCCATGTTCAAGCCAGCAGCATAAGGTCACCTATGAAACTCAGCTGGGAACTGATGCTCAAATTACACACAAATGCCACGAACGGAGCTTTTATGAATACTGGAACACTTTAATGATATTTGATACATTGGCTTGATGGTATGTGCTAAAGGCCTCTGATTGTTTTCCTGATCAGTTTTGGGCAAAATGATTGTCACATGTACATTACATCTAACCTTAACTGACTCTTTTCAATCATCTAATAAAGGCACATTGCAGGTAACATCAACCTCTTTTATTTTAATTTGATGTGGGACAGTCACTTTGTTTCTTCCTTCTTCAATATGAACTTTTATCTGTTCTTGGTAAGATTTCATACTCGATGGGACCGGTTTACAGTCTATCACAGGGCCAAAACCACATTCACACATTTAGACAATCCAGAAATATCGATTAACATCACAGGCAAGTCTTTGGATCGCAAGAAGAGTAGCCAGAGAAAAACCTCATAGGAAGAACATGCAAATTACAGACCGAAAGCCAAACATGGATTTTTATCACTGTGAAGAAAGTGTGCTAACAACTGGCACAGTGCCAACTTGAAGGGAAAGAGAAAGGGAGGCCACAGGTTCATTAAAGAAATCAAAATGAACACAGTGGACTAAAACAAACAAGTAAGAACCTAAACAAGACAAAGAAGAAACTCAGTCCTACTAGGAAAATCAAAGCCCGAAGACATGAGTACTGCGGTTTTCGGACCCAAGCTAAAACGACAAACTACAGAAAATGTAGCGACGCTCCAATGTACTGCAACCGGGACTTTTTTTATACCGGTTCCCAGGTGGAACTTTTCTTCCACGCTTGCAGAGACCGCTTGAGGCTACAGATCGTCATTACTGCACATGCGCACCTTCTCCGTGGTACATAGTTCTTCTGCATATGTGCGAGTAACAAACATGGCGGCCCCCATAGTGGAGTTAGTATATAGGCGATGTTGGTAGTTTTATTATTGAGACTCACCCTTGATTGCTTCCGATTCGTCATCTGTCCATATGAATGTTGGGTACTCTTGATTTTGTTAATGTTTATAGCATGTTGTTATCTGCACGCATGTATGTGTGGGTTTCATTATACAAACAAGAAACAGTGCCCCCTCGTGGCCCGGCATACTAACTACATCATTGTGAGAGTGTCTGCTGCTGCAGTGTCAAGGTGTTGTCACATAAAACGTCCTCATGTGACAGCATATAATCCATAATCCTAAATATCTACTGACACTTCATTACCCCCCTATGTGCCATTTACTGGTTGATATGGAAAGAAAACCATTATGTTGGAAAAAATCATGTAGATTTTATGTTTTCCAACTTAAAAAGTCTCTATATTGGATAAACTTCTTGCTGGGTTTCTGTCAAAGATGAACACTGCTGCTAATAAGTACCACTAGTATCGAGTATGACCTGCCAGATAAGTACCTCAATAAGATAATTACTTAAAATATTGGGTGATAGCTGAACACTACTTTACTCAAGCAGGTTTTCGTATTGGTTATTTATTGTACTTTTGAATAAATGTATCAATCAGGTGAACCCACTGAAAGGAAAATATGCGTTTACCAAAACAGTTCAATAATATTTTACATTATTGATTTGTGTATATCTATAATTACCTGTTTGAAAGAAACAGGATAAAAAGTGGAAGTTACCAAATATGGGAACTTGCTTGAAAAAGAGTCAATGGGGTTGTTATTGATTTTTTGCTGGAACTAATATTCTTGGTAAACAGGATTCAGTTGATCTTGTTGCACAACCATGTTCATATTTTTAAACTTGAACTTGAAAGTCACTTTTTCCGCACGGCTTTAATGTAGCACTTTCGACTTATAATCTAAAAGGCCATATGAAAGTTTGTCAAATAAAAACACCCAACGACAGTAAGACGTGCATTGGACAGTGTTTTGTTTCAAAAGTGGCACTGTGTCTAAAGTAGATATAGATGGTCTGTTAAAAGACAAATCAAAAGCATCGTCGCCGTGAGTCATGCAATAAAGAAGTTGTGAGGAGCTCTGAGCAGGAGAAGCAAGAAGGACAACTTATATGGGGTTTTGTGCACGTTGCTGAAAGTCAGATTGGTGATCGAGTTCAGTGACTATTACAGGACACATCATCAATAAGAGGGTTAAAATCTCCTCATATTAAATCACCGCCAGAGGAATCCATTGTCGATAGCAGGGCATCGCAGGGAGGTGGGTCCGTGTACCTTCCGCCCATTCAATTTTCGTTTTGATTTTGGAGAACGGAAAACCGGAAACCATCCAATTTTCATTTTTCTATTTGATATCGGGAAACGAAAAACGGGAGACAAGCCGTCTCCCGTTTTTTGTTTTAAAATTGAAAATCGAAAAACGGAAATCGGATGGTTTACCTGGACCACTTTCCACTGAAGCTGCTGGAGGTTTAGACAGCTCTGTGACTCTCTCTCTCTCTCTCTCTCTCTCTCGCTCTGGTTCTGCAGTTCTTGCAATTTATGCGTCTTTCTCAATAAAAGTACCTCGAGATGATTGCGTTGTATTTGCCGCCATATAAATGAAGTTGAAATTGAATTGAACCAAATTGATTTGTACTTCCATAATGCCGGTTAGTTTAGGGGGGAAAAAAATGAATGTATACACAAGTAAATTTCAAATAAAGTAAATATTCTAATAGTCTTTATGTTCCACAGGCTCAGCCGTGGTCTGTGCTAGCCTGGTGTGGCTCATTTTCACCGTGGCCATGACAGGCAACAGGGGGGAGAACCACTGAAGGGAAACAGATCCAGATTTGTTGAGGGTTGCATATAATGCAATTTGCCTATCGTTGCAAAAATAAATAAATAAATAAGAAATGTATTTTGCGGTGTGTTCGACAAAAGTGAACGGCTTATTGTCACCAAATGTATTGAGCTTCTGTAAATATGGAAAACTTTCAAAAAGTAATATAAGATGTAGAAAAATCAAACCGTCTCACAGTTTGTTGGTCGTGGTCAGAACAGCCTGCTGACAACAGCGACGACTTTCGGCACAGTGAGCATTTAAAACCGAGACATGAAACACGGATTTTCTCTCGGCCCATTAATTTCCCCTGTTCCCCAGTGAACTATGATCCCTCAGTCAGCCTGAGACAGCCATTGGCCTGTGGAGCAGCAGATAGCAGCTGTTTGCTCATCTTTTGGGAAACGGGAGAAAGTCCAGCATCGGTCACATGTGCGTCTGTCGAAACCCTCTCCGCAAGAACTCCGCTCTCAGGTCTTTGCAAAGACGCAGTATCAGTGCATGTATTTATGCCAATCTTGGCTGCGGCCAACCAGCCCGGGTACCTCGGGACGTTAATTGTGCATGTCTCCGTTGCAGGATGCGAGCGTACCTGCTGGTCCTGTGTCTGGCCTTACTGACGCCGGAGGGGAGAGCCAGTCCGGACCTGTCAGGCTGCAGGAGTCCTGATGCAGTGAAGGTGGCAGAAGAGACTCTGCAGCAGATCAACCAGGACAGGACCGATGGATACATCTGGGCCCTCAATAGACTTTATGACGTCTCTCACACTGCAGATCAGGTAAAGGAAAAAGAAAAAAAACTAAATGCACACACAGCAGGGTTCTGCAGTGTCTTGCATCGTGCAACAATTCCTTCAGGAAGGTTGCAGATAATGTGAAGTAAATGGTCAATTCAATAGGATTTCTTCATGGCAGTGTATATCCATTCCCCATTACATAAGTCAGAGATTATATGACTGAAGACATTTTTTGAAATGGCCTGGTTAGTCCTACTTGTGGTCATGAGTAACGCCGGGGAGTTGATATCATTTCACTTGAAGTCACTGTGATGGTTGTGTGTTCAGGAGAAAGGTGGTATGCTCTACAAATTAACCATTGATGTTTTGGAGACTGGGTGCCCCATCATAAGCAGAAAACTGTGGAAAGAGTGCGAAGTCAGGAGTATTGGAGACATCCCTGTAAGTGTCACACACTGTTGAACATCTGAACTATGCAGTGTATTTATTGTTTTTTTTTTGGGGGGGGGTTCCCATGGGTCAAACAATGAAACTCAAAACAAAGCCAAGCTCTCGCTCAGTCTGCGTTGGACTGTTGCCATGAATATAATTTAATGTTTGCTTTAGTGTGAGCTGTTTACTTCATGTAGCGTTTGTCGTGCGTGTTTATATGTCCACCTGCTCGAATGCTTGGTCACATTAGATCTTTTGAGAACAATAAGAAGAGGGCTTAGATAGTCTAAAGTGGTTTTCCCAAAAAGAAAAGAAAGCAAGAAAGAAAAAGAAGTGTATGGCGCAGAGCCCAGAGTGACAGTGACTGGACTAATGGATGCACAAGTTGTAGAATTCCCGATAAACTAACAAATTGTAGTTTCAAGTGATCGTATTGTATTTCTTTAACCATTTTAAAGGGTACAAAGGTATCGGAGCCAGCGATTAATCCGCATATTTAAGAATTTCTGCCACATTAAACAAATATGAGCTGCTCACATGACTTCCTTCCTTTTTTGCTGGATGGCGAGGGTGGAAAAAAACCCTACATTGTAGTGTTTGTGTTGCAGCTTTAAAGTGGATTAATAAGTGGACTGTGTTGTTTCTTTGGTTTTTGTTTTATTCATCTCAATGGGTTTTTTTCTTTCTTTTTATGTTTGTGTGTTCGTGATGATGGTGATGGTGATGGTGATGGTGATGGTGATGATGATGATAGAAATAATAATAATAAACGTTCTTTACATTACAGCACCGGTATGTTTCAACAAAGTCTGTTGTTGTATTCCAGGGGTATGGCGAGTGCGAGGTTTCTGCCCACTTTGACAGTGAAGTCAGACTCCAAAGTTATTCCTGTGCATTTCGAGAAGGTAAAGAAAATAAAAAGAAAAAAATCACCTTAACACTTTTATAATTCAGCTTCAGTGTAAATTTACGTGTTATATTCTATTCTATTCTATTCTATTCTATTCTATTCTATTCTATTCTAGTCTATTCTATTATCCTAAATGCTCTGCATCCTTAGACTTTTAGAAACCTATATGGGGCTAACTGCTCGTTCAGGTATGATCTAAAGCTTTGTACATTAAAAGGAAGAATGTTATATCCTGTTTTAGATTTGACATCCAATCTAAGTGGCGTGATCAACACTCTTCTGCAAAGTTTCAAAGGTAGAAGGTGTTTGTGCTGTACAGTTTCGATTTCACATGGCTGCCCTGTGTGAAATAAAATAGTCCCAATATAGTGACTTCAGAATATACACTTGGTCCTATGATAGCTCCTCGTGAAGGCTTTATAACTGCATGCATGAAGGACACACTGGGCAGAATTTTATTTATTAGGGACCGAGCCTACCGGCAAGGTCCCTATTGTGTTTCGAACGCAACCGAGAAACAAAGGCTGGGCCCCGCAGGGGCCCAGCCCAAGCCCAGGGCCCTATAGTAAGTGCCCCAGCATGAAAGGTGGTGCCGGGCCCCCGCAGGGGGCCCGGCACCACAGACCTGGCATTTCATATTGTTCTTCTAATGTTTCTTCTTCTTCTTCTTATTATATTTTCTTCGTTTTTTGCGCTCGGGCACATATTTGACCCCCTAAACACGCTCAAAAACTCACCAAATTTGGCAGGCTCATAGAGAATTCTTGTGTTCAGAAGACCATGTAAAAAAAACCACAAAATTGCCTAAAGGGCTCTCTAGCGCCACCTAGAAGCACTAAAACGGCCACCGAGGCCCGTAGGAATGTCGTAGAGACATCAAACGAAAACGTATTTGTTCGTCTCATCGAGACCTACGATTCACGCGCTCTAACTTTTGACCTAAATCCAACAGGAAGTCCGCAATTTGCCTTTCAAAATACCATTTTCGCCCAAAAACCCTAAACGCAAACGCTATCTCCTCCTAGGGCGAAAGTCGCATCGGCTTGAAAACAGTATCAAAAAAAAGAGGAGATTGTCCTCTTCAAAAATTTAGAACAGATTGTTATTTAATGCTACGGTTTCATTTTTATTAGCCCTCAAATTTTCCATGCAGAATCACGCCTCCTCCCTCCTCCTCCCTCCTCCTCCCTCCTCCCATCCAGATACATGGGAAAACCGAAATGTCACCTCAAAAACAGCCGTGACAGAACAGTCCGAACTACTATCAAATGTGGCCAAACCGTGCCTCGCAGACACAAACCGAGCACATCACAATCACCAGAAGAACCTTACGAACACGGTGATGTAAGAATTGTGGGGAAAATTCCATAAGAAAGGCCCTTTTTGACGAGTACGAACCGTGCTGTCTGATTTTTTTTCACCCACAATTTAACATTGAGCCTGATGGAGCAAAATCCCGCGTTTGCGTCAAACTCCGACTCCCACAGTCTAAAGTTTACGCGTGACTGATTCCAAACCCACACAGACTGAAAGAGGACAAAAATTCCTCTCAAGAAATGATCTTTTTTCCAACATAGCTGCCCGACAACTATGGATTCGGAGGAGTTGTTTCCAAAATATTTTCGGAAAATCATTCGGCTCTCACTCTGATCACATGCACTGATTGCCTGCCGCACCTGGCCATGCCTGGCTGTGTAATCTAACACCAAGGATGATGTCACAGCTTCCGGAATGTTCCGTCAGTCTCCCCCAGCATTGTCTATGAGCTGACCTGCTATCAATGGCTATATAATGGAGCTACCATGTGTACTAATGTGTGCTTTGTGGAGGAGCTAACCTTCTAGTGGGCACTTTGACATAATGCTAATGCTTTCTAATGCTTTCTAATGCTAATGCTAGAACTGTTAGCTTAGCTGGTTAGCATTTGAGATTAGACCAGATTTCGGGTCAACAACACCTGGCGGGGTTACCTGTGTGATTTTCATTTACATCACAGGTCTAAGCATGCTACCTAGCATGCTAACAACGTTTTGTTCGATTGAGCTGAAATTTGGTTTGTGGCCTTATGGGGGCACTAGGAGTACGTATCACTAGCTAATTAGCTGCATCCCGCGAACCTTTGACCACGCCTTAGGGTTAGCATCCTAACAAAGTTTGTCCGACTGAGCTGAAATTTTGTGTGTGGCCTAATGGGGGCGCTACGATTACGGATCACTAGCTAATTAGCTGCTTTCCACCAACTTTTGACCACGCCTTACGGTTGGGATCCTAACAAAGTTTGTTCGATTGAGCTGAAATTTGGTGTGTGGCCTTATGGGGGCACTAGGAGGACGTATTACTAGCTAATTAGCTGGTTCCCGCCTATTTTTGACCACGCCTTACGGTTAGCATCCTAACAAAGTTTGTTCGACTGAGCTGAAATTTGGTGTGTGGCCCTATGGGGGCGCTACCGTTACGGATCACTAGCTAATTAGCTGGATCCCGCCAACATTTGACCACGCCTTACGGTTAGGATGCCAACAAAGTTTGTCCCATTGAGCTAATTTTTGGGGGGTGGCTTGATGTGGTCGCTACGATCACGGATCAACAGCTTACGAGTCAGAGATGTCCGACGGGCCGGCGTCCGGCAAGGGTCGAGGTCCCGACCAACGCTGCTTGCAGCTTTAATTTTTTTATTCCCTTCCTTGTCAGCGTCATGTGTCTTACCTTCAATCTTCTTCATTCTCGTGGTTAGTCCCTGCTATCGAAGTGGTGGGCGTCTGTGGTGACTGTCCCACGGCCGACAAGTTGGACGAGCCCATCGTGAAGGAGACGGCCAACCTTTCCCTGCAGATGTTCAACAAGGAGAGCAAGCTGGGAAACTACTTCGCTCTGGAGAACATCACAAGAGCCAGTTCACAGGTTGAGAAATCAACAACTCAACAGTGTTGTGAAAGAAACGTCTTAGAGTCAGCTCCGTTTTGAGAGTAAAAAAAAAGAAAGTGACTTAAACTTATTGGTGTCATTACTCAGAGGTAAAAACTGTCAAAAAGCCGTGAAAAGCTTCTTCCGCACAACGTGCTATCCAAGGTGAATATTTTCATCCTCTTTTATTTCACTATGTCTTGTTTTCTGGAGGAGGGCCTTCATCGACAGCAGCGTTGCATTAGCAGCATTAATTAACCTTTTATCGGACAAGTGACCAACTTCCACTTTTCTTTGTGTGACTTCAACCTGAAGATTAAATATAAATGAGGGGACACTGTAATAGGCTGGGAGGTAGGACATGTAGGATCTGCCTTACATTTTTCATAATAACATAACACGGTTGTTGTTTGCCCACCTTATTTAATTATTTGCATTGTGGAAAAAAAAAAAAAAAAACATTCACTCACATGCCAAATGCATCCAAATAGACATAATTTAGTTTTTCTAAATAACACATTATATTTTGGGACCCCAACAATTAGTAATTAGTAACAATTTTCTATTTTTTTAGATTTAAGATATGAAATGTATATGATGTTACTTCAAAACGTTTTGTTGTATTTTTTTTTATATTATGTATGTTGTGTTTATTTTTCTTTAAAATTTCCACTAAAGTGAAACAGGCCTTAAAGTATTCTACAATTAAAACGTTTAATATGGAAGTATTGACGTCCAGAGTTCCCTATAAAAGGAATAAACCTCAGCTTAGCTTTACATTGCATATCTGCGTGTAATACATGCTTGTTGCTGCGTCTTCTAATTTTGATTAGTTTATTCAAAAATAGCTCTATTCAATAGCCCTCAAGATCCAGATTGTTTTGCGTCCTTCTCCCACTAACTGATGTAACTTCAAATAACATGCAGCTTAATTAGTAGTTAATCTGAAGACCGAATTCAATGTGAAGTTCAGGTTTTTCTTACTTAATCTACTACACCAGCAACTTATTTACTTCGAGGTTTCAGATCCTCCATGTTTAAAAAAAACCAACCCAACTTATTCCACATGTGTGCTGATGTGAATGCAGTTATAAGATGTGTTTTGATGCGTTTTGCCAGTGGCTCCTCGGTGCTGCTTACTTTGTGGAGTTCACCATCGTGGAGACGGTGTGTTCAAAGAAAACTGATCCCAGCGAATTGGGCAGCTGCCCTCCCATGGACTGTCAGTTTGCCGTAAGTCGCGCACAATGAATACGAGTGTTTGAAATAACCTGTGCAGATGCATTTCCTCCCGCTGTTTCATGCATGTCTGTATGTTTGATATGAATTCCCTCAGGCGCATGGAGATGTAAGTGAAGGTTTGACTTGTTTTTGATCTCCTTTCTCTCAGCACAGAGGCTTCTGCTCGGGCTCACATGTCACTCCGGAGGAGATGTTTGAAATCAGCCGGCCAGTTGGCAAAAAGGACAATCCATTCCAGAATCCCGTCAAAGTCTCTTGTGAGATCTATGAGCCCAAGGTACAAGTTACAGCGACGTTCCCTGGGTTTTTAAATGTGCGATTTGACATAGCCTGTGTTGTTCATGCATGTATGATCAATGCGTCGCTGGATAATTGAGTGAGCTTCTTATATCCACGTGGGATTCACATCTTCTTCCACAACAACACTGCCATGTGTCGACACTTGAGATCTATTTGTGTCACTGTCCTCTCTCTTCCACGCTTGATTGAACTCTTCAGAATTTGTCGCCTGACAAAGAAAAGTGGAAGAATTTCTTTAAAAACATGGAAAATACTACGCAATGTCTACAAAACTTTTTACATCAAAAGAAATACTGTTGGTTTCTATTTTAACACAACGTTGCTCAGGGCTACTGAAAGTGCAACTTTTAAAAAAACAAAAACAAAAAAAAGATCCGAGTTCTTCTCCGTGCAAACCATGGGAGTTTTTTTGAAAACGTTGCCTAGGTGGACTCCCAGTCCATATTAATCTCGAAATTAGACGTTTTATCGTCGAGAATCACGCATAATAGCAATCTACCTTCACCGTGTACTCGCCTTTTGTCATACCAACAGGGTGCTGTTACTGCAAGCGTGTGTGATTTCATTAGAAAAACCTAAAAACTCCAATGCTTTCAGCGTTTCGGCAGTTGAAATGAAAACCCAACAACACTGCATTTATTTATTTATTTATTTTCCACTCAAAGCATTGTCACGTCTTGAATCTCTGAATTTCCTCCAGGCTGCCACCGAGGAGGAGTCGGCCCACGCCAAAGCAGACCCCGGGCACGCCGAACATCAGCTCCACAACCACACACACCTGCACCCTCACGAGCACACGCACTCGGATCCGGCCAGCTCGAGCGGCGCCGCCTCCAAGCCGCCGAGCTCGTTCGGGACGGTGGCGGAGAAGCCCGCCTCTCCCAGATCCGCCCCATCGGCGAGAGCTTGCCCAGGACCCCGTAGGCATAGAATGGGCTTAGATAGGCTCAGGCTCTGAACGGATTTTGGGTCACAGCAGATGATGATTGTTCAGCCTCCACACCTGAGTCTCTCTCTGTTAGTTACATAACAGATGGAATCTTTATTAAGATAAGAGAGGACAGAACCCAGTGATCAACAATTATTATTATAAAGTCACATCACACTGATCTGATTCTTGTGTGTGAGTCTGTTTCTTTCTTCCTATAAACTCACAGCATCTTCCAAGGGCCCATCTGAATGAGATACTTCTGTCAGCAGTGATTAATCACTTAATTCATCTACAAACAGTTACAAGAAAGTGAAAGGAGGAAACTTTTATCTCTTTAATCCTCAATAAATGTAAATAATGTCAATAAATTCCATGTTTCCTAAATTATTGGAAGCAGGATTGGGAAGCTCAAGTAGTAATTTAGGGCTATAATAGTGAATAACTATTCCATCAACGGATCCGGGGTGAGGCTGGAGACATTGAGTCCCATTGGACCATGTTCTCCACCTCCATTGTCAAAGCTGCAGCTCGGAGCTGTGGCCGCAGGGCCTCTGGTACCTGTCGTGGCCGCAACCCCCGAACCCGGTGGTGGAAACCGGAAGTAAGGGATGCCGTCAAGCTGAAGGAGCCCTATCGGGCGTCATTAGCCCATAGGACTCCCGAGGCAGCTGACAGGTACATGAAAGAGGAAAGAAAATTTGCTTAAGGCATTCTTGAGCGGACTTGCTTCACCACGCTCATCTTTTTTGTCACTGGTCAGGGATATTATATATAATGTCTCCATATCCGTGCCTTAACGCAAAAAGCACATCATGTCAAGATGACCAGCGAGTGGGACGGTTCTGCTCTCTGGCGTCATTAACTCACTGAGGAGCGCCCATCATTTCATACTGTGACCAAAAACGTTTTTAACGGAGTCGTTGAGAGCGGCGGACGGTTGATGACTATTTTACCCAAAATACACTTGGAGACAAAATCAGCGATCCACTTGTAAATCTGCACGTCGTAAAGTGAAATGTGAGAGTGAAAATAAAGCCAGTCATACAGCACAACATTTTATTAAATATTTTACACCACTCCATCACAGTCAGTCTTGACTGGGGCAGCCTATATAAGCCCACATACGTCCAGCTCTCTAGATCGTGGTGATTAGAAAAAACTGCTCCTCCGGGCCCAGGCCGTGGGGGAGCCCCGCCCTCCCCAGCGCGGAGCTTCGGGTGGGGCCCTGGCCGGGGGCGTGCCGCCCTCCCAGCCCCTCCCAAAGCTCCGCCCCTGGCTAGTGCAATAGTGGCTTCAGCCTGTTTTGCAGAGTCAGTGGTTTTTTATTGAAGAATGGTCCCTTGCTTTCGGTGGAACTGCTATGAGGCTTTGCCTTTTGGGTATGTTTCTGAGTTGTCATGTGTTCTTTCTATATCTGATAGTTTGGTGCAGAAATCAGCCTTACAATAAAAGCAGAATACCTGCATCTTTAACTTTGTGAATATGAGGAAAATTCTTCCAAAGAGTGACAATAAGTAACCTAACACCTTCAAACTATTCAAGGTTTCAAGATTTTGCAGAGTTCTTCCTTTAACTTGTTGGAATTCATGAAAGCACCTCTGTTCTCTTTTTACATCCAATAAATGACAGAAAGTATTCAGTGTTACCGCGAAAGCCTCTCAGATATTTCACATCAATACGAATGTTAAGCGATTATTTAGGACAGCTGTGACTCTCTTGGTACGGCGTTTTATCTTCCAATCACAAGGCGGCTCATTCCTCCATCTCACTCTGATCTTGAAGCGTCTTTGGACACGACACCGACCCCCCATGTTTCCCCCGATGCTGTGCGATCACCTTGCTTGGCAGCCTTCACCACTGGTGAAACGGCTAAAGTGGTAAAACATGTATAAGTACATTCCTTTTATCAGTTAATCCTCACTTAAACTTAAAATCAAGTGGTCTTTCTTTTTCCCCCCCAAAACTCATCTTGATGAACTCGTCACATGCAGACAGACCCAGAACACAGAAGAAAACAAGTGAGTTAAACACTGAGATCTCCGGTTTTATAATTCTGGCATTTGTGAAGATTTCTACAATTTCCGAGAGTTTATAGAAGGTATTGATGTTATGAAATGCTTCAATGTTCCACAAGGTGTCTAATTTCAGGAATGAAGAGTTCTGGATTATGTCACAGTTTTAGAATTTTGCATAGTTTTAGAATAAATCCCAGTTCTACAAGTGTTGTCAGAGTTTTCAAAAGCAAAACAGCTTCACAGTGGGTCAGAGTTCAAAAATGTGTTCAAGTTCTAGAATATACCAAAGTTCTACATGTCACATGTCTACAAAGTGCCAATATGTTAAATGAGAGTTCTAAAATGTGTCAAGAGTTCTGGAATTTGTTATTCTTCTTGATGTTTGAGATTTCTAGAATGTTCAAAAAGCCCAAGAGTCCTGGAACGTGTCAATGTTGTACATGTCCGAGATTTCTAGAATGTGCCGGTGTGTCAAAAGTTCTGGAATGTGTCAAAATGTGAGAGTTATTGAATGTTTCAGAGTTCTGGGATGTGAATGAATTAATGGAAAAAGTTTATTTTGGACATGTGGGAATAACAACAACAACAAAAAATAGATAAAAACACAAGAAAACAGACGACCATATCAGAGCAAAGCCAAATAAGTAAATAAATAAATAGTGAGCCATCATATTAAAAAAAAAAAAAAAAAAGGAGCAGGACGAAGCGTGAATGTAAAATGTAATGTAATGTGTGTGAGTTGTGGAATTGGTCAATGTTCCTTTATTTGTGAAACATCCCACAAAATACCCCCCCCCCCCAAAAAAAAAAATCCTCCCAAGATGGAAATAAAATGTTTAATTTACATATATTTGAATGTGTTTCATATAATGTTTGAATATGTGTACTGAAAGAAAAGTTTAAAAGCACACGAGCAATATATTTAATGTTGTTTTTCCTAATCAGAAATATTTTAAAATGTACAAATCTATATACATCTATATATGATATAAACACAGTGACCTGTACACTATGGGTGTTTTTGAATTTTTCCATGTTAAGAATAATGAACTTCAACTCTTAATTGTAAGTAAACAAAAAGTATTCGTGTGAGTGAACTCGAAAGACAAAAGGTTCAAAACATATTAGTATTTTAATGCAAAACCACACAATTTTAATTCATTTGGGGGGGATTTGTTGATCAGAGTGATTATAGCGGCTTGTTCACTGATGCCAAAACAGGATCAGAGATTTGGGGATTTGTTTATTAGATAATACAACACAAAATAGGAAGGCTGTATTTGGTGAGTGGTGAGAAATATATACCCAGAAGGCGTTGTTTGAACAAATTAGTGGCTTCACTTTTTCATAAATAAAAACCAGAGGGGATAAAAAATAAAAAAAAAAACCACAATATGTTATTGTATCTGTTTCACTGAAATGTATGTGGGAAAAGCCTGCCAGCAGGTGTTGGCATGTTTGACCACTAGCTGGTAGCCTTTCCCTTTATATTTCCGTCACAACAACCCTGAAGTCAGACCACTATTTGTTTCTCATAGAGCAGAAGAATTTAAGTCCTGAGGTACAAAATACCATCTCATCTTCGTGTCCAAACAGTCCACTCGTTTATTTCTGACACGTTTGAGCCAATTAATTTAAAAAAAATATATATATTTTTTGCATTATTCATGACTCATTTTTCTAAGTGTGCACATTGTGACTGTGTGGGGTTTGCAAGTAAATATGTCAACACAGGGATGCAGCTCGTTTTAGGTTGCACGGGAGTCGTTCAGGGTATTCCTGCCCGAGCCAGTGTGTGTGTGTGTGTGTGTGTGTGTGTGTGTGTGTGTGTGTGTGTGTGTGTGTGTGTGTGTGTGTGTGTGTGTGTGTGTGTGTGTGTGTGTGTGTGTGTGTGTGTGTGTGTGTGTGCTGAGAGGAGGGAGCGTTGAAAGCAGAGAGAGGGGGCAGGTACTCCGCCATTGAGCCACTCCTCCGCCGGGCCACGGTGCGCCTCTGTTCCAATGGAAACAGGTGGGATCCCCGGACTCCTCCAATCACACCGTCCCTCTGCGCGGAGGTGGAGGAGGGAGGGAGGAGAGCCCAGAACCGGAGGCAGGACCTGACCAACTTCCACCACGGGAAAAAAAAAAAAAAAAAGAAAAAAGAAAGAAATCGGGAAAGCACATCTGTGCGCGCATGACGCCGTTTGCGCCGGGACTGCGTGTTGTTTTTTGAAGCTGTTGCGTGAAACATTTTGCGGGCTCTCCGGCGCGCCGGGGAAGTTGTTGCCGCTGTGGAGGGCGGCGGAGCTGCGCTGCGAAGCGGGGACGCCTCGACGCGATGGAGAGCATTCACTGACCCGGCGTCTGGAGTAGTTTTCCCCCCTTCAACCTCTTCCTGGAAAACCTTCCTGTTACACCGACCCGGATTGTTTTATTTTTTTTATTTTATTTCCGCTGATACACACTTTGTCCCTCTTGTGCTTGTGGAGTAACTAAATGGTTGGGAAAATGCCCGGAAAGACGAAGTACAACCTCGTCGATGATGGGCACGATTTGAGGATTCCGTTGCACAACGAGGAAGCGTTCCAGCATGGGATCAACTTCGAGGCTAAGGTGAAATTTACAACTTCCTACAGCTTGAGTGTTAGACCGTTTACATTCCCGGCGCGCGCTTTTGGTGATTATTAATTGATCCACCTGTGCGTAAAAGCGCGCAGCTTAAACAAAAACGCATTAAAAAACAACCCCCCCCTCCTTACCCACAGTAACTCAAGTAATAATGCCTGGAAGCTTTTGACAGCCAATAAAGTAAGAGCAGTTATTGCTGGAGTTGCGCAGCGTTAATCATTACCTTCATTTCGCGCTTGGAGTGTGTGTATTGAAACAAAACTGAAAACGCAACGTGCATGTTGATTTTTAATTTTTTTTCTGTAACCTGTCCTGTTTCACCTCCCTGACATCAACAGTACATCGGCAGTTTGGATGTGGCGCGGCCAAGCAGCCGAGTGGAGATTGTGGCCGCGATGAGGAGAATACGGGTGAGTTGTGCGCTATAAATCCCCCCCCCCCCCCCCCCCACAACCCCCCCAACTTGCGTGTTTTTGGATGTTTACCACCTCGTACTACGTTTTTTTTTTTTTTCTGTCATTGTGATGGTTTGTGAGGCAGTTTGATGAAGAGGTGGATAATAACTGAAACAGCTCATGCTTTTTAAATATTTATGAGCTCTAATGGTGTAATAAGCAAATAATACTGTTTTATTGTGAGAAATTAGTTCAACTCTCAAGCCATATCAACTAAAATGAGACTTAAAGTAGCTGGAAGTGCCAACTACACGCTCTGATTCAAACTTGAGTGGCGTTCCTACTAGTTATGAGAGCAATTTGCTGGGTAAGTGTGCAGACTTTGTTCTGTCTGGGACTTTGCTTTGCCTGGCGGGAGGTTCAGTCTCCCATCTGCTCCATCACTGTTTTTGAAGTTGCCTTTGAAGCAATGCATTGGACTGTGATTTGCGCCCCTCCCTTCTTTCTCTTTCTCCCCTTCTGCTGTGTAAACCAGCGATTTATAGCTTTTCCAGTCTCAGAAAGTACACTTAATTAGCGTGGCTGCCAGTTTGGCAGAATTTCACCAGTAGAGCTGAACTCGGGTCGCGCTAGTGATGTGGGGGTATTCGGGGATTACGGTGATACTCTGGTTGGTGTGTGGAGATTACCTTGATGATCCTCTCCTAAACCACACACACGCACACACACACAGACAGACATTTGTGTGGACACAGTTGAGCTTTGAAGGGCGCAAAATGTTCTTATAGCTCTTTTTAAAGACACAACCTGCTCCTATAAAGTGGACCTCCTGGGGTGCAACCATAGCAGCTGTTGTGGTTGGCAGGAAAATGGGCTCTGGTTTGGCTCCTGCGAGTGTGAAAACGGTTTAACGCTGGCCTGACAACACAATAGAGGCAACCACAGGTATCTTAACTTGGACGGGAGGTCACGGGGCTGTGGGAGCAGCTCCCAAGGCCTTTGCTCTATACGAGTTGTAGGGAAACCAACGCAATCTGCACAGAGTAATAATTCAAACGGTAGAAAGAAAGAGGAGCAGCAGCTTGTGATCGCAAATGAACATGTCCCAACTTTGAAATTGTTGAATGCATGTGTACGCCAATGACTAAATATTGACTGTTCAGTAAGCAACAGGAACACTGGCATGTCAACCCCGTATGTAATTAAGTTTCTTGTGTTTTTGTTTTTACTTAAAAGTGTATGGCCTTCTCCGGTTCTGAAAAGAAAAGTTGAACATTTGTTGATTCACACCGAAAAAGATCATTTATGTGCAGCAAAGTCTGCCTGCCTGCGTCTTTGATTTATATTCATTACAGCTCTCTTCTGCTGTCAAGTAAGAAAAACATAAACAATATTGCGCACTTGATTTTTACTGTAACATAGAGACCAAAACAAGCTGCTTGTTCGTTGTATTGATAATTTTATTGTGGTGCAGAAAATACTTCCTCCCAGAGAACGACACATGTACGGATACTTTAAGTATAAAGTTGCATGAAAACAGTGACGGCACAACATAACTTTATCCCCCCCAACCCCAACTGACAGGTTTTGTTTTAATTACCAGGACAAAGAACAAACATAAAAAGTTTCAGGCCTCTGGAAAGCCTTTCTCACTTCTCTGCACATCTGTTCAGGATGTTATCATTTAGTGAAGCTCAGTCAGAATGCAAAAAAACAAAAGGCTTGTACGGAACTCACGCACAGCGTTTGCCGACTAGTTTCAAAGTCCTTCAGGGACTCGAGCTGCATTTACATCCACTTACCTATCGTGATTACATATTTTCAGCGTGCCGGTGATGCTGATTGTCGATGTCGTCCCGCTCACCGAGGATCACGGGCTGAGAAACTCGCGTCTGCTGAGGAAAGCCGGGTCACCCGTCTGGCTCCTACTGAAAAACTTTCATTTAACTTTTGATGAGCCGTGCCGTCTCCGAGAGGCTTCTTGGTGGAACGATGCTCCCCACCGGTGTCTTGTTTCTCTGCGAGATTTTCTATCGGCTGCCGTTTCCGCACAGTCAAGTCTGAGCCGTGTGGGTTTCCAGGCAACCGGGTTTGATGTATGGTGTCATTGTTCATTGTGTGCATGAGTCACCTGTAAGCCAGTGGCGGATGACAAACTACATGACACGGCAAAAAAAAAGCAGGAAATTGTCACCGGCGTGTGGAAAAAAAAAAAAAAAAAACGTCGGGATATCTGATTGTGGTGTTTACACGTGCTGAAATGTACACAGTGTTGTGCTGCGTGTGCCTTTAATTAGCCTTCTCGGGGAATCGCACAAAGCAGATGGCAGAACAATTCAGCTCGACTTCTTGAAACTTCCCGCCTGCTTTGAAAGTTCAGTCGTTCATGAGCCGTATGCAAGTTTTGTTTTTTGTTTCTTGTAGTGAATCTTTGAAAAAAAAAAAAAAAAGATCTAATAATGTTTGGTCGAGCCGCGTGACATTTGCAGATAAACAAAACTCTGATCTGAGCTAAACAAGCCACTTCAAAACAACAAAAGCGCCACCTTCCAGCCGTCTTATCTTGCTTTTTCCTTCTCCGCCCCTCCTCTCGTTGTCAGCCTTCGTCCACTCTGCGATGAAGCGCCCGCATTACATTAAGGTCCTCATAAATTAGATTTATTATTTTCATCATCTGGTAGAGTCCAATAGCAGCTTATCTGGGTAAAAGAAGAGACCTTTGCAGTGAATTAAAGGGATTAATTTCTCATTAATCTGCCTCCGCTGGGTTAACCGGCTGCGGGACGATTGAGCAGCATGGGATGAGAAGATTAGATGTGTCTGAGGAGACGTTTGTGGGGCTCGACTGGGAATAAGAAAGAAATAGAAATGCTTTGTCCGTCCCAGAGGCAGTGAAGCCGAACCAGGATGAAAGCAGATCACTGATGTTCACTGGGTACATCGGTTATCTGATGCTTGAAAAAAGAAGATTGGTGTTAGTCTTCCGTGAGTCCCAAGTTCCAGCACACACTTCAGGTTCCCGTCTTAATGGCGTTCTTGGGCTGTACAATGGATCCAGACCTGGAGTTTTGAAATGGAAGGGAATCTAAGGTGTTGCGTTTGATTCGTACGTTCATAAACACGGGGGCTTTTCTCGACACGAGCCGCGGGCAAGAGGCAACGATGATGGTTCAATAACATGTTTTTGTAACGTCTTTTAAAAGACAAACCTAAACGTGATATAATTATATAGACAAAAGCAAACAACAACACAGAGGCTTCACACATATAATTATTACACAACGACAGCAGGTTGTGTAATTAGGGTATTAGGCTATTAAGGGATTCATGACTTATTATTCTTGTTGCAGACGGTGTTTAAGAAAAGGGTTTCCAGCATATTATAACTGAAATTGACCCATGTTCACCTTTTCTGTGGGCCTTTTTCAAAGTAGGGCAACCCTGCCTCTGCAGACACCATCACTGTGGTGGATCACAAGCTTTTAAGGCCATTAAAGGGATCATATTCTCCAGCTTTTCAACATCTTCACATGGTCTCGTTGGTCCAAAAACGTTATATTTAAAGTTTATTTCCCCAAATCCAGCTTCTCCTTGATTTAGCTCCATTTGATTATTGGATCATAGGAGCTGCATTCAGAATCTGCTGTGTCTTTGTGAGCTGGACTGGCTCCGCCCACACATGCCCATCTTGGGAAGAGGAGGAAGTACGTCCTCTCGTGGTGCCATGTGCCAGAGCAGAGCTGCCTCATTGTGGGAGGAGTCAAAGGGAGGGCCTACCTTGATTGGGATTGGCTAAACCCCTTTATGATGACACTATATAGGGTTTGATTTCTGATTGGCTGGTTGGAGCAACACACTTTTTAAAAACTGAAACAATCAGACTTACAGCATTATTCTCTAACTGCTACAGAATGGCCGTATTAACGTGACCGAGGTAAAGTCACTGTGGTGAGGCAACGCAGCTACGTGACTCAAACCAAATAATCATTTTTTGTTACGGTGCATTTCAGAGATACAGCTGTCAAACTAGGAACCTCCGACCAGAAAAGTTGACAGCATTTATGAAAGTACACGTGAAACAGTATTTTCTAATGTTGTTCTCTGTGATAAATCAACCAGGTGATGCGAGATAATAGCCACGTTTTCTTAACTTAACCTATGTAGCTACAAAGAAACTGCACGATTCTACATATTTAGAAGTGATTATTATGACCAAATTTGACACGAAGCACACTACATCATTTGCGTTGCGGTTTATGTTTTTTACCTCCAACTTTTAGCAGAATTTGCTTGTTGACCGTTGATCATTTATAACATTCATTATTCATCATCCGAGCAACATGTATTAACAAAGCTCTTAACCCGGTTTCACGTCTGATATTTATATTCAGAAAACTCTTTTGCACTTTTAGATTTTTAGTAATAGTGATATTTTATTCAATGTACTTTGTTTGATGTATTAACCGAATGGCAGGTTATTTATCTTACAATGTCTCAATGCATTTCCCTTCTGACTCTTGCCATGATGTTGTCTTTTACTCCTAATTGCGTTCTCATTTAAGCCTCAAGGACGCTTTAAATTGGGATTAGTCTATGAGTAATGAGACTTAAAAGAAAAAAAAAATAAAGAAGAGAAGAATCACAGAACTGAAGTGAAAGGCTGATAATGAAGACAGGTGAACATCATGAGTAAAAGTGACAACTGCTGCATTGTTCAGTTTTCATCCTGTGTTAATTAGTGGCAGCCAGCGTTGACCTGCTTCACACCGATTGACATTAACAAGCAACGGATGCTCTGCATCTGGACGTCCAAACACTCAATCTCATTGGGTTATTAATTAAAAAGTGGTGTTTCTTTTTTAAGCAGCCTGGTGTTAAATGCAGTTCATTTGCTTCAATTTGACTGCGTCTGCACAGATTTAAACTTCCTGCAGCGCAATCTTATTGACATAATACACTGTATGTAAAAAGTTGCTGTTTAAATTCTGAAACTCACTGAGGGAGGAATAAAAAAAGCAGATTTACATTTTTAAAAAAGTACCATTGGAAAAACCAGCACTCACTGTGAAAAATAAGCCTATCTGTAGCCACAAATCACCTGGCCAAGAACCAAACGGGAGCGCGGCCAACCTTCACTTTATTAAGAGCTTGGCAAACTCGGCTGGCATTCTGCACGGATGCCTGTGCGCCGTCCTCCCTTGCAACAGCAGCAATGGCGGCAACAACGTCTCTCCTGGTGCTGGCAGACTGGGCTGAATCACCCTCCTAGGAGCAACACTGCCGAGGCAACACCGTCTTGTCAGGTCACAGGAAACGACGCTCACGAGGCTCTTTCACCGCCTCTGTTTACACCTGTTATCTGCCACACATACATAATGACTTCCTGGTTTGCCCTAATCACATTAATAAACATGAGAAGAGCCGCCTGAATCAAACGATAAACGTCTGCGCTTAATGTTATTTTGGTATTTTGGTATATTCTTCAAAATCTAAAGAGATGTAACTCCATGTCTGGCGCATATAGAACTACTGATGGTGTTAAAGACAACTCGGCTCGCAGGCCAAATCGAGGCCCATCGGTCATAACCGGCCTACAAGTGGCTCCAATCCGGCCCGCCAAACCACCGAGCATTTAATTTTGTAGTTAATTTCTTAAAGGGGTCATATTATCCAGTTTTTCAAAACTTCCTCTTGGTCTCGTTGGTCCAAAAACCTTCAGTATTCAAAGTTTCTAGCTTTTCCTAGATTTTCCTCCATTTGAATATTGGATCATAGGAGCTGCATTCAGAATCTGCAGTGTCTGTGTGAGCTGGACTGGCTCCGCCCACACATGCCCATCTTGGGAAGAGGAGGAAGTACTTCCTCTCGTGGTGCCATGTGCCAGAGCAGAGATGCCTAATTGTGGGAGGATTCAAAGGGAGGGCCTACCTTGATTGGGATTGGCTAAACCCCTTTATGATGACACTATATAGGGTTTGATTTCTGATTGGCTGGTTGGAGCAACACACTTTTTAAAACCTGAAACAAGCCAGGGAGAGAGAGGACAGCCTGTCTTCACTTCTGGGGCGTCAGTCCAGGTATGGGGACGATTAGTACGGTTATAAAACCAGTAGAAAGTGTATTTTGCACAATAAGACCCCTTTAAGAATAATGGACATTGAAACCTGAGCTGACATATCGGTGACGCTGCCTTGAAAGCTAGAAACCCTGTTGCTGTCAAACTAGCCTCAACACCATGCTGTCAGAGTGAGTTTGTAAAAACATGCATAATATAGCAGCTATAAGATAAGTTTTTTTTGGACATTTCACTGTATTTTGCACCGAAAACTTTCATTAAAATTGGCTTTATGTTGAGATTGTAGTCATTTTCTATAGTAATTGTTTGGTTTTTCATCACATATACTCTGCTCAACAACAAAGAAAAAATTTAAAGTTGTAAATTTAGAATTGCCACTTTTGGTGTTGAGAGATAAATCTCATTATTGTGAGTTATAATTTGTAAAATATGCACGATTTTTACCAGTTTCAACAGTTTTTGTCACTTAAAAATTTCATTTCTTTGTGTGCATTGTCACTGACCTAAGTCCCCTTTTAAAGGGTTAAATGCTGGAAGTCTTTGGTATGAAGGTGCCCTTCAGTCATAATGAGAGAGGTTATTCATTCCTGAATTAAATCCCGTGCAGGTACTATCCAGCTCTCCTGTCGTTTGTCATCAGGTGCCCAAATTGCTGCAAATAAGTGGATCTAATAATGATTTTGAAGTAGAACAGGTAATGCTGTCCTGTGGATGAATACTCTCATTTACTACGTGAGCGAAGACTCACCTGGCTCATCAGCTGAAGTAGTTTGACTGGTTAATAAAAAAAAAAGTTGTTTACTCTCCTGAAGGCGTGGTTACCTCAGGGATTCCTGATTACACACACACACACACACACACACACACACACACACACACACACACACACACACACACGCTTGAAATATATGAAAGTATTTATGAATGTAAAAACTAAACTTCATCAACATACAACAAGTGTCCAAATTAAATATTGTTGATATTGCCCATCTAATCGCGCATGTGCAGAAAAAGTATTTACGACGGCTGTGGTGGGCATGCGCAGTTGCGGTGCTTTCAAAAAGTTGCACTTTTGCCTCGTCTACATAAAGAGACAGTCAGAGCGTTTTCAAAAAGTTGCGTTTACCCCGTAAGCTGAGTCGGCGCGTTTTCAAAACATTCCACCTCGAAAGCTGTTTTCGAAAAGTTGCGTTATCAGCAGCTCCTTGGCATCGTTTGTTATGTGAACGGGGCCTTAAATACGTTTGTTCTAGTGACGCGTCAGCTTTTACAGTGAAGATATTCTGCTTAAATGAAATACAGATTTAGATTTTAAACATTTCTTTGTTTTATTTTATCACCCTCAGCAGCCTGATAAGTTACTGTGGCAAAAAAAAAAAAAAAAGAAGTAATGTTTGAGCTCAGTGAGCTCTTTGTGTATGCTGTGGAAAAACACCAACTGTTGATGGAGAAACAGACAATGAAGATCAGCAGGGAAAAGGTCACTTTGCTTTGGATTTGTGTTTCTTCAACAGTCACAGAGCGACAGGCTCAAGGGGCACCGGGGGGGTTAGAAAGAAAACTGGAAAAACCATTGTGTCACCAATCTGAATTAAAGACGTAGGAAATGAACTTGCTTTAGAATAAATACATTAGAATGAATGAACAAAAAAGTTCTTTTTTTGGGGGGGGGGGGACTTTCTCTCTCTTAAATATCTCCTTTAATCACAGCTGTGATGTACGTACCGTCGTCGGGTCTAACTTGGGATTCCGTGCTCTCTTGTTCAAGAGAAATTCAAATCGAGTGTTGCAACGTACGTGTAATGTACCTCGGAGAAACAACCAGAGCACAGGAGCATCTGCCCGTCCATAAAGATTATCACCACATTGTTTTCATCCTGGGATCATCAACAGGGGAGCTTTTGAAAAATCCTGCGGCTTTTATGAAGGGATAAATGTGTGTGTGTGTGTGTGTGTGTGTGTGTGTGTGTGTGTGTGTGTGTGTGTGTGTGTGTGTGTGTGTGTGTGTGTGTGTGTGTGTGTGTGTGTGTGTGTGTGTGTGTGTGTGTGTGTGTGTGTGTGTGTGTGTGTGTGTGTGTGTGTGTGTGTGTGTGTGGCACCGTTGTGTTTTTCATCACGAAAATTCCTGAAACAAAAGATAAATTTCACTGTTATTTTGCCATATTAAAGCATCTGAAACTAGAGCTACACTCGGTAGAGCGCACACCCTCACAAATACCACATTTTTTGCGAAACTGAGTTAGTGTCGCTAGCATGATAGCACGTTAGCTCAAATCGATGCTGACTAGCCAGTCCGGTAGCAACATCACCGTGTGAAACACTGAGCAGGGAGCGTCTCCATGGCAACGGACGCTTATCTCCTTTCGCCTCCTCGATGAGGTACCTCTCTCATCCACTTTGAATGGGACATTTTTTTTGCAAGTTTATTGAGATCTATTCGGAAACGGTTAGCCGTTAACGTCCCAAAATCTAAGCAATTGGTCGTTGGATGAGGACAAATCATTCCTGAAAATGTCTTGTTTTTGTGAAAAGCTGGCAACATACATCCATACAAACCAATAAATAAATACATGCAGACGAAAACATTACCTCCGATAACTAACGATACCGTCACCCAAATTTCGTTGGCGAAGGTAATGATCTTATTGTTCCTCTTGTTTAAAGACTTTTGTGTTTTTTTTCCTTAGAGAAACTATTCTCTCTTTTTTTTTTTAAACTTAAGCTCACAGTTAAAAGGCCAAAAAGTTGGTTGATAATGACTCATGCATGCTTCAATAACCCACTCTCCCCTTTTATCTTCCTCGTCCTGGGTCGGTGGATCTCTGTGTCGATCACGTCCCTCTGTTATTTAATCCCCGCCCAATATCACGGTTATCCGCACCGCCGCCAATCTCTGTTGTGCTGGCTGTCAGTGGAGAGCTGGTGGGCAGGCCTTTTAAAACACACACAAATAAAAAAAATAAAAAAAGAGGCTAATGTATAACTCGCTTTTGTTGTTCACCAGGTAGTAAATGAATTGGAGAGCTGCTCACAGTTTGCACACCCAGTGGGTTTTTGCGGGGCTTGACTCACACACTCTGGCTTTGTGTTGCGAGATGCATTACAGAGATCTCTTTTCGCCAAAGGCTCAAGCACGCAAGGCTTAATTAAAATCGCTAGGTAACTCAATTGTAAACGGAATAATGATTTATTCACTCTGTGCTGCAGCTGGCAGTCTTTTACGCCAGTGGAGTCTGAGAGGTTTGTGGGTGGTATATTTAATAACTACACCCTCAAACAGCAACATTGACAGACGGATTTTACAGTTTGTGTGAATAAACATTTTATAGGGTTGCACATTTGTGTAGTGCAGGCTTGAATTAGGTGAAAATAAGGGCAGGTGATTTATCTTCAAGGTGGCAATTTTGGGTGGAAGTACTTTCGCTCATTATTTATTGCAATTTGAATTATTATCAAACAAACATGCAGAGAAATGGAAGAAACCTGGCGGATTCAAGGCAACGTCTCCGTTTGTCCCTTGTCGAGCAATGAACTATTTGAAACTGTTATTCACGCGGTGTTGATTTAACATCATGTGGTTTCTGACGCCTGTCAAATCAGTTCATCCAAACAAACGTCTGAATAATCCAAAGTTCTAAGACGATGTGTTCCAGTGTAGTTGAATTTCCCAAAACGCTGGGATATAACGGTCAGCGTTCACTTCTAAAGTACTTCCTATGACTGACTTTTACCACGATCAGGCGCCGTGCAGCAAAACTTCTTTTCCTGTAAGTTGTTGTAACCATAGAAACTGCCGCCGTTGTTCTCCTCTGCCCGCCCACTCGGCGGGCCGCGGTCAGTGGCAGAGCTCGACCATGTGGGCGGCGGGGGGATTGTCTCACAAACTCCTCGGTCCAACTCAACATTTATTACCCAAAACAAAGACAGCTGGCGTCCATATATCTTCGGTGCAGTTGCTGTAAGGACTTTGGGTCGTTGCTGTGGGCCTCCCAAAGCTTTATTTTTTTTTTGAATCCCTCCTCAACAAGGTGTGAATCTGTGTGTCTAGACAACACGGTCCTTTTTATTTTTATGACATACACACACATATTGACACGCCTCCCTTTGGTTCCTCAGGACTGAACGTTCATGAAATGACTCTCCTGGCTTCGCTACCACTGCTTTTATATTACTCTCTTGCAGTCCCACCTGTCCTCCACCCTCCCCTCTTCCTCAGGCGGCCCCCTTTTCCTTGAACACTCTGTTAAGCCTGTCACATCGTCCTGCCCTTCATCAAAGGAGCGAGCGAAACTTTGCTTGATTAACGGGTTCTTCTCTCAGAAATGCGCGGCTCTTTGTCAGCTGCTGCTGTAACTAATGGGGACCCAGACTTAATTTGATCCTTCCCCTCTTATAATTAACGTTTTGCCATGCCACAGTAATATATTTCATCCTGCAGATTATTATTATTATTATTATTTTTTTTTTTATCAACATTTGAATCCTGGGAACATTAAATAACCAACAGATAAATATCCAAGAATCGGGGTCGAAGTTGTAAGAATCAATCATTATTTGAATCAACAGGGATGCATTTTTAAGTCATATATTGCAGTTATGAGCCAAAATGTAGAGTATGTCAGAAAAAAGTAACTGTATGATGTCTTTATCTGTTTATGTTTCATTACCCTCCGAACTTTGAAACACAATTTGTTTGGTGGTACAGGGCTTAAGTTTTAAGTTGCCTTTTACTGACTTATTATTTTGCATCTGACTTTTACTTCTACTTCACTACTCACTATGTAGTTTTAATAGCGTCTTCTTCTTCTTCTTCTTCTTCTTCTTCTTCTTCTTCTTCTTCTTCTCCTTCTTCTTCTTCTCCTTCTTCTTCTTCTCCTTCTTCTTCTTCTCCTTCTTCTTCTAACATTTTTGTGGAGCCGCTTCCTCCGGCGCTTCTCCGTCACGTCAGTGACGAAGCAGTTGCATGTATAAAAATATCCAATTTGATACCACATACGAACGAGGCCTGGATCTGAAAAAAAAAAATCAGAATTGAAGTTTTCTCACACGGCCACAAAACAGATGGGATATGTGTCACTTCACCCATTTCCCTGCGGTGTGAACGAAGCCTTCAGTTGTCTGTGATTCTCTGTTTGCCCCCTTTTGATAAACTGGCCAAGTTTCCAGGCAGCGACCAGCTTTTCGCCGGTTAGTTTCGACTCGCTGCATCCTTAAGCTGGATAAACCGAGTCAAGAGGACGGATAGGGAGGCAATATCAATGTGTGAAGATGTAATAGTGTATTTGCTGCAGGTTTAGTGGGAGAATTAATTCCCATCCAGCAGGTTCTGGATGCTTGTGCACGACGGAGGCGTTGCTCCCGTTTGAGGAGAGTGTACACAGCACACTCCTCAGCCTCAAAGTCGGCGAAGATAAACCAGGCAAACAAGCTCAAACTGAGTTGTCAGCAGTAATAACTGCACTCCAATTGCATCTTTACCTCCTTTCACACCCCCCCCCCCCCCCCCCCCCCCCGCTTGCTTGTATTTTTCACATGCTCCGACTCTGCTGTTCACAACCCATCGCTTTGGCGGCTCATCTTCTCTGTCTGACAAGATAATGTAATGTAATAGAGCACAGATGCTGCAGGATTTCCTCCCAGCGTTTCATTTAGGACTCTTTCTCCGGGTCTCCAGCAGCTTCCTGTAATTGTCAGCCATAAATTGGAGATTGAGTCGGGGCTGTTGCCTCCTGGAAGGTGGCGAAGACTGTGGTGATCCTTGTGAGTTTTGGGAACGGGGGGGGGGGGGTTAGTAATTTTGCCATGGTTGCCCCGCAGCATAAACACAGGAACGGCACTGAGGAAAAGATTCTCCGTGGAGAAGCAACTTTTGAAAAAGGTTGACTCCACAGGAAAATGACTGGGTTGTCCGTCAGTTGTCAAAAGGTAAAATACTCACTTTGACATGTGTGATTTTTCTTGCGGCTGAAGGTTTAATCCGCTAAAGACTTTCAGTCTGTAGTGCCCTTTTAAAGAATGGGGCGTCGCTCGGGAGAAACACTTTTGAAATGTAGTTGTAGCGTAAAGTGCAAAGTGGAAAAAAAACAAAAGTTGACAACAATGCAGCCGACGCCTTTCAAACTTCCATTTAGCGATTTAGTTCACAATATCGACTTTAACGGTAGAGTTCCCTCTTCCTCCTTTTATTCTCGGTCGTGTGGACAAAAAAACCAAACTGTGGTTGAAGCATCAACTTTGTGTGTATCTGGCTATTTTTCTTTTTCCTTTACTTCCCAACTCTGAACAAAAAGATTCTGAAGCAGTAGCATTCATTCATCCATCTTCCTGTCGTTGTAGCATTGCCGCCGTTCTCTGAGCGTAGACGAGCTTCACCGGTCCATCATAGTCAAACACACAGAGGAAGACGACTACACACTCACAACTAACAACAATTTAACGAGTCAATTAAAGGGCGGCTGTGGCTCGGTTGGTAGAGTCAGGCCACGTTCACGAAACGCTGATATTTCTCGCGCAGCTACGAGCTGAAAACACCGGACGCAGCGGAGATTTAGAAAAACTCTGCGTCTCCGTTTGCATCTACAGAGGGTCGGACGGACATTTACGCCACTATTCATGGCGTTTATTTATTTTTTTTATTTTCCCCGGGATTCTGATTGGCTATCATGGCTTCATGCTTCTCCTTACGCTGCCCCCTACAGGTTTGGCATGCTCATAGCAGCTCTGAACCAGGTGTATATGCGGATCCATGTAAATGAGATTTTTTTACGTGTAAACGTGCCCTCAGTCACCTCTCGATCGGAATGGTTGCAGGTTCAATTCCCTATCTCTACGCATATCAAATGTGTCCTTGAGCAAGACACTGAACCTGAAATTGCTCCCAGCGGATGGATAAGTGCTCTGTAATTAAAATCCATGTACCATTTAAGATTAAATTCATGTGCTTGTTTCACAGTTTTTTGAGGAATGTGGGACAAAACGAGAGAACAAGCAAACTCCACACAGAAAAGCCCTGCCAGGACTCAAACCCACAACTTTCTCACAGCGTAGCGAGAGTGCTTATCACTTTCTGAAGCACTTTTCTTCGTTGCTCTTTGGACTTCTGGAGCCTGTTCGGCTCAAACGTGTGACATTTGGTCAGTAGTCGGCTGTGAATGCTTTCACAACAGAGGCCTCGTTTACACAACACAGTATTCAAGTGAAAACGGGAAACTTTCATTGAATTTTGGGCGTCTGTTGACACAACAGCGACGCTGGGAGCCAATGAAAGCGGAACTTTTGGAAAGGGGCTGCCAAGGTCGAACCTTTTGAAAATGCCTCGACTCCGTCTTCAAGAGATTCATTCATAACAATGAATCCGCTGCGTACAGTTCAATCTCGAATGTAACAGTACTTCTCCAGTAAAGTGTACATTTACTACACTAAAACGTGTATCACGTGTGGAGACACATTTTCTTTTTTTATACATACAGATACTGAACGGACCAAAACAATAGAGAAAAGAGTTTGGAGAATGGCGTTTCACTGTCTACAGCGTTCTGTTCTCTCTGCGCATACGAATGTGGTTTCATTACATAAAAACAGCACCCACTAGTGGCTCCACATGAAAATTACATAGTTTTCAGCCAGTTTCAGCCATTTCCTTGTATATGGACGTCCTTTTAAAGTATCTTGAGCTCCACCCCAGTGATGGCGTCGGTGCAGAGGCGTGGTTAACCTCTTTGGAAGAGGGCCCAAAGAAAATGTCAATATTTCGGTAAAAACATGCGGGGAAAACCTTTTCCCTGCTCTTCACCAGACTGCGACGAGGACGACTGTTTTAACACAGCCCAGTGTTTAGTTTTGCATTCACACAGACACAACTATACTATACTTGAACCAGAAACTCAACCAGGTTGGCCAAAAAAAAAAAAAGAATAAAAAACACTGACTTCGTGGCACTAATTTTGGTTCACCCCTTTAAAATTGTAGTGATGCTTTTCTGTGGTTGGTTTAAAGCTGTGCTTTAAGAAATAATCCAGACTCACAAATGCAAGGCAGTAATTCTTGTTCATTTAATTTAATGGATTTTAAATTTTAATCTAGTTTTGATCGGAGATATTCTAGATCATATGACCGTATATCTACATTTCAACCAGTAAGATCTAATCGTCTGTTGGGCACGTCACACTTGCACCTTTAATTTTCTGTCTCTGTACTGGGTCGTGTGTATTTCAGTGTAAGAAAACCTCCACTTTGAGTTTCTTGGCAGTTAAATTAAAGTGCTGCAGACCCCTGCTTCTCCTCACAGACACTTTGAAGCGAGGCTTTGGCACTTTCAGCAACGCTCCTATAGGATTACTAACTTCTCGCCATCAGACCACACACACACACACACACACACTCCCACACTCCCTCCAGGTCCTGCTCCCTTCTGCTTCCACTGGTCTTTTTTTATTATCTGCTCAGCATCTGCTTTATAGTTAAAAGTGGGCTATTTATGAACGCCTCGAGGAACAGGCTGAGAATCAAGACATCACAGGAACAAAGTTCCCCATCTGGCTCCTCTACCTTCTGTAGTGTCCGCTCATCTTTTATTTTTATTTTTTAAATGTATTCCTCCCCTTCACCTTTAGATTCATCTTATGGATTTCTGCCCTTTGTTCTCTCAATGAAGAGTCCTGTTACTGTTTTCTACATCCTGTCTCCGTCCTTAATCCTTTCTGCCCTCACGGCCCCTCACCTCTTCAGCGTCTTCTCCTCGTCTCCATCATCCTCAGTTCCCCTCCCCCCCCTTCACTCCTCCCCTTTGTATTCTTCTGGTTTTGCTTCTAGTTTCTGTTCCTCTTCTCCTCATTCAGCTCCATTCATCCCACTGTTTCTTCACCTTGCCCCTCCTCTTTTTCTTCATTATGCTCCTGTTCCACCTCTTCCTCCTCCTCCTCCTCTGCTGCTTCCTCCCCCGACATAGTTAGTGTCATTGTTGAGGAGCCTTTACGTGCATACTTCGCATGGTTTTCATAGCTCAGCTCTCAGGCGGAGTGACTCCTCTCCTCTGTGCACGAATGCAATGTGCTTATTTCTGCTCACTGGTTGGTTTAGTTGGCGGACTGTCATTTTCACACAAGGATTACCTCAAGCCATTCGTTTTAAATGTAAATGGATTGTAACAATAGGTTGGGCGTGATTGAACTAACTGGCTTGAACAAATTATTGGACTTGTTTGAGTTTACCTGTTTTAATTGTATTGAGGGTTTTTTTTGGGTTTTTTTGGTGCGTGCGTGCGTGCGTGCGTGCGTGCGTATTTCAGGAGCTTTTTTTTTTTTTAAATGAGAAACAGCCTTGTCATGTGTGCTTTGGACATGATATCAAGTTAAATGTTTACTTAATGTTTTTGATGCTGCCCCATTCTTCAATAACCTATTTACTTTGAGTCTAATCATTAAGATTTGCAGCTAAATTGGTCTAACAACATCTTTTTTTTTTTTTGTACTTTCATTTGGCTGCTGCTCAGCTAAACACAATGACCACAACGCATGGTAGTGACACAAAGGGCTATTTTTTCCCTCATTAGGCTTATGTGCTACAACAAGCTTCTTTTTTTTAATGGACGGAAAATCTCCTTTGACAAACACCTCCTCGATGGAAAGGACACACAGATGGAGCGCTTTGCTGCTGCGCGGCTAGATGCTGCTGAATGACCCCAAAAGCACAGTATTGACTATAGTGTGTTTTTTTTTTTTTTTGGTGCGGGACCTTTGGCTCATGCACTTTGCCAAAACACTTATAATGAGAGAAAAACCCAAAACGCCTTTTTTGTAGACACAGATGGGAGGATGTGGCAGCTTCTGCCACGGATAACAAAACAACCACAAATCACAATGAAGGCTCAGCAGTGTTTTGTTTTTCTTTCTTTTCTTTTTTTTTTTTTTGTATATTTCACTCAGGCATCATAACAAAACATTCAAAACAAAAAGACGACCCCGAATGCCTCATTTGCAGGCACATGAATGGAGTTTATTGCTGCTCTAATTTGACTGCTAGTAGATGACTGCAAATCACAGTGAAGATTTTATTTGGCTTAAGTATTGTTTCAAAGCACTTTAGATGGTAGGAATAGTCTTTCTGGTTGTCTGCAGTTTTATTGGCGATCTTTCTCAATTTCATCTATTTTTTTTTTTTGCATCAGAGACATCAAAAACTCCTTCAGTTTGTTTTTTTTCCACTCGGTTTTCACGTGGGAGTGGTTTTAAGTGATTAAATCTTAACGGATAGACATCAGATGTTAAAGAAAAATGCAGACAGTCCAGAAAGGAATCACGATAGCAGCAAGTGTGCTACTTATCCATGTGAATTTCACTAACGAAATTCCTCTTTGATACTGATCTTTTTCAAAAGGATTTATGGCTGGTGGGTAGGATGCAAGAGTGCTTTCAACTGTCAGTGTGATAATAGTTTCCACTTAATGCAAACTGGTCTCTATGGTAAGGAAAAAAAACCTGGCAACCTTTTGAAATGCTCCTTCTCTTTGCAGAGGGTGAAAATGTTGCAGCGACCATATAAAATAGTTCTTCTGCACATGTGCAAGTCGATAGACAATAACAATAATGGCGGCCTCGAGAGTTGTATGACTGCCCGTCCATATTCTCCTAGTTGACAGTCACCTTAATAATAATCCAACGTGGTCGTCCGTCCATACGAACATCCATGTGCTCACATTGTTAATGTTGATAGCGTATTATTCTTTGCACGCATGTGTGTGGTATTATTCCAAAAACAACCAACAGCACCCACTAGTGGCCTGCCATGAAAATTACACCGTTTTCAGCGTTTTTGCCGTTTCTGTGTTCTTTACGTCGCCATGTAAAATACGAGACTTTAATGAAACGTTGTCGTGTAAACAGGGTCTCACTTCTTCAGTTTTTGAAAGAAATTACATTTTGATTGTTTTGAAACCATCTCTGAGATGCGAGCGCAGATCTTCTCTGGATTCCGTCTGGTTCAGATCCTTTTTGTCACTTTTTACGACGCCTCATTCTTCCTCGTATTTCTTACTAAGACACTGGCTGCTTGGTTGAGGTGGATTTCCTCCGCTGTAGGATAACATTAAAGTCAAGGAGCTTCCTCTTGGCTGGTATTACATGGTGGATGCTCCATGTCAGAGCACTTTGTACTATTTTGTTTAAATGCAATGTGATCACAAGGTCATTCTTTTGGTCTTTTTAGGAAAGTCTTTTGAACAAAGGAATACTTTGTTGTGTGGAAACACTTGGGGACTGTGAAAGTGTTCATGTAGGACGCGACTTCCAATGGTTTCAGATGTTATAAAGGGAAATGATCGAGTTTAACTGAAAAATATGGAGCTCGGTATCTTCTAAATGTTTCACAAGCCAGAGTTAAAATAAAATAAAAAAATCATTGGTTTGAAATAGTCTCCTGCACTGAATAACTGAAGACTGAACGGAGCATTGTGTGACTCCTGCTTTGTACTACAGATGTTTGGTCCCTTTTGTTGCTGGAGCTGCTCTCAGTAATTGATTATAAGCGGTTTTGATATATATATATATATATATATATATTAAAGCACGATGGATTCATTAACTTTTTCCCAACACACACACACACACACACACACACACACACACACACACACACTGGCACGGCACTAAGTGATAATATTATGCAGTCATGTGCCGCTCCCAGGCTGACCTTGGAGCTGCCCTCATCTATCAGCCCTGGGCCTCGCGTTATCTCGCCACTGCAACCATCCCTCCTCCTATCTCTCCTCCACGGCTGCGTCTCAATCCCGCGGCTAGCCCTCCTGTCCTTATCGGCTTCCTTCTTCTGTATCTTAATGCTGCCAGCAGGCTATACAAATACCTCTTCTCTAACCCCTTTTTCTTTTTTTGAAAGTTGTATTTCGGCTCCTCCGGTCCTTTCCTTCCTCTGTCCTCGGTTAAATCTCAGCTCTCCAGCTAACCTCCTCGACTCGGCCCTTCTGTATTACAGCCAAGTCAACCTCAACTGTCAAATAAGGATCTCCTCGTCCATTAATCCTTTCTAAATACTCACGGATGTTCTTGAACCAGGCGTCTCACTTCCGCTGGAACTGTTGAAAATCGCAGTAAAGTTAAACAGTAAAGTCATGCCAGGCACAGTAATGGCAATAAAGCCCATACAGGTGTGTGTATTTCCTTCCTCATCCTGTTTCTGTGGAAATTTTTACTCTAGCCGTAATTGTGCCACACAGGCTGACATATTTTTCATGCACAAAACTTAAAAAAAAAAAAATGGACATGTAGAGAAGAGTTATCAGAGCACATCCGTCTTGCATTGCTTCAAATGATTCCCCAGCTTTTAGATCAGCACAGATGAAAGGATGTCAGGGAAATAGTGTGATAGGGAGGTTACAGAGATTGTTAGCTCTCCAGAGTGTGTGTGGGTGTGAGTGTGTGTGTGTGCGCGAGAGTGGGCTGCAAGGATGAAATGACATTGCCCTCCAATATGGTTTTAATGAAACCTTTTCCCCTCCACAGACACTTTCATTAAAGCTGCAGGCTGGTGCTGACAGCCCTGCTTTACCCGCAGCCTGTGTGTATAGAAACTCTTCGTCAGGATGCAATAAGCCCAAAACACACTCTGCTTTACATTGTCGTCTTTTTTTTTTTCTGTACTTACTGGTTTCTTTAATTGTTTTTCTCCCCTCTTTAAATCCACTGCTTGCTTTTCTTCCTCTTAATTCCTCTCACTCGTGCACTCGCCCGCTTATAAGCAGCAGCAATAAAAACAAAAAAGAGCTTTTCAAAAGCGTTTTTTTTTTTTTTTTTTTTTTTTACATAATGCTGACATGATTATATCGTTTGAAAAAACAATCATGTTTAATTGAGAAATGTTCTAATTTGCATCAAAAGTTGAAATCTAATTGGTTTATACCAGCACTTAGATGCTCTGTAATTATGCAATCAACAGTTTTGACCCTGAAAATGTTTGTTCCCTGTCTGAAACAGAGTTTATGTCATTGTCAATGCTATAAACCCTTTTGAAACAAATTGCACATCTTTATATTATGTTTATTATGATACCTTTTTAGGGATTAAAACCTCTATTTTAATCATAGTCAGAGGAAAACCATTCAGACAGTGAATAATGTTAAAGTAAAGAGCAGATAGCAGTGGATTGGGTGAGGTAGAATTGAACATAGGCACCAATTTTAATCCCAAAGTACCGTAATTTCTGGACTATGAGCCGCTACTTTTTTCACACGCTTTGAACCCTGCGGCTTAAACAATGACGCGGCTATTTTATGGATTTTTACGGGTTAACAAGCTTCATGCCAGCGATACATGGGTGATGCGTTCAGGTGCATCTCGTAACTCTGAACTTTTTTTTTTTCCTTTTTAAATTTGGTCGGTGCGGCTTATATTCAGGTGCGCTCAATAGTCCGGAAATTACGGTAATCCTAACTCAGTAATCACTTAAAACGTTCTTACAATCTGAAATGCTACTACCTGCTGCAGTTTTTCTTTATAGACCAATAAGAAAAAAAAAGATCTTCACACAACGAATTTCTGCTTCAACATGCAGAATGTTCACTCATGACTTTTACGCTAATGCTAATGCTAAGCTAACGATAAGATGACTTTCTACATGCTGCTCGGTTTTTCTTTTCTATGAGCAAACTTCAGTCTTATGGGTTAGTTAGATTAAGTCAACCAACGTCATTCATTTCTTCCAATCCTCTGAGTTAATTTATGTGTCACCAGTAGACTATCAGTATTCATGTGAGGTGTGTTTTTAACGTATTTCCTTGTAATACACTGTGAATTGCCTTTTGTCTGAACTGTGCTAAATAGATAAATTACAGGTTTTTTTTATTTTTTTGAATTGACACGTTATTTTCAGTTCTTAAACTGTGAAGAATATTGACAGATCTTGTGTATGTCACATCTTTGGTTTCATACGGTGACCATAAATTGTGCTCTAGGGTAGATTAAAAGTAATTTCTTGAATTAACAGCATGACACATGAGAAGGAGAGAAGGAAATAATAAAAACCAATCTGGCCTTGCATTCCTCTTGTCATGGAAGCTGTGACCACTCAGTTCTGACATCCACGTCTGAGAAACATCGGCCCACTCGCTTACCTCAGAAATACCGTGGTCGCGCCGTCTTCCCCGCCGTGCGGCTGACATGCATGTCATTATTCCCGCTTGAACGCGGCAAGAAAATTATGTATTCTTACTGATTGTCTCATTTGCAGTTAGCGGGCGTATGCGACACTTAATTGATTGTGCTTTCGCCCGGGGGGGGGGGGGGGGGGGGGGGTGGTGTTGGAGTGAAGTGGAACGGAGATCATTTGTCACTGTCATCGTCATCTATTATCTCGGCGCTGGAGGTTGAAAAGTGGGGAAAAAAAACCCACGTACTGACTTTAAAGTTGAGGGGTGAGAAACACTGACTCATTGTCCATCCATTACATTCAGCCTTTTCAATTATCTGCTGCCAGTCCGCACTTTGTTCACGTTCCCCTCGCTCATCAGGGGGTCTTAAGGTCCTGAAGGAGTCCGTAAAGAAGGAACCCTTAAAGCGCCGACCGGCTGCTTTTCAACACGTCGGTTACCGCGCCGCCAGCTTCCCTTGTGCATACATCCAAGTAATGACGTTGTAAATTTGACTAGTTGTGTTTAAGGTTGAAAGTGATTGTGCAGTTGTTTCAGTTCTGGGCCGTAAAGTTGATTTACTCCGGCAGCGGCTGATTATTTTCGACTTTAATGTGCATGGAAGCAGAGAGGATGATTGCATGCTCGCATGTTGTGAAAGGTCATTATTCTGTTGCAAAAAAAAGAAAGGAAAAATGGTCTTAAATTCAGAATTTAATAGTCGGCCAAAATGCAGACAGTTTCACTGCACGCTGCGTTACAGCAAAACTGCAATTAGAAAGTGATTAATTCACCTCGGAGCGTCCCTGTATCTGTGCTTGAAGTGCTTCTGGTTAAAATACCGTGAGCTTTTAAGTGAAACCCAACTGATTTCCACTAGTGTCGACACAACAGAGACGCCTTCTGTCCCCCGTCCCCCGTCTGAGACGTCTTCTGTACGGGTGAAGATATCAATCATGCAGCTTGATGGATTCTCAAAATTCAATTATAACTTTCATCACTACAGTGCTTTAGCAGCTTTTGGTGCACACTACCAAGGCTTCCACTTTTTTCTCCCAAGGAGTACACGTGCATCTGAGTGACTTAATTCACACTGGTTGACGACTAAGGAAGGCGGGCTGTACCCGCTTGCTCTCCGATGTCCCCTGGAAGTAGAAATTAAACTACTTCAGCAGACTAGAAAGCAGCGTTTCTTCCTTTATAGCACTGTGAACAATGTCTAGGTTATTACAGGGTGTAGAAACTACATGCATGTGGACAGTTATGATGATCAAAGCAGAGCTGTGGAAGTGTGCAGTAGACATGAGCCACAACCCTTTAAAACAACACAGACATTAAAACATTTTTTTTTTTGACTGTCACAGCTTTTAAAACACTGAAATCTTAAAATGTTTCACCAAAATCCGTCTCAAAAGCCTTCGGATTTCTAGAAACATTCGTTGTGCGATACAGTTTTAACTCCTATGTGCAATTTTAAAGTCAGCAATTGTCCCCAAACGCATGTTTTAGTTACAGTGGGAGGAATTCGGAGGACGTAGAGGAAAAACCTAAACCTCGGCACAGGGAGAACATGCAACATTTTGTATGGCAAGACCCCCTGGTCCAACCTGGACTCAAACTCTTGGATCATCGCTCTATGAGTGCAACATGTTCCACTTATTGGATTGATGCCAATGACCGTGAGAAATTAGTTTTGGTTGACAAATTTTCAATGTGATACCATAGAGCAGAGTGTGTGGTATACGACCCCCGGCCATGATAACCTATTGACATTAACTCTTATAAATCCAATGTTGAAAGTTGTCAAAACTTTCAAAACACAACACTACAACTGAGGTTCTGTAATTTCCGAAAGTTCTATTTGAAAGAAGTAACTTTTTTGTTTTTGTGCATGTCGTCACTTTTAGGCCACAATTTCTACGCTTTCAAGTGAAAAAAGGAAAAAACTTTCATTGCGTTTTGCGTGTCCATTTATAGGACAGCGGTGCTCGGAGCCACTGAAACACAACTCTTTGAAAACGGCTCCCACTGTGGAACTTTTCTAAAACGCTCAGTCTTTGTCTCCGTGGAAACGGGGGTGGGAAAAACTGATGGCATCAGTCAGTCTTGGTCGAAGGTTATGGAAATCCTAGGGTTCCGTAGTCGTCAGAATCCCCCTCTTGGCCTTGTCGGCAGGATCCAACGGAAAGGACGAGCCGATACAGTTTGAGTTGCTGGAAGCTGTCACAACCCCCTTCGAGGCTCCAGTCCAGATTTTCTGTCGGGTTTAACTCCTTTAGTCTTTCCCAAACTAATTTTCTATCACGCTGCTACTGCACATGTGCACCAGGGCTGCAGTAAATAGTTCTTCTTTCTGCACATGCCCGAGTAGAATGACAAGAACAACGTTTGCCTCCGTTGTGTCACGACTCCATGACGCCAGATTCTCCTGGAACTTGGTAGTTTTAGAGTTGAGAGTGACCCGGAATAACAATCCAACTTGGTCATCATGTTCGTACGAACGTCTGTGTACTCTCCATTCTGTTTACAGTGTATTGTTCCCTGGCGTGTGTGTGTGTGTGTGGTTTCATTGTGAAAGCAAACAGCGGCAGCTCGTGGTTTCTGGAAGAGATGCTTCAGGGACGTGCATCTTGGAATATATCTCAGTTTCTTCATCATATTGTGAAGCTCAGTGGAGCCTTTTCCGACTTTCTGTGTCTTTAGTAGGATGTGACATCACCATAGATCTCTGCTCTATTTTTTATTTTTTTTGTAAAACTCGTGTCTTTCTCTCAGTTGTCTGTTTGTTTTCTTGGAATTTGAAAAGACTTTCGGAGGACCGTCTTTTCTCAACTTTCCTCCTCCAGTTCAGCTGGTCTGTTTGAGAAATGCACACAAGTACTCATTCAGAACCATTAAGGCTCTTAGTGAAACTAGACGGTGTGTTCGACAGCAGAGGGACTCGCATGCCAGGGTTACATCACAATGTCTGACTTCTCAGAGCTGAAGTCCATCTGGAGCAAATTTATTGACCAGAGTCTTCGGTGTCTGATGTTCACGGAGGAAGACGTGAGCTGCAGAGAATAACACTCAATTACTCTTGTCATTTATTTTATGCTGACAGCTCTATGGCACCTCTCTTTGCTGTAATATGCATCTATACATTCTCTTGGAGCAGCTGTGCTGACTTTGATTGTTGACTTTGGAGTTTTTGGTTATCTTTCCTTTGAATCCCTATTAAAATTTATGTTAATTGCAGTTTTGGTGAATTAATTGCTATTCATTAAACTTTTTCCGCGTTGGATTGTGAACAGTTGGCGATAACAATAAATTTGTGTTATATTATGCACCCCCACCTTTTAAGTATAAAAAACTGTCGCATTGCAATATTGCAATTTTTCTTTTTATCCATCACTACTCTGGCCACAAGGTGGCAGCATTGTGATCCACCGTCAATCATTTTGTTTCCAGAGAAGAAGACAGTGAATCTGGAAGTTGAGGCAAGGTGGTCTCAGTTTCCTCCGCCAGGTCGCCTGAACCAGAAAAAGCATTTAACTGTTTATATGAATCCAACTTTATTTGGCCGTTGATGTGGTTTCCAATTATTCTAAGTGCATCTGTTTTTTTTATACATACACCCTTTTTCTTTATGATGGACTATCCCTTTATTTTAGCATCTAGATTATTACTTACTAATTTCAGAATTTTTTCTTTTTTTAAATATGCAAAGTAAGTATTTAATTGGTTTTTGAAGATATTTAAGATTTATTAGAACAGCCTGAGCTGAGCTTTCCGAACTTGACGCCGGTCCAATTGTCTTTTGTTATGCAATTAAATACACCATGGAAGGAAAATTGTTCCCAGGAGTTCCCCTAAGACAGGTTGCGGACCCCCCTCGGTGATCCACAATTTGATAAAACATTGAAGGGAAGCCAAAAACTGGTGGACAAATCCACTCCCACAGACCTTCAAAAGCAGGAGCCTTCAAAATGAAAGAAATTGGCAGTTTTCCAGGTCTGCTTTGGTTTCTGGAAAGTGTCTTTTTCTGGTTTTCTTTGATTCATAGTCCGTCCGTCCCCCCCTCCGTGATCTCTGCTGCCCTCACCAAGGGGGTCCTGGCCACCCCAAGTTGGGAACCACCAACTGCATTAAGCCACTGTTGCTCTCCTTGAGTCTTCCCAAGCAAAAATTGATTACCTAATTAGTCCATCTGGTTGTTTTTTTTTCGTTTTTGACAAATGTTCTTTGGTGGCCGCTTGACTAAATTCCATGTATTATAAACGCTGTGACAAAACAATATGCTAATAGAAAGCACGATAAGATTATACGGTGAAGCAGTTGCTGCATATCTTTGCATATAAATCGAGGAAGTCACTGCAGACGGTGCTTAAAGCCTCGGTGGGAAGTTAACAGGAGGTCCAAGTGTTTACCGCACAAAATATGTGTATGTTGACAAAGAAAAACTGAAACAGAAAGAAAGAGCTTCATTTATGGTGCAATTATAATCAGCGTGATTAAAGGGCATGCGTGTGTATGTGTGGGCACTTAGTTACCTTTCGAGAAGAAAATACTGTTAGTGTATTTCTGTAAACACCCAAAATGGGTTAAATTGACAGAAATAGAAGTATGTATGTAGTTGCCCTCCGACATTTTTATATGTCAGTCCACCCTCTTAAAAACTGATATTTGACAAGCTGTAACCCTTTCTAACCACCATAATGGAGCTCCTGCTTCCTTCCATCCCTTTCAGTCCAAGACAGACGATCTCTTCCATCAGTATTACATTTGATGTTCTACACAGTTTGCTGAATATTGTTTCAGTCTAAAGTGGGTCGATATAGCACTTCTACTTCACTTTTTTTCTATTCAAACTACATTCTTTCTTGGCCGGCCGGCCCGACCCATTAATCTCCTCACATTAATGCACAGATTGGTTGGCAAAAGTTGTGTTTTTAAAGCTCAGTGAAATTCAGTTTTCGATGAGATCTGACTTGTTCATCGTGAGAACTGCAGAGTCTCAGCGTGAACCTGAAGCGATCAGAATCCTCTCATAGGCCGTTATCTTGTTCTCCGTCTGAGCTGTGTGTCGTACACACCGGCTGTCTTTCCTGCCAATGTTCAGCCCTGCAGAGCATCGCCTTCAGCTCTATTTACATGAGTTCAAGAGGTCAGAATTATTTCCTGTTAACAAGCGTCTTGCTGGCCTGTGGGCTCATGGTCACATGGTTCATTCAGATCAATAAGATCCAACTTCATCAATGATGTGTTGTTTATTTGTTGTAACTTCTCAACAATCAATGTGAACAATGCTCGTCGTATTTGGAGTGGAAATTGAAAGGTTAATAATAATAATTCACCTGTACAAGTCAAACTCAAAGTAAACAGACGTAATGAATGCAGGACATTGTTTTCAGTCGTTACTTGTGAAGAAATGCCTGTGTGCCATTTTTTTCTTAACTGAAGGATTTAACTAAATCGTGTAAGTGCTGTTCAAGCAACAACTGCATGTATAAGAAATAAATCTTGAACTATTTAAAATACTGATGAAAACTTACAGAATAGTTGCACGTTAATGTCAGTTTTCGCTCTTTGTTTTTAAAGAGGTTATATTCTCCAGCTTTTCAACGCTTCCACATGGTTTCGTTGGTCCAAAAGTTTCTAGCTTCTCCTTGATTTTTTTTCAATATTAGATCATAGGAGCTTCATTCAAAATCTGCTGTGTCTGTGTGAGCTGGACTGGCTCCACCCACACATGCCCATCTTGGGATGGGGAGGAAGTACTTGCTCTCGTGGTGCCATGTGCCAGAGCAGAACTGCCTAATTGTGGGAGGAGTCAAAGGGAGGGCCTACCTTGATTGGAATTGGCTAAACCCCTGATGACACTATATAGGGTTTGATTTCTGATTGGCTGGTTGGAGCAACACACTTTTTAAAAACTGAAACAAGCCAGGGAGAGAGAGGACAGACTTAGGACGATTCGTACTGTAGGAAACCATCAGAAAGGGAATTTTTCATAATATGACCCCGTTAAGGCTTAAATCTTCTGAAATATAATTTTAAATCAAGCCCATGGTTCTCGATCAGAACAGGCTCTAGAACAGGCTCGGGCAGAAACATTAAAGCTATAGCCATGCCTAATGGTTTTAGGCAGAAATCTGAGTTTTGGGTGTCTATCCCCAAAAATGTGGGTGTCAGAAGATCTACGACCACTCCTCTCTATGATCTGGTTTAAATTTACATTTTGAACTTTTCAGTGTGGAGTCTCCCTGTGGCTTTTCTTTTTGTTTTGTTGTTTTATTGTTTTTACTTCCCTCCACAGTCCAAAGCTGTCCTTGTTAACTGGGCCAACTGTGGCTCAGGTGGTGGAGCAGGTCGTCTTCCAGTCTCTTGATTGACACCTTTTCGCTTTCATGCATCAAAGTGCACTTGGACAGGAAATTGAACCCCCAAATTGTTCCCAATGGGAGACGGGAGCACCTTGCATGGCCGTCGTCACTATGTGGAGTGTGTGTGTGAGCTCATGCGACTAACGGTGTGAATCCCCTTGGGACTCCTGCAGCGGTGAAAATGTGCTATCTGAGTGAAATCCATTTACTCTTTTAATTATTGTTTCTGAATTGGCCAAAGGTCGTCTGACTGTTTGTGTTAGTTCTGCGAGTCACTGGTTACCTGTCCAGGCTGCCATTTTCCCGTTGTTAGCTCAGATCGACTCCAGCCCTGTCGGCCTTGCCTCGTATGAAATGGGCATAAAAGATTGAGGGACAGATGCTCGGTTTCTGTGAAGAGATGTTTCAAAAGGCAGTGACGTTTTAAACACAGGCCTTGGCGACCCTGCTCCTCTCTCACCTGACAGGTTTCTCAAAAAAAGATTTCATCTCTGTAGAAATCAGTTTCTCATTCGACTCTGGCTCTTCAAGCCGAGACTCGTCACACAAATTGCCCTTGCGAAAAAGAAAAAAAAAAGTGCGATGACATTTCATCAGCGTCTCCTCTCTCTGACTCAGAATAACACGAAGTTAACCTCCACCAAAGTTTCCCAAACACAGTTTAATTAATGAAGCAGTGGCTCGGTTCTGGAGTCGTCAGAGGCCAGGCGCTGTGTTGACGAGGCATCATCAGAGAGCAGACTCCACAAGCGGTCATGTACACAAGCAACGGCAATGATCAATCATTTCACAGATGTACGACTGGTGTGTTTGTGTGTCTCGGTTGCTCGCGGTGATCAAGACTTGCTTGTTGCAGTGATGTGGGACTTTCTTTTTTTTTTCTTTTTATCTCATTAGATGTCATCCAAATCAGAGCCAGCTATAAGGGGCATGATAACCTTACACTATCACTTTCAAGGAGGGGCAGTCCAAACAGATAAACAAGCTTGAATTAGCGAGGGAGAAGGAATATTCATTGCATCGAATTGCAAATATCAATTAGTCATGCATAATTGAAACATTCGTAAAAAATTTGGATTTGGGCTCTATTTGAGTCTCTCAGTACATTCGTGCAACACTGCGGACCGGCCCTTCCTTGGATGCATTTCTCTGGTATTCCTTGCCGATTATTCGTTTCATATTGTGTACTTTTTATTTAGCAGGTCATAGTTCTTATCTCTATGCAAGGTCTCACAAATGAAGTCGTCTTTTGGATTCATGATGACTCAAACCTCTCAGGAAAATCAGTCAAATTGGGTGTAACTACATTGAATTTCTAGAAATGTATCTGGATATCCACAGTACAAAAGTTCATTAAGATTATGTGTAATTTTTTATTTGCCAACGAAAGTTGGGGTTAAGGTTATGCATGTGTCCGCGTGTTTTTTGGTTTTATTAGTCTGTATGTATGTATTTGATCAACTTTGGGCCAAAACTACTGACCCGAAATGCATGAGATCTTCAGGGATGATTTGTCATCATCCAAGGACCAATCCGTTAGATTGTGGGATCGATCAGCTCCTGGAGAGGTGAGATATTTACTCCCTTGTGGACACACTGGAGCTCCGCGGTGCGCCCCTCAGTCAGGGCTGCAGAGAGCTTCAAAAGCACAGTCACAGAGTCTAGAATTAGATTTACAAAAAACATCTAGAAGTTATTATTATGTCTGATGTGCCTCCAGAAAAAAAAAACATTCTAAGAATCTTTTAGAAACCCATTCAGAAGTCCGTTGAGAAAAACGGTTATTTCAGATTTGTCAGTCAGATATTCAGAGTTCTTGTATAGAAATGCGTCTCTCCAGTCCAACTATGTTCCTTATCAATATCTCTGATCCAGACGAAACCTCTGTAGGACCATGATTTAGACTTGCAGAGAATATCTGTTTATTGATGATAACTATCCAGAAATCCTTCACTGTTCAAAAGTCCAATGAGAACTTGTGTGATTGAAGGATTTACTGTTGACAGTAAATGAAATATTGAATAATTATTAAGCGTGGATATGTAACTGAGGTAGAACACACATTGAAAGCTGCTTTTGCTTCGATACGACCTTGTACAATGCAGATAAACTTATGAGTTCTGCTTCTATCAGTATATTTCTTCAATTTACTGCAGTGCGTCTGTTGAAAACAATTAAGCATTTTTAGTCCATCCAAAACGAAACGATAGCGTCAAGATAAGCCATTTATTTGGAACATTTTTTAAATACTCTTGGTAAATGAAACAATGAAAAGGTTTATAGTGTTTCCCTTTGGCGTCAAAAACTCTGCTTTAAACAGAGCTAAACACACACTTCGGTGTCGTGTTTACCCTGAGACGTGTCCCACATTAACAGATGGAAAACAAAGCAGGCTGGAAGTGAGCCAGTTCGACAACATGTCACACTATTACCATAAATCAACAGAGATCAATAGCCACATGTTTTGTGGAATTTGTGCTGCATGAATAAAACAAGACATTTAAAAAGTCACAACCACATGGGACGATGAGCAAATACCAAACCCAAAACAAGCCGTGTGCCCTGCTCATAACAAGATCCCACGGTAAAGCGTGGGCGTGTGAGCAGGTAGGCCTGTTTTCATAATGTTCAGACTGTGTGTTATGTCAACGTTTCCACTCACCCTCCTTTCTCTGCTCAATTCTCAGAGGGTGCAAATATAGCCAGCACTAGGTTACTGTGTTTATGTGTGTGTGTGTGTGTGTGTGTGTGTGTGTGTGTGTGTGTGTGTGTGTGTGTGTGTGTGTGTGTGTGTGTGTGTGTGTGTGTGTGTGTGTGTGTGTGTGTGTGTGTGTGTGTGTGTGTGTGTGTGTGTGTGTGTGTGTGTGTGTGTGTGTGTGTGTGTGTGTGTGTGTGTGTGTGTGTGTGTGTGTGTGTGTGTGTGTGTGTGTGTGTGTGTGTGTGTGTGTGTGTGTGCTGGGTTCAGGAAGGACATTTCACGGAAGGGAAATGGGAGAACAATACCTCTGGCCTCAGCGTCTGTCCAGTGTTGCTGTGTCCTGATGAGCTGTGCTGCAAGAAAAAAAAAAAGAAGAAAAAAGTCCCTCTCATTGGGAGAAATTATTCCGTTTAAAGCCGTGCTTCCTGCAGTTTTATTGCAACTCGTCTCAAAACTGAATGATCGACCAGCGGCCTCTTGATGTCCCATTACAGCAAATAAAAGTGTTGGTCGGAACGGGCAGTAAACAGATTTACTGGCGCTGGAAGTGTGACGTGTCTCCTGAAGAAAAAGGGTCACATTGTCGGGGATTATACTCCGTCGGAGTGCTCCGTAAAACGTGACGACAATCTACCGTTACACTGCGAGACATCTTGGTTACAAAGTTGTTGTTGAACTTGACTTTACTGTGGCTCTTTCAAGGACACATCATACCCAGAGGAGGAAAAGTTCTTCTCTTGAGAGTAAAACTACTCAAGGTTTAGTGTCCCAGCTCCACCTGTCAAGATGGCAGACGACCCTTGAGAGAGACACTGAACCCCAAACGGCTCCGACTAATCAGGTCAGGCCTACACGATAGGTGACTGCCGTCTTTGTATTGTGAATAGTTCTGAATAACATGACTATAAAACTACACCAATTTGCCATTTGCCATATGTTGACCTCATAATGTTAGTTGGAAGGTCTGCAGAGTATCTAAATTACTGCTGTACTTCCTCTTGGGTACAGGTGATAAGGACTGGTGTTAGGAGCATATGTGGCAATTTGATTCTAGTTTTATCTTGCTGAAACCCTGATCGTGAACGTAAAGAGCCGTCAAAATTTCCTTTGCCCGTTTCCAAGATGCCACAACTATAACACACATTGCTGACTGTGCCGGGTTCTTTAACCTCTAGTGGCGCTTTTCCACCCGTACCTACTCAGCCTTACTCAGCTCTACTTGCCTCGCCTCTACTCAGCTCTACTTGCCTCGCCTCTACTCGCCTCAGCCTCGGTCGTTTTCCATTACAATATCTAGTCCCACCACGGCGTGGGCGGAGCTTTTCCCCGTCGTGCACAAGTAATCACCCCCGATATGATGCAGCGGGAACATCCATCGAATATCAGCTCAAATAATAAATTAAATAGTATATATTTTCTATATTTATTAATAATACAACATGTGGATTGTTACGATCAGGCTTCACTGTCCGATGTTTCTGTTTTTTTTTTATCTTTTGGGTAGAATAGTAGTGTAGGGTCCTTGACCAGACGTAAGTTTTAATTCAGCATCCTACCACAATACAATGATTCCACTCTGGATTATATGTTGTCCAATTTGACCTGAGGTTGGTTCCACTCCCCGGAGAGGGATTGATATAATTTTGAATAAAAACATCACAGATCTTTTTGTTCTCCACCCAACACATGTTTATGGTTTGGTGCACCAAGTAGGGATTGGTGTTTCTCAGTCTCCTTGCTGTATCGGCATGTCCGCTCTTTTACAAAGGTGCATTAACTTTTAATCTGAATGTAGACGAACTCAGAGCAAGTAAGGCGTCTTGATAAAAGAGCGAGATATCATCTAACTTTATTTTTTTTTACCGCGTGGTTCTAATTTAAGAAAAGAACCCAATAAGTAATGGACCTTGAAGAAAGAGAGGAAGGAAGTATCGCAGGAAGCTGACGAGTCCGAACGCAGCTTAATTACTGACACAAACATCTCAGCCAGTCTCTTTGAAGAATTTGCCTTTTATTTCACGACTTTCATGCTAAAGGTGACTTTTCTAAGACTCGTGTTGTCCGTGCCCCCCCATGACACGTTTCCTGGTCTCTAAATTCTCTCAAACATCCATTTTAACTTTCCCACAGTGCCGCGCTGTCGTAGAAATGAACTTGAGGAATGCTGCAGTCTGATCTCCGGTGCTCTTTGGAGCTGCTTTAATTTGCCACCTCACCAGAGACTCAAGATAATTAGTCCCAATGAGGGATTAACTTCCGGCCACTGCACATTTCAGATCAGCGAGACAAAACTGCAGCAGCGTAATCGCTCCGTCAGGGAACTCTGGACGAGCTTGACGCAGTCAGTTGTCTGATAAAGTCAGTTGAACTTAATATTTCAGCGGGACAAACACAATGGACGATGGGAAACAGGAATCATAAAAGTTGGATTGAATACCATTGGGGTTAAATATGATATATGTGAAAGTAATTCTTGAAATTTGACTCCGTGGGGTATTTTCGAGGGAAGAAGCTTGGGAGCCAATTATTAAATTGTGGGTCTGCCCGGTTCTTCTCACTGTTTCATTAGTTATAAATGTATATCTGCAATATTTCCACTTACAGGAGCAAACTTAATTTTCATAGTTGAACAACAGCAAACGATCCTCATAATCAACACTAAAGACGATTTATGTTTACTGGGTTGTTGGTATATAGAAAACCTGTTGAGAACTAATGAATATCCCTGGGCACAACATATTTTTCAAACGATCAATATAGCGGTAATTTTTTTCGATTAAATAGTCTATCGATTACTTTTTCTGATCGTCTAAATGGTTATTTTTTGGATTATTAATTATTTTCCCATTATTTGCTTAATATAGCAATTTAAACATTGTGTATATGAAAAAAAGTTTGATTCTTATAACATTTCAATGTTTATTCAACATTTCTTTAATACAGCATTGTATTTAGCACTCCTAAAATCTCCCCCCCCCCCCAAAGAAAATAAAATTCAAGTAACAATTAAGTAGTGCAAAATATTAATAACAGGAGCAAACAACTGCGTGCCGCATTAAAACAACTGGTAACCATTTGACATTCATTCCCTCCTGGGTCATCCAGAGTGTGTGAGACACTCTTCCTCTGTGTCTGGAGAACCCAAATTATGTGGATAATAAAAATTATGGCAACATGGTGTGTTGTCAAAAAAAACACACGTATATGTTGTTATATTTCTTTCAATACTTACTGACTGGTGCTGCTTCAGCTTGCAGATTTTCAGACTTTCACTGGCCATTTTCTTTTCTTTTTTACCAGAAAAGATGCTTCCTGCTCTAATTTCATGTCTTATTGCTTCTTTAAAACCATATTCCATGTAATTCTCTTGGTACACTTTATTTCCCCCATTAACCAATTCATCTTTGACATGCCGCCATTAATTTGCTCTGCTGCTTATTTTGTAAAACTTACCTTTATGTACATTGGAGACCGTTTCAAATATATGTAATTGAATCAAATTCAGACTCACCTATTTTTAAGACATGACATAGTGTTAAACATCTCAAAATCAAGAGGGCTTTGAGACGCCGCTGAATCTTTGCCCCCCCCCCCCCCCCCCCGCCTCCCTGCATACATTATTTATGCACAAAAAAATAAATAATAAAGGAAACAACAATCGAGACTTTCACTGGATTAACTGCATCAAAACATGTGAAATGAAATTGCCGATATATTGACGTTCCAAATCAACTTCCACCTTGATTCTTTATGAAGAGCATCTACTAGATAACATGATATTAATATACCAGATAGACAATCAGACCTTTTATCAGGCTTCGAATTCAATACCATAAAAGGCTTTCTGAGTTTGAACTTCCTTTATGAATGATGTTTCCGTACAGTCTGTGTAGTGACGCGCGCTTCCTGCAGGAAGTCTGGTTTCCTTCCGCCGTCTAAAGACGTCAACGTGAGGGTGACGACCAGATCGAACGTCGGTGTGTTTCACCGACTTAATCCACACGTTAAATACAAATACAGTCCAATGGAGCACGTTTTCACTAACTTAACAATATTTCTTTTTAATCTTTTGTCAGATGCTGAAGTATTATATGTATAAAATCGAATCTTTGATTATTGTTTTTTTTCTAAAACCCAAAACAAACATTGTGAATAAATGTAATATTTCTACCCGATTAAGCTTTAATTGGCAAAAGTCAAAAGTGATGTTCTCTGTGACTTCGACTCTCCTGGAAAACTCAGCAATGCCTTTCTGTATTCAATTTATTTCTACTCGTCTTACGTTTACTGTTGATTTTGTTTCAGTGGTCGAGGTAATTCACTTTTCACTGGTTTCTTCTACACACACATCAGCATTATGCATATTATGTTGATAATCTAACTGAATCGTATGACTTTGGAGGACAACGTTCTCTTTTTGATGGCTTATCCTTAACCCCCGGCATGACTTTATACACAAGTTGTAATCTGACAGATTAACAGTCACCAAATGAAAATTTATTTTTTTGAAATTATGGAGAGATAAAAAATCGGTCAGTGATTTATTAATATTTCTTTGCACATTACTGAAAAGAATAGAGAGTAAAACAACAGTTTACAGCAAATCTGTCAAAATGAATGGGAAAATGTTGCTCAGTTGAAATATCTGGACGCAACTGGAGACTAGTTTCACAATCATTGTGCAGTGGATTGGATCGTGGCTTTTCCATATTTCTGTGTTTTTTTTATTTTTCTGACATTTCACTTTTGTTTCTCTTCAGCGGATCCTCTGTGTTTGATATTGTTTGTTGGTTTTAGGCGATAATATGTATTAGTTTCTTGCATTTCTGTGGAAAAATAACATTTATTTAAAGGTTACAAAGAAATGTATTCATGAAAAATAATGAAAATAGATTCTATTCAAAGGTGCCTTAAAAAAAAAAACGTCCGAGTGTGTGGATGGCGTATCAAAGCAAACTGTATTATAGCTTTAAAATAATGAAATGCAGCACAACAAGAATAATCACAGAGTGAGTAAAATCGGCTTTCATGTGGGACTTATGGGCAGTCAATGACTCCAGAGCACAATACTAAAATAAAAAATGTTTGACATTTCCATAATCATACAAAACGATAAAGCAAAAACCGTTCAGAGATGCTGTTTATAGTTCATTTAGTAACATTTCATTCTATACACTTGTGCCACGCTGTCACTGCGAATGCATCCACACTACATTTCATTAACAGCTCCGCGGGCTGGTTTAGTTCTGAAGTTTGATAGCGTTTCCTCTGAGCTTAAACACTGTAACCTGTTACTGAAATATTCATAAGCTCCACTATCACGGCCCTTTGAAGTGCGCCGGCACCTGTGGCAGAATTCTCTATGAGGGAAGACGCTGCCGCTTTTTAAACCACGCCGTCTGTCTTGTTTCCTTTGGAAGCTGCACAATAGCGATTATATTCCCTGAAACGCACCGAGGGAAGAGGTGATGTCACGGCGTTCTCGTGGGACCGCTGCGTGGAAAAAGGCTGCGAGAGATCATGAACCAAAGAGCATGAGCAGATGGTACTTTACACCTCCTATTCTCCGGTCATATGTTGGGCGTAATACGTTTTTGTGTTTTTCCTCCCAATGTCCAGCGCAGCACAATGCTTGTTTCTAATTACAGGGTTGGTTGGTTACTATTTAACTTGTGACTGTCCTTGTCTTTGCTGTGGGGTGCATACAATAAACTACAATCGGCGTTCTGTAGAGCGCATTCCTTTCGCCAACGCCACATTTGTCACCATGGAAACCAATGGGTTCCAAGGTTATTAGATCCACCACACCACTCCTTCCATCATCAGTCTTGGTCGTTTGAATTGCTTCATGTTATCACGGACTCGGATGTACACATATTTCACAGTTTCTGTGTGACCCACCCCGGACCGCTGACCCTCAACCGCTAACCAGGATAATGAGGTCACTGTATCATGGAGCATATCGGAGGATAAGGAATTGAAAACGGGAACATTTTGCCGTTGGTTTGACATCAATCGGATTCATTTGACAAAAAGCACGGCTGCTTTATCAGTACATTTTATCCCAAAAAAATGAAAACCGTGTCTGAGAAAACCTGGCATGTAGTCACTCTGCAGATCCACAAGCACATTCGATTCAAACATTCGTTTCTAAAGTTGCACAAAACAACTAATGGAGATATCCGAACCCAGGCCGGTCTGGCATTATTTACCTGGAGCCCCGCTGATCCTGCGCCATGTGGGAAGATTAACGTCACGACAATGTGCTGGGACACAAAATGCTGACATCCGGATTCTGTTATGTCGGTAAGATATTGTGATATTAGGGGCAGTGTTTTAAACACCTCTGTCGATTGGCCCTAATTAAAATGTAATCAGCAACAACGTTCCGAGCTATGGCCGATTTCTGGCGAATTTGCTGATTATCGTCGGGGTTTTATTTCGTCGTGGTAGTTACATATAGTTTAGGCTGTGGGTGAAAATTCCAGCCAAAGTGTTTAAAATGGCGAGCATTTATTTATTTATTTAAATTTTTTTTACTTTTAGCCATCTTATTCATCCCAAGCTATTCAAGCTTCAAAACAATCTCCATTCTGCATTTCAGGAAAATCCAATTCACTTTCTCCAAGACAGTCATATATTAGTTAGTTTTATATCGGTTGTGTTCATGCAAAGCAGCAAACAAGGACATTGTTACAAAGAATTTACCATCCAGCAACCGACAAAGGAATCGGCTGAAGCCCCGTGGCTTATTTTGCCGATCTTGTACCATTGAAGGATTACGACAAATAAAAAGATCAGTAATCGAATACAAAACGAAGTGAAATAATTTTTCGGAAAATAAGTAAATATCAAATCACCAATTCACAGCATAATCTTTAGTCATTTTACATCTCAAACTCTTTTTGAAAACACACTTCTTATCAGTCTGGATGAGTTTGAATAGCTATTTATTTATTTGTTTGTTCACAAATGGTTTGCCAGAAGGCTCTCTGTTCTGGCAGTGGTGAATTATAGCAATGGCTAATGTGGAATGACTTTGGAGGATTACACTTATTGTAGAGGCCTTTTCTTTTTTGTCTTTTCTTTTTCTTTTTTTTTTTTTTAACTCAAGCATGATTCACATCTTGGCCCGCTACGCTATTAAACATTGATCGTGCGCTAATAAGGGAGATGGGATGTGGTCCACTCGTTCCCCCAGCGATGATGAATTGCTCCACACACTGAGCAGCGACGGCTCGTATTTTGCTCATGATTATTCACCGGCTGCACACCTGCATATTTCTGCTCCGTAATGATAGAATGAGATTAAAAATATATAAATTGGGATCAACTTCAGGTTTTTATTTTTAATCGGGGTCACACAGTCCACGTTGTTAAACTTTGTTAGTCCGAGTTGCCTTTCCAAAAAGAATTTTTTCGGAGGATTCGCTTTCGGTCGTTAGGAGCGAAATATGAAATAAATCCAAGATTTTCATCAGAAGTTGTTTTGGAACGATTGATGAAGTCTGGTTGTGGCAGCAGAAAACCCGGCACACAGATACAAGGTGCTTCACTGCGATAATTCTGAGTCAGCTGGTCTGAGTTCATACAAACTTCTTTTCCCTTGATGCAGAACTTTTTTTGGTTTAGATTCCACTGTTTTTATAGAATGACATTGTACTAAAAAAAAATTTAAATAGTCATAAAATCACGTGATTATCTGGCTGCTACTTCATCTTGAGGACAAGAAGTGACAAGTCTGCCGACATCCAATGATTGTAATCGCTGCCTTTTGGGGGCGACCATCACTCACAACAATGCTGTTGATTCGATCAAACACACGTATGAATGGTGCTTTAATGTGGGGCTGAATTGATCGACCTGGTCATGGGTTTGATCTTTTTTTTTTAAAGCAGTTGCGTCAAATATTTTGCAATATTTAAATTCCGCAAAGACGATTCAGAAAAATAGAATAAAAGAATACGTGACAGGTCGTCTATTCTTCAGCCATTTGCTCTTCAGATTTATTTAAATAGCGCCCATTCCACTGATTTACTATAACTACACCCACATTTCTAAATAACTGTGTATCTGCTGTTGGTTCCGTTTTATTTTCAGTCATTTTTTCTCAATTCTGTAAATTCTTTGCTTCTGATCACGCACGATGCAATAATGAAATATAGACGTGAAATCAGATCTGTTGTCGGCACAATCGAGGACAGCAGGGTTATATCTGATTACCCAAATATGTTGAAATGAAGAACATCAATGTACAGTACATGGAAACATACTTTTTTGTTGCACTGCAGTTCTTTGGTAAACATGTTTTACAAATATAATACAGTAAAACCTCTGATGTAGGGACGCCCGAACATCCAAGGGCTTGTGTCCCCTGAAGACAGGTGTCCTCTCTGGACCAGTTGATATTCAACGAACCAAACACCAAATGTGTTATGGGAGAAACACGATTATTTAAAAGCACTTAACTGAAACCAATACAAAGATGTATAGAATATATACACACGTATATAAGATGTATACAACGTTTTATTTTGAGTAGTGAAATATTGCTATAATAGCCATTAAAATTTACACTTGAAAGTTTTTCTTTGATGTGGCACACAGTGTACATGATGGTATACCACTATAATTTTGCAAGATCAAACAATTGATCCTGAAAATGACTACAAACTCAACTTAAAGTAAATTTTATTGAAACATTCTGGTGCAAAATACAGTCAAATGTCCACAAATTCTCAGGCCCAGGATTGAACTGTTGTCTTCTTGATGACAAGCAACGTGTCCAAACCACTAAAAGCGCCTTGTCGCCAACGTGAAGGTGTAAAACTGTTCGTCGTGCAGAAGTTGCCGTCCACCGGGCGTGATTGTGAAAAAACAAACTTCAAAGTGTTTCCATCAGAACGATCAGGTGAATTGACTATGAAGCACAGGAATGAGAATTACTCATCGAAACGCTCCGGAGCTGTCAGCGGCTTTGCAAATGAGCATCTCAGATATTCACTCAAGTCTGATTTGGCTGAACGTTTCTGCAAATCATGAGTTGACTTGTCTTTGCCTCGGTACATCAAAACATCATTCAGGATTTTTTTATTTTTTTTCGCCCCCTCTCTCGTTAAATTAAGACCACATCTTCCGTAGAGTACTGCTTTGGTTCCAAACTCTATATTTCTTTATTTTTCTAATACTCGTTGACCTTCCACGGCTGGCAATACTGAAAAACTACATTAAGTTCAGTTAACGGTAATAAGCCAGGCGGACCCAGCAGTCTTCAGTCTTTTTATTGACTTTTAAAAAGCGAGTCCTGCCACTGGAGAATGAAACGCAGAGGAAAAGCCGTAAAACACGTCACAGCTGCTTTAATGTGCAACGACTGACGCAGCTTTAACTGCACAGGCTGCATGTTACAAAGACTTCAAAATCACTTGAGATCCAACGCTGTGGTTTTATGTCAGGTATGAATACAGCGTGGAAATATTGATGCAGATAGTATGTTAGTGCGATGTTCCCCTTTCCAAACAAGAAGTAGTGCTTTAGGAGAGCTTTGTACACACAAGGAAGGGACATTTGTGTGTGGGTGTTTTTTTTTTTTTTATTGTCAGCTGCCTAACGTGTTGCGCTCTCAGAAACCAGAAATGGTTTATGAGGTAAATATTACCTGCGCTGTTACTGTGCAACACTGTTTTGTAAATCTGGGACGACATGCACCAGGAGCACAGGGGTAAATGTTTAAAATGTGTTACATAATCCTTAATGCAGGAGTGAAAAACTCATTTTCATCAAAGGCCATATCGCCAGTTATACTTGCCTTCAAAAGATCTGGTTGTAACTGTAAAGTTAAACAATTACTGTCTCCTTCATTTCACTGGTTATTTCTTTATGTCAAAATGTGTCGTGTTGTCTGTTGTTAAAACTTGCCGTGATTATCTTGAATGAATCTCTTCATGCAGACCCACGAGACTGTTAAACAAAAGACTTACAAATCCTGTGTCATGGAAATATATTGTGTTGTGATGCATGAATTTAGCTGTCTTTCCGAGTTGTGTGACACTTTGAAGTGTAGACGTGTATTTGGTTTTCATGTTCCATTAAGCTGCTTTCTTTCTTCAGAAATGTGTCTCTTCTTGAACTTGTTGGACTTTTACCGTCAATCCATCTTAACTGACACGTCAGAAAACCACCAAAGATGGAAGCATGGCCGTCTGTACGTAGTACTCGCCGGGTTGTATCGGGGATCTGTCAGGAGTACGAGTACTCTGTGGAATATCGACCCCGCTAGTATCAGTATCGGTGCGTCTCAAATAAATGGTGTCAAACTGCTTCTCACTTAGTGATGGTACAGTATTGCCACACTTTCATCCATTGTTGTTTTAATTACTACCTCTATCCCTATTTTAGTGACTCAACACACCACCGTGTGGTATAATTTTGCATTGCGAGACCAGTCAAGCTGGGAAAACTTGAAAAACTTTACAGATTTTGTTAGATCTACCAGCAACATATCACAAAAGTATCCTTCAAGATACATCCTGACTTGGGCTGGGAAAATAATCGATTTAATCTATTAATAAAATTTGTAGCTGAAAAAGATTTTTATTGAGCAAATTCAAGTTTTTTTTCCTCCCTCACAGTTTTTTGCCATTTTTCGCGTTCCGTTCTAACATTCCTTCCTTGTGGGTTTCTGTGGTTGCTGTTGCAGTTTTACTTAAACCTGGTTAAAGCTTGAATTTGTTGAACGACAGAGCCTCATTTACTTTTTGGGGGGGGATTGTTTATATGCATTTTAGCTGTGAGGACAATTTTTCTTTTAAAAGAAATCATGGATTTCATTTTTTAAAATTTTTATTTTTTTGCCCAAATCGCCCAGCCCCCGTCCTGAAATTTTTATTTTTACTCTCTCTGCTTAGTTTTTAAGGTTAGATCGATTTACATGAAACTGCAATGTTTGGTGTTGCTAGAAATGCGTGGGGAGTGCTGCTGTCATTGGGTGACCAATCTTGCCTCACAGTGAGAATAAAGCAGTCTGACCTCTAGCGTGGGGATCTCTGGAGCTTCTACAATCGGTTTAAGTGGTTACCATAATTATCCTTAAATATGTATAAGTATATGTATTATAGTCACAGTTGAACTGGTCTGTTTACAGTATTCCCTGCCCGGAGCCCGGAGCCCAGAGCCAGCTCATATCCACTCCAGCCCCCCTAAGTTATAGAACAAGTATTGAACAAGAAAACTATGTTAAAAGTTAACTATTCCTCAGAAATAATATATAACCCTCAAAATTCAAACTTTTTTTCCCCCTCCCTCTCATCCCTGTGAGGCTTCTTATTTGATTTCCTTGTGTCCGACGGAGCTTGTCCTCGCTCATTTCCAGCTTTGTGTTATCTCAACACGAGACTAAATGAAATCCAATTGGAGAAATGAAACTAAGCGACTCTCCCGGGGCGCGGGGATCCGCAGGCAACGAGCGCCAAGCGGATCACCAGCAGGACGTTAGTGGCCTCTTGATGACTTGGCTGCTTTATTAAAATGGATCTGTCTTGTCGTGCCTTTCTTCTCCTCGTCACAACAGTGATGAGTGTAAGATGAGTGAGACTGTCTGAATCACAGCATCTGAGTTTAGTATCTCAGAAGTACTCGTCGTGATTATTTGGCACTTTATATAGACTGACGTATAACGTTAAAAAAACAAACATTCCGGCTGGTCTTTGCACAAGGCGGTTGATGATGGTACTTGTATGCTGGTGAATTTGCCGCTAATTGCCGCAGAACATCACCAGCTGTGATTGTGGTTTCTCTGCCTGTGACCCTGTGCTGACCTCTTCTGACGAGCAATCTCAACTGAAAAATGAGCAAATTCTAACATAGTAAATGCTATACAACAGATATGTTGAGCCGTGGTATCATAGAAAACTGAGAAAATGTTGGAGGTCAAACGATGTGTGATAATGCACCAGCTGAGATAGAAAGAGATCGTGATTAGTTGAATATAAAGTGAAACGGCGGGACGCGAGACATTGGGATTTTCTTAATATTGGCACATCTTTGAAAGACGAAGCATTTTAACTGATGGAGTGAGCCGGACAGGTGAATTCTAAAGAAACACAGTAAAGAGTTGCTGCTCGGACGGCGGCACGTCGAGGTGGTCCCAGAGCGGCTGCAACACAGTGTGAACTACCAACCTGCATTTGTCACAAGCTTGAGCTGAGAAGGCGCCGATAGTCTCATGTGCGACGCAGATCATGTTATAAATTCACTGCAACAACACACAACAAGAACGACGCGTACGCCATGTTCAGAAAACACCTATTAGACACAGGCTTTATTTGATCCATATAGCGATGCTGTATCCATTTTAAAAAAACAACAACTAATAACACGAGGTCTTTAACCACATGACTTTGATGCTCCGATGTCATGAAAACACGACATGATGACTTTGTTGACTAAATTATTTCAAAGACAGGAGTGTTTCCATATGCATACATTTATAAAGTATTAATTTTCATCGGGAGTCGACACCGAGCAGGTTGACAGTGCACAAGGACGAGCAACACTCTGAACAAATCGCTCATTCAAAAAGGAAATTGAAGTAGCTGGAGAAAACCTACATACATGGAAATGTATGCAAATGACACTCATCCCGGAGTCAAACCAGGCTGTGACTGTTGTCCTACTGTGTGACTCTTTGGAATATTTTCATATATTTTGGTTTTGTGTGGTTTGATAATAAGGACTCCTTTTGCAATGTATTTGCTTACCAAAGTTGTCATGTATGCAATTTTAAATAGAGCTGCAGTGATGAGCTTTTGGACCGTTTTAAAATAAAATAAATTAATAAATCATGGGAGCCGACCATAAAACTGTGTCAGCAGCGTCCGGGCTGCCAGGAAGCACCTCTCCTCATGCAGGAGAATTAATGCTATTAAGCTTGACTGAAAACCACTCTGCCTCTTATTAACACCCATTTATGACTAATGAGGCTCTTTGTCACAGCGTTTAGTGCCCATTTGTTTTGAACTGTACCGCAAACCGCTAACTAATGACAAACTTGTCCACATTTCCCATCCGGTGTCCCTCTGCCAAAACTTTGAGTAGCATTGAGTCCATCCATCAGGAAAACGCCTTGTCAGAGCAAGCCAGGGACTCGTATGGGGAAGAATATGCTTCTTATACTTGGGTGGCCAGTATGTTCTTTGCAGACAATTAGCGGAGTTCATTTATCACCCACTGTGCTGGGCAGGGACGTGGCTCTGGGACAAAGGGGGACACGCTCGGCATACCACAGGTAGCTAATGATGGAGATAACTGCAGTAATAGTATGACTCAACGGTACAAAAATAAAAGTTTTCACTTTGTACGGGGAGGACAGGCTGTGACACTGGTGTAAGAATTATGTATTATATATTTATATTATTTCTACATTATTTATTCACTATTTTTCTTGTGTATATATATATATATATATATATGTATATGTATATTTATGTATAAATAAATACTTTTAAAAATTTCTTTATTTACTTTTTTTGTAAATATGAACACAAATAACGACTGAGGTATAAAATTATTAATTGTTGAGGTGGAGAAGATGTAGGAGTAAATAAGCTTAAGCCTCATAATGCTCCTTTTCATCTATGGTTGGGCATTATTTATTTAAATATAAATACTTTGCTTTGCTCTGTTATGTTTATTTATGTTGTGTGTTTTTATTTAATTTAGTTGTCGTTGATTTGAATAATCCAATTTTTGCCCACATGTCCGAAAAATACTTTTCAATCAATCGTCAATATGACCAAGTAGACTTTTCCTTCGGTGGTTAAGCTGGTTTTCCTCTTCGATGCTTAAAACACGCTTTTCCAGAGTTTGCTCCAGGAATCACACTTCAGCACTGGGTAAATGGGGTAATGGTAGGGGGCAGATATGACCACCCAGTCCGCGCGTCAGCCGAGGATAAACCAAACACACTTCCTACTGCCGGGAAATGTTCCTCGCTGTGTTGCAGAGACTTTCGAGATTATTCCAAAAACAATATATATCAAGTATTCTCAAATAAGCACTATGCTCTCTTAGGAAGACATGACACCGCCGCATAAATAAAGATGATGCTTCCTTGTTTATCATACGGCCAGCTGAAACAATAGCAACGAGGAGTCTTCAGTGTTTCCGGACTTCAGCTTCCTTTAACTGAACACAAGCAATGGAAAGTGGGACGCACATTGTGTTAAACTGCTTTGGTTGAATCACTGTGTGGAGATTGCATGTTTTTCCTTTGCATGGTTGCAGTTTTCTTTCTTCCTCTGGCTTTCTTGATAGTTGGGGTGACTTGATGAAGTGTACATAAGCGCGGCGTTTAAATGGGCCTTAACCTGTCGGCCGGAGTCTCCAGCTTTCCAACTCAGCGACTTGATCAGTTTGTTCTTTGGCTGGTGTGTTGGTTTATTCCTTTGTTGTTAATTGGTTCATTCTCTTGTTTTTTTGTTGGTTTGCTGGATTGCTCTCACATTTCTTCTCTCATTAAGTCGTTCTTGTGTGTTTTTCTTTCAGCTGTTATTTGTTGGTTTTTCTCTCTCGTTTGTTTGTTCGGTTTGTTCTCACGTGGTTCGTTCTTTCATCAATTCCTGAGTTTGTTGATTCATTCCTCATATTTCTTTTGTTTGTTTGCTTGTTTATTTACTTTGCCACTTTGTTCATTTCCTTCTTTTTTCGTTCCTTTGGTTTCTCATCGATTTGTCGCTTTGTTTGTTGCATTGCTGGTTAATTTTTCTCGATTGATTCAGTAGGTTAAGTTTAGTTTGCCCTTTTGTTGATTCATTTGTTTTCTTGTTTGAGGCGACATGCTGGATCTTATTCATATTATGTGAATTCTGACTAAACACCCCCCCCCCCCCCAAAAAAAAAGCCAAAAGATCAACATAACATTGAACACGGGCCTATTTCATTAACTTTCCAATAATTAGCTCCATTAAATGGCTCTCTTTTGAGAGATTTCCTTGCCTCCAATTCTTTTCCCGGGGTTTCTTTACTTTTTCACAATACCTGAACCTTTTATTTTTCTTACTTTCTGGTATCAGGCAGGCTTTGGTTTGGAGTTGTTGTTATTATTATTGTTGTTCTAAAGTTATGTTTTGCCATTTGGAGCCGTGTGATACCTGCTGAAAACCGCAGTAGCTTAATGTTGGGCATGCTGCTGAGTCTTCAGTCTTCTCGCTCTCTCTCTTTTTTTTTTTCTTCTGTTTCTCTTACCCAGCGGCACTAATATATAGAAACACCTGCTGGGTGTTGAATGACCCCATACCAGCTGAGGAACTCTGATATACACAAGCAGAAAGAAGGGGTGGGAGGAAAAACAAGCCAAAAAGGCACCGATTTTATGGGGGGGAATTTTATTTTTTTTGAAATGAAACGACCTATCTTCAGATTAGCTTTTAACATAGATCTGTTTCATTCTGTTTGCCTGTGATAAGGCACCACAATTGTCGTCGCGATAAATATGCAGAAACAGATCCTGCCTTGCATCACTTTAGAGCTGAATGTTGTTATGCAAGCACCCGTTTCAGCTATTTACACTATGTGTAGGATCAGATTTAGGCAAACTCCATCTCCTGTCTCCGGTGTGCCCCGTATAGATCAGCATGCCAAGTATTTCCTCGTGTAATCCCGGTCTTCTACTATGGATCACGCGTGTTAAATTGTTGGCCCCGAGGCGAGACTTGAGAGGAGCGTTTCTGTCTCGATTGTTTCCTCGCGTCAATTAGTGAGCCTACATTCACCGCTCCTCCTCCCCCGGGGGACATTTTTTCCTGCACCGTTTTTTTGTGTCGTTTCACACAAAAGCAGTGTCAGTCACTCTGTGGTTACGTGATTGAATGAAGGATGAATGGGAAGTGTTGGAAATTACTTGACGCTTTTCTTACCAGCTTTGCTGCTGTCCCCTTTGGCTTCTGGCTGCCAGTGAACCGTAACCGGGAGACGGTGATGTGTAAAGCAAAACCTATTGTTGGTCATAGAGGACACACACACACACACACACACACACACACACACACACACACACACACACACACACACACACACACACGCAGGTGCTCACACCTACAGCACAGGCATTTTCCAGTGCTGAGCATCATGAAGAGATGCAAAAACTCTTGCAGAGACACGTCCTCGCTCCTTCACAGTTTTACATCCAAGCTTGCTCGTCTCTGCTCGGCATCCTTCGTGCTACGCAAATCAGGAGAGCACTTGAAGATTGGGAGAGGTCCTGAGCGTTGGGCGAAGCGAGCTAAAAGTCCAGTTACGTGGTGGCGTTACCATCGCTACCGATGCAAAGTCAGTGAAGGGTAACAGCTGGAGCCGCAGGAAGATTGGAGAGGAGTAATTGAAGAGAAGGGAACCTGGAGAGAGCAGCTGAGCCGCAGATCAAGACGGATGATGAGAGGAGTGTCCACAGAAAATTGATCATCCACTCGTGCATTTGGATATTGACTCGCTTTAAAGGTCATGGGAACGAAATAATGACCTCCGTGTTTTCAAAGCTGCATCTGTGGTTCGTATTTGGTTTATGTGATACTCTATGTAGGCTTTTATTTAACAGATACAGGTTTGCTAGATGAAATTACACACAAGTTCAGTGGCGAGTCTGCAGCAGGAAGCAGCACTCTTTCTTCTATTCTTCTATTTAAAAAGCTTTCTTCACAGTCGGGCAAAAAGTGTTACTATAACGTCAAATATCATTGTGAAACTCTGGCACTCGAACAATACCTGACTCTTGTGTAAGCTCTTCCACAACGCAGCAGAATATCTAAGTCAAGTGTCCTTTGTGTTTTAAGTGACCTTCTATACTCGCTCAGCTGAACCAACTGAGAGACTTTACGCCCGGAGGCTCATTAGAACATATTAACGCTCCTGTCGTCTGCTCACCCACCACCAGAGATTTGGCCCCTGCCCCCTCTGTTCAGGCTTAGCCTCACAGTTCCTGAAGCTCTCGTCTTAATGGCTGTATGATCAGTCGACCACGACGAGCTGTCATCAGTGTTTTAGTGCAAATTATTATTTTGTTAAGTCTCGCCGGTAAATTGAGCAGATCAAGCAGATTAAGTCCGAGTTGGGCGCCGAGTGGCTTCATGTTACTCTAGGTTACTGTCTCGTGATAAGATATGGCCTCTACTGTGACTTTGTCTGGCTTTTTACGCCTCATAAAACTTCACATTACAGTCTGGGTATGTACACCATTCAGCAGTGACATCATGACCCCTGTCAGGTGATATAAAAGAAAACAAAAGAAAAAACGATTAACTCTTTAGTGGAGTTGGACGTATTCAGCAGCGAGTGATCAATTTGTCCTCAAAGTTGGTAAGAACAAATGGGCATGCTTAAAGATTTGTGTAGATTTAAAAAAGGTTGAATTGTGACGGCGTCAGAGCGTCTTTTAAACTGCAGCTCATGTGGGATGTTGCTGGTCTGCGGTCGTGACAAGTTATCAATCAATCAATTTTTAGTTTTAGAGCGCCTTTTAAAATGAAGCACCGAGTCCTTCGCATGTTAAAAGCAGAGGCGCTTCCTTCGCCCCTCCAGCCTTCCCATTCCCTCAATTTGAGAAACTACTACTAGAATAAATGATCATGCAAATATGATAAAATATGTAACTGGGAAACAAATTAAATATTAAAAACTGTATAAATATGTATACACACATTCATTAAAAGCCGAAAGAATGAGGTGTTTCATAAACTTTGCGCATAGTATTGGAAAGCTGCCTCACTGTGGATTTTTGTCTTTACTTTTGGAATAACTAAAAAAAGGTCTGTGCCAGAGGATATCCGGGCCCACGAAGGTTCAAAGCAAGTCTGACAGATAAGAAGATGCAAGAGCATTAAGACAGTTAAAAAAAAATAAACTAAAGAACTCAATCCTGAGACATGCAGTGAGAGAATGCAGCCATTTTATAACTGATGTAATGTGAATCCTCCTCCTGGTCACGTGCAGTTGACTTCTGGAGTAATTGGAGGTGTGAGATACTAATTTGAGGAGACCAGAAAGCACAATACTGCAGTGATCAATACCACTGAAAATAAAAGCATGCATCAGCATCTCCGTGTTAGCAAGAGAGAGAAATGGGTCCACTCCGGCTATATTCTTTAACTGATTAAAGACTGTTTTTACAACATGTCTAATATATACAATAAAACTTAACCTAGAGTCAAAAATGAGCCACAGGTTTCTGACTTGTTCTATTGATTGACAATGTGTATAATTTGAACAGGCGTTTCTCTCTCAGCCTCATGATCGATGACTAAAACTTCAGTCTTGTCCTCGTTTAGCTGTAAAAAGTTATCTTACGTCCAATATTTGATATCTAAAATACGGCTAGGAAGGACATCACTTGGCCCTGTGTCATCAATTCACATGGCACAAGACAGCTGGGTGTCATCTGCATATATGTGAAAGTTGGTGTCATGTCTTCTGATAACATTCAAGTGGGAGGGTGTAGAAGTTAAAAACCACTGGGCCCAGTAATGAGCCTTGAGGCACACCTCATTTCAGCGACTTCTCAGGAGCATGAATGTGGAGTTATCATAACTTCTCTGAGAGGAGCTGAACCAAATGAAGACATTGCCAGAGAGGCTTCAGTCTGTTAAAATAAATGTGGTGGTTTCCTGTATTGAAAGCTGTACTTGAATCTAGTAGTACCGTGATGGAACGCTTTTGTGAGTCCAGATTGCTCCTGAGATCCTTTACGATTCAAGGTTGTTGTTCACCCTTCACCCTGATGTTTCTCTGTAAAAAGTCATTCAACTAGATAAAAACAAGTTTCTCAAAACGTTTTCCTTTCAAGTGATTGGTTGGATGCATTATTTAAATTATCAGGACCTAATTTGCACAAGTCACATTTTAGACTGCGTTTCTGCAGACGAGTCCAGATATTCATGCTGATCTATTTTTCACTGCTGAAAACGATGTGACTATCAGACCTGGACCACATTTCCTTTTTACATAATGGCTGGCAGAGTGTGCATGGCTTACTTTGGCATTACACGGCTCCACAATGCATTATGGGAAGAAAGCCAGTCGGAAGAGGAGGTGCAATACTTGGAAATGTTTGGTTGGAAAAATAGCTCTTGCTTTGTTTTGATACATACAGTGCATGTGAAAATTATTCACTTTCGCCTCACTTTTGTTACATTTAGTTGTGTTACAGGCTTATTCCAATAGAGACTATTTCTATTTAAAAAAGTACTAACAGAAAAAAAAACTGCAACAAAGAGAGACTGTGTTACCTGCAAAGTAAAATGGATATCATTGTCGACATAATATAATTTCCACAATAACTTTGAGAGCCAACATGTGGCATTCCATTATTTAATAATTGAATAATTTAAATCAAATCTATACTTTTCAGAAGTCACTGCTTTGATCCATTTGCTTCAGTTTGTTGTTGAAAGCTGAAGCGTCTGAGGTCCAGATCACTCTTGAGGAGGTTGTACCTCTCCCTTGATGCGTTCATCTTTCCCTCTGTCCTGACGAGCCTCCCAGTATTTTGCCACTGAAAAATGGCCTCATAGCATGATGGTGCCGCCACCATGCTTCACTGTAGTGACGCTATTGGCCTGGTGGTGAGTGTCGTCTGGCTTTCTATTCTCTACCCTTCACCATATTTAAGCTTCAAAACAATCCTGTCCCTACAAACAGTTCCTTTGACTTCAATAGTCCTGTGGAGCCTGATATAGACAAAGTGTGAGCCTTTCCAAATCATGTACAAATAAATGAATTTACCTCAAGTGGACTCCAATGAAGCTGTAGAAACATCGCAGGGATGATCAGCGAAAATTCATGGCGGTGACTACAGATGTACAAGTGACTTCTTACTTTTTATTTTCTGGAAGCTTGCAAACATTTCAAAACAACTTTTTCACATTGTTTATGTGTAGAATTTCGAGGAAAACTTTTCGAGTCCATTTAGAAATAAAGGCTGTGACATCACAACATGAGGAAAAAGTGAATCCTTTCTGGATGCACTAAATATTCATTGTTGCAATGCAATTACCACTGAACACCCTAAGAGACCCAATAGAGTCCAGAGTGTTTTAATGATAAAGAGGGACCTAAACAGTCTGAGGGAGGTGGTCATAATATGACAGTTGAGTATATATACTCTAGTTTTTGGGTTCAAGCAATTGTAAAATTCACCCTACTGGCAAAACATTCACAAGAAACTTTAATTAGAGATCAGCTCATATTTCAACTTAGGTTTGCTTTTCAACTAAAAGCTCACACTTAATTTATTATAGAATGAATAATAGAAAAGCCGTTAAAGCCTCAATACATGACCTTCCACAAACAAACGCACATAGAAATGATAATCAGCGAACATCCACTTTCTTGGGTTTGCGCATTAATTTAATCCACATGGGACTTTCTCTTACTGAGTCTAGGAATCTAATTACTTTGACAAACTTAAAGTGATGCTGGAGGTTGAAAGAAAAAAAAGAAAGATCTCCACTAAGCACAGCTCTGATTCCACAGTAGAAATGCAGGCGAGAGCGGAGGAGCATCGGCCCGTGAGCCTCGTCGCAGAGAAATCCTGCAACCGCTGTCAGCTTTGATAGCATTCTTCCTGGAGAAGCCGAGGCTTTGAAAGGTACTCCAATTACAGTGACTTCGCTCCACAAAGCAAAGCCTGTATCACTGCGTAAGCCTGCCAGCCTTGTCCTCCCCCCCCTTTTTTTTATTCATTTTGTTTTATTTTGGTGGTGGAGAGCTGTCTCAGCATGGGTACACCTGCACTCAGTGTTTGCATGAATAAAAAACTATGTATGAAAAATAGCGGTTTCACCCTCAAGGACACTTTGACACATGGACAGCGCATCATGGGGGGGTGGAACTGTCGACCTTGGCATCATGCGATATACCAGCTAAGACACGGCCATCAGTGAAGTTGTGTTCCACTTGTCTTTGAATTTTCAGTTTTGTAATTTCCTCAGAAAAACAGTGTTGTAGCATTCCGGTTGAACTCAACCTTGAAAGTCCTTGGAAACTTCCAATGGAGCCGAACTATTGCAGAACTGTATGGATGAGTCATTGAAGTGGTCATGAAAACATCGGCGTGTCATTTAAATGTGCTTACAGCTGCTTGTTATTCATGATGGTGATCAAAGTTTTCAGACTTGGATTTCCAACTGGAAGCACTAAACTCTTTTACAGCTTCCGCCCCTCCACTACAAAAATGACCGAGTTACGAGGTTTGACTGTATTGCAAGATTACTTTTGGCATTGTGTCAAGAGTGTTTGGAGATGGAGTTGATCTGCCTAATAGTTGCCTGCTCACATTAGCACGCGGAGCGCATGAAGTCGAAACCGAATAGCGGCGTGGCTTCCCGGAGGTTTCGGACCGAAGCACTGAAAACTCCCATTTCCGCGGCGCCTGAGCTGGACTTTGATTTTCGCCTGCAGTTTGTTGGACTTGTCAGCCTGTGTGGTGATCTCTTGCTCCTCTTTGCCATGGTGTTGCTCAGCTCCTCACGCTGCACTCCCTGAAGCCGAGACTCGTATCAGGAGCCGATCAAACTGCCAGTCAGGTTTGGCTTCAGCTTTCTCCCCGCCGCCTTTTGTTCCGTGTTCATCTGAGCATGCAGAGTCCAGGTTCACGTCACAGAGTCCACAGCTGCCTCTCAAGTCTGGAGGGACCAAACCCTGGAAGTGAGATCGAGCTGTATTTTTCTTCTTTTAGAAGTTACTCCGTTGTTGGGTATTTGATTTTTTCTTTTTCACGCACAAAGGGCAATCTGACGCCACCCAATGCAAATCAAGTTTGCAGAGAAGCTGAAGAGGTGGTACAAAAGTTGGTTTAATTTCATGCAAATAAAGGTCACGTTTGCTTGGCGTCCAACCATTTCAATGGACAAACAGAAAAGCAGGATTCAAACCTTCAAACTCTCCCCCCGCAAGCCAGCTGCTCCACTGCAGACGGGCTCGCCAATGCAAATGTAACCCCAGCAGTGTCTGTCAAAGTTGTTTGTGCGTCACCAGATGTGAGGGAATATGCTTGAATCCATGTGATGAAATGTGAAACCACGGAGAGACATTTTCAAACGCAGCAGCCCTTTGGAATAACTGAAAATTAGATTACTTAGCTCTCTGCGGAGCCAGTGAATAATAATGTTGCGGCATTGAAGGAATTTTTAATTTGCACAAAGGCACTTTGACATGAAACCCTTAAATCACAACCATTTTTTTTTTTTTTTTTAATCAAGGGAAATATCGATGGGGGCAAATTTATGATGCCTTTTTCTAATGGGAATGTCTGTGTGAGATGCTGGATGTTTGATTGTGAGGAAGTTGACGCTCTCATTTAGCTCTAAGGGAATATTTTCACGAGTAACACGGCTGAGGAATCTGCTCTATAGATTGAGAACTACAAACAATTCGTCAAGCATCTACTCTTTGTATAAACCAGTTTCAAGTTCCATCTTCCCGTAATGTATGAATCCCATTCAGAAAGCCTCATCTAGACCTGGCTTCTACTCTAATGGAGGGGATAACTGCAGATTACTATCACTAATACAATATTCTCCACTCAATATCTAATATTACCTGTCTGAGCACAAGGCTGACAAACAGAGAGACGGATGGTTTTTTTGTCTTCTTAATCCTGGGAGAGCTTGTCCAATTTTCTCATTCCCATTCTCCTGACACATTGAGCACAAAGTGCTCTTTGCTGCAGAACCCCCCCCCCCCCCCCCCCCCCAAAAAAAAAACATAAACAAAAACAACCCACTATCCTGAATTCAGCTTTTACAGCTTCCTACTTCCATTTTCTTTCTGCAAATTGCCCGCCCGACACATTATGATGTTGAATTTCCCCCTCGTTTCTCCATGAGCACGGCCCTTCCAGCTTATTTGAAACTGTCGCGAATATGAGACTTTTCATGTTCTTGTGCAAAACAGCCTCCTTACCCTTCTCTCCATCTCTTTCTGACAGTTTTGTAGTTGTGTTTTGACAAAGGATTTCCCCCCCCTTTCTCCAAATCCATTGAAATTCACCACCGTATGCTTGAAGCAAAATCCAATTTTGCCCACCAACTTATAGAACGGAAAAAAAACAAAGAGTGTCATTTGCATGGAGCTTTTGGGAGGGGGGGGGGGTAATTTGGGTGAACGATGAGATATGAATTCCCCGATTGCTCTACTCATCTGGTTATTGAATTGGTGCAGCTGTGGAATATAAATCAAGAGCCTAAAGAAATGACTTTGCAAAGAAACACTGGGTGTATAACATGAAAAGTCGAACAAAATTCAACAGCGAGACCTAGATTTGAATGCTGCATAAGTGAAAGGATTATCCCTGAACTTCATATAAAAGTATCCAGACATTAAAAGCTGCTTTCGAGGATAAAACAAAAAGGGTGTGGAGATGATTGGGAGTGAAACTACAGGTCAGGTTTGAAAGCAGAAATCTTCCAGTTCTCCTATGTACTTTTTACACTCCTGATAAAGACAAATATTTGCAAAAAAAAACAAACAGCACATTTAAGCGGCAACCTTCATCTTTTTGATATGGTATTCGAGAATATCTGAAACTAATCAGAATAAAAATCTGAATTGAATCAAATTAAAATCCGAATTACATGTAATGTGTCACTGATTGTGATCCAGATTGTGTTCTTGCAGTAGGAAAACGGATTTAAACACTGGTTTGAGTGCGTTTTCACACAAATCAGGAAGCCCCCTGTTGGTGAGTTTGCAGACGGACTTAAGGAGCAAAAGGGATTGACCAACCGACCTGGTGAAGAGGAGGTAAAGTGGTAACTGACATGTCCAGAACACCTCCCAACAGGAAGTGGCCACCGGGGCTTCCAAATCAAATAACAAAACCAATTGAACTGGTGCCTTTTAAATGTGACGTGTCCGAGCTCTCACTGTCTGCAGATATGAGTTTTCTCAGCATGTTGGCTCTCATCTTTTCAATCTCATTGTTTTGTTGATGACTTTATTTGATGGTGGCGACTTAGACTGACCAGTGAACTGACATCTTTACTGTGGAAACTTCTGGTGGCCTTAGTTGAGGACTTGGTGGCCCACCTGTCCAGGTTGAGCTCAGCCTGAAAAGGGCCCGCCACCCTCGGAATTCACCACAAAACGGTCAAGCGGTATGAGATGGTGCTGAAACCATGAGGCATTGTGAGCCACTGTTCCAGAAACTAGCAGTTGTAATTAAAATAATCGTACAATGGAAAGCCTGTTAAATATGTCTTAACTCAGTTGTTTGTGTGTGTCTGAGCAGGGCTTTAAACCCGGAGTGAGATGGTTAAACACCCAGACTAAACATTTGCATTTATTTAAACATCAAGGATAATCCAGTCATTGATAGGAACTTTTATTTACATAAAGTTGAGATTTAATCACTTTACATTTAGTGATTTTTCTTAATGACTTAATGTTTTTAACTATAGATTGACTGACCCCCATTAAAGTGGGCCTCACCGGCACCCTGGGCGCTGTACTGTCGCAGCCTTCTGCTTCTAATATGTAAAGTTAAGATTAATCATGAAAAGAATTGGTTAAATACTGAGATGGAATTTCCGTAAGGAGACCAGTGAAGTGTACTTTCTTCTTGTTTTTTATGACATGGCTTCTATGAAAGTGTTATTGTCTGCTTGGAATCCAAAGACAATCAACTGAGGATCTACATATTGTCTGAATTTGTGCTGAAGGTGGGTGCAGGTGTACCCTGCCATCGCTCAGAGTCTGGCGGGATTGACTCCCAAAACTCCATGATCCTTTTCACACGGTATTTTAAAGCGGCATCGGATCACATTAAGAGCTTAATGGAGAAAACTCACTAAATTGCATGTTAGCTTTCTCATCAAATCAATATAGTGAAACTTGAACACCAGACATCTGACGGATCCAGAGTGCAATAAAAAATACCCGGTGTTTTCAACTTGTTTCAGAAAGTGAGAATAATAATCATCCCTTCACTCTTTACCAGCTCTGCTTTGTTTACTCTTTTATCAGCAGGATTATTCCTCCTCTGATCTCATTCTGTCTAAAATAAACCATCTTATTATTCAGAACGCAAAAGACATTAAGTGTTTTCAATCTTTAATTGTTTCTCTTTCAGTTTTATACATTTAGTCTAGTTTGATGCCTTATTTTCTCTTATCCTTACATTTATGTGTCAACTGAGGTTTGCCCTCGGCTGCCTCTCGAGCCCTCCGGCTCACTCCTCCTGCTATTCCCAGCTTGGAGGCCGCTGGTCCGGCTGATAAGACTGAGAAACATGGAGCCTCCGCCCTGGCCGTGCAGATGAAGGCTGCTGGTTGCTCCTTATGACAGCAACACCACGAGATAAGATGGCAAAAGGAGAACAGAGGAACTGCTCTGCCTCTGGTGCCTTAACTATTGTGTGTGTGTGTGTGTGTGTGTGTGTGTGTGTGTGTGTGTGTGTGTGTGTGTGTGTGTGTGTGTGTGTGTGTGTGTGTGTGTGTGTGTGTGTGTGTGTGTGTGTGTGTGTGTGTGTGTGTGTGTGTGTGTGTGTGTGTGTGTGTGTGTGTGTGTGTGTGCGCGCGTTTGTGCGTGTGTGCGTGTGCGTGTGCGCCACCACAGGTCCACTTCGCCGTGTGGGTCCTCCGACCTGTCGAGTTGTTTTGGGATTTGTTTTGCTTGTGGGCGTAATAATCTCAGTGGAAGGGAATTGTACCCCAGAGCAACCGTGCTCTTCTTAATGTGCGATGCCATGTGCACTGTAGGAATGTTTTGGCAGCGTGAGTACAGCTGCTTTGCTCCTCTGTACACCTGCACATTCAGTCGGGTCCGGACGCATTTGGCCTCGGTGCGCCGCCGCAATGGATCGGATATAGAATAATCAGGATGAGTCACAAGTGCAGGCATTAAATTAAAGGACCAGTATTAATTGGACAGTTGGTAACCCAGCCATTCATTATTTCCTCATAATTTCCTTTACGAGAAGCTGATAAAAAGTATCTGGCCAATTTCAAGTGTGTTAACCGGATTTGGATGGAATATTCTAAAAAACATCTGGTCTGTTTCATTTCCGATACACTGGGCTAAAATCCTGGAAATTATCACTGTTTAAATATTTTTAGACCTGATATGTAACCAGTAGGTTTTCAAAGGCTTTTCATGCGGAGAAGAGAGCCAGCGTGAAATCATCTTAAGGGGTGATCTTTATTTTTTTGGACACTGCAGAGAGAAAGAGGTAAAAACTAAATCCTCGATAAGCATACAGCTGAAGCTCAAGCATGAAAAGCAGCAGGAGTGGCTTAACGTACAGCGAGTGAGGAATAAACTGGCAAAGATGAGAGCCATGTTTTACCATCAAGTGCAACAACAGAAGGGAAACGTCAAGCCGGAAAGCACCAGCGCTTTCCTGGAGTTGGGATTCCCCTAAACGAGGAGTTAGCGGCTCACAAACTGAGACTCAAAGATTCCTTTCGTCACATACAGGACGCCTACGTATCCTGACAACCCGGCGTTTCAGAAGGCGATTCCAGTATGGGCACATTTCCAGGCCACAGCACAATCCCCTTTTTTAAAAAGAAGGAAAAAAAAGATGAAAAAAGCCGTGAAAGCTTCAGAATTTATAGCTGCTAAAAAGCAAAGCAACACAATTTTACGGTAGTGGTTCTCAAAGGTGGGCCCTGAAGGTGGCCCATCAGAATTTAATTACAATAAGTAAAAAAAAAAATAAAATGCATCTTTGGAATTGCGTTTGGGATTACTAACATCTTTTTTTAATAAAACTTTTTTTTTTTTTAACCAAATCCGTATATGTTTTCCACAAAACACTTCATAGATCTGATGTGTTTGAAACTTTAAACTCTTGAAATACGTCGTCAGTATCTCAGCTGGGATGAATTCCAATAAGACCAAAGATTTTGTTGAATGATATTTGTAAATTCAAATGATTTTTAATGTCCAATAATAAGCGTTTCATTACAAATTGTCTGGGACCATATGAAAATTGGATTTGTAGACCCAAAATAACAGGCATTATAAATTAACCTAATAGATCTTTTCTCTGCCTTCATTATTTAATCTACATTTTATATATATATATATATATATATATATATATATATATATATATACTGTGCCTACATGTACCAGAGCTCCTGTTGTTGTTATCTCAGGGGTGTGTGTTTGTGTGTGTGATGAGTGAGTTTGAGGCAGCAGTGACAGTCTGAAACGATAAAAAAAAAGCAATTCTTTCACTCTGCAGGGAGCGAGAATGCTCTGGCCATCAGTCTGATGCATTATGGGATGCCTTCATGGACTGAGTCGTGACCCTGTAGGCAGCTGCCGCCATCTTTGTTTCGCTGTGAATAATGGGGGGAAAATTTGGTCTTTGCCTTCAGGGAAATAAAAAAATAATAAAAAAAAACCTGTGCGGGCTGACATTTTCAAGCAGGGAACTTCTTGAAAAATCAGTTTCCTTTGGCCTGTAAATCTGGAAGCACAACTGCCCGGTGAAGCTCTCAAACGAAACACGCTTCGTTGGCCCGATCGAACGGCGTTCTGGTTAAAAATGGCCGCAGTGGGAGACTAACTCCGTGAACCACTGGAGGCTCGTTTTGTCCAGTAAGCAGCGGCACTGCTGATGAATCCCTGCAGATGACAGTGCAAAGCCGTGCGAGTGGCTCGCGGTCAGGAATAATGATAGTCCCTTACATAACGGGCATTTTCACATTGTCAGTCTGGCGGTGGTCTGGAGGTAAATAATGGCCAGTGTCGCATCCAAGCAAGGCTAATGCCCGATAATGACCAAGTGGACTTCGCCAGGACAAACAATAAAGGATTCTGCTTTAATTTCACTTCTTGCTTTACCGTCTCTGCTTTCTGTGACGAAGAAACCCTGTTGGAAAGAAAACCTTGTCTCTCGTGTGGCTGCATGATAAAGATTTGTAACTATGAAAGGACTTGGTTTTGTAAATATTCGATTTATGGCCTCTTTTCTCTGCACAGTTGCTCAGACAGTCTGGAAGCCCAGCTTGAATATTATGGTCTCATTTTTGATGCATTATTGATAGGCAGTCATTAGAATCACTTGGTATATCTGCTCTGGATACTCTGAATAAATATCTCAAGGCTTGTTCCACAATGGAACAGTGAGCTGTTTTTGTTCATACTTATAAAACTAACGACACAGGCCTCTGCACTAAAACCATGATGAGATGAACCCAATTCAGCAAAAAAGTATATAATATAATAAAAGTAAAAAAAACAAACCCAAAAAACATTAGTACAACGCATAAAACAGCCATTAATATTTTACTGAACACATTCATGGAATACGTCGTTGAAACATATTGTGTCATTACTTATTATTTAGCAAAATCAGTAATAATTTCAATAAAAGGAAATAACACTCCGTGTGAAGAGGCACGCCCCAGAAGTGAAGACAGTCTGTCCTCTCTCTCCCTGGCTTGTTTCAGTTTTAAAAAGTGTGTTGCTCCAACCAGCCAATCAGAAATCAAACCCTATATAGTGTCATCAGAGGTTTAGCCAATCAAAATCAAGGTAGGCCCTCCTTTTGACTCCTCCCACAATCAGGCACCTCTGCTCTGGCACATGGCACCACGAGAGGAAGCACTTCCTCCTCTTCACAAGATGGGCATGTGTGGGCGGAGCCAGTCCAGCTCACACAGACACAGCAGATTCTGAATGTAGCTCCTATGATCCAATAATCAAATGGAGGAAAATCAAGTAGAAGTAAGCAACTTTGAATATGAGGTTTTTGGACCAACGAGACCATGTGAAAGCCTTGAAAAGCGGCATAATATGACTCTTAAAAACCAGTGATTGAACCTAAATGACGCTGCTGGTAGAAACCTCTTGTATGTTTTTATTTCATCAGGGATCACTTATGATAAATTTCTCCACATGCAAGATAAATAAAGGGATATCTTATCTTATCTTACAAGGATAGACACAATAGCAAACAAATGAAGGCCACGCTGTGTGGAGACCGACTTCAAAAGGTGTCAGTGAACTCAAAAGTGGAGCGGTGACTCACTCCGTCCCGGCAGAATATAGATAGTCGCTCACTTCAATACAGGAACCGAATTCAGTGCTGAAGTCCTCCAGGATCGTGTGAGTCAGAGTAACTTCAATCCTTCTGAAATTGTGAGTAATGACTAGACGATATCAGCTCACACAGCTTGAGCAAATCCGCAAATGTGACGGTGTGAAAATCCCCAAATCCAGATGTCCCACACTGTGCGCGCACACACACACACACACACACACACACACACACACACAAAGACACTGCTGAAAGCTGTAAATACACCTCACCTCAGCGTACTGACTGGGACGTTTAAAGGTGTAAGACAGGACGCGTTTGTGGAAATATTACAACTCCTCTCAATGCAGATGAGGCGTTTTACTACCCGAGGCTTTGATTATATATAACCACACGTTGAAATTCTCTTTCTGCTTTTCAAATCTTTATTCTCTATTTGCTTATTTCACCCATATCTCAATGGCCTGTTGCAGAAAACGATATGAAACCCTGTAGCGCCGCATTATGTAATAATGGAATGAATTGTCAATCATTATGTAATAGCGCTATAGTTTCTAATAAACTTTGCCGCATTTTGTAGTAAGTTATTACATATTGCAACTGCACTCAGTGGTACTTTACAATCTGGTTTCATTTCTTCAAGACGAAAAGAACTGGCTGGTGGAAATACTGGTTGGCTTGTAACTTTAAAAATCTACAGTGGCAGGTGATCTGAAAAGGTAAACCTGATTTGGAGCCCTGCATTCCGCCATCGCTGTGTTGGCGCGGCGTGGGCAAAAGCAAAGTGGGACGCTCTAGTCCAACTGAATCTTAATTTGTTCACGTTATTAAACAAAGAACCATGTATACAGATAAAGGGCAACATTTATTACATTTTTATTTATTTTTTTATTTTTTTACATTTAAAAAAAATGCTGTTATCACATAATGAGTCAACAATTTATTATGCGAGTACACATTGCACCATTATTACACAATTCTTCAATTTTCCTTCGAGCAGCACCAGAGACCGGCAGGTAACACTTGTGACGTCCGTGACGGCCCGACGGCCACCGCCCATTAATCCCCCTCATCGCTCTCTGCCTGCGTCATGTCGTCCTGCCTTATTTAGTTAACAGCCGCAGCAGCTAAACACCCTTCACAAGCACGGACGCCGCTTTAATCCAAAGCTAATTGCCCTTGTGAAGAACAGCTTTCTACGACTAACAATATTTTAGCGGAACTACCTGACACTTTTTATGGGACCCACTCAGAGTTGATTTATCAAACGAGAACTCTCTTAACGATAGCCCTTTGCAGTCTCCCTCCACAAATATTTCACCCCGAGGTGCATTTGATGTGCACAAACAGGACGTCCGCCTTTACTGTCTGCCAGATATACTGTGGGCGACTTCATTAAACTGCCAATTACGGCTGTAGGAGCTGATGATCCTTTACTGTGTGTTTGTGAAGGCTTTCGTCACGACGGCGAGCCAAAAGCTGCTCGGCCCACGCTGTGATTTATTCCAACTGAGACCGCCTTGTTAACGGAGGCTTCTGGCTGTAATTGGTTGTCTGGTGGTGCCGTTTTATTTATTTATTTATTTTTTGTGGCTCCTTGTTTGTGATGGTATTGACTTGAGGTGAGAGGATTAGACGAGCATTGCGGGGACTGCATTGGCGCAGAGGTTGTGCGACTGTTGTTTTGCGTCCATTGCTTTAGGTTTGAGTCCTTCGTGTCCTGGAGTCGGTCCAGCCATAGTTGAGGTTTGCACGGCCCGTGTGTGTGTGTGTGTGTGTGTGTGTGTGTGTGTGTGTGTGTGTGTGTGTGTGTGTGTGTGTGTGTGTGTGTGTGTGTGTGTGTGTGTGTGTGTGTGTGTGTGTGTGTGTGTGTGTGTGTGTGTGTGTGTGGTGGGTTGCGGCGATGTGCAGTAAGGCCAGAATCGGGGCGATGAGTGGGTTTGACAGCTTTGGCTCGGCAGCAGCATGCAAACACGAAGCCGTGACTTTCTGAACCAGGAAACTAAATCCCACTAGATTCTCTCCGCCTGTGAAAGATTCTGTTTTTGGTGAGATGCTCTGCACCAAAGAGACACGATCACTCGCCCAACATTGAAACCACATTAGCAAAACCATTTTTTACCCCTAAAAAAAAAAACAACATTTATTTATTTATTTATTTTTGGGTTTGGATGTTTTTTTAACCAAATTTTTAACCCCGAATTGCATGAAATTTTCCTGGATGATTTGTCTTCATCCAACGACGGCAACATTGAATTTTGGGAGCGACTGACTAACACAGCCCGCCCAACATCATCATGTCGCTCCCACCAACACACCAGAGCAGAATTCTTACAATAAAAATTAGAAGCTGCTTCCTAAGTCTGCTCTTGATTCGAGGAACTCTTTTTTTTTTTTTACTGTTCTTTGATGTGCAAATTTAATTTAACAACTCTACACAGCAGGCAAAGCCGCAGACACCCCCCCCCCCCCCCCCCCCCCCCCGCCCAGTCATCTCTTCTGACCACAGGGTCCAATACAAACCTCAGATTAGTCAAGTACACACAACAAGGGGATAAGAGAAAAGATTCCCAGAGGAATAAACTTTGGAAAAATACATTTTGCCTCCAGTTTAATTTGCTCACTGCTCCTCAATACTTCACTTTACCGTCTTCCTCACCTTGTTTCCTCAACTGGAAATGAAAGTTATGTTGTTGTTTTTTAAACATCTCATCGTACTTTAAAGCTGCTAAATAAAAAGAATAAATCAAAATGCTTGCGTGTGTTTGCTGTTTCCATTTTCATTGTCTCTGTTCCTCTCCTCAGAGTTAAACAGCCTGATGTCAAAGTGGAAGAATTCAACCTTCATGCCGCATTGAAACTGGAATGGATATAAATAGTGCATGTATAGAGAAAGCAAAGTACTGCACATCTACTCTGCAAACACACACACACACACACACACACACACACACACACACACACACACACACACACACACACACACACACACACACACACACACACACACACACACACACACACACACAGAAAGCAAAATTTGGCATGTGTCACCCGGGAGGTTAGAATATGACTGGCAGCCTTTGGCATGGTAATGAGGCCGTCTCCTCGGACCAGACATTCACCGGGAGGCATTCTCTCTGCAAGAAAGGTTGATGTGGATGAAAAGGTTGTCGGACCTAATTGCACCATATTCACACAGGGTACATTTGGCTCAGTACTTATGAGGAGTTACCTCTTCTGTCGGCCCCCACGACCGAACAAGCTCCATTTTCTGTTGTCATCACGTGACACCGAAAGCAGCTGTCCGCTCATATTGGCGGTGGAATGAGTGAAGTGAAAGCTTCTATCTTCTGCTCTCAGAAACTCTATCCAGTTGGAGTTCAGCGGTTTAACGTCGTCCCTGCTCCCAGACAGACTCCAGAAAGGGCTTCTTGACTAAAACTTTGTCTTTGTAGTTTGGATATGGACGAGTCGAGTCCCCAACAAAAACAAAGACTGCTGACATCAGATGATTTGACATGTTTATAGACAGAAATAGCAGGCATTATGAGAGAAATGCTCTGCTTTCTGTCCCTCCAGATATCGCGCTGTGGTGCGGGGGGGGGGGGGTGGGGGTGAGTCTCCATAACCTACTTTCAGGTCCTTCAGGCGTTTTACCCTTACCCTGCTGTGTTTACTCAACGGGTTGTACTGATGTACGTCCTCTAATGTCGCCTCATCTGCCAATTAAACAATGTCAGTAAACAAATGAGTTGACTCTTTCCAGCCTCATTGACAACTAAAACTTGAACGCATCATAAAATCAGACAAATAAAGTTTAGAAGTCGTACTTTGTACGTCACCGGTCCGTCAAAAGGTAAAGAAAGAGTGACAGATTATCACGGTCACTCCTATTTAGTCACCAGTTCACCAACATATACCTTCTTTTTATCAAAGCACCTGTTAGTGACTCCGATTGGAGCAGGAAGTAAATATTTTCTACTCAAAGTTGATGTGTCACAGGCAGAAGAAAAGACAACTTTAAGGGTTTGATCTGGAAACCTGCAGCTTTTAATGATCCTGACCAGGATGTTCCTGGTCGGCATTGGTCAGTGTCTATCAAAGGTTTCAGACAAGTTCTGCACACAAACGCACACCCAGACAACGATACGTTATAAATGTTAATGACGAAGAGAAGACGAGAAAATCGTTGTTATGGTCCCTCGACTGAGCGTGTGCAGAATAAGTACTTACTTAAGGCCGTGGTGTACATATACAGTAGCTTGTGTTTCCACGGAGATGGAGTCAGAGCGTTTTCAAAAAGTTCCACATTGGGAGCTGTTTCTAAACGGGTCCAGGCCTATTGTCCAAGCACGGTTTGTTAAGTTAGAATTTTTCAGCTTTTTGTGATTAATCTGTTCGCAAGGGTGGTCTTTTATTATTTTTTGTGTGTCATTTTAAACCAGGAGTCTATAGCCTGTTCTGAACCTCCCAGAAGCAGCACGAGAAAAGAAAAGAAATATTGATTGGCCTGATATAATTTGCTGCATTCATCGTCAAATAAAAACTTTTATGAATGAAAGTGAGCAGTAATCTCTCTAACCAATAAGGGCCATTAGAGGCGCCGGCTCGGCCTTGGAAATAAAAGCCCGCTGGAAGTGATTTGTCGATACACCAGCAACCTCTAAATTGAGTTTGTCTCTCTATCCTTTTGGGGGAGAGAGGGATTTCTCCTCTGACATGGTTCAATAAGAGCAAAGAAAAGCCTCCGTGATTCATCTCCCTTCCCTCCCTTCCTTCCGCTGACCGTCGGTGGAAGGAGGATGATGATGAGGAAAAAGTGGGAGATGATGACAGAAACTGATGCTCTGTCTGAAAAAATCCACGAGCTGATGTATGCTTTTGGTAGTAAAACATTTATAAAAGAGTGGAAAAAAAAGTATGTAATACTATCATCTAATACTTTGAATTGTGAGGATTGGTATTGATTCATGTATTGCTCAGGTGAGAGCGAGGGAGTATAATTTTATTATTCTTCAGATGTCGTGATCAGCATTTGTCACCTTTAAATCCATCCGACATGGGTACAGACATCCGACCACAGAAGAAACGGACGGGGAGGGAAAACAGGAAAGAAAAAGAAACCAAAACATTGATCATTTGAGGCACAGAAGAGTTGGGAAGGAGGACCCGACGTGTGAAGACAGTGACAGAGTGTGCGAAGGGAAAGTGTTGAACTATGCATTAAAGTTGTGACAGTTGACAGGCAAATAGATTTCCCTTGTTTGCTGTAGGACACAACAGGACACTGCCAAGAGTTTGGAAAAGTCTCATTTATCACGGCTGAAGAGGAAAGAGGTGGATTGTTTTTTTGTTGCACTGGAGAAAAGCCAGATGATAAAATGTCTTGCTTTTCATCCCCCCCCCCCCCCCCTATATATATATCAATTATACATCATATTAATATTTTTTTTCAGGCATATGGGAGAACACCAGCTCCAGGTTTAGGAAAGGTGTTCATAAATTCACTTGTCAGTTGACAAAGTCAAGACCGGGACGACCTCCAATTTGCAAAATGTTATTATGGAAACAGGAGAAATTAAAGGTGGAGAACTTTACGTGCACACTGTGCAGCCACATTCGCTGAAAACAATGACGTCATCGCTCCACCTCCACCCTTCTCCGCGACGTCACTTAAAACCTTTTAAAAAAAAAAAAAAAAATCTAGTTAGATAATTAAGAGAGAATATCGGTAGTCTCCTGTTGGGACAGAAAAATATATAATATTATTATAGAAGATTGAGTTTTGATGTCATGATTTTTATAAAAAAGAAATTGTCATTATTATTAGTAGTCGTAGCATTGTTATTCTATATCTATTTTATTTGTAAAATGTTCGAACTAAAGATATATCAAAGATACAGTGGCAGACTACATACTCCAGGTGGCGCTGCAGAAGCTACTGATGCTATTTGGTTTAATAAGACGATACGATACGATTGTCGATCCCTCTTATTTTTTTCATCCTCTGTTTCTTCTTCTTTGTTTTTGTCGTGTTGCAGTGGCAGCATTACAGCGCCACCTACGGGCCTGCCATGTGTATTACTTGTGTACTACGACCAGGAGAAAAAAGATCGCCATGACTAACCCGACTTCCAATCGCAGCATATTTTTTACTTGTTTGCAGAGGATTTTAAAGATGATTTTCTTTTAATGTTTCGAGGTAATTCTGATTATGTTGAGTGATCCTCTGTTGATCCCAAACAATCGGGCGGAATTTCTGTAAGGAGCAAAAAAGACTTAACGACTACGACCGGCATGTTTTGGAACTGCATTTGTAAGTTGGATGTTTGTCCTTTTGGCATCAGGTTTGCTCATGTTTTTAAAAGTGGCTTAAAAGGGTTGAAACGCTGTAGATCTTCTCTCCTGTCGGTTTTACTTAATGCGTCGCTTTGTGCTTCTCAAATCTTTCCACATAGCTTTATATTTAAATGTTAACATTTCAAGAGTTTTGCAAATGCGATATTATTCGAAGGCAGTAAAATGAGTGTGAGACGTCTAACAGACTCAGTGCCGCTTGTTGTCTTTCATCAGTGTTCAGCTTCCTGTTGCTCGGTTTACCAAGATGCTTCAAAGTGTCACTCATCAGGAGAGGCAGGGAGACAAGAGAGATATTCTGTCACTGTCTGATTTTGTTATTCAAATGACAGAAAAATTGGAGCGTCGTGTCGGTCAGAGTCAAACCCCGTTGTGACGCTGATTGAATCTGCCAAGCGAGAGGTAGAAGACAAAGAAGTAAAACACGAGGATGTTGGAAAGTGAGCAAGATCGGAATAACATGATGTGATTAGATTGTGATAACAAAATAAAAGTCCATTTTGATGTTTTCCATAATATTCAGAACACAAATGTTTCACAGCATAACATGAAAAATCTGTTTTTACATTGAAGTGTGACAGAAATCGTAGTTTTTCATGGTTTCTGCTTTGGCTGTGTTCAGATATCCTGTCTGTATTTCTTTATTTATTTTACATTTTTTTAAACCAGCCTCTGTCTGTGTCGTGTCCTCGTCACCCTCTCAGGACTCAGGATTTTCCCAGATTCTGTTCACACTTGTTGTGTTTGGTCCGACTGGAGCTGGAGCCTTGGAGTGGCGTGTGATGTGTTTATATGGACAATCGGTGGAAATGCCTGACACACACACACACACACACACACAGGTGCAAACCAACCAAACAGCTTAGAGAACAGATGTGCTGGCAAACATAGTTTGGTGCAGTAAAGTAGTGCAGAACAAACACGTCACGTGACGGTGACATGTCGCCTTGTTGTTCATTGAATGCATGATGGAGAAATGCATGCTTGTTTGCTGCAGTCTCCTGTTTTGCACCAATGTTAAAACTTTGTCATTACTCTATTTTCTATTTGTTTTGTAACTTTGATCCCGACCATGTAATGAAACAAGTGTTGTCTCTGCTTTAAATTCACCAGTTCACCTTATAACCAAGTCTTATGTTATATGGTTAAGCTGGACAAAGAAAGCCAAAGCAGGGAAAACATGCAACGTGTATTTTTGCTCAATAGATTTAAATAAGTTTAAGTTTTAGCAACACTTCCTCTTGTCTGACCTTTCTGCCTGTTTTACCATAATACAAACTGCCATTATTAGAAGCGTCAGAGGTTGCATATTCAAACAGCACATTTTCCGTTTTTTTATTGAATTGTGTAAATTAGTCTTGTTTTTTTTCAATGATTCAATGATTGAGAGCTTCAAAAGTAGTTTGGGCTTCTTTATTGTTCCAATAAGAAATGACTGGGATGGTAAAATAAAACAAAAAAAAGACTAATTAGATTTTTCTGAAAAATATTCTCACATAATTCTTATTAAATGCTAAATGCGCAGCTTGACTTGCAGCCCGATGAGTGTGCGAGGTTGTGTACACCTCCATATATTCAGTTGCTAATTTTGGCCCTGATTGAAACTGTGGCACCACGTGGCTGCTGAGATTGACGAAAGGTGATGGACCCGGGAACGTCCTAAACACAAATGGCTTCTGAAAATGGAATCCCTTTTCATAAACAACATTGCTCGAGATTGAATCAGCCATCAGTCTGTGGAGAGAAACGGAAGTGGGGCGGCAGGGGGTGATGTGCAAAGAAAAAGACAGTGTGTGTGTGTGTGTGTGTGTGTGTGTGTGTGTGTGTGTGTGTGTGTGTGTGTGTGTGTGTGTGTGTGTGTGTGTGTGTGTGTGTGTGTGTGTGTGTGTGTGTGTGTGTGTGTGTGTGTGTGTGTGTGGGCACACAAGGGGCTCGAGATGCTCTATCAACTTGCCCGTGGGAATAGAGGCAAAAAGTAAAAATAATAAATAAAAAAATGACAGAGTAGAGAGGCAGTGGGAGATGAACACACACAGATCCACAAGAATGAGCAGCAGTAAAAGGCTCAGATTAAGATGGATGGTTGAAAGTGAGAGAAAAGGAAACCCAGGGGGACCAATAACACAGGTGTGAGGAAGGGGTGGAAAGTTTTCTGGTGGGCAAGAAAAGGAGAACTCATTTGAGAAACTGACAACCCTTGTGACGTGTGGTCAACAAGAGGTTTTTAACGGCAGATACGGACGTGTAAGAGTTGGTCACTTCTGTCGTTTGTTTATTTTTTTTTTTTGTCGTGAAGTGGTATTCCTGCAGAGTTTGTGTGTTTTCGTCCCAGTCATGCAGACCAAGAGGTGGTGAAGAAGCTGAACCAAATATCGTCTCATAAACAGCATTCAGCATCGTGTTTCCATGACGACGTGCACATGCATAAGGCCCGGAGTCTGTAATGATGGTCCAGCTAAATTTTGAGTTTCTTGAGTTTTTTTTTTGTTTGTTTGTTTGTCTGCTCAGCTCCTCCTCCCAAATTTGTCTGGGCTGTGCTAATAACCTTCCGGGCTAAGAATCTTCTTCAAACGCTTGTGTGGATTTTTCTTCTTTACTCCCGCGACAGGACTATTTACGCGCACACATGTTCCGGCTCGCTAATGACTATCAGTCATATTCTAATCATGTTTAGTGTGTAGCCTCGCTCCTGTGTGAGCCCCAGAGCAGGTTAGCATGTAGCATGTAGCACTGATCGGAGTTTACGTGATGTACCTGAATGCATCACTCGGACACAAAGTTCATCAGTTATTACTGAAACGGTTCAGCAAAAAAAAAAAAAAAAAGTAAAATTCTAAAAAAAAAGTGGATAAAAAGTCAAAATGCCGCCTCACAGGAGTGTGTCTGTTGTGAGGGGGCGGGGCCTGCGAGTTCGCCCAGCTTCTTCTGGTCGTGATGAAGACCTGTCAGCAGTGGTATTCTTCTATTTTACGTTTTATTTCTTTCACATTTATATTGACAAAGCTGTAAATAAAAGTCTTTTAGTTCCTCGTTGGGTACGTGTGGATGTCTGATGATTACAGTCACAAATTGAAAAATAAAATAACGACAAAACCATAATCGCAATTTAATTAAGTCGTCTCTTTGATTGATAACTAATGTGACTTTGATTGCTCAGCCGCTTTAAGCTTTCTCCCATCACACAAACAACCCTGTTTTTTATTCTTTTCACCACAAATCCCCAATTAAAATTGAGGGAAAATCACAGCAATAGCTACTATGATATTCTAATATCCATTATTGTTTGCAGATCTTGACAGTGACGAGTTGCAATAAAAAAAAAAAATATTGTCACAGCTATGACTTTCTTCATCTGGTTTGAGTTCCCCTCGGAGCACGTTGGAGAAAGCTGCCATTTATTGGATGATTTTTTAATTTTTTTAATTGTCACAATAAAAGGGTTTTGATAGTTATACAACTGCATCTAGATCTGTGTGTGCAGATTCAGATTTATGCACGTTGTTACAAGAATCCATAAATGTGGCATGTAACTGGTGGGTGCACGAGACTTTATGTTGGTGTTTCTTCCTCTGCCTCTCTGGCTTCTGCAGCAGTGATGAAGATTAAACTGAAGAAAAAAAATGGACTGATGAGTATTTAGAATAATGCCGCCGTGCTCGTTTAAACATCTTGTCCGTGACGGGAGCCATCTCTTGTAGTTTGGGTTCAATTTAGAGTCCATTTGCAACCCAGTCTCAATCCATTTAATTGTGTAACAGCGACGTTTGTCCACTGAGCAAAATGAGGTCATTTTACGAAAACGGCTGTGAAGTTGTGACGTGGGAATATTTCATCTGCTTTATCATTTCGGTGACTCCAGATCACGAGACTGCCAACTCTTCCCTGGCGTGAAGACAACACATGGTGGACATCCCGTCTATTTTTGTGTGAAAAAATATTTTACGATAGCTTGTGGCCTTAGCTGTCCAATCCATTTTATGCTGTACTATTACTATTTATACTTTTTCTTTCGATGTACATTACATTGAGCTTTCTCAACAAACCTCGATTTGTTTCGATTAACAAAGAACCAGAAGGAAGTTGATGTCACGGAGATGCTCTTAGTTACATTTGACCACAAGCGTGCTTCTGCGCCTTAAATAATGACGTGTCTGATTTTCAAAAACACACAACTAAATGTTTTAAAAATAGATGAAAGAGATCAAAGGTTTTTTTTTAGCCATAATACAACCTATGGAATGGAACAATACAATTTACACAATATGTGATTTACGGCGGTCAGGTGACCTGAAGTCTGCCCACAGTAAAGAACAGGCAGATGAAACGTACCCACGTTACACTTTCAGAGCCGTCTTTGTCAGATGACTTCGTTTTTTGCCAATAAATCGATCTAACTTGGTGCATGAGTTGGATTTAAATGTTCTTATTTTTTTAATAGACCATGTTTTTTCGTATTGCAGGGCTAATATTGTCACTTTTGAAATGCAGCACTGTCTCATAAATGACTGAGGAGAACAAAAACAGATTTATTTATTTATATATTTATTTATTTATTTTGTGAGAAGCTGAGATTGAAGTGAAGTCAGAACTGAGCCTCAGAAAATTGTGCTCCGCACTACAGGAGGGCTCTGGTTTCCTCTGGTGGTGAAGAATGGAGCGAGCCAGCTCTCCTCTCTAACACCTCTGATTGTTGGTTCTCTTCTTCCACTTCTTGCGATCCCTTTTGGTTTTCCTCTGGACGAAAGAGTCAGAGACGTCTGCTTCTTCTTTCTGGGTGATTTAAAGACACTGATTGGCTCTCGGTTCTCAGTCAGGCCTGTAACAGTAGATAAAAACTCCTGGTTTGGCTTTGGAAGTAAAGGCTTAGATTACTTTTTTTCTTTCTTTTTTTTTACAACTTTGAAGAATAAAAAAGCAATTTTATAAAAGTTTAAGCTGTTATTATTATGTATTCTCCATTCCCGGCTGTGTCGACATTAAACGGGGGTCTCTTTTAACTGATCCACCCCCAAAATATTTAATGTAAATTTGTTAGGAGGATAATTTCCTGGGTAATAAAGTCTCTTTGTCAGCTGAATAATTTCGAAGATTTATGAGGAATAAAGGTAAAACGCATCAAGTAGCATTACATAAAATTCCAAGTAAGGCTGAGCTGCCAAATCTCATGCTTGGAAAATAAATAAAAATAAAAAACTCTGTCTTGTTAAGAAGCACTTTTTGCTGGGTTTTGTAGGTAAAGAAAAAATTATATATATATATATATATTTTTTTTTTTTTGTTATATAACCTTGCATATTATATACCTCTGTACCAATGATGATTAGATTGATTAGATTAGATTAGATGAAAAATTAACAATCGTTGATTAATGTCCTTGGAGAAATTACTTTTCTATATTTAACCTAACACTTTCTTTGTCCTTGCAATTCTGGTCACATTGAGCAGCAAACGGAACATGTAACATAGAGACATACTCAATAGAGAAAAATAACATTTATACATAAAATGCATGTGCATAATACAATTTATACAAATTATTAATATATGTTTACATAAAAGGGATGAAAATGTTTTTGCATCTCGCCACATTATGTATGACTTGACTTGATTACCGAGACGTCACATACTGTGAGCGCAGAAATACTGTCTCTGGTATTCAGTTTATACTCATGACATGTTTTCAACGTATGTCTGTCGGGTTTATTGTTTATTTGGCTCCTTATAGTAGTACTAACAGAGTAACTTCCCTCGTATTACTTCTTTCAGTCTGTATGAAATGTCATCCTGCATTTTGTGATGTTAGGACAGACTTACCTTAACACGTCTACAGATTCACAGACATCACAGTGTGATTTAATGATGGACATTATTAATGTAATTTCAAGTGTTTGCTTGTGTGTGAAAATCATGGAATGACATTGATTACGCAGATTTTGGCAGATAAAAGTATTTGGGAACCAAATACTTTGACATTATTCTGTTCGGACCTGTAACCCACCTGTAATTTTAATATTTAGATTCTTCTGGTCGAATGTTAACTTCGAATTTCGCATTACTGGACACTTGTCCTACATTGGTGCTCATGCTTATAATGTATACACACGTAAAAGAGAAAATTCAGACTTCCAAATAGGAAAATGCTATTAAACTCACACATTTCCACAACTGTGACAGAAACCTGACGTCACTCAGCACATCGTCCACATCAGAAACTGTATTTCTTGATCAAATCAATCACATTTTAAGTGCAAAAGTGAAACTTTTTTGCCTACAACAAGCTGAATTCTTCATATATTCCCAACTCAATTAATGCAAGCATTTTCCATTGTTAACGTTTAAATGTGAAACTATTACAAAGGTCTAGTGCATTCTTAATGTAGGTTTTGCTTCCATTATGTTATTTAACTTTTAACTTGTGTGGTAATCAGTGGATTGAAGCTGGAAAACGAATCGGCGAGCCATATGGATGATGGCATTGTCTGCTGCGCATCATCATTTTATTAAGATACTTCTCCCACTGATGTATGTCTAATGTTGTAAAGTACAATCAAAGGCCCCTGAACCTTAAAATAAACTCCACCAGCTCTTCTAATTGTTTAGGGAAGAGGTTTTAACCAGTCTTCCACTGCACCCGCTGTCGACTGAAGCAAGAAGAATGAATCTGTCAAGGCTGAAACAGGTTCTTCACTTCATCAAGCAGCTAATGACAACACGGCGGTTTGCACATTTAAGAAACCTTGACTTTCAGCTTGTGTAAGTGTGAACTTAATGATCTGAGCTGGTAATTAAACTTCGTATTATCACTACATCACTGCTGCGCACTATGACAACAGAAATGTCATGCGACAAAACTCAAGAATGATTTTAAAGAGAGGAGAGGAAAGAGACGTATAGATATTAATGAAATAAATCAAACACAAGGTCAGAAAAATGATGTGGCAGCATGGAATAAAGAGTCATTTCTATTCATCTTTGAGTTTTAAGATAAAGATCATGAACGTCCTATCAGCTCATTGAGAGAAGATCAATCAGTGAGAGGCTGTGCAGTTTATTTTGTAATATGAGGTGAAGGTTGAGCTGAATCTTGCATAAGTGGCATAAAGTGAAAGCTAAAATCTAATCCTGAGGAAACGCTGTGCTTTAGGAACAAACATAAAAACTATTGTATTCAATGTTTTTTGTTCCAAATCCAGATTTGTCTTGATTTTCCTCCATTAGAATATTGGATCATAGGAGCTGCATTCAGAATCTGCTGTGTCTGTGTGAGCTGGACTGGCAACGCCCACACATGCCCATCTTGGGAAGAGGAGGAAGTCCTTCCTCTCGTGGTGCCATGTGCCAGAGCAAAGCTGCCTAATTGTGGGAGGAGTCAAAGGGAGGGCCTACCTTGATTGTGATTGGCTAAACGCCCTGATGACACTATATAGGGTTTGATTTCTGATTGGCTGGTTGGAGCAACACACTTTTTAAAACTGAAACAAGCCAGGGAGAGAGAGGACAGACTGTCTTCACTTTTGGGGCGTCCTTCCAGGTATGGGGATGATTAGTACTGTTGGAAAACCTTTAGAAAGTGAATTTTACATAATATGACCCTTTTAAATACAATGTCAACAAAATTGACAAACGACAGTAACGTAATGACCTCAGGTGTTTTTGTCGACATTACTTAAATAATTGTTTTACCAGCGATCCTTTGCCTCCGTAAACAGTCTGGCTGCTTCCCCGCTGAGATCAGTGAACTCTCAGACCGTGACCTGACCACAGTGGTTCTACTTTACGTCTGGCTGGAGTCTGCATGGCTTTATATTTCAGTCTCTCCCTCACGAGTTGTGGTCATCAACAGAAGTGCAGTCCTCTGTCGCGTTCTCCAGGCGAGTGAAAGTCGCAGCTGTGGCTGACGACGCAGTTGCGTCGGTGAGTCTCTGTTGCCAAAATGATGGATTATAGTGGGAACGGGAGGAAGGGACCTTTACGGATTTACCGGTTTATCAGGAAATGGTGGCTGCACTTGTTGCCCTGACATATTTGCATGATGGATAGACCTATTCTTGGATTCAAGCATTCATTTCATCTCACTTTGTTTACATGCAGGTTAATTTTGTGTCGGTGCTTGGCATGCCAAGGTGGTCCCTCCTGACACAGCTGCACAAAGGCAAATCCTGTTTACTGTCACCCCGAGCAGCAACATGCAGGAACAAATCCCTTCTTCGATGAGAATGGTTTAATTAAAACAAGAGTGCCTTCTTGCTATAGGCCTTGTATGGACCAGTGGGGTAGTGGTTAGCACTGTCGCCTCGCCGTGAGAATCTCCCTGGTTCAAATCTTCTGGGTTCTCGTTCTCCATTTGTCTGTGTCATTTATGTTTCCATGCACTTTGCTGTTGTGGTCGACAAATTCAAAATGAAAGAAAGAATGAATGAATGAAAAAGAAGAAATAACAACAAAACAAAACAAAAAAAAATACAAATAAAATCACAACAAAACAGACAAACATATCGCAAAAATAAAAGTTGGTAGATAAAGAATTTAAAATATGAACGCAAGATGTGATTAATCTCAATTAAATTTGAGGAAATTGTCCAGTTAACTCATTAGAAATTACAAGTCCTAATTATTTCATACCTCTTGGCCGCAGGGCAGAAACAAAGAAAACCGAGGAGAAATTAACAAAAAATAAATACAGAAATATTCATTCATGCAACTCGGGTGAATAGTTAAAGCCAAAAGTTGGTCCAATGCATATACATGCGTACAAACCAAGAAGTACAAGTAGGCAAAAACATAACCTTCTTAATCAACTTTCATTGGCGGAGGTAAAAACGGGGCGGAGTCACCGGCGGTGTGAAGCAAGAGAACGATCCCTGGTATTTAGATGGAAAGAAATGTCAAAGCACAAAGACGTTAACATTTTTCACCTGAATAGTGTGTGTGAATGTATACTAGAGAAGAGATGTAGGTATTTCTGGCGTGTGCCTTCTGGGTCATGGCGTAGAGGAATTTACTTGCAACAGGAAACATTATGTCACTTTTGGGAACTTTTAATATTTTACAAGATCTCGAATTAAAAGAAAAACGTCACAACACAGAATGGTAGTTATTATCCTTTTCATCCCGGTCGGTGAGTCGTAGAACGGAGACAGAGGGCATGCAAGCTCGTACACAACAGTTTAATTCCTGCTTGTCACAAAAAGCTTGTGTAAACAGTTTTTATTGTACAACTTCTTAATTGAAGAAAAAAAAAAAAAAAAACGACCGCATCGGCTCAGATTTCTGCTTGAGTCAGCGTTTTTCTTTCTCCTCCACGTTCCCCTGAAAATTATCGAAAATTCAGTCAAACTAATGAACGCGGCGACATTTCAGCTGTGATTTTATTTTTTTTTAAATTTTTTTTTTTTGCAGACTCATCCAGCAGAGACACTTGGGATTATCGTAGATGGCATAAACTGTTATCCGTGCTCATTAAAACATTCTCGCCACCTTGTCGGTGGTGTAGACAAGAACAAAATGACTTATCAGTGCTGTGGGCAGTTCCTCGAGCGTGGCGCTTCCTTTGGTTCCTGTGTTGTTATGACATGCGTAGGCACTCCCGTATCGTACTGATAAAGATATTTTACGTCATATCGCTGCTGTGCCTGCTGGGAGGAGTGTGCGGTGGTTTGACGTGGATTCAGGAAACAAGGCATTCTGGGACGGGAAGAGACGGGTTTATGAGAGTGTTTTTCTTCGCTGTGCTGCATAAAGTCAGAGGGAGAAACGCTGCATGCTGTGATCATCCCCGGAGGTTAATGGTGCACTCAAACAGGGACTGTAGAACTCAGGGGAACGACAGAGTGACGACATGAATGTCCATCCATCACCAAATCTGCATGCAAATCCAGATGATCGTCTATCCGTCCCTCCGTCCATGCATTCATGTGATCAACCAACCAACCATACATCTATTCATGTGATCATCCATCCATAAATGCCTGTTTTAGGTTCTCTTGAGCTATTTGCCAGGATTTGCCGGGAATCTTTCACGTCAGGTTATTGCGGGGAAAGTTGACTAAACCGCTGCGACATGCAGTTACAAGAGACGCTCTAGATCCAATGAAACATCGACCATGAATTATAAAGACACAAAGGATAAATTGTTCCAGCTCTATGATTGGCCAAGACTGAAAACGGAAATCCACCCATCCATGCCGTACTCGCCTCCCACCGCGAAAACACCCCCCCCCCCCACAAACGATGGAGGAATTCTAAAACATTCTTCTTCTCCTGACTGACGTACAGCCATCTGGACATATATGTTTCAATAGGTTACTGCACATCTGCCCATGAGAAATTCTCCTCACATTTTCTTTGTTTTCCGGCTTCCTCATGTGAGCACTGCTGGACCTGTTTCTTCTTTCTACTTAAAATGCACCACAAACTGCACCATTGTCTTCGGTTCACTTCCTGTGTTTGATCCCCTGGTTAGTCCGCCACTGCTTCCAAATTGTAGACGACCTGCACCAGAGTTCACTGGTTTGAGCCGTACCAGACGAGCTTTCCCTCCCATACAAATGAAGCCGATCATCCGAAATGAGGGAAGTCTGGTCCACTTGACGCGGATCAACACACACACACACACACACACACACACACACACACACACACACACACACACACACACACACACACACACACACACACACACACCATGGAATCAAGCAAACCCCAACACAGGATGGCCCTGATTCAGAAGTAAGGAAGGTCTATTTTGTGTAAAAATAAAAATAAAAATAATGCAGCCTTTTTTTTTTCAGCCCACAAATTAAAACTCTTGAGACATTTACAAACTTTAAAATGAGGGAATAATGAATGGATGACGTGGTGTCTTGGTTTTATAAGAAATGAAGAGTCCCTTTATTGTCCCTTGTTAAAGGCATCAACACATTGTTTTTTTCCACTGCGGCCGTTGGAACAATGCTTTTTGTTAGTCCAGTGTAATTTTACCAACCGAGTGTTACACTTGTTCTCCTTTGCAGAGAGTGCTATTACCTCACAGAGATCGTTCAAGCACACTCTCCTGCCCTCACCGCATGCATTAGCCTGATTTCCCTCGCAGTGTTTGCCGAATTCCTTGAGAGAGGTTGCAGTTGAAGGTTCATCACGGAGACATCAGTAGAAGATTGCTAGTCAAACAACAAAATGCGGTGCGGGAAAAGGTGATGGAAATATGCAATTTGTGTTTGTTTCATGTGGTAATGTGAGGTCGGTTCCAGCTCCCGTACCACGTTCGACAGATCTGCCGCCTTTCTCTGCTGCTGTTTTCATTCTTCCGGCCGAGCCCAGACTGCAATAGATGTTTAAATCACAGTCTTTATGTTCGCCAGGGCTCATTCTCCAAGTTTGTTTCCAACTGCCTTCATCATACGTTGTTTTGTTGTTGTTTTTTGCTCAAAAGTCGAGTACATGAACTCACTCGCAGTATTGTTGGGTGGTTTTATACACTCCAGCTGAAAATGTGCAAATGAGCGTGAGGAGTTAAGCCCACCTGCTGCGTTTTGTGTCACTTTAGCCTCCCAACCTGAGAGTTTCCTGTTGTTTTTGCACTTTCAAGAGCTGTTTTTTTGTTTGTTTTTTCCTTCCCTGAGTGTCCTTGGTTTTGTTCTGGGCTCTCCATAAAGTAAAGAGTTCCTGCGCGTGAATGCTTGCCTGTCTCTCTTTGTCCATGAAGTAGCTCCTCAATGTCAATACTCGAAGGATAAGCGAGTTTGGCTTAATGGATCCATATTTTTAAAAAGTGGATTTAACTTGTGCAACTGATCTTAAACCATGGTTCTTGCTCTGTCTGGGCTCTTGCTCACAATCCTCTGGCTTGCCGGTTGTTTCCCTCAGAATTGAACCCACTCGCGTACATAAGTTGGCACTACATGTGTTTTGTTTGAAAAGCAGCATCACTTTCACAGCCCACTAATCTGTAGGGAACAATTAAGCCTCGATATACAAACTGTAATTGGAAACCAAAACACTGTGAAAAGAGTCATTATATCTTTTTTTTTTTTTTTTTTTTTGTGCCCGATCATTTTAATTAAAATGGCGCACTTAATTGTTGAAAATTGCCTCGCCGAACATTATCACCAGGTATCATCACACTGATGTTTACATAAGCTAAAAATGAGTTGTTGTTATGGGTCATTAGCAAACGGAGTTCAGGAAAAACACAACTTGAAACTCGTCACTCCTCATGTGCTATGTCCAGTTTGTGTCCTTGGTTTTCTAATAATGCAGTGGCAAGGATGACAAGTTTTTCACAAATGATATGATAAAGTGCACGTTGAATTCAAATATTGTAACTCTTAAGGAATTAAAACGATTAATGCCTTCATTGATTTGATCTGATCTGCTTGTATGTTTACACAATACTTTTCAAATGCTTTAACCGTGTTCAGTATAAAGACTTTAAAAACATGTAGTTCACTGACAGAAACAAAACAGATCAGAATATCCAAATCAAATTTTCCACAGCATGACTGTAATTTGAATCTTTCTTGAATTCAGTGTGGATGAACTTCCACACAGTATCACAAAGGCTTTTTTTTTTATAGCTGTAACTTTAACTAGTGCATGCTGAACTCGTTTTCCAGTGAACAAAGTAGCTTAAAAAAGGGAAAAGACAGACGTCACTCTTAATCCACAATACATTAAAATGCTGCCTGTTGTTCTGCTGCTCCTTTTAAATTTAGATTCATTGAACCTTTATGGGTCATGAAACCGACATTGTCCACAGACAATCTGTTGTTTAAATGGCAAAAGTGGATGTTGACACACATGCAACAAACAATGGAGGAGCTCACAAATATCCTCACACGCTGAGGTTTTTATTCCTACTGACTAATGTGGTATTATTGTAAGACCTGTAGCGTTTGATTCTCCACGCTGGAGGACAGCAGCTGAGCCTTTGCCTTGGTACAGATGCCTCATTGAACTCTTGGCAAACGGATCTTGCACTTGTTGTAGAACGTTGGACAAACAGACACCCGAACAGCCAGGATTGTTGTAGCACGCTAGGCACAGTAAGGAGCAGATTGGGTTGTTGCCCAGTAGTTCATGAACCGTTTCCGTTTTTCTTTTTTCTTTTCTTTTTAAAGCGATGCTGGCGGAGCCCTGACATGTGCATTCTGCGATCTCTGCCATTATATTGCAACCAATCATACATGCTGATTCACCTTGTCATCATGCTGATATAATTTCAACGCACACATTGATGTCTGATTTGAGGGCTTGTTTTGAGTCGAGGGCAAAACCCTCAGTGTCTGATGTATTCAGAGAAATCTGAGTTGTTAATTCTGAATTGTTAATACTGTATGTTGATGAAATGTTGATAGATTCAAGTCAATAAAAGGTATCCATACTCAAAATTGTAGAATTGCACTTGTACATGATGAAAAGCTCATTATGGAGTCACAGAGCATGGGAACAAAGATCAGCTTAAGGACGAGTAATAAAACATCACACAACCATTTCAGGGGTCATATTCTCCAGCTTTTCAACACGTTCACATGGTCTCGTTGGTCAACAAACATTGTATTCAAAGTATATTGCTCCAAATCCAGCTTCTCCTTGATTTTCCTCCATTGGAATATTGGATCATAGGAGCTTCATTCAAAATCTGCTGTGTCTGTGTGAGCTGGACTGGCTCCGCCCACACATGCCCATCTTGGGAAGAGGAGGAAGTGCTTCCTCTCGTGGTGTCATGTGCCAGAGCAGAGCTGCCTAATTGTGGGAGGAGTCAAAGGGAGGAGCCTACCTTGATTGGGATTTGCTAAACCCCCGATGACACTATATAGGGTTTGATTTCTGATTGGCTGGTTGGAGCAACACACTTTTTAAAAACTGAAACAAGCCAGGGAGAGAGAGGACAGACTGTCTTCACTTCTGGGGCGTCATTCCAGGTATGGGGACGATTATTTCTGCTGGAAAACCTTTAGAAAGTGAATTTTGCAGAATATGAGCCCTTTAAAGCAGGGCTTTTCAAAACGTGGGAGGATGAGCATCTCGCTCTCATGTCCAGTGTCATGATCTTTTGGGTGAATTTGTAACTGTTCTTGTTTTGCACAAGAGTTTATCCATTGACCTTAATCATGACCCTTTTCTTGCTGGTTAGAGGATTTTCATTTAAAATGTCAGATCAGTCTTCATATACAGTCTTCAACGCCTATGATTCTGCACTGAAGTTTATTTCATTGATATCCATTCATGTCAGTTCTAAGAATATGTTTTATTAAGATAATTTCTCATAAAAAGGCATCCCTCAGACCCCACCAAAGCTCCACAAAGAGGAGGCGCACTCATAGTTTGAAAGCTATTGTTTTAAAATAAAACGGGAGCCGAGAGATTTCTCAGTCGACATATTTCTAGAAAGCAGGTGGAAGAACTTGACGTCTACTTTCAGACTTGATTTAGATGTGATGAAATGAAATGCAAACTAATCGTAATAAATGCAATTAGGCTGCTTTTTTTATTTTTATTAGTAGCAGCTGTGTGTGAGACGTTGCAGATTGTTGGCGAGCTCTGAGTCAGAGCTCCAGGTGATTGTGCAAGGTCACCTCTGATAGTTAAAGGACTTCCTTAAAACTTAAAGTGACATATGGCTGCCTTTTTTTTCTGTGTGTGTTTGCTGAGGATAGACGAGAAAGTCTACATCATTTGTCGAGTATTGCTCCATCCAGACAGCATCTCATGCCAGGATTGGTGTTTTCCTTGAGCTCTTGAGTTTCGATTTCTCACTTCCTCACACTGAGTAGATTTCCCACGAGCGTCAGTACCTGAGACCACGATTGGATTCAAGCAGCATCTCAGAATTGCGACTTGTAATACTCTTTGTTTATTTACATACAACCTCTGCCTTGTGAGCCATTAATGAATGTCCTTTAGCAGAAGCACAGTAACGCATCACCCAGCGAGACGCGACAAATAGCCAGGCAGAGCGCTGACAGTCAGAAAACAGACGTACAGATGGCACTGCGGCACGGCGCCGTGACGGCCGCTGCCATACGACTCAATTACAGCCCACTCATTCAGAATGCTACCAATATGGAGAAGGTAGTCGGAGAGTTATGATTGCGTAGGTGCATGCACACGGACGCAGGATTCCTGTAGTAATAGGAGAACCGAGTAATCTTTTCAGTGCTGCTCCTCATTTGATCGGTAAACAATGGGCTTCCATAAAGTGGTGCTGCTTGACAGCTCGCGGCTGGAGGTGGCGGAGGCGAGTGAGCGCGCTCCGGCTGGTTTATGGTGTTTGAATTAACTGTGGCGTAGAGGAGCACTGCCTGTCAGACTGCTCTCAGGGACATTTTTCTGCAACACGATGCAGTTGAGGTTCGATTTCACAGGAAACTTATTTAAGTAGTCGGTTTCTTATTTTATAGCCGGATGCTGTTTCCAGTTGCTTTTGAAATAACCGGCTTTTGTTCCTGCGCGGATGATGAAAAGCTGTGGAGTTGTATTTCATCGATCTTTTCTATTGTGTTCATTCACAATATCAGAGTGAAGCCAGATCAACCAGATATGGTTCTGATATCAATCTCCTATTGAGTCCGATATGAAGCGGTGAAAATACTCACCTCTTTCAACCTCTAAGCTGACTTCTTCTTCTTCTTGATCTTCCTTTTCTTTGACTTTTTTCTTGGACGTCTTCATCTTCTTGGGATTAATTTTCCATTTTCTTGCGTTTTTCCTTTTCTCCATCTTCGTCCTTTTCTTTGTTTTGTCTTTTTCATCTGCTTTTTCGTATTTTTGTGTGTCTGTGGTGATCATCTTTTCCTGTCATGTACAAAAATATCTAGAACCGTGTAAAAAAAAAATACAGAGAAACAAGTACAGCCTAAGTCAATATCCACTTTGATTACTCAAAAAGATAGTGAGTTGGAAATGTAGATTTAACAGTGAAAAATGTGATCACTTCCCTCCATGCTATGATCTTTTTATTCCATGACTCATCAGACTCACGAGTCCAGAAGTCCCAACATATTTTAACTAAAGGATTTTTACAGTGCCTCTTAAATACCTGTGGAACTGATGAATCTCTGCATGTCTCTCTTCTCTCCACAGTATGAGTTTAAGGTGAAGAACATCAAGAAGAAAAAAGTCAACATCGTGGTATCGGTGGATGGCGTGAAGGTCAACTTAAGGAAAAAGAAAAAAGTAAGTTGCATTTTTTTCTCCTTAATAGATTAATTCAGCGTATCATCTTTTCAAAAATATGCCACGATGAGGAAAAACATCATCTTATGTGATGTGGTAATGAGGCCGATTGGTTTTAAGCTGCGATGCATTTCTCCCCCTCTCATTATTGCAGCACATGGAAATATCTTCCTGTGGATGCATGACCTTATCTGGAATAAACAAGCTGACGCTATGAGATAGTATTAAATACATCGAGGTGTAAAGCAGAAAACGAGTTGTGCAGCGACACCAGGTTAGTCACCTTTAAAAAGAAGCGGTGCCGATTCATTTCCTCGGTCTGTGTTTGTGGTGGAAGGCGAAGATCGATCGCCTTCTTAACTAGAGGGCAGGTCGCTGAAGGAATGTGGGGATTGTCAAAAAGGCCTGAGTGGGATTGAAAACCAGTGAACGAGCAGAGACGAGGAGAGGGGAGGACTTAAAGATGGAGAAAACAGAGCGAAGCAACTGGAGACAGTTTTCTCTGCTGTCAGATTTGCTGAGATTGACAGTGGAGTCAGCTTAACCTGAGGTAAACCAGTGGATGTGGGAAGCCCGGCAGTGCTGAATGTTATGTTATATCTCTTCCAGTGAAGAATTGAAACGAGTATTTTATAAGTTGTCAGACAGTTTTGCTGCGCAGAGTCCTCCTAAAAGAATTATGTGTGGACTGTCAACACTTTCCTCCGAGAGTTGCTCCTTTCAGAAACAGCGAACGCTGGTCTGCCATAATGTTACGACAAGCGACAGGTGAAGTGAACGCCGATTCTCTTCAGCGCGGCACCTGTTTGGAGGTGGGATCAATTACACAGCGAGCGAACGTTTGGTCCTCTAAAGTGCTGTGGTTGGAGTCGTGAGGATTTAGCAAGTAACACATTGTATTGGCTGGACAAGCAGAGCGTCTCCAAACCCGCCGGTGTCTTAGCATTGCAGCGGTCAATATCTATTAAAAGGTCCAAGGAGGAAACTGGTAAACATTTTTTCTATGAGGAAAGAAGCCCATGATGCCGGCCGGAGTCCAGTCAGTTTGTCCCTTCCAAAAAAATGTATGAAACCTATTTTATCTGTCAAATGAATGTTTTGAATTAAAATGAGTCTGATTTTTAGCTGTGTTGACTAAAATCACTTCCAATCGTGACACCGTGGCTGTTTTTCTAGGCCGCTCACGTTGACGTGTTTGAGGTGGAATCATCCTTATCTGTGCAGAAGTTGATAGGATGAGTCAAAATAACTGATATTTATTAAAGATCAGTATCGACTTTAAAACATAATATGGGCCTCTGGTCATTCCCGCGCTGCTGCCATGCTCCCATCGCAGTCAGACGGCCGTAAAACCAAGTTAGTTTTCAAAGCTTCTGCTTCTATATTGAAGCAAACGATCATGCAGTGCTGGTTCTGGTTCTGGTTCTGGTTCTGGCTGAAGTAAATAGAGGCTGGGTTCTGTGAAGTGTAATTAACGTGGCAACTCTTGATATTTTGTAAACCCGGGTGAACATCGATGTCCTGCTTGTTTCTGTGGAGGGGCCAGTCGGAGCTAATCGGTCTCTGGAAATAACCTTGGAATGATTGTTTTGTTCATTTCCTCCATCAGCAGAGTTGGTGAGCTCAGTTCTGTGGGCATGAAAAAAGAGTAAGCTGATGATTAGACCGAAGAGAAGAGTAAAATGGTGAATGTTTAACGACAACACCCACGGTGATTTCATTAAGTGTTATCAGATAGCCAGGCTTAAAGTGGAGTTGCATGCGGTGCGAACAGTGGAAGGAATCCAGAGGTTACAGCAGGAATGATTCAATCTGCAGCTGGCCCAGTGTTTGGTTTCCAAGCTTTTTCAGTTCAGCTCTGATTTGTGCTCCTGATTGGTTTCTGTGGCAGAGACTCAGGGTTTTTTCTGGTTTCGGCCATCCAACAAGCTGCAATAACTTCTGTGATTACACTGTTGGAGCGTGAAATGTCTGGTGACCAGCGCAAGAGCATAACCAGTCTTTTGTCCAATGGCAGATGGGGCAGGCTCGATCTGCCGCAACCTTCACTTTAGATCCAGTGGATGTAGACAGATGCAATATAACATCCATCCATTCACTCAACAAACGATGGCTCGTGAGCGTCATGCCGGGAAGAAATGAGTTTCTGGGTCATGGAAATAAGAGGGTCAATTCAACCACATTCGAATTTGCTGTAAATTGTAATTACTCCATTTTATTTCTGTGGCCATCAGAGGAAAACTTTTCCGCCCTGAAGTGGTCGGTAATCATTTTACCAATTTGGAAGACATTTATGTGGCCTTCAAAGTGATTAAAGATGTCAAAAGGTTATTTATGGAATGTAAAGTGAGGGCACATCTAACTTAGTACATCTACATCTTGTATGCTTATAACTACATGGTGTCATAACTTTAAAATGTCCCTGTTTCTTTCAAGAAATAAAAATTAGCTGTGCATCCCATAAAGGGAATCATTCACCTTTAAAAGAACATTCATTACAATACTTCATCAAGAGAGATGTGTAAGGATATTTCCATAGAATCTTTGCAAAGAAACATCCGTATGTCATGTTTACACCAGAAAAGCCTTATATTTACGACAATGTCAAATATGTTTTACCACATTTAGCTCAAAAGTCTCAAAATAGGAAAATATCCTCACTGGATTTCTATCAAAGACTGACTGCATGCTATTCAGTAACACTGTCCTACGATGTAATGTTTCATTTGTTAATGGAAAAATAAATAAATACTTATGACAAAATACAGGAAATTGAGCATCAATTGAATCAGTCGCAATAAGCAACTGAAAGAAAAACGATGCTTTGCCACAACAAAAGGGCAAAACATCCCACTGTTTAATGTATAAATATTAGTTAAAAAAACAAACTCAGATGTGACTAAATAGTGTAATTTATGATCACTTGTGTGTCAAATAATGTGATAATCGAATAATAAGAGTATAATGTTGAGCTGTATTCTTGTAGTGCTTCTCTCATCCAGCATTCCCAGTTCTCATATGATGAATTGCATGAAAAGTGAATGATGGTTTCACACTTCAGATCATATCTGAGGACTGGAGTTTCTCCTATTTCCATTCCTAAAACAAAAACGGCACGTTGCACTGCTCTCGTCTCATTTTCATTTCACGAGCTCGGAGCAGCTGGGAGCTGAGGAATCAGAAGTGATGTGTGTGATTGCTCTGCGATCGGTAACCGTTGAATCCATCATCAAAGACTCGCCGTCACTTTATTTGACAGGACGAAATTAAAGGCCAGCCAATAGATAGATGATTTACCTTCACCTGTTTGTTTTTTTTGTTAGTTTTTTCCCTCCATCTCCTTGTCCTGAAAACGGAAATGTCAAGTATGACGGGCAGCAATCTATTTACGTCCCAGAGAATGGCAGAGGCAGTGAAAGACTGGAGATAGGAGTGATTGAATAACCCAGTCAACAAAGCCCTCCTCGGGACAGAAATCGATATGAATAATTCTAGTGTGCTTGTGTGTGTTGACATTTTGGGATTTGACATTAAACTGAAAGGTTTAATCAAACGGACAATCAAAGGGGAGAAAAAAAAAGAAAAGGAAAAATGTACATGGATATCTAAATATTCTATTATTCTGAACACCAATAAAGGCTGATGTGCTCTCTTATCACATTTCAATTATACTGCCACAAAGGAATACGGTGCTAATGAATGGTTTTGTGTTGTTCACACAGAAGAAGGAGTGGACGTGGGACGAGAGCAAGATGATGGTGATGCAGGATCCTATTTACAGGTAAGCTGGCCATAACTTCTCACTTTCCAGCTTGTCTTGAAATGCTCATTTATCCGGCTTTCAACACTTATTGTAATGATTTCAGTCCTTATGGCTCATTGGGCTTTTTCCCAAATGCATTTTAATCCAGACTCGATTAAACACACTGTGTGTGTGCGTGCGTGCCTCAGAAAATGAGAATCTTTTGTCCGCGTGAGCTTTCAGGCAGAAAGAAGGAGATGTCTGCTACTTCTTAGTAACTTTTCAGTACCGTAACTTCAGATCAGAGTCGCACAAAAGAGTTGAGCAAGGATAATGTATTCGATAATATCGGGTGCTGATGCACAACAAACCACTGACACCTCCTGACACATACTGTAGCCGTGGAAACCTGACATGTGACTCCGTTCTTTTCAACATCGTGTTCGAGAAAAACTTAGCTGGAGGAATAGAAAAGGTTTGCTGGGTTCATCATCCATCCATCCATCCATCCATCCATCCATCCATCCATCCATCTATGCATGCATCTATTTATCCACCCACCGATTCATATATCATCCATCCATCCATCCATCCATCCATGCATGCATGCATCTATTTATGCATCCATCCTTCCATCCATGGATCTATCTATCTATCCATCCATCCATCCATCCATCCATCCATCCATCCATCCATCGATCCATGCATGCATGCATCTATTTATGCATCCATCCTTCCATCCATGGATCTATCTATCTATCCATCCATGCATCCATCATTCATCCATCCACCTATTTAATCCTCCATCTATTTATCCATCCTTTCTTTCATCCATCATGGATCTAACTTTTTTCAGACATCTACTAACCATTGATCCATCATTCTTACACCGGCCTGCTATCTGTCCATCCATCCATCCATCATCCATCCACTAGCCTTTGTCCAATAAATCCATAAAAAGTATTAAGTCTGTTTTATAAAACTTTATACTGTCGTAAATATTCCGACATTGAGATTAGATTTCCCACAGTACTTCATCCAGTACCATGTCTTTCGTGTTCAATAGGATATTGTACAATTCATGCAGTTAGAATTTGTGTTTCCTGTTTTTACTATAAACTGTAGGGTGGCACACGGAAGACATGGATATTGCAATATTGGAGATTTTAATGATGCAATACCAGACATCAAAGGGCTGAGCATCTGTGAAGTTAGACGATCAGGATGTAGAATTGCAGAACATGACAAGTTTTGTGCGGCTGCTCGGGAGGAAAGGATGGATAATTCATAAAGAAATGTCAAGAGAATGGAATTACCAGGATTTATGTGTCTACAAGAGACATGATGTTTTATTTATTCCTTGATTAAAAAAAGAAAGCTTATGGTCTCTTTCAGTGCTAAGAACTATAAGCATAAGGTTAAGTTGATTCCGTTCAATTGCCACAGGGGGTTTAATCTTCTGAATTGATATCGTGCCACAGTGTGTTTACACCCAAGTAAACATGCGAGACATGTAGTGCTGAGAAGCAGCTTGTGCACTTGCTCCTGACAGATCTGCTGACAAATGGTGGTCACATTTTAAGATCTCTCAGCCAGTTTATCTCACACAAACTCATGCAGGGACGGTGAAATTTGGCACCCAACAAATGGACGTCTCCTATCTAGTGAATGTGGGCGACTGTGGCTCAGTTGGTTGAGCCGGTTGTCTTTGAAATGTTTGGTTGTCCGGACCGATTCCTCATGAACCCCGAAGTGTTTCCGATGGAGGTCAGGCCACTTTGCATGGCAGCCGTGTTTGGTGTGCACGAAGGAGTGAATGCGACTGACGATGTGAAGTGCTGCGAGGCTGCTGTAGCGGTGAAAATGCACTCGTATATAAGTGAAGAGCGTTTATCATTTAAACTAGTACAGCATATTTGATTGAACGTTATAGGCTGGTTGTGCCATGCCTCAGAATTTTGCTTCGATTGACTCATACTTCAACTTCATGCTCTCTCTTTGCTACACGCACACACACACACACACACACACACACACACACACACACACACACACTCCCAGGTGGGCGTAGCTCAGAAGTGCATCCAGGGGCTCGGTCGGGGGCTTTGGAAATGATTCTGTCAGAAAGATGGATTTTGCCCAGCTGTTGGTGTGAGCGTCACTGAGCTCAGGAATCCTCAAAGATTCAAAGTTGTTGTTTATTCTGCACATTTGAGCCTCACACACAGTTTTTAAATGCCACAATCGTTGTCACTAATGTCCGTTTGTAATTGACGATTTAACTGAAAGTCTATCGACTGTTCCAGCCACATGCAATTTAGAATGTTTGTACCAAACTTTTTAATCATGAACTTGAGAAAAAGATGCCTGTTAGTGATTTATGTTTAAGTTGGGCTTTGCAAGGTTCCATCTTGGAGTAGTGATTAGCACTGTTCCCTCACAGCAAGAATATTGTGGCCTATCTAATACCCCATTGACATGACCACCTTTCAAGTGAAATTTAGCATTTTGGAAAACCTTCGCATTGGAGCAACCCCAACCCAATGATGTCCATTTACACAGAAGCAGCAGAAATGCTAGTCGGTGCTGTTTTCATGTAATAAGAACAGTTATGAACTGTATGACGTAAACATTGACGCCTCTTTAAATGGTTTTTCTTTATCGTTTTGGTCCGCTCAGTATCATTTTGTAAGAAATAAGATGTCTTCATGTCCAGATGATCGTGGAGGAAATGTCGACTTTCATGGAGGCGAACAGCACACACCACATTCATTGTTATGAATTCTTAACAACATAACATCCACGTGCAGGACAATTTACGACCTTGGTCACCGCATAGCAGCAGAGCAGCATAGCAGAAAAAGTTTCATTTTCCCGTTTACTGGGAGATCGAGTCTTAACTTTTCAAAAAGTTCCGTTTTCCTCTTTTTGGGTTTTTCAAAATTTGTGTTTCCCCCTATTTCCACAGAGACGGAAGATGCAGTGTGGTAAAAATAAAATAGCTTTTTCCACCGTTACCACAGAGACGGGAGCGTTTTCAAAAACAATGTTGCTTTTTTCTCCCGTTACCATGGAGACGGCTGTCGGAGCGTATTCACAATGTTGCTTTTTTCTCCCGTTACCATGGAGACGGCTGTCAGAGCGTATTCACAATGTTGCGTTTTCCCCGTTTCCACGGGGACAGGAGTCGGGAGCGTTTTCAGAATGTTGTGTTTCCCACCCGTTCCCACAGAGACGGCAGTAGGAGCATTGTCAGAAAGTTGCGTTTTGCACGGAGACGAGAGTCACAGCTTTTTAAAACGTTCCACTGTGGAAGCCATTTCAGTCAAAAAGCAGCCAAAGTTTTGCGTTTTGTGTTTTTATCCTAAAACGACTTAACATGTTTTCGAGGTGCTTCACTTTTCTCCAGATTCTCCAGCTTTCTTGCCAAACACACCTGCTTGTTGACTGTGAATTGATAAAATGATATAAACAAATGGACGAGAACTGTGTCGTTTTGAATATATAATACAATGTACCTCTAAATACAGTTGAGTTTCAGATTTTGTTCATCTAGTTGAATGTTGGAGGTAGTTGTAATGGTGAACAGACTGCTAATACGCTGTACGAGTGTGTTAATTGAGTGGAGGTGTCCCGCCTCTGCTGTGAACAGCTGTGGAAAAGCCTGAGTCACACCAGATGCAAGCAGCAGTCAGGGAGTCGTTATCAGTCAGGGAGTCAGGAAGGGCATGGATCCTCTGGTGGTCCTCTCTGATAAAATAAATATTCATGCGCTGCATTCTTATGGGGAAAAAAAACAGGCATATCAACATTTCTGCTCTGTACTTTCTTTCAAACCAAACAAGACTGTGATATCTTTGTCCTTGGATTCCTCCCGAGTTGTTTTACTCTGGAAGTCGAGCCCTTATCAATATGTAGGGGGGGCAGTTTGTATCTTTCAGGCTTTAGCATCAAGTATCGGAGTTTTATTGGAAAATTGACTCTGTGTGGTCTCGTTCCGAAAGAAAGATTAGCGCGTGAATGTAAATGTGTGTAAATTGTTATCGTCCAAGTGTAAATTAGACGTCCGCCTTTGGTGAGGGGGAAAATCCCCCTCTGAGAAAACACGGTGCAAATGTAACCTTTTGGAATTAAGCTTGAATAATGCGCTCCAGAAGCTAATGTGATACATATTTATATCTGCTTTTTCCACACGCCGGGAGGCAAATGCACATCAAAGACCTCGGGCTGATTTAAAAGCTCCTAAGTGGGTTTTTTCTTTTTTTTTTCTTCCAGATGCACAGTGGCTGGACGCTGTGTGTCGAAGTAATCTGGGAGGATTTAGATGAGCGCTTTGCATATTTCTTTTGTGGATCTCTTTTCATGTTCGGCTGCTTTCGAGGCGGAGCTTGCTGGCTTTCTGCCACGGAGACCGTCCACCACCCGCGTGCACGGCGGCGCTGGCAGGAGGTGGAACGGGCATGGCCGCGTTCCATCACATTTACAAGTAAACATGACCGAGGACACTCGTCGTGATTCTCCTCCAATACTAATGTCCTGAATCCCAGCTGTTAATCGGACCTAAGCCATGAACGAAATGCCTTAACACAAACACTGTTTCACACGGGAAAAACAAAGGGTTCGTGGCTGATCAACCTTTTATCAAGGTGGTGACAGGAAAACTAACTGAATGAAGACCAGCGTCCACAGAATTCATGATGAAACTCGAGTGGAAGCTGGTGCTTGTGTGTGATTTCTAGAATCAGTGAAAATCTCTTTCTCATAATAACCGGGCAATATTGTGTTATTAGCATCTCCTGTTTCAAGTCAAAATTAAAGGTCATATTATGAAAAATTCACTTTCTAAAGGTTTTCCAACAGTAATATTCGCCCCCATACCTGGACTGACGCCCCAGAAGTGAAGACAGTCTGTCCTCTCTCTCCCTGGCTTGTTTCACTTTTTAAAAAGTGTGTTGCTCCAACCAGCCAATCAGAAATCAAACCCTATATAGTGTCATCGGGGGATGAGCCAATCACAATCAAGTTAGGCCCTCCCTTTGACTCCTCCCACAATTAGACAGCTCTGCTCTGGCACTTGGCACCACGAGAGGAAGTACTTCCTCCTCTTCACAGCAGACACAGACACAGCAGATTCTGAATGTAGCTCCTATGATGCAATATTCAAATGGAGGAAAATCAAGGAAAATCTGGATTTGGGGCAATAAACTCAATGTTTTTGGACCAATGAGACCAAAGTAAAAGTGTCCACCAATGGTGATGCTCACACACCACTTGCTCAAGGACACATGGACACAGAAACAACAATCTTGTACTGAAGACAAGAAGCGCTTTGACAAGGACTTCACCGTGTATCGCTCTGAAAACACGCACTGGAGTTTTTTAACTGGACCTGAAAACTAACTTAAACCACCTGCAGCTTGTTCAAACATGTGCCAACAAGACAGTTAACTGATTATTACAATAAGTGGAGAAGAAATCCAAGCACGTATTATCATGACTGTTATCGTACAAGAATTTAATTTGAAGGTACAAAATGCTTCCCAGGATTTCTCCAGTTATGTTTCTATTATTACAGATGTTTTATGTTCAAATTGCTGTATGCTCTTCTGTTTACGTTGAAATTCACCATCATTAAATCCTAAATGATTAATGAATAAATTAAATTGAAATAAAAACCAATTCGACTCAAATCTCATTACTCAAGATCTGGCAATCGACCAACGGCTGCTAATTAGTCATTTATTCCAAGTTTCAGACGGGTGAGGAGAAATATAACCAAATGCTGCAGTCGGAACACTCACCATTGTGTTTTCAAAAGTGGCTCGATCTTTGTAGGATTCGGCATCGTTCACCATTACGCACAGTGTGAACCGAGTGTCTCCGTCACATTGTCTGCATTGCGCCCACACTGTGCTACACCACAGATGAGTGTTTGATTCACAGCTGCTTTCAACTGTCAGACACGTCACACTACTGTATAATCAAGCTCAACGACGTCGTGTCACTCGAACTGAGAGGAGCTGGTGCCCGTATCTTTTAAAAAAAAAAAAAGTATTCTCTAAAGTAGACTGCTACAAGTGAAACATATTACTCACTGTCATTTGACATGTCCTGGAAAATGAGATTTTGAATAGAGCCCGTGACCTGACCCACACTTTCCGAGCAGCCGGTTGATGAAGTGCTCTGCTAAATACCATGTTCTGTTTTGTGTTTATTTATTTGATCTTTTTTTTTTTTTTGTACCAAAATGAGCAAAATGTTCTTTAAAAGCTGCTGCGGAGAATATTTCTATCACTGCAACTTGCATGAGAGATGACAGTCGATTAAATCTGGGGGAGATATTTCCTTAATTTTGCGTCTCCACGCGCCATCTGTGTGTTTTTCTCATTTGCGCATCTGCAGCAACACGGAACGGTCACGGATCATTACACACTCGGATGTATCCCATCATATTTCCTTTCCTCCCGCTGCGCCGCGCGCAGTGAATAAGTTACCTTTTGGTGGGTCGGGTGGTAGATACCTGCTCCATTCTGCTTCCAATGATATAAAATGCTTTTATGGTTTTTTTTAAGTGACTGTAGTGGCAAAACTGGAAGCCTGCAAGGAGAATAATAATGAGGTGGACATTTAGTTATTTGATCCCCAATGCCATCTGATTAAAGTGCCCATCAATATTTTCAGAAGTTTTAATGTTTTAATGGCTGTGCTGGCGACACGAGCAACCCTGTTACCCTGCCGCCCAATATGCTTTTTCATAAGGCTTTTTTTTCGATTTGACTGTTTTTTAAGTTACAAACTCTTGTCATAAATCATTTTATCATGCAGATGTTATGTAGCGTTGGCGTTGCACTCTAGCAGGAGCTAAAGGTTACTAGTTATACTGAGGAAATGCAGTTCATATGAACCTGACTTTTTAAAACCGGCTCTGAGAGTGGATAAATCTGAAAAGACTTGCTCTCCTCACAATGAAAATGCTAAACTACGGCGGCCATAGCTCCACATGCACTAACCCGGCCAACACAACAATGGAGGATTAAAAGGTTGCGTTTGTGCAACAGAAGCTACTGCGCTTCTTCTGGCTTTGACAACAAATGTTCAAACTCTCTTGTTATTAGTTAAAATCCAGTTTGACCTGAAGCATTTCTACTTTTTCATTACTCCGCAAATTACTCACAAATTACTCTTTTCTCACTCGTGCAACAATTATTACCATTGTACACGCTGTATGTTATCGTTACACGTATGCATTATGTCATCGTCCCTGTTTTTGATGTATTTCTGTATTTTGGCTAAAGTGGTTTTGTTTTAGTTTAGTATGCTGTTTTTTTAGTATGGAAAATATCTGGCAAATAGAAACGTGTGAACGAGGTCTCAGGCCACACTGACCAAGGGGTGCGAGGATTAGTGTCGACGGTGAGAAAAAGTGGACTCCTCATTGTGTCTTTGATTTGCCCACAATGGTTCAGTGAAGCCGAACTCTGTTGCATCAACCCAACTGTCAATAACTTACAAAAATATAAGCGTAAAATAGATCCAGTAGAACCATTAGATAGTTTCTGTGATCCTCACTAAGTTCCACAAAGTGTCTCGAACAAACAATGCCCGCTTATAAACACTGGCACTCCCTCAAAGGAGATTTGCACTCCAGATTAGGAACCGCCAGTTTTTGTGATAAGGATGAAACAGATCTCATGGATTTCACACTGCAGCACAAAAACGACAGTATTTGTTACAATAGTGACACTTCAGCGATAACATTTGAAGTTGCCATAGCTGAGGAATGTTGCAGTTACCGCTTTCACTTTCTCCAACAAATCCCCCCAAAAAACATATTTATTAGGTGAAGTGGTGATTCAACATTGGCAGTAAGTGTGAGCCTGCATCATTACAGCGTCTTGGTGGCTCAGTTGGTACAGCTGGTTGTCGGCTAATTGCAAATTTGGCACTTTGATCCTCATTTCTTCGTGTCCATATGCTGAATCCTCCTTGGCCACGACACTGAAAACCCAAATTTCTCCCAATGGAGGTTAAGCTCCTTCTATGGCAGCCGTCACCAGTATGTGTGTGTGAGTGTGTGTGTGTTCACGTCGGATCATGTAAAGTGTGTTGAGAGTGCTCCAGCTAAAAAAGGCCCGATTCACTAACGGCTTGCATAAAGCATGCTAAATTCCAGCTTGCATAAAAAAGATTGCACTTTTCACTTTGTGTGCAACTTACGGGTGATTTACTCGGAATAACACCATGGCTGATTTTAGCTCGAACACAGGAGCTTTCACATCGAGTTTGATGCGCTTGAGGTTCTTTTTTTAGGTAGAACGACCACACAAGTCCCACAAGTACAGAAAACGTGAAGTTGGATGTGTTGGTGGAGAAAGTCATTAAATATATTGGTGCATTCCAACAATTACATGATAGTCTGCAGATAAAAGTCGAGGGGAGCCTGCTGGGGGGATGTCTTTAAGACTAAAATCTCTGCTAATGGTAAAAACCCACACAGTTATAAGCTGCAAGCGAGTGCTAGCAGATTTAACTAGAGCTACACTTGGTAGAGCGCAGACCTTCGCCAACTCCACCTTTGTTTCTGGAACCGAGTTAGCATCGCTAGCATGTTAGCCGGTAGCTCACATCGATGCTAACTAGGTAGGAACTACTGAGTGGGGAGCGTCTCCATGGCAACAGGCGCTGATCTCCTTTGGCCTCCTCTATGAGGTGCCTTCCTCCTCCACTTAAAATTTTTCACAGTTTTTGGGGGGGATTCATTGAAAACGGTTCGTCGTTACCGCCCCAAAATATTATCAAATAGTACATACATATAATAACAAAATTGGCAAAGATAATAAACCGTTGGTAGAAACTCGACTTGATAATGTTCATTTGTCCAACTCAGTCTGTTAGTCACTCGTCTTCCTGACATGTATGCACACAACACACAATATCAAGTTTGCACCCACTTTCATTCAAAAGAAGCTTTATTGTATCAGGCTTGAAGGGCACTATTTCAGGTCAGTTTATCATTATATGTTTCTCTGTGTTCCCACCCAACAACACCTATTTCTCTGACCTGGATACAGTACTTATAGAAGATAGGACTTTACTCTGGCTTATGTCTTTTATTGCTCTGAAATACCATCAGATGGTTTAAATCTGCATGAATGATTCAAAGAGGTTGGGTGGATGCATATTTTTGTTCACAACAGGCGTAGCGCCATTGCCTTCATTGCCGGGATGAACCAGTGTTCTCTGCAATCAGAAGACTTCCAGTGGCAACAGATCAGGTTTTCTTTGTGTGTTTGTGGCAAAATGAACTGACTCGCATGCAAACAAACGGGGAGATACGAGGTCTTCCTGCAGTCCACTGAGGTATTAGTTTTCCTTTTCCTCGTCAACATCAAGTTTGGTGGAGCTGAGCAAGAGAAACGCACTCACCGTCACATTTCGCCCGCTGGAGAGCTGCAGCCTCGGGGCAAAACCTGCCGAACCGGCGCAGCGAGGAGTCCGTCTGGATCCCCTGGATCAAACACATATGACCACACATGCACATCAAACCGGCAGTCTGAGCACAGGCTTTTTGTTTCCCTTGAGCCGGTTTCACAAAGTCATCTGCCAACACATTCCCCTGTCCTGGAACAAACAAAGCCGTCACAGAGACGCTCACACAGACACAGTGTGGCCGCAGGACTGAGAGCAGAGACCTTGATGGGAGCGTAAAACAATGATTAACAAACCCGCGGATATCTTTGATTGTCTCAATGACAGATGCTTGAAATACTTTTACAATTTGTAAATACAAAGTAAACTATTTAGATATCATTTAGGGTTAAAAAAAATAGATAAAAATATTGTGTGAATTTGATATACAGTCTCATCTTACACTTATGTTATTGTTAAGTAATGTTGGAACAAACAATTCTGGAAACTTCCAACGAGGAGTTTCTCCTAATTAATTAAATAACAGCAATCAGGAATGAATAAACCAAGTTACTAAATCAGATTTACTGCAAGAAAATAAATCAAATGCAGTTTGATTAAATGAATGATTATAAAGACTGACAAACTTTTCAGTGTAATTTAGATAAAAAATTATTTGATTAAAAAAAACAGTCTTATTTTAGTCTTATTTAGTTTTTGTTGCTATTGCTGCTGTTGGTCCTCTTGTTGTGGTTGTTGTTGTTGCTGTTGTATTTGCTGTAGTTGTTGTGCTGCTGTAGTTCAATTCATTCAAACAAATTCAATTTAGTAGAACTGAAGTAAATCGTGTTATCTTAAAAGGATGATCAAAGTGTTTCAAGAAAAACTGTACATCTTTTAGGACATTGTCGAAGGCCACGTAATGATTCCAAGTGAAAAGGGAAAACTTCTGTTGCATTTCAGGTTGTTTCCGTCTTATTGTTGAGTAAAATAAGACGTTTGGCAGCCTGGTACTGGAGAGTAATCCAGGGAGAACTTCAGGTGACGAAATCTTGGCTGTCGGCTTCTTTCTCTTGGTGGAAAACGAAACGTGAGCATCTACTTAAGTCGCATATTTGCTCCGTCAATAACACTCCAGATGCTCCTTTTAATACAGTCTGCCAAAAGCAGTGAATATACATATTCAGCATGCATTTCATTATCATCATCGTTATTTCTTATATGTGACTTGATCGATAATTTCAAGGACATTGTAACGACGCCTCTAATTCAGGTATAATTCTTTATTTATTGTTATTGACCGTTGGCAGGATCATCAGAGGAAAAAAATAGAAAAGCGAGTGATTTCCTTGTGGGAATTGAGTGCAACTTCAGAATTTACTACGTAAAAACAAATAAGTCTAATGCTTGCAGGTAAGCTACAGGTATACACTGTTGTTTGAAGGTGAACACACACCTCTGGTGGGTTCCTGTTGTTAGTGGTTCTGCTCGACTTTGTGAAGACTCACTTATTCTTCTCTCTCTGGTATTCCGCAGCTCAGAGTCCCTCACTGAACAGACGGTCCTCCCTTGCAGCTGATGACTGCTGCAGCAGATGATGAAGGGAGCTCGTTAGACGTCGAGATGTGCCTTTCTGCTTCCACTTATTTTTATTTTACCTTCGCTGGATAGCCAATAATAGTAAATCCCCCGGAGGTTTGTTAGAAACCCCCCCCCCATGGAACTGATTGGTCTTCCTGGCTTTGGTATCCAGTGTTATCAAACGAAAACATGTTTTTTTTTCACTAATAAGTGTTTATAGTACGTTTCTACAAATTCCAGCTCTGGTATTTTTGGTTGAGCCTAAACCAGACTGAAGCCATATCTATAAGCGCATTCCGAAGCACGCCTGACTTACACACCTCAATGTGCTTATTTCCTAATGCCAGTTTGGTTTCGGCAATGGTAGAAAAATGGTGATTTAACTCTTAATATTATTGTGATGTGGGATATTAACTTGATTTTGGTGACATTTTGGTCACGTTGCATGCTGCTCGACCTCGGAGGTTGTTGCTGTGTAACTACCAACATACTGTATTTCCGGCTGTTGTGATCTATAATAGCAGCATAAAACATAAATGTGTTTTCCTTTATTATGCTCAACAATTTACTTCTCCTGATGAGCATGAAAATCCATCATGAAGTGACTTATTAGTAACTGATTACTATCATTAATTCAATTACAGCTGCAGCCATTTCTGCCATTATATAACTGATTCATCTTTTTCTATGTGAAATCAGATGGACCGATGCACTGCTCAGTGGGCTAACAGTTAGCCTTCGCAATAGCATTATCGAAAGCGGTTTCCTTCAATGAACGGACATGTTACTTTTTCGCTAAACTCCTGTTTATTGAACATGGAATATGTAATTCATCCTGAACTAATTCGGCTCTGATGACTCTGTCAGCCTTCATCCACAGTGTATGTGATGGATTAGCAGACTCAGCTTCAGCAGTATTATTATGATGTTGTCCTAATGGTCACTGTTAGTTAAAGGAGCCGGTCCTGTACCGGCTACTGACGGAATTCTGACCCCAGTTTGGTGTGGCCGACCCGCCATTTGGGCCAAAATGAAATTTATCTTAAATATTTAAATTTACAAGAGAAAATATGATTTAACTTTATATATTGCACGGTACAATATGTTTCAAAACACACCTATTTTTACCCACAGTACATCCTGGAGCCTTAACTTGACAAAATGTTAGAGAAAACTGAAGGAACTTTCACTTCTCCTCCTGCCTTGTACTTCAATTCAGCCATGAGAACAATATGAAACACCCTAGTTTGACTCAGGTTTTTTTTTTTTTTTTTTTTTGGAGTTGTACAGAAAAAAATCCAGGAAGTGAGTGCTGGTGGACTTGATGTGACTCTTCTCAGGCTCTAGGTTTAGTGGCCTTCGACTGAGGTAATTGCTGACATCCTCTGAGAAGCTTCCCGCCCCTGTTAATAACCCCCCTTCCCCCCCTTCCCACCACCACCACCAACTGTCTGAAGTGTTTGACTCTGCCCCTTGATTCTCACTTCAACCGCCTCCAATGACAAGATCACACCCACACCAATTATATCCAATCTGTTGTTTATGTGTTACAGAAACACCCTGATTATGCGATATGGAGAACAAGCCTTGATACGAAACACACACACACATTTTACACACATTGTGCTTTGGTTTTTTTTTCAAGGCGCTTACTCAATGCTGAATACATGCATTTATTATTTACACACACACACACACACACACACACACACACACACACACACACGCGCATATAACGTTTCTCACAACCTTATTCCGTCCTAAACAATCTCCGTCTCCACAGCAACCCTTCCCTTTGTGCTCCACGCTAATGGACTGTCCAGTCAAATTTGATAGTGAGTTCACATTTTGAACCACCGTTTTTTTTCCAGAACTTTTCCAAAACATTTGAAGGGTCAGTTCCTTCAAATTATGAAAGCAGTGGTCATGCAGTTTAATCTTTATGTGGCTTGGCTTTAAACCGCCTCCCACAACGGGAATATAATATACAAAAAAATAAAGTTATGAAAAGAAATGCCCAGAAGAAGAAGAGTAGTAGGATGTTGCCACAAAATAAAAGCACTTCTAGCAACAAAGAGGGAGACGATTGTGGATTATTATGGATGGATGGACGGATGCCTTATTGTTGCATTGGTACTGTTTGATTTGGCGCCTGTGGAAATAGAACCATCACACAAATGAACAAAGACAAACCTGAAACAAATTCACAGAAAATTGCACAAAACAAGGGAATACACTGCTGAATAGATATTCAGCCCACAGCACAACTGATTTTACCTCACATGGTACATTTTAAACTACCGACTGATGCCGACACAGATGAGTTTCACAGGACAAGATGTGCTACATCACTCAAAAATGTTTTAGGCTGTGCAAGCACATAGAGAAAAGAGAGGACGCATCCCAGCTGAGTTCGCTTTCAAAGGTGCTCTGATGTTGTTTTAGTAACGTTCGGTTAAAGTCTGAACTCAGCACCGAGCAAAGACCTGCAAACGGAAAACGTCCTCAGCCTTTATCTTATACGAAGGAGGAATTTCTCTTGCTGTTTTGCTTCCTTTATCGATTTTATGATTTACATTTTATTGTATTTAGTGCAGAACACAGTGCCGTTATCATACTTACTTAGTTGTCCAACATGTTTTATTTTTCACCAACCACCGCCACACAGCGTCTGCAAGTACACAAAACTCCACCGCCACACGCTTTAGCATGTTTGGCATGTAGCAGTGCTCGTTTATGAACCTCAAAACTCGTTAGCATGTAGCATGTAGCAGCTGACTAGTTAAACTCAGTAATGAGCGACATCAGGCTAAAAAACTCCGTTGGTCCAAATGTCTCTGGTGATTAAGTTGCTGCGTTTGGACCAACTATCTTTTGCCTCTTCTTGAGAATTTGGCGGAACATCATTTACAGTCTCTCTTACGTTTTCACTCTCATTTATATTAAACAATCTGTCAAACCGATGACATTGCTTGTGTTCTCTTGCGTACTTGGCAATGTTGCTGAGTCATGACGTCACGTAATATCGAGGATCTTTTCCCGAGTACGAATACTCGGTATCGGCGCATCCCTGGTGGTGAACACTTATAATCTTACAATGTATATATGACAATATTCTACATAGACGCACAAACAAACATTTGATTTAAATCCTGAAGTTGTTTTTCACACTCTGATCCTGAAAGGTGAAAAGTTATTATATACTCATGTGTTTGGTTTTATAGTATTAAGCCATATACGTGCTCAAATTTTCCTGTGTATTTTATTTTTCCCAATTGTAGAACAGTTCTTTTGCTGCAGTTTATGTTTTTGAATTTGACCGTTCTTGCGACAGAGGTTCTGACCAAACGTCCAGTTCCTGGAAACTAAAAGGCTTCTTACATCCGTTGGGTTTCTCTCTGTAAAAAGCACCAATAAATGACTTTGTTGTATTTGGTGGTATATAAATAACGTTGAATTGAATTGGACCTCTGAGGGTAATTTAACACCAAAAGTTTTTTCACGTCGAAAATGCCTGCGAACAGCTGCTGTCGTTACGTCAAGGAGATCAATCAATAGGGAAAATTCCATGAATTGACCAGTTTGGCTTAAAACTAAATGGTAAATGAGACGGTTTGTTTTTGGTCATTTTAGTTATTTGGCCTTTTTTTTTTATCTATACGCTATCGAGAGTTTAACTTATGTAATTATATTAATGGGTTTTTGTCCTTTCCGGAATAACACAACATTTTTCTTTCAACTTTGTCCTAAACCGATTGGCAGCTAAATGTAGTATTCTCCTCCTGTAATGTTATGTTTTACACTCGCTGCAAACTAAAATTTCATGAATTCATTATTCCTTTGTAACTTGAAGCTCTCAGCTGTGAGATCGTCCACTTTTTTTTTTTTTTTTTTTTTTTTTGTTTAGAAAACTAGTTCATGCAGCGCCAACTGTGTTTCTGCCCACACCCAGATCAAGAGAGTCCCAGTGTTTCTCTGTATTATTTCTGCGGCTGGATACCGTCCACATACTGACAAAAACAACATGAGCCAGACTCCATCATTGACAGTCGTAACACATAACAGAATACCCCATGGCTCCACAACCCCCCCTCCCTCCATCTCTCCCTCCTTCTGTAATTCATAACTGAGGAGTTAAAAAAGAAGTACCCTGCAAATAAAACATCAGTAAATCACCAACAGGCCTCTGCAGCTGTTCAGGGGGGGACACATGTATTATTCGTCCCACTGCTGCTTTGAGTGACATTTTTTTCTTATTCTGTCATTAACTCGAGTGAAGCAGCAGCATTGCAAGACCTCTTCTTTTCTCATTTCTGTCCCGAGGAAACAGATGTCACCTTCTTATATGACACGGGACCTGTTGATTTAATTTCCATAATAAAGAAGCTCTTTGGATTTCTAATATCAACATTCTTGTGATTCGGGGAACCAGACACTCTCGATTCAAAGTGCGGATTAAATCCCTCTGCTAATGCCAGACATGTGCTGCATAGAGATTTAATTAGAGCCATGTCCCGGGTGTGTTGCTGTGCTCGACGTAATATTTTCTCAACTTTTATCAGCTGATTTATTTTCTTAATTTTTTGTGCTTCCAAGTTCCTAAATTGTGGCATAAGAAGAGAACTGGAAGAACATCACATTCAGAAATTTTAATTTTCTCTCTGCTTCCCTGAAATGCTCCACAGGATTCACAAATATCAATATTGAATCGGCACGACGTGAAAACTGGATATCATCCTCAACTGTATGAATCAAAACACATGGCGTGAACTTGATGCTGTTTTAGAAAGGCTCCAGTAAAATTTGGTCAGTTGTTTGCCTCTGTTTTGATGTGAGATTTCCCTTTTTGGGGGAATTTCATGTGGAAATACTTAAATTCTTGTCCAGTCACGCGACCACGTTGCTCGCAGCTTTTTGAAGACTGCTGCCCACGGTGAAACTTTTTAAAAATGCTCCGACTTCCTCCCGTCGCAGTAAATAGTTCTTCTGCACATGCTCAGTGGATGGATGACAGGGGCAATGTTTGCCTCCAGAGTGTCATGACTCCCAGTCCAAACTCCTCTGGGACTCGGTAGTTTTACAGTTGAGTCACCAGCAGTTCAGGGGGAACGTGCAAATTCCACACAGAGTGGAATTAAACTGGAATTGAACCGACATTCCGGCAGTGAGTTGACTGTGCTAGCTTTTTAGCACCCTGAGTTTTTTTAATACATCAAAAAGGTTATTTTTGTCGTTCACAGAAATTGTGTAGTACATGGACATTTCATCGGCATTTGTAATCCTGTGTAATTTTTCTATCGAACTTCGTAGTCGAATCGGTTTTTGTTTTACATGAAAGCTCAAATGACACATTTTAACAGTTCCATTTTTTTAACAATGAACATTTTGTTATATCAAATATATGCTGTGCAAAATGACATTCGGTGGTACAATCTAAAAAGCAGAAATGTGAATTTATAGCGCAAAAGTTTCACTGTGACGTTTCCATATGTTGTTAACATTTCTGACCCTGAAACGTATGAAAAAAGATGAGCAGCAAAGGAATTTCCACATTAGATGTACCGGCTCTTTATCAAACATAAAATGACCTTTAACTGTTGGTTGTGGCGTAAAGAATATAGTCTCTTCGGTCCACTTTGCTCATGATAAAATACCTACTTCTACAAACATGTTTAAGACTTTTTAAATACACTTCAAATTCACTTTCTTTTCCAACTTCTTTTTTTTTTTTTTTAACTCTACCTTTTTAGCATGCGACCAGTGTATTGATTGTCTTGTGTCTTCAGCCGGCTTTAAAGGGCTGGCGGCCTTGTGTCGTCGCCATCGCTCACACTTAAAGAAGATTGCATTGTCTTAGAATTAGGATTTAGTTTTTTGTGTCTCCGCATCTATTTGTTTTCCCGCACACGGCTCCCGCTTTCAATTGCTGCTGCCGCAACCATAAACGTCTCTCAATGGAATGCAAATGAAGATGAAGATGTTTCACTTCCTGTTTTTTTTTTTCTTTTTCTTCTCTGCCCGCTCATTGCTTTCCACCATCCTGTGCTCGTGTGTGTGTGTGTGTTGACCTTGGTGTAGAAGACAGACCACATTCTGAAGGAGAGATCAGGGTGTGGTTACACACATAAAAACACACACCGATCAGCATCCAGAGCAGGCAGAAGGTGATTTGTCTTTTGGGAGGAAAAATACTCGCTCTTCTCATTGGTTGTAGTCGTTTCACAATCATTCAGCACCATGTAGAAATTGGTGCCCAACACATTTTAATTTCCTGCCCATTTTTCCACAAAAAAACCCCCAAAAACCTCAGATTTGTTAAAGCAGAAGGTCAATTGAAGCTGATTTCTCACATATTTCATGAAGCAGGCATTCCAAATTCCTGCTGATTTATTTTAACTTTAATATTGATTTCCGTGGTTCAATTTCACTTTAGTTTTACAGTAATTCTGTATGACCTTTTGTGCCAAGTAGTTTTTGACCGCACACCCGAGTGCTATAAACTAAGATGGAAGTACGTACTGCTGCTTTTTTTCTTTTTCTTTTTTCTTTGTGTGTGAAAAAACTCACTTACATAAGATACGTGTTTCTCCAGCTTAAGGCAGTAAAAGACAATGAGTTTGGTGTTAAATCTTCCCACTTTGCTGAATTGATCAGTTCTCGGAAGGTGTAATGATGACATGGGACTCGTTCATGGGACTCATACACACTCATTCCTGTCTGTTCACACATGGCCTCAGCATGTTTAATCTAATTCTAGATCTGCTGTTTCCCACGGTTCATTCATGTGAAATGAAAGAATGGTGTAAAGGTATATGTATGCTCTATGTAAACACTAAAATAGACACACGAGCTTGAAATATATTAATTAAAAAGTTTTTTTTACTATATTTTGCTAGGAGTCTTGTTCTTTTTGCCACTTCTACATTTAGTTAAGTTAAGGTTAGTTAAGCGTTTATATTATACTTTGTACCTTTTCTGTAACTTCTCTTTGTTGTCCTCTGTGCGCTGCTCCTCTTGGAACTTAAATTTCCCTTTAGGAGTCATCCCAAGGGATAAATAAAGCAAAGTCCAAAGTCTAAAGTCTAATCATGTCTACCAGATGTAACTCGGACATATTTTGAATAAATGTTCCCTCATAAATAGATTCTTTTCTTTTCTTTTCTTTCTTTTCAATAAACAGAAAACGATCACACTTCAAACACACGAGTGACTGAGCTGTCACATCCTCTGTAATTGGTTTAAACTGGTCTTGATATGAGCATAGATATAAAAATAAATAAAATAAATCATAACTAAAGAAGGAGACGTGTACTCAAAATATTAAAAACAGGTACGATTAAATATTCAAGTAAAGCATAAGCTGCCACCGAGTTAGTTTTTAGCCATTATAGAACATTTTCTTTACTGTTTCTACAGTTTAGCAACCAGTTTAGCAGGTCTGAAAGGTCTTAAAGGAAAGTTCAGGGTGTCAGTCATCTTGACTTTTGGCAATTTCAGTTGAAGCAAACAGACTTAAAACTTTGCAAAACAAAAACAAAAGAGCACTCAGAGACTGCAGACGGTTTATATTTTTATATTTGAAACACAAATTTAAGTTAGTTGTTGTTTGTGCTGGAAACACTGAGCGCTCCACAGGAAAAAAAAGTCAAGACAAGCCGAGCTGTCAACATGAGGTGGAGGTTAGGTTAGGGGATCTCGTCGCTGAAGGGAATGTGAGTATTGCCAATAATAATGCTCCATTTCTCCTAAAAACTTTTTAAAAACTTCTCAAAATAATGTATCACGTTACAACAGATGAGAGACATTAGGTCAAGACACAAAATCATCTTCTCTCATACTTTAGAGCTCGTGTTTTCTCTTTCACCTCTTTTCTCATCAAGGCTACTTAATTCTATTAATGAGGTTGCCCTTATCTTATTATGTCATGTTTGACAGCAACACTGCACAGTGAGCAGTAACACTTATTTAAAGGGGAGAGGTGTTCGTGAGGAGGTGGAGGAGCGACACGAACTATATTAACGAAAGGGAGGCGGAGAGGCCGACGTTAATGAGAAAACTTAACGGCAGCAGTTTGACCTCACTGAAGCAGAAACCTTTGATATTCCAAATATTTTGCAGCCTCGATAGAAACTGAGCAACATTCTGAAGAAGGATGACTCAGTGTCGCTTTTTAATGTGGTTTTTTTTTTAACTATTATTTTTACACGAAAATACAAATTTCCAAGCTCCTGCCTTTCCATTGAAAGTTAATATATGTTCAAGAGTTTCCCTTTGTCTCAGTAAAGAATTCAAAAAGATTGCGATTTATACAGAGGTCACATATTTCAGCACTCGGTGTCGATTTTCTTCCCTTTATGATGATCATAGGACACATGATCTTAGTCATACTGTGAACAAGATCAGCTATCTAATGTCTCCGTCACCGACCTTCTAAACTCTGTTTTATCAGCTCAGCGTCCCTCCCCCCTCTCCTCCCTCCTCTGTCGGTGCGATCCTTCGTAGGTTCTGAGGCAGAGCCCTACAGCGTGACGCCACGTTCGCTTCTGTGCTAATTAAAAGTCCCGTCGCCCTCTGAATTCATCCCGTCACCTTGCAGGACACCGTTGATTCATGACGTGTCAGATACAAATTTAAAGGCTGCAGGTTGTAACCATTGTTATGTTTTTAGGGCATAGTTTTCTTCTTTTTCTATTAGTGGTATTTTCTCCCAGTTATTTTCCTTAATACGGTTATTAAATGTTAAGCGGTTAGAGCCTTTTCTTTTTTGTCTATTTAGTTCTCTATAGTATTTTCTTATTGTGTCTGTCTTGACTGCCAGATTGTGAATACATTGCATTTTTTTTTTTTTTTCAGATTGCCTGTTGTATGTTTTTAAACAGCACAAATTTTCAAAATTATTTCTAAAGGTGACGTCTTAGACCAGCCACATTAAGGGTGAGTTATTCTTATTGAATATTCAACCCAAGATGCACGTGTGATCGAAATCGGGCCCGGGGTCCGCTCTGCCGACGCTGAAACGCCACATAAATATTTTAGCGTCTTGATTTGTCTCTAGGTTTGTGAGTCTGCCAGAGAAAAGGGCGAGTGATATTCGGCATGTCTCTGCTGAGCTCCCTTTATTGCAGGGGCATGACATATTGATTTAGTGACCTCATTTCACATAAAAGACCCCAAAATGTGTTCATATACATGCAGAAACTGGTGGCGGTCGCCGTATCAGTAAATAATGCATCAAAGAATAAAATAAATATAAAAAAAAAAATGAGGCTGGGGCCGCTAACTTCTCACCTTGACTTTAACAAGTGTGGCAGGAAATTGCCTGTCTGCTGGATGATTAAGTCTGTTGTGTTACTTTTAGAATTGCCAAGTCTGTGCTATAAAACTTGTGGGGTTTTCTTTATGTGGGCAGACAGAGGTGGCGCTGACACAACAGCTTTCCTGATAATGAGCCTCCACCTTTTTTTCCCCCCTCTGCCACTTTTAGTCATTTCTCATCAGCATCATTGTCTTATCAAGTGTGCTTTGGGATTAACTTTGATTTATCTCAGAGTTGGCAAATTCCCGCTTTTCTGCAAAAAAAAGAAATAAACATGGTTGTTTGCACCCGCCACCCTGTGCAAGAAAACGTGCAGGAAACAGAACAGGGTTTGTCAATGCAAAGAGAAACTGTCGACACGACGCGGTTTTAAGAGGGCTCCTCGTGCCGTTTGTTTTTTGTTTCGAGCGATGTGCAACTTTATGTCTCGAGCCTAATTCAAAGTCAAGTCGTCTTCTGCAGTCACATCAAAGGGCGTCTGACGGCGAAGCGCTCTCAAATTGAGATGTCTTCTAGCACAACTGTGAGGAAAAAAAAAAAAGCTCCTCGGGAATCGTGATTGTTCGCAGTGACTTCTCACCGACGGGCTGCTGGTTGTTTTCTGCCAGGATGTAGAAACCAAGTGTGAAAAACTGTGAGACTTGTCAGTGGGAGTCAGTCACAGACGTAATCGCATTTTTTAAGATCCAGGATTTAGGAAATTAGTGCAAACAATAGTGAATGTTGCATAAAATCTCCTCGGTTACTGAGAAACAATAAGACTAAAAGTTTCGTTTTGAGTGAAGTGCGTGGCCGATGGCCGCCTCTGAACTTGTTTGGTATCCACATCTGTCGCCGGTTTCTCTCACACCTCCACTCCTGATGCTTTTAGGTAGTAGAAAAATATCTGTTACCAGGTACTAACACGTGATGGAAATCGATCTGAGTCGAGTAGATGCGAGTTAACAGAGCTGTTGGTTGAGCACCTGAGGCGTCAGGCTCCATCTGACTATCCAAGTACGTCTGAATGCACGGCACACGTAATCAAGAGTTTACCACACGTCGGTTCTGTTCTATGAACAAACTGATGCTCTACATTCCCACAGAGCTCCACTTTGATTTTATCAAAGAGGATTCCCCCCGAAGAGACGGCGGTGAGTCTTTGACAGCCTTCTCCTTCCTTTCTTTTAGTCGTTGTGTCTCTCTTTACTTGTTCTGTGTCCAGCGCTGCTCTCTGTTCCCGCTCAGTCTGAAGCGCTTCGGTTGTCCGGGTTGTTTGCTGTTTTTTAACCTTCACACTTTTTATCTCTTTTGTTCCTTTAAAGCTAAAACATCATAAAGTGTAAACGACTTGGATTCCGGGATGTGCGAGACGTTGTGGTGTTGATAGCAGGTCGTGTTGCTTCCAGGCAGGTATATTCAGGTCACCATTGTAAATAATACATTGAAAACAACCAACTCAGTTTTTACGCCGTCGCTTTGAGGATTAATTCAGTTCGTGTGATGACAAAAATCACAAGGGTGTGATTTGTTTTTGTATTTTACATTTTCTGTTTGGAATATTTCAACTCGCTAAAAGAAAACTTTTTGTTCTCATATTGGTTTTTTTTTTTGTAACCTTGGCAATTCTATTAAATCTTCAGACAATTCAAAATGGATTATTTTACATTTCTTTCATTCTGATTTTTGTGCCTCAAAAAGCAAGAAGAAAAACGCACACAGCTCTAATAATTGTTAGTACCACTCCAGCTTGAGCTCAAAAACGGATGTATCTGCATTTAATTTGTTCATTGTTTCCTAATGTGAAACTTAATATTAGTAATTAATCTGTGTGAATAAACACAGGGACCAGTAACGTTCTCGGTAACGTGTCTTCCTCCTCCAGGAGAACTTTTACACACTTTATTAGACTTTAATAGCCTCGCCTTAACTCTAAAATATCACAAACCCGCACAAGTTTCTGTGTTTAAAACATCTAATGTTTAAGAATTATTTAGCTTTTACGTGCATGGAAGAACATAAATCTGAATTTGTTTAAATTAAAGTCTTTCAAATGATAAAACTCAGTGTTATTCAACTTGTATTTCCCCACCTTGGCTTTTGGAAGCCCATCACTGGCTCCTGGCTGTTGCAGGTTAGATTCCCATCTCCACATGTCGAACTGGATGGCGCCTTACATGGCGGCCGCCTCCATGCTTTGGGACGGCTCAAGCAGTGACCCCCGGCTTGTTTGCATGGGAGACTCCTGCTTCGGAGGCTTGGAATATTTTAGATAGTAGATTGGACAATATCTCTGTCTAACGTCTCTTGGTGAAATTGGACTGAACATGCCGAGACGGCAGATGCTGACCCTGGTTTATTTCACTCCGACACTCTTACCAATTATCCCTGATAGGAACCATACGCTGTAATTGCCGGACAAAAGCTCTCGTCTTTCCAACCGCTCCGCTGTGCGGGTGATTGACAACAAACCGGTTACTTAAATTCAAGCTGGTCTCACGAATGGGGATAATTAGGTCAGGCTAATTGAAGATGGAGCTTTTAGCACCGCACAAGTCGAACGCATCACAATCCCACCTTCAATTACACTCCCCCGTGCTCTTACATCCCATGAAGCACTTGACACAGTATTTTCTTTTTTCTTTTTTTTTTTTTTTTTAAGAAAGGACTTTTTTTCTCTTATTTTGTTCTTCTTTTTTTTTTTTTTTATTAATAAGTGTTTGGAAAAACCTCCAAAAAGTGTATAACTTTTAAATTGAAACAGCAACAATATATTGTACCTCAAAGAGGGAGACTGCACTGTGTTATATCGGTCCATAAAGATATTTAGCTTTCTTTTTTCACCTTTGATTTTCTCTATAGATTCCATGATCACCAAGATGTTTTTTTTTTTTCAAACAAAACTTTTATGTTTATATATTGTTATTATTTGACAACATTTATGTGGTTATTATTGTATAGTTAACTTTAATGTTAGTTGAGTTATTTTTTTTTTTATTACAGGTAGTCATAGAGCAGACTTTTTTAATCATTTATTCATCAATGTTAATTATTTTATTGTTATATAAGTGGTTTTATTGTTTTAGTAGTTGGTCTGAATGATCGGTTTTTATTAACATATTTATGCATATTATAATGAGATTGTTTTGAACGATGCACCTTTAATGTTCACCCAGAAGCTTACCGATGTGTAAACATGAATTCTCACACACGTCCGTGAAAGAAACTACCTTTGATTAGAGCTCGTTTGGCTTTTCGCTCACTGTGCGATGTTTGCACATGCACAGGATGGAAGGTCGCGGAAAAAACTCGTTTTAATCCACGATATCAGTCAAATTAAGATTTAATGTGGACATGTATTCATTTAAACAGCGAGCCATTGCTAACGTGGCTCTCGGCAACCGCAACGCCTCCTCCTTCACATGTTACAGATGCTGATACTGAAATTTTTATCGATTTCCAATAACAGGATGAAGTTCAAGCCCGAGTTTTTTTATATTAATGTAGATGTTATTTGTCACTCATTCCTCTACATGATTCCTTTGCTGCAGCAGGCCAATACTGACGACCCGATCTGGCATCGCTCTATTGATCCCCATTTAAGTGTGCGATTGTCGATGTCGTGAGCTTGTGGTGCATTGCCTCTTAGCCTTTGATTTATTGTAGCTGTGTTTCACAGGCAGCGATTTATCAAAGGAAAAATGGCCGAGGCCCTCTGAAACAAGCCCACTTCATTACTCAAACATCACATCGCAGCCCCCCCCCCCCCCCCCCCCCCCTCCGTGTGATGGACTCGGCCTGTTAACAAGACGGGCTTATTATCCGGGTTAGTGTGAGCGTGCGCGGCCATCGAGCCTCGTTAACGCCGCATTACGCCACCTGTCAACATTTAATGAATTCCAGGGTGAAGAAGCCGCGTTCAGGCTGTGTTTATTTGTGCACAACTTCCTCGGGATTGCTAGAAAGCTGACTTTTCCTGGTTGTTTTCCGCTCATGGGGATGAAACTGCAGCGAGTCGAATGTGCGAGTGTCTTTGTCAAACTCTTAATGCGCCAATGAACTTTTAACTCCCCGTGCGAGCCATGAGTCATCTGCTGAACTCCGTCGTCTCACTCATTTTCTCTCTCGCTCCGTCCCTTTCTGCATCTGCTCGTAATCCTTCACATGCTCGCCTTCTGCCTTCGTCCACCCTCTCATTTACCTCCACCAAACCATCCACACTTCAGGTCACGGTCTGTCTGCAATGGATTCAGCACTCTCCGATATAATATGATTTTTCTCTCATAAAAGTGGGACTGGGCTCTATTTACCAGCCTCGAAAGTAGATTTGTTCTGATTACTTCTTTATTGGCTTTTTATGTTGGGTCTCACAGTATCACATCCAGAGGAAAACTTAGAATTTATATCCTTTGGAGTTTAAGTTTGACATGACTCAGGGAGACTCCATAGAAAACCTCACAGTCTTGACACAGTGGAAATCAGCCTTTTTACATTGAGATGAATAAAAAAAATAATAATTTAGGGATTTCAAATCAACTTGACTGGTATGAAATGTTTGTGGTGGGAAACTGTGACTCAGTTGCAGATATATTATGAACTGATTTGTTGAAGAAAACCATTTTTCATTGATCTGGTTTGCCGCACGGCTCTCAGCTCTCTGATTGCACCACTTTTCGTGGGTGGTGGTGGGCCGACGTTCGTCTCCTGAGAATTTTATTCAGACTGAACCCAAGTATTTCTGCACGGCAAAAAGAAACCAAACAAAAAACATTCTCGGTCATTTCCACACTCAGAAAATTTATTTGTTGAGTTACTGTAATTTATTCATGTCACACATTTCCATCTATCCATCATGTATTACACAACATGTATTAGAATGAACCATTTAACAACCAAAAACTCAAAATGCTCATGGTAATAAAACATATTTATGATATATAAACTGAACCACTGCTTAGTAGATTTAATTGAGTGTGAGTCTTCTCTATAAATGTTAGCCTTTTATTTGATGTCATTATCAGAAGTGTCTGGAGACCAAGCGAGTCCTTCAAGCTCAACAGGGAGGATTGCCTCCTGTTAGACATATACCAGGGTAAAATAATGCCAAGTTAGGTTTTTCTTAGTATACGTGATGAAAATGTCTTCATTATCATAAAAAACGAACAATTACTACTGAAAATGACTACAATCTCAACATAAAGCCAATTTCATGAAACCTTCTGGTACAAAATACAGTTAAATACCATTTCTAAAAGAAAAAGAAAAGCTTCTCTTATAGCTGTTTTTTATAACTCACCCTGACCTTTAAACTGACCTCATTAGTTTTGAAGCTGGAAAACCCTGGAACCTAGACGATCACAAAATGTGCAAAAGATCTCAATATCAACATATATGGGTGCAATTTTCCGATTTACATGTGTTTTAAGAAGTGACTAAATATAAGTTAAGATCTTGGGGGACATTAATTTTCTCGGCAAAGGCTGAAAACAGTCAAAAGCTTTTTTCCCACTCAGCATTTCCTCACACGTCCCCACTGAGGAAATACTGAGTGCTTTGCTTTCAGTTGGAATAAATTAGCCTAAATTCAAATACTCTGCATCAATATCATAAAACATCCTCTTGTTCCTTTGAACTGAAGAGTATAAACAGTCTTTAGCTGAAATTCTCCCAGAATAGTGAAAAAGACTTGAGTTATCAGGCACCGGGGAAAGTCTCGCTCTATTGTTTTAGAGAGTAAACTGCTATTGGGGAAGCTCGGCCTGAGCTCCTCTTCATCAAACACTCTTCTTCAATCCGCAATGCTTCATTTTCGTTGTTAAGAGCGAGACACGGCCTGATCCCGAGGCGCTGATGTAAAATCATTCGCCACTGATGTTTCCAAGAGCTGTGCGCAGTTCAGATATGAATTCAGTGTTATGATTGTTTTCAGAGGCGTCTTCGAGAAGTCTGACCTCATCGGGGTTATCTGAAATGGAAATTGATTACGATCGATCAGCTGGGATACAAAGTGTGCGGTTTTTTTGACGTGGCCGGAAAGCCGCGTCTTCGTTTTAATTCTCCGTCTTGTGTTTTGAACCACAGCATAGTTTATTTGCAGTGATTGGAGATGAAGTCAGGTTGGTTTTTTTTTCTACATTTGTGGGATTCTCAATGTCACAACTGGATCGTCAATGTTTTCTATCCATTTGAAAGTTGTTTCACAGTGCTTTCCGGGGACATGAGAGACACTTTATTTCACCTATCGTCGCACAAGGTTGCATCAAAAATGCAAAAATGTCATGTTGTTGACATTTTTCTCATTTTACGTTGCAAAGTTCAGGTTCTGCTAATCTATATAGAATTAAATTGGACAGAAATTACCATTTTTAAACATGAGAACACCGATATATTGCCTTTTCCTCTCCTGTAACCGTTACTGGTGTTTCCTCTCAGCATTTTTCATTAACAACCCAAATCCTTCAAACCTGGTAAAGTCGACGCAGCTCTTACACGTAAAGAGCCTCATTATCGTCTCAGGCCAGGCAAGTTGAGAGCTTAAATGATGATAAACTCGCTGGTCAAACCAGCTAGCAACGCTAGCAGCAGCGGGCGTCGTTGGATGCAGATTAATACACAAATACATGAGGTAAATGTTGTTTTGCAATGCTCAAGTAGATTAATTATGAGAAGAAGAATTTCCACGTGATTATAACACGCTTACAGAAACATTACCGCCTGTAATTACATCATTACCTTCACCAATGGAAGTTGAGGTGAAGATGATGTTTTTGTCTTCAGATATTTATATATTTCTTGGTTTGTATGAATGTATTTTACCAACTTTTCGCAAAAACTACTCACCCGAAGTAAGTAACTACAAACACCGGTGCGAGCGCAATGACTCGGGTCGTGGTTTATCTGTGTGCCCCCGCGCTCAGCGCTTCACACACTGATGCTGCCACCTGATAGACTAGTTAGCATCGGTGTGAGCCGACGGCTAACATGCTAGCGATGCTAACTTGGTTCTGCAAACAGATGCGGCGTTGGCGAAGGTCTGCGCTCCGTGGCATTCCTCCGCAGTGACTGTGGAGTTAAACAGTAAAGAAAACCCCCCTTTCCATTGTGACATGAGAACTTTGACAGTGGCAGCAGCTGTAGTCCTGATTTATTTCCGCTCTTAACCTTCTCTGACTGCTCTCTTGTGGAGTCTGCCTTTTCTCTTTCCGGGATCTTTTCTATCTGATGCATCTTCACCTGGGTTCTTGGCAGCCGCCCCTGTTAGACACAGCTGATGGAGACGTATCTGAGCCGTCATCTCGGCACAGCGCGGGGATTTGTCACCCCAGCCAGCAACCGGCTGAAGCTCACTCTCACTCACTTTCAGCTCAGCTTCGCTTGTCTGGTGGTACGTGAGGTTTCGCTCTATCTCTGACTGAAATTTGCCCCGTAGGCCACAGTTGGCAGACTACATGACCGACTGCTGTGCTTCAGATGTTTGGCAAATGAATCGGGACATTCATTTTTATTACAGGGGGCTTTTTAGACGGGGGTAGGAGAGAGGGCAGATCAGAATAGAACATCAAATACATTCATTTGATCCGTTTTGATCACCATGAGATGATGAGAAATATTTTAGGTGGGGTTATAGTCTTCCATTCCCAAGTGGAAAATTGCACCCTGACGACGGTAGCTGATAATTAAAGTCATCCATCCTTCTTCTAAACTGCTCTGCTGTGTGCAGGGTTGCACCATGCTGGAGTCGATCCCAGCTGATTGGAGTTACACCCCGGACGGGTCGCCAGACCATCGCAGGACAAACACACACATTCATACCTTGGAAATTCAAAAAAAACAGGCTCATTGCTACATTTGAAGTTTTTCATTACTATTCGTTAAGTTGCAAGGATGCTCAACAATGTCACGGTCAGGGATAGTTTTGTGCTTGTTGACAGAAGAGGGGGAAAACTTTTCTGCTACAACGGATGGCGTCCCCTTGGTGGTGTTTCCCCCGAGGGGGCATTTTCACAGCCTGATGGCGCCACGGCCGCAAAATTATCAATCTGATGAAAAAAAATGCCGTCACAATTTAAAAGTCATTGATGCCTGGGCGTCACTGCGGGAGGTGAGAAGCCAAGCAGCTCCGTGGGAATCCTCAGTACCCTGGAGGAAACACCTAACCTATGCTCAGTCAGCATCAGTATAAGCTTTTGGTTTAGTAACTCACGTATGACAACGGGGGGGGGGGGGTCGATCCAGAAAGTGTGCGAAACACACGGAGTTGGACAATCAGATGAGTCATAAACACACCAGCAGGTTAGAAAAACCAGAAACACTAAGCCGGTGAATTTATCACGTATAACAGGACTCGTCCGACTTTACGGTTTATTCTGCTGTATTTGTGCTTGTCGTGCACATTCATAATGTTTGAGGACCATCGGGGGCTTTAGTGAAGAGGTAATTCCCCTTGTTTATTTAAAACCTGTGTGATTGTTTGCAATCGGAAAAGATAGATCTTTTACTTTTTTTTTTTTACTTTTTTTATTTGTTTGCACCAAATGGAACCAAAAGCTATGTGATGAATTTTACTTTTACTTATTTCTGCAGGATCAGAAATTCCCATATCGGCCTCGTTTTCTCTTTTAAATGAATAATACCCTTTGGATCTTGTTAAACACAAAATATATTTTCGGTCCTGCTTAAACGTGTTCCTAATTATCAAACTTACAGGAACAAACAAAGAGCACACACTCCAGGTGCCTGCATTTGTGTATTTATATGTGTTTGTGTTTTCACAAACGTTTGTGTGTGTTTGTTTTTGCTGTGCTTGTTAATATGTGTATTTACACGCTTGCATTTGTTTATTTTAATGTGTATTTATACGTGTGCTTGTGCGTGCGCGCACGCATTCACGTTTGTAGGCGTTTGTGTTTTCATAAATGTTTGTTTGTTGTTCTGCCTGTTGTGTTTGTTTACATCTGTGTTTGTTTAGTAACGTGTATGTATATGTGTGTAGGTGCATGTATATAAGCACGTGTGTGTGTGTAAATGCATTTAAGTGTTTTTTTAATGCGTGTTTCTTTGTTTGTGTCTTTATAAGCCTCGTACGTGTGTGTGTGTGTGTGTGTGTGTGTGTGTGTGTGTGTGTGTGTGTGTGTGTGTGTGTGTGTGTGTGTGTGTGTGTGTGTGTGTGTGTGTGTGTGTGTGTGTGTGTGTGTGTGTGTGTGTGTGTGTGTGTGTGTGTGTGTGTGTGTGTGTGTGTCACTGCAGATCGCTGTGTATTTTGACAGTGTACTCTGCAGGTTGACAACAACACCATCGACACCACAAGACCTCTGCTCATGTGGCTCCCGGAGAAAAGGCCAGAACAAATACCACAGAAATGTCACAGAGTGTATAGATGAGCCTCTTGGTTTCACTTACACACAAACACACACACACACACACACACACACACACACACACACACACACACACACACGCACACGCACACGCTTTGCGACACGGTCTCACACACATTCTCACAAAGACGGCACGAGCATTTGCATAATCACCTAATTTCTTGCACTGGTGTGGTTGTCCATTGTCTCCCTCTGATGAAGAACTCCCAGCATCATGCTTAGGCTCCTTAATATGCCACTAATTGCTCAATTAGAAAGCTGTTCTGCCTGAGGTTTCTGCTGCGTCCTGCAGAACACACTTCATATTTCATGCCCACTGTAATAAACAACACCAACAAAGAGCCCCATTATGCCGTCGACATCCCGCCTTCTGTTATAGTTTGAACGGCGGCGATGAGACGGAGGGACGAGTGGACAGGAGTCATAGCGAGCACAGCTAATGTGAATCAGGAACGCTGCGCCCTCGCTAAAATGCGCGCATCCCTGCTGGGAAATCTTTTTAAAAAGTACTGCTGGAGGTAATTTGATCTGATCGGGATGTTTTTCTGGGTGCGATAAACAGCCCTGTGAGATTATTTTACTCCGCTACGCAGGCCTTTAAGTGCAAGTGCTCGGGAAACTGTCTGATGATGAAACACTTCTGTGAGAGTTTATGCAAAGTGTTTGCAGCACAAAATGTTTCTGGACTTTTTCGAACTAGGGTATCACTCTTCTCTCTGTCGGTGTGTCATTTTCCAATGTCTGTGTTGTTCGCAAAGAATTTAAAACAAGATTAAATGATTGGGAAATGTAGGCAACATGTCAAATATTGAATGTTTGACCAGTGAACGAAAGGTCTTCTACACAAGACAACAATGGATGAAATTTGAATAATAATACATAAGAAGACTAACAATCCTATTACATATGTGGGATGAGCAGCAGCAGAGTCGAGTCTGTCAGTTGCAGCCGTGAAAAAAACGATAAAAAGCTTTTTCTTTCTCTCAAATGTTGTTTTGTATTTTTTAGCATCTGGACATTTCAGGTGCTGACGATCATCTGTCTGTGGGATGAATTAAAAGTCAAACAATCAGGCATTCAGATTTACATACGATTTATACAGAGGAAATATTGTTCCAGAAAAGAAAAAATCTGTCAATCATAAAACGTCTTACTTGCAAGCTCTGGTGACTTTAAAAGTCTTTAAAAATAAATACCTTTTTTTTGTTTTTTTTTGCTTTTTCATGAATTTATCACATTTTTTAAATACTCCCAAAAGTAGCATCTTTCTGAGTTAAGCAAAGCTTTCTTATTGATTTGGAATAAATCTCTGATTGTCATCAATTTGCTACTGTCAGGCTTTAAGAAACAGGATTGATCAATAAAACAATAAAGTCATTAAATACAGTGCATGACTTGCATAATAAATAGTTAAGCGCTGCCTCTGATGGTTTTTCATTTGTCGTGGAAATGTGGACACCATAAAGGAACGAGTAGGTTGTGACGGAAGTTTTGTGGAAATTGACCTTAACTGCTCCGCAAGAGGAGATTTATTGCTTATTAAGTTTCACTGACTTCACACATGGAAATTTGTCACATGCAGATGAAAAAAAAAAAAAATCTGTTTATTTTTTGTGGGAAAATGGTCAGATCAACATCTCCATTTACAAAACGTTTCAAGTGAACGCGCATAATTTTTCCGTTTTCGTTACAGAAATATTTAGGATTTACACGGCAACGTTTATACAAACAACAGAAACACTAAAAGTGATTAGGTTTTCATGTTGAGCCACGACTGGGTGCTGCTGATTGTTTTTTTAATGAAACCACACACACACACACACACACATGCCTGCAGAGAACAACACGCTATAAACATTAACAGGGACATTGGTATGGACAGATGATAAAGTTGGATTTTTAATGCAGTGACTGTCAAAATAAAGCCACCAAGTCCCAGGAGAATATTTACTGGGAGTCACGACACTCTGGAGGAAACATTGTTATTGTCCATCCACTGAGCATGTGCAGAAGAACTGTTTACTATAGCCGTGTTTGCAGTAGCAGCATTTCCGCCGTATACACAGAGATGTTTTCCCCCCCATGTTAAACCGAGACGGAGCGTTTTCAAAAACTTTCACCTTGAGAGCCGTTTTCAAAATGTTTAATTTCCTAAATGGACCTCCGGAATGAAACTTTGCCGTTTTCCCCAGAAACGGAGTCTTAAGGGAAACATTGCAAGGGAGGCTGATCCCATGACCCTGGGAGAGTTACTATGCATTTCTATTGTGAACACAGCTTTTAACATCAGAGAACCATCATGTGGCTCACGGACTTTACTTAAAATAGTTGTTGGTTGCACAAAGTCGTGAAAGGACACGACCAAACTGTCTCCAAACACACAGATAGGTCCGAGCAGACTTATCACGTCGTGATGTTTTTGGAGGGATTATTCCGAGCTTTTGTGGATTCACGGAGAAAGTTTGCAGTCTCCCCAAAAAAATAAGAATAAAGAAAAGATACACACAATCCGACAATGCTGTTCTCTAAATCCGTCTTGTTTCCGACTGTGGCAACTTCCGCCTTCTCTGTGTGAGCCTTGTATTCGTCTGCGACACTTTATCTCTCCTGCGGTGTTCTTTTGTCGCCATAAATTAGATCCAGCATAGAGCCCAACTCCTACATCGCTCTCCCTCCTGCAGGTTATTGTTTATTATCTCTATTCTCTCCCTGTTTACGCTTCTAAACTTCTTCCTTCGTATTTACCTGCTCTGCAGGATATTGTACATCTCTTCCCTGTTGGTTGCACACGTCCCCCCTGCAGAGCCTTATTTTTGTCTCATAGTCTTTCGCCCCAAGTGTCCTATTTCAGTGGGTGTTTCCTGTTATAATAGCATTAGCTCCGATGTCGCTCCTATGCTTAAAAATATGTCACGGTTGTTGTTTGAAGCATTTATTTTTGCTTATTAAACTTTACCCAACTTTCACTGTGTGTCACTGAGCTGCTGAGATACTTTTCTTTTTGTTTAAGACTTTCTCTTCTTATCTAATCATAACTTTCTCAGCCTATTTTTTATTTAATTTTTTTCTTTAACTTGGAAGCTAAAAGTTGGTGTTTTGCCTTTGGATTAAAAAAAAAACATAAAATAATGTTTATTTTTGTCACGTTGAAACCCCGGAGAAACAGGCTGAGTGCCTATTTTGCGTCTTAAGATACGTTCAGAAACGCTTCCAGGCTCCTTTGCAGTTTCGCATTATATTGTGCTTTTTTTTTCTTTTTTTAATGACCTATTTTATTCCCTTTCAGGATATTTTACGTGTCTCACGACTCCCAGGATCTGAAGATCTTCAGCTACATCGCCAGAGACGGACAGAGCAATGTGTTCCGCTGTAACGTCTTCAAGTCCAAGAAAAAGGTGAGGCTGATACAAAGTTTTCAAGCTTTTACCCTGGAGACAATTTGCACAGAAAGTTTCAAACAACATGAAATATGTCCCACAATAAGTAAAAATAGCATTAGCTCAAAGTCATAGCATTATCGTTTGCTTCTGGTGGTGGATTTTGCTACGTCCGAAGTGGGCAGCCGCCCAGGGCGCAATCTGTGCAGGGGCGCTCAGGGAAGTCACCATACAATGGGTACCTTGATAACCGAGTCATGATACAATACTTACATGGCCCTCCATACATTACATACCTCGAGACATGGGCCTCGATACACTACGTATCTTGATACATGGGTCACAATACATTAAGTACCTTAATACAGTACGAACCTTGATACATTGGTCTTGATACAAAACATACCTTAATACAATACGTACCTCGATACATTAGTCACGGTACAATACGTACCTTGATACGCAGTCCTCGATACAGTACGTACCTTGATACAGTACGTACCTCAATACACAGGCCTCGATACAATACATACCTCAATACAGTACGTACTTTGATACATGGGTCACAATACAATACTTACTTCGATACACGGGCCTCAATATACTGCACACCTTAATACAGTACGTACCTTGATACATGGGTCACAATACAATACGTACCTCGATACAATACATACCTTGATGCATTAGTCACGATACAGTACATACATTGATACATTAATCTTGATACAGTACTACCTTGATACTTAGGTGACCAGTCAGTTAATGTGTCACAGCAACACTACAGAAATACATCTATGTACACATTGAAAAGACAAATCTAATTGAGGGACACAGAAGTGATGCATGAGTTACTTTTTTACAGTAACTACTAGTTTTGGGGATTTGCAGTAACTGGTTAAGTGGACTCCCCTCGTAGTTATTTGGGTTTTTTTCCCAGAGTTAGTGGTAGATTTAGCTTTGCTCACATCCTGCAATAACCAGCTTGTCAAACTTGGCTTCCGTATAATTACAAGATTGAAGAAGTCAGAGCACTGAGTCTGAGGTACCCAGTGTTTTCAGTCTGTTTGTCATCTGGAGGTTAAAACAATTTCTGCTCCTCCTCCTCTCGAATCAAAGCGTCTGTCTGAGTCACATCCTGACGGCGTCCAATAAAACCACACAGGATTTATCCGGCAGCAGTAATTCCTCCTCGCCCTGCGGGCTTGTCATTGTTGGGGTCTGAGAAAGGAGTTTGAAGATGTCTCGGGGGGTGATCGCGTTGCTGCAGAAATGAGCCGTGCAGAGACAAAGTCAAAACAGAGTCCAGCAGTGTGACACTTTTCTTTTCTTTTCTTTTTTTAAAGAGAAAAATTCTCCCAGTTTTCCACTTTAGCTGCCAATTCGTAGGACTCGATGGTTTTAGTCCGAGGGTTAGCCGGGTGAAGCACACACTGCCTCATTATCTCACACACACACACACACACACACACACACACACACACACACACACACACACACACACACGCAGACAGTTCAGAATACAAAATGGAAAGTGACACATACCAAAATGCTCCGTGGCAACCAGAGCCCTGAGGCCGTGTGTGTGTGTGTGTGTGTGTGTGTGTGTGTGTGTGTGTGTGTGTGTGTGTGTGTGTGTGTGTGTGTGTGTGTGTGTGTGTGTGTGTGTGTGTGTGTGTGTGTGTGTGTGTGTGTGTGTGTGTGTGTGTGTGTGTGTGTGTGTGTGTGTGTGTGTGTGTGTGTGTGTGTGTGTGTGTGTGTGTGTGTGTGTGTGTGTGTGCGTGTACCATGGTGTTTTCGCCATAACTATGAGCAATGTTGTTTTTAGTCGGGACCATCATTAAAACTACATTTTTGTGAATGTCTGGCTTTTTCGTATTCAGAGCTGTTAAAATGCACCTAACAATGACAAAAACAATAAAATCAAGAAACTGTAATGATGATAAACAATGCCAGCAGAAGGTCTGTGAGACTTTTTGCCGATAAAATACTTTTTTAACTGCTGATTGTATTTGTTGTCGATATATCTGGTGATTGACAGAGGGAGGTAGATAAGGTTATTTGGTTTATACAAGATAGAATTATATCCAAATCTAAGCTGCGTATTGCTTTAATTGAATCTAATATTTTCCAAATATATGTAGCTTTAACCATACTTTATTTACTCATTCACACAATGCTCAAAAGCATATTTCTTCTTTTTTTTTTTTTTTCATTTTCTCTACTTTTCCTGGTTTTGGCCTCTGCTCACTTCAAAAGAAATCGCAGTCATCAATAAATTAATATTATCTCTATTTTGTGTGTGTGTACGTGTGCGTGTTTGCGGCGTGAAAGCACAGCTAACTAGTAAATTTTAGGCTTTATGAACTCGAGCATGTCTTGAAATAAGAGATTCATGGGCGTTAACATGTGCCACCGTGCGGCCCTTGACATAATAGTAGGGATGTCCCGATCCGATCGGTAGATATCGGATCCGGGCCGATATTAGTGATTTGTGAGTGATCGGGGATCGGCAAATCCAGCCGATCACGCCGCCAATCTAAAAAAAAAAAAAAACGCGGTCCGCAACGTCCCCTAATAACCACAACGATCAGGGACTAGAAGCTCCGGTCGAGCTGCAGAAGCTAGAAGCAGGCGGAGTGGGGCCATAGACCTATAAAACTAGAGTTATTTATAGTGGTTTATGTGTTTATGTGCAGGAGTCTACTTCTAAATTTCTATGTGGTCTGTCTTCTTCTGCTTTTTTATAGTGTTTGGTGAGTCACAGCGCCCCTAAAGGCCTGGCATGTGTACTACATGCCCTGAAGCCTCGTGTTGAGCCGTGTTCATAGTGAGGTGTGGACGGTTTTTTGGGAGAAGGCCAGGGAGAACAAAGATCGTTTTTTCGTCGTGTGGATGTTCCCTCAGTTTACAACAACAACTAAAAAGAAAGAGAAGAATTTTGATTTAATAAGTGAGTTTTACAATAATTTCAAGCTAAACAAAGCTTCTGCCAATAGTGCTTTTAGCTTCAGACATCTTAGTTGCTCCAAAAATACACTATTGAGTATATTTGCAATAGCAATGTGAATATTGGATCGGGAAAGTATCGGTATCGGCCGATACTCAATTCTGAAAAATCGGATCGGTATCGGGGGCAAAAAAGTATGATCGGGACATCCCTACATAATAGTGTAAATAAATGTTCCTGGCAAATGAAGTGAGCCTTCATTTAACTTCCCTTCATGCTCACAACAGTGAAAAGAAGAAAGTAGTACTCGGCGTGAAAACGAGTGGAGTGAGAAAGAGGTCGTCGAGAGATTATAGGAGGAGCGCTCACAGAGGATTGATAAATGAAAACACTGTGGCTTAATGAATAAATCAGCGAGGGTGTACATGTCAAACGTGATTAAAATGTGATCTGAAGCACGGTGTGGTTTTGTGCGAGCGTGTTTTGACATGTTGAAGGTTGCGAGAGTGGGATTAAGTAGAAGATTAAGCCAACTTCAGTCCCGCTCTTAACTACTGGTGAAGAAAAAAAAAAAATGGCTGGGCTTTAAATCAAAGTAAAAAAGATTTTATTGGCCTATCAGTTCTAACACATACACAGGCTGTGGGTCTCTCTCTCTCTCTCTCTCTCTCTCTGACCTATGCTCGCTCGCTCAGACTCTTCTTGTCCCCATCGACAGCTTAAAGGAAGCTAATGAATGACCTGGCCTCTATTATGTGGAATTGAAGTGCGAGTGGTAGAGCAGGGGCTTTTCATCAGAATACCGACGAGGTCACCTCGTGTGTGTGTGTGTGTGTGTGTTTGCCTGTTCCTCCTGAAATGAATGACTGTGTTTAGGTGCAATTTCAGTGATTTTAAGCGGCGGGTTCTTAGCCCAGAGCGGAGTCGGAGTGTTTCTCCGTCTGGAGGCTGGGTCTTTGCTTTCAACTGCGGTAACGATCGAGATCGAATTGTCCAAGATGAAAATTAACCTTTTAAGACAGTCGTTCTCAAGCCATTCAAGTGTCCCGGTTCTTTACAGAGGAATGTCACCCCGTGTGTTGGTTTTTCACCCCAGAGCGGAGGTTTTGCTGGCAGGTACTGAATTAATTCGGGTCGAAATTCTTCCGTGATCCTCTGACTTTTTCACGACGACACCAGAATTTCAATTTAATACTTCAAGTTTATCGCCTGCAAAAAAAACAGTCATCTATAAAAATAGGCTCTGTTACACATTAGCTTTTTGGGACTGCCGTTGTTTACCGTTCAATGGTAAATATTGGCTCAACAACACATCTTGAATTAAAATTCAGAGGCAACAAAAGACTGGGAACGTTGACATCTGACAATTAATATCGGGTATTTCCAAAATACACAGCCTGTCAGTTTTAAAGATTGGCGGAATTTTACCAATCCGCAACAAACAATGTTTAAAGATTGTGTCTGGAACGTCCCTCAACTTCTCCCCACCGTGTGCAGTATTTAATAACAGCTAAAGATTAACAGAATCAGGAGAAATCTGCCCAGGGGACCAAGCTGAAGGTTCATAACTGAATGATTGTGAACTTCAGGCCGCTGCAAACGGTTATGAACTCAACTGGAGAACGCAGTTTGTTAAAAACATCTCAAAAGACACTATCAGTGCTTTAAATAAAACGGTTTGAGAGAACATCTGCTCTCATTCAGATAAAATCTCTTTCAGGAAAGGTTTTGAAAGTTTCTGCGTGTCAAAGTGATGAGCTGGTCCACCTGGCATCCACATTTTTCACCCAAAGATTATTTAAGGCATCAAGAGATAAAAAAAAAATAAAATAAAATAAAATTCAAATAAAGGCCCAGAACTGTTGGAATATCTGAAATCCTCTCTCAGACAAATCCAATACCTCTCTTTCCAATAAACTGATCTCCTGGAGAGACGGCGCTACTCAATAATAAAAATGTGATTTCGTCAAAACTATTTTTGGGATTGGAGTAAACTTTGGAAGTAAAATCACATTGTCTTTTGCTTCAGGTACACAAACCTTTTGCTTACTTTTATAAGAAACTCCAAACTCGTTGCTGTGTCACCTCCATTTACTGAACCAGCTGTTCGCGTTAGCATTAATGCTATACAAGGCTCCTGTGTGTTTCTGTCGTTTCCACCAATTATTATTATTTTTGCGTTTGTCATTTTTGGGACGACTGAATCCTGCCCGCAGGTGATTAGCATTTACAATTAGCATTAATAAAAACCTCTGCTTTAAAAGCTTTATGCCGGGCTGCTACGCCTTCATGTTTTGCTCGCAGAGTTAGCAGTTAGCCTTAGCATTTTCAGAAAATCTGTCTTTCTCTGCGGCGTATTATGAGCAAAATGCCAAATTCAGTGTTTGTATTATCATCGACAATAACCATGTGAGTGGTTATGAAGTTGTCGACGTTACAATATTTAAATCTCATACTAATTAACCTTTTTTGCATGAATACGTCAGTCCAACTGACCGACAAGAGGAAAGTCGAGCCGTCCAGGTCAAGATCTTATCAGGTGCTGGTGTCATCACTTCGTCTCTCTAATCTTTACACCACTTCTGCAGCAATAAGACAGCAGCACACTCATGTACCGAGAGTAGAAAGAGACGATTATGGAGATAATAAAAGTGTGAAGTGTGGGGTTTTATGTCTGATAATGGACGATCCCGCCACTGCGGCTAAATGACACCTCGCAAATAAGCTATTTAATGTTGTTATTGTTACAATCATACTCTACATGATGTGTTTTTTTATTTAATGGGAGTTATAAAAATAAAAAAAAAAGCTTAATGCCCACTTATATTACAACGTTAAAAAGTTTTTTTTAAGAAAGTCCTGTGTTCCTTGTTTATTCTCATTAAATCTGTTGGTTGTGGTGGATATAAACCGTTGTGGAGGAGCGAAGCTGTGGCTGTTGTGTCGACGCTATCAAATCATATAATGTCAGTCAGCGGCTCCAGCCTCTTCTTCCTCGGATACGCGTGTCAAATTGAATTTCATACCTTGAACGGGGTGATTGAAATGCTCAAGTGACGCTTAACTCAGCTTCTCTGATAAATCACATTTCAGTCATTGGCAAATAGCGCGGAAAGTTTTGAGTGAGCATGACAACAGTCTCCTTTTGCCCAAATGCAGTAAAACCTGCACCCGTTTCACATGCAACAGAATAACTGCGCCTTATGTTGAAATGTTCCACCTGTTGAGAGGCTACCACACTTTGGGTGGGAGCAGCTGACAACTTCTGAGTTATATAACACTTATAGCTGGAAGACTTTAACTTACAAACAACTAATATTTAAATATTTAAAACATTTCACTGTATCAGTGTCAGATGTTCTTCCTGAGGAGAAAGTGTGTGTGAGTGTGTGTGTGTGGGGGTGGGGGGGGGGGGGGGGGGGGGGGGGGGGCAGAGAGAGAGAGAGCACAGACTATAACAGGGGGGGCAGACTAATGAAAAGAGAGAGACAGACATAGAGGAAGCAGGCTTTAACAGAGGAATAGAGAGACTATAGCAGCGAGACAAATAATGTTACTGACATGTAATGGTGATTTATGGCTGTTTGGCGAGTGAGAAAGAACACACACACACACACACACACACACACACACACACATTCACTACATGAGAACAAATAGCATTACACACAACAAAAAAATCCGAATGAATACAAATAAATCCTTGAAACAATACTCATAAAACTGCCAATACGATGTGATTACTCTAATGTGAGTGTAGTTCAATTCCCCTGACTCCCGTATTTGTAGGTGTGTCTTGGTGGGTCCTCTGGCTCACATTTCATAAACTAATATGACAATTGAGGGCATGACGTGTGTGAGGGGGGTTAATATAACTTCTGCTGCATTTGAAATTCCTTCAGGCTGGTCTAGACTATTGATTACACCATTGGAGCCAGCGATCAATGGCTTTTTCACTGACATTGAAAGGCACTGATATTAAATGACGCCAGGCTATTTCCAATGAGAACTCACTGCTTGGTGGAGAAAATTGGATTCAATAGCCTCTCAGCGTCCTATGTTTGTTTTATTTATTTATTTTATTTTATAAACAAACCGCAGCTCCTTCGCCGCGGACACAGGGCTAACTCCCGCTTTAACAAGTCTTTGCAAACATGGTGCTCGTGCGCTTCGTTTCTTCTTCTATCGCTTCTCTCCTGATGCTACATATCAGGGTTTGTGATTTATTAATCATGAGACGTCAGCCATGTAAACACACACTGAACTTCGCTCCATTTTATTGGCTCGCCGGTGAGTTTCACTCGATATTTTCAACGGTCTGAGTTTTGTGTCGAGCGCGAGTTCAGTCGGAGTATACTTGACGCTAAGGAGCTGTTTGAAGACAAACTTCTCTGTCAACAAGGTGTAGGTGTTCCCTTCTCATTCTGGGAGAGAAAACAGGTTGAGGCTGGTATTAAAGACGGGGAAACAAAGTTTGAGTGATATCAAAACAGAAAGGGGCTTATTCCAGGTTTGATTCTCAATTTCAGAAGCCAGTTCATCCTCTCACACACACACGTGTGTGAGAAGATGAACTTCAGGCGTTTGACACCGTTTTAAGAGAAAAGTCTTGACGTTGAACTACAGTAAGTTTGTTTTTCTGACATTGTCACAGAAGTGCTCCGTCATTTAGGCGACAACATTTTCGATGCGCCTCCACTTGAGACGTCGTTCACATTTTACATTTTGCAGGCTTAGGAATGGCACGCATCCAACTCACGCCCGACTCAACTGTGTGTGAAACAACGTCTTAAACGATGCCGTTAGATACGACGCAGCAGTGCATCAATTCAAATGGATGGTGGATCCTTACTTCAGCTACAATTGGCTCTCGTGCCCCAGCGAGCCTGAATGCGATACCGTGGTAATTAAAATAAAATGTAGTAAATTGACAGATGTCCTCTCCAAGTCAAAAACATTCTTCATAGCTTATTAAAGGAAGAGAGATGGATGGGCATTCAACAGTTATGCATAAAGCGCATTTAAAAACCACCGTCGTTGACCAAAGTCATGCCCAGGGCATTTACTGATAACAGACAATGCCATAAAACGAATGAGGAAATTAAAGTTACTCTTCCAGAAAAAAATCTTTAAAATATACTTCCCATAAAAAGGTCTCACTTCTACACAAAGAATAAAGCAAAACACCAAAACAAGCTCATCATACTTATTTCCACTCATTTCCAACCCTAAATCAATCCCACCAAAGTCGATATGTTTAGAAAGAAACTGGAATTTGTAGCCATCAAACTGTGTTTACGTGTTGCTGACTGACGTCATCTTGGGAAACCTGCCGCAAGGGTTTCTGGGATATCAAAGACGGCGTAGGTCAGCTCCAGTGAACATATCAACATTTGACCGATTCAGCCTGGAAAAAAAACCCCAGACTTTCTCAAAGAAAGAGTCTGAAATGTTGTGAAATGGATTCTAGATCGTTTTTCCAGTGCGAATCGAGATCTCGCGACAGACGGGATCTTGTGTACAACGCCTCGGGATAGTTGGGGAGTTTCCTCTGTGCCATGATATCGACAAACCAGAAGACGTTCCACGAAAACTAAATGCTGAAAATACACGTTTTACTGAGGGTAGTGATGAATTTCCTTCAGAAAGGTTTTGACGACGCATTACAGAACGTACATCAACGACTAAAACCGGCTCCTAAAGATTTTCATTTTTCTCGAGTGGATTCTGGTAGAGGAACTTTAAATAGTTATTGCACAATATAACAGTATACAGTAGATGATGGCGATGATAGAAATTAAACGTGCGTGTGCGTGTGCGTGCGTGTTGCAGCTTTGCTTCTTCACAGCCATTGAGACACTGAAGTAATTTCACCTCCACCTCGGCCTCTAAAACACACCTGACAGATGAACCTTCCTCCACACAGATGTGCCCCAGACACTGGTGTTCATTTTTTGGCCATCCCGCTAATTTCCTCGAGGAGATCAGAGTGTTTGATGGAAGCGATTCCAGGCGGTGCCCCCGTGACTCCAGTTTTCAGCTGGTGATCGGGGGGGGGGGGGGGGCTCACCGACACAACTCTCTAAACAATTGTTTTTAGGTTCAATTAGCCGAGACGGTTAATAAATCACTAATTTCCCACTAAAATGCGCCGTCCTCCGAGATCCATCTGCCTGGTTTACACAGAGCGATGGCTTTGTGAGGAGGGCCGAGTGTGTGGACGCAGGATGAGGGGAGAAGATGAATGAATTGGTTCATCAGCAGAGGCATGGGACGTAGAAAACGGCTTTAATCAGTGGGAATTCCCTCTTCGCTTGCTGTTTTTATTCAAACATTGCATTATTTTCCCCCGTTTGTCCCCTCGTCTTCGCTCCTGCCAAGACTTTCAACCCGACCGCAAAAATCACAGCCGACCGTCTGTGGGTAATCTCCGATAAATAATGTATCTCACTGTCCTTTTGCCGCTGAAGACGAGATCTCTGCCGCGGGGATCCAGCTCACTGGCAGCTTGATGTATAGCGGAGAGAGAGAGATAGAAGGACAGAGATACCGAGAAGGTACATTTATTCAGGCAAATTGACAGAGAGAAAAGGTGATCGGGAAAGAGATAGATGCCGAGAAAGCAAGCCAGACAGAGATGATGACGGATGTCCAACATAAGAAACATTACATGACTTTGCAGGAGGCGATAAAGGCTTTTGCATTTGAGTGACAAATCTCTTAGTGGACCTGTCAACTGCCAATAATTGGAGGTCAACTGGAGAAGTGGCGCGGAGTCAAGGAGTGTTTTGATACTTAAAAAAGTGAGTTGACAGAAAAGAGATGAATGCGTTGGAAGTGACCGTTCAGTCAACAAATGGAGAAGTTACTTGGAGAACAGTTGCCAACAAGTTCTCCTCAACGGTTTCCCAATCATTGCAAAAAATAATAAAAATTGAAAGGCATTCATGGCCTCTGCAGCGACAGCATGGCGACTCGTCAACAAAAATTACTTTGGTATTGTTCAAGGAAGGTGTGTAGAGCACTGGGGTACCAGTATGTACTGGTGACTGTCAAAATAAAACAACCAAGTCCCAGGAGAATATGGACTGGGAGTCATGACACTGTGGGGACAGACATTGTTGTTATTGTCCATCTACTGAGCATGTATCATGAACTCTTTACCACAGCTCTGATGCACATGACCAGTAGCAACGTTTCCGCCGTCCACCTGGAGACGGAGCCTTAGTGTTTTCAAAAGTTTCAAAAAAGTTCTACTTTAGGAGCCGTTTTCAAAAAGTGGCATTTTCACAGGGTATAAGCACTGTTATGTAAAGAGACCCCCCCCCCCCCCCCCCCCCCCCAATGCTTTGATACGTTGTCGTATACGATCTATCTGCACTACATAGAGTGGAATGAGAGAATTCTACTCATGTATAATAATCAAACCTGACAAGTTGTTCAACATGTGTTTCACAGATGGGTCATAATTCTCAAAAGAAAAGTGACCCATGGGGTCACAATTCTATACGACACCGGGTAAAGGGGCGGCAGTCCACGCAAGCTGCTCAACCATCCATTGAAAGCAATCTGTGCGTCGGTGTCTCACCATGTGGACAGATGAAATCAAACCAAACGACTCTACCAACCGAGACGCGTTATATTCTGCGTGGAATCAATTGATAGTAAAACAATATTAGCGATATAAGAACCTGGTGCGGAAAGGCCCAGAATCAAACCAGTGGTGCTGTCAATCAGTGCTCTCCACTACACCACCGCTTGGCTGTAAGCTTTTCATTGACCTCTTAAACGTGTATTTGCATCCACCCTTGGAGATCTACGACAGAGCCAAGGCATCATCATACTAATTGCCGGGCCATTCCAAGATTTATTGGACTATAAACAGCGCCGCTTCTCCCAGCTGATCAGTGTTGGCGACTCCAGAGCCTCGGAGTTATTGGCTCTTCTCCCCAGAGGCTAAATTATTGTGAGAAATCTTGCCAGCAGGTTCCCAGAATGGCAAAAAAAAACAAAAAAACTTGGCATTTAAAAATATTAAAAAGTAAAAAGCACTGACGTTTTTGCAAACATTTTAGTTGATGTAGCAGTTGAGCATTGAAAGGCTCATTTTCAAGTCTGATCAGTTGAATTTGATATTCCAAATAAAACTGCAGCAGTCTTTTTATTTTTCTCTGTGATGATTAGCAGTTAATAAGAAGAAAGAGGACATTTAAAAAAACATGTATTTGGCAACATTTTCCCAACATAATAGAAGAATAAAATAAATGAAAGAGATTTTTATTTTTTTTTCTGTTTCTCACGTTGAGTTCAAGAAGTCATTTTGGTGCATTAATAAAAAGACGAATGCTGTACTTTATCTGTTAATGGCATTTCACATTTGCTTTTTGCATTTTAGTGATTCTCATTCAATAATTTTTTTTGTTGTTGTTTTTTTTAACTTTCCTCCTTTGAAAGACCTTTGAACGTTAGTTACTGTTGGTATGTAAAGTTACAATCAGAAATAGGAGAGTATAAATGAGTCATTGACCAAAAGTGGAAGTTGTTTTTTTTGTACCACTAAGAGGAACGGCTCCCAGCAAACTGCATATTGACAATAATATACCTTTTAGATTCGCTCATGTTCTTCAATGATGATCTTGTTTTCTCACTCGGACGGTTGATTTCCTGTTTGGTAGATTTTCCACCTTGGTGTGAATGTGTACGAAACAAGTAAAGCCTCAAACATTAAAAAAAATAAAATAAAGAACATGCTGTTATGCTAGAAAGAGTGAAAAGATACTCTAAATTCATCAGTAGCAGAAGATCTGGACATAATTATGTTAACTTTAATTAAATTTATAAATTTTTTTTTAGGTCTTATTAGGACTTTAACTAAAGCGGCACTCGATAATTTCAAAAACTAAAGCAAAAGCCAGTCATACAATGAAGCTTGGCCACATTTATTTGATACGTTAACTTCACCAGCTTTAAATTCTATACTTTTTGGTATCCTGGACAAATAAATATATACACAAACCAGCCTTTCAGAGTAAAATAAAATATTGTGTTTAAGTGGCTTTCTGCAACAAAAAGACCAGAGTTCCTCCACAAAATCCACCTTTTATATCACAATCTGTCACTTCAACTAACTTCTACCATGCATTTCTCTTTGGAGTTTTAAAATATTAAAAGGAGACTGTTTGTTTATTTGCTTGCTTGCTTACTTACTTACTTACTTATGTGTTTGTTTGTTTGTTTGTTTGTTTATTTGGCTTCTTTACCAAATCCCTGTAGTGTTACCAACTCATTTTATGTTGTTTATGTAGTAAGTGTCATGAATGTAGGTCGGTTCATGTCAAAAGAACAATTTCAGCATGTGACCGACATACTTTATATATTTTAAATCTGTGCTAAAGCACTATGAAAGTAATTATGCATTTTTATTTAGAGTTCTATTTTCTTTACTTTCACTTAAATATTGACATAAAGCAAGTTTGATCGATGCTTGATTTTCTTTTTTTTCTTTTTTTTCCCCAAAAAATGAATAAACCACATCCCATCTTAGAAATTTTAACATTTAACACCACTTTTATATCTTTGAGATGTCTGAAAGAAAATTTTATCTGATTGATGAGAGAGTAAAAACAAAGTAAAGCAAAGATATCAGAGATATTTAATTTCTTATTTTATAGTTTTTGTTTTTGGGGAAAACCCCAGCTCTATAGTTAAATGACTGAATAATTAATAAAGCATCAATGTCCTTTCATTTTGTGGCGAAAACAGATGAGCTGAAGTGAAGAACAGAATGGATGCAAAAGTAATACAAAGAAAATGTTCTGAATTTAAATGTATTTGTCTTTGTGTCATCCTATAATGCTAAATGGAGAAGGAGGAAATAACCGAGTGAACTTTTAGCAGTGGGACAGACATCAGCTTGCTTTCAGGGTTTCAAGAATTGGAAAGAGAGTTTGAAATAATACTCTATAACATGTATGTACAAGACAGACGGCATTTTGTTGAATCCCATGTAAATAAAGGAGAGCATTTGGAGTCCACCAACACAGATTAAATCACAGATTGAAAGAACAGATATGCACGATTTCCGGAGCGATTTTAAAGTAGTTGGATCAATGCAGTCTGATGGGTTTGAGGAGACAGCTCTGTGCCCCGGGTCCAGTGCTTGGTTCTGCAGGGAGGTGAGAGAGGATGTTTTATATATTTATATATATATATATATATATCAGTTGAGTTGAGGACAGCAGGTCACGGAGGGGTTTTTGGAGCATTGGACTTTTAAAATCTACACGACCTGAACCTCAGATAGACGCTGCAACCAGAAATCCTGTATACATTAGTGTGTCTATCAGGACTAATGTTGACTGCTTGCAGTATTGGATCATTACATTTAAATGGACAAACTGAGAGTTATAATAGGCTACACCAAAAGGGAGATGAGATGAAAAAACAGAATTCAAAAAATAAAGAAAAGTGTACAGTGTTGTGTTTGCGTGTGATCCGGTCGGTTGATGTTCGTCGGGGAAATCCGCGCTCTGTTGTGTTCACTGTATACGACAACGGCAGATTCTGCTCTCATCTCCCGAATCACTGCCTGTGGAAACATCTTCAAAGGAGAACCTCACTTGTTTACTGTCAATCTGAACATCGGCATGGGGAGAGAAGACATGAACGGGGTCCACTGAGGGAGGAGTGGAGGGAAAGAGGGAAGGGATGGGGGGGGCTGATTGGTGGAGGAGATGGAGATGAAGAGAAAAATTTAATAAAAAAAGATAAGCGGCAGATCTGAAGAGCCAGTCAAGCAAGACAGAAGCATGAGTGACGAACAAAGGACTGATCAAATATGTCAGCTTATGCATTCATTCATCCATCCATCTTCGGTGCTGCTGTATTCAATTCAAGGTTACTGGATGATGGAGTCGAAGGCAGCGTACAATCTACACACAAAGGAAACACATCACATACACCAAATACACCAAATTTTGCAGTCAGCAATTAACCTTAAAGAAAAAAAACATTTATACTCAGAGGTAAACAAGTATAAAACTTAAAATGCTCCAAGCCCAACGCACTCAAACATGCAACTTTCCACTTTGTCTCAAATTGTGTCTGAAACATAGAAGAACAACACTTTACAAACTAGAACTACACTCGGTAGAGCGAATAGCTTCGCCAACGCCACATTTGCTTGTGGAACCGAGTTAGCATCGCTGGCATGATAGCCGTTAGCTCATTTCAGTGCTAGCTAGCATGTCAGGTAGCGACATCACTGTGTGAAACACTGAGAGGGGGCACATAAATAAACAACTGCCCGTGGCAGTGCGTTCACGCCGGTGTTTCTGGATACTCGCCGAACCGAGATGATAGCTGGAATTAGCAGTGTGCTAGCAGGCGGCGCACCGCGGAGTTCCTGTGTATCCACAACGGAGAAAATATCTTGTCTCTCCAGGAGCTGCTGTGTTTGAAAATTTAATCTGCTCATCCTTGGGTGATGATAAGTCGTCCCTGAAAATTTCATGCAATTTGGGTCAGTAGTTTTTCTAATATTTTGGTAAAACTCATACATACAAACCAATAAATAAATAAATAAATAAATACACATGGCCTAAAACATAACCTTTTTAATGAAGGTATAAAACACAAGAGTTAAGAAGCTGTAGTACCACATTATTATTATTATTTTCCAGTTTTATTTATTGAAATTTCACAGGTGGAACTGTACAGTTTTACTGGTCAGTAGTCATGATCTCAGATAATTTCTTCTTTTTTTTTGAGAGATATGAAAACAGACACAACAACAAACTAATTAAAGGAAAACAGGCATAAACAGAATAGATAAGTTGCAAAAAGAAGTGAGAAGACTGAAGAGTAAATGTGAATGTAATCAATAAAAGGTTGCCACATTTTGTAGAAGGTTTTCAAGGAACCCCGAAGGTAGTACCACATTATAACACAAGGTGGTGTAGCGAGTCACTTTACCACTTCTCCAGCCATAAATGCTACAACAAGAAAGAAGCTGCAGCAGATTTAGACAGTGACAAAAAAAAAAAAACTATGACGAACTCGGACAGTGACTCATTATCGGCACCCACAACAAAACAGTAGCATTACTGTACCTTTAAACCATTAAAAAAAAATAACTTGGTAAACTGTTTCAGACTGACTTTAATTTGGTTTCTTGTCTTGCCTTCATGTTTTTCATTCATCGGGAGTCGGATTTGTCTTTTCGCCTCAGTCAGCGTCAAGGCAATTTTCTTTGCCAGTGACAAAAGTCACTCTTATCTTTTCACGATGGCTCCAGCGCGATCTGTCTGATCTTTATTCAGGATATTAATGCTCGTTGCCAGAAAATTAGAGGGGAGAGATGACAGATGTCAGAGCTGAACAGATCTGTGTGTCTTTTTCAATTTACATGATTTCATGTACAACGAGATGTAGGGAGACACTGCAGATGACTCAGTGTTTGAAAACGTCCTTCACGCTCGGCTACTTGCGTGCATTCCACCCATCCTGCAGTCGACTCTGCATCTAAACCGAAGACAAAACGAACAAACAAACACTGGCTTTTCCTCAGACATTGTGGTTGGATGTGTTTATGGCCACGGACTGCGGCGTTGATGGGCTCGGTTGGTAACTCAGCCGTCACTGTTTGTCTCCACAAAGTGATGCATAGCTCTGAAAATAGCTCACAGTCAAACGTTTAAATAGTCTTTTTCGTTTGTTTGTTTTTTTAACTCCTCCAAAACTGGCACCGCCACGTGTTCACTTTTGCCGGATTTCCATTCTTTGCTACAAGCAAGAGGAAGATAATGATCTTTAATTATATTGTTCCAGTTTACTCAGAAGATGGCGAATCAAGGAGTTTTTGAAGTTTGATAATAAATCAACTTCAACTTCTATCAGATTTTGCTGAATTTTGACCGTTATGAAAATAAAGCTGAATCGGGACCACAGCTTGACGTATGAAATGAATGAAAATTAATGTTGTTGGCGGCAGAAAAATTCATAGATTCTCGTGAAGGAAACTAAATGTATTCCCATTTTATATAAAATAAATTGTTGTTGATTCTATCGAGTTATTCTGGTTTTCTTTGGCTTGTGTGAATATAATTTTGACATCCTCCAAGGACGCACTGCACTGTTTTTTCTAGGATCCCGTCCCCTTAATGGAGGTCTTGTTTCCCAGGATTATCCAGACTATTCCAAGATTTGGGACATTATTCAAAATTCTGCTGAAACAGAGTAAATAACTATGGGAAAAAGCAAAACCTACATGATTTAATTGGGAAAAAATCTAAGAATAACTACAGATTATAAATTATACTCCTGTTTTGTTTTAAAAAGACTTTATTTGGAGCTCTCTGGGCTCAGGCCAAAGCCACTGCACCGTTTCTCCAAAACGTACTCAAACAAATAAATCCTAATCTCTCGTCTGAGGCGGTGACTGAAGTCACAAAATGCCGCCAACGCTGTGCGGGACAAGACTCCAGACTGGTTCAGAGTCGATAACCAGGACAGGAGGGACTTTTGTCCTTTGCGGAGTTGTGATTTTGTTCTGGCTTCCAGGACGGGCTGCATCTGTCTGCTCATTCAGCTGAGGATGAGCGGTGTTTGGAGGGTTAGGCCTCAGTGCTTCCAAATCAAATCTTTTCTGCCTCCGCGCCCCTCCGCCGTGACAAAGCCAGACAGGAGAGCTGATAGCCGACAGAAGTCACCTAAGTTGTTTTCACTTGACTTGTCTTTTTGGAGCTGGGTATAAAGAGGGAAAGATAAGCAGACATATCAAACTTGGCTTACCTGCCGGGCAAAATAGTAAAAAAAAAAAAAAAAATCCAATGAAAATGAGACAGAAATGTGCTGTGAAACTGGGTTTTCTTTCTTCAATATGCGCAGCCACAGTACATACTTTAAAATACTCCCATGGTGTGTTACAATAAATGAAGTATCACTGAAAAATGTTGTTTTCTTTTTGTGGAATTTGAAGTAAATTAACTTTCTTTCACCGGAACACATTTTTACTGGGGAAATCAATGGCTGAGTGTAATGAAGAGAAAT